>NC_135343.1:44591992-45211134 GCF_023851605.1 Tamandua tetradactyla | reverse complement strand
AATTCTTCTTTCTTTCTTTCCCATTAAATTAAATAATAAAGGGACTGTGTCTATCTCTATTTCCATGTAGCCAAATCTGAGCCTTGGCTGATCCTGGAAGCCAACCAGGTACGTGGAAAGAGGAAAAAGCAACAGCCAAAGAAAATGAAGCGATGCCTTGAAGGCCAGATGCAGACCATGGGCAGGGATCTGCAGGAGGCCCTGGACTATGGAACCAAAAAAGGGGCCTGTCTGGCCTCAGAGCAGAGGGGTGATAGCAAGTCAGGGGTGGGTCTCCCCATAGAGGGCTGCTGAGGGATTTTCAGCAAAGTTGTAACCAGACATGGTCAGCTAGAACATGGATAACCCTTGCTGGATGGAGCTTCCTAAGGTCTCTTGCTCACAGAAACCAGAGAGATGCAACCTCTGGGGAAAAGAGGAGGGAAAGGGTGGCAGGAGGAGGGGAGGAGGGGACCATTCAGTCTGGTATCCAAGCCCTGCTCAGTCTAGTCTAGAGCTCACGCTGGCCCTCAGCTCCTTTCCCTTACCTCCCCTCACTCCAGACTTCCATGCCTGGATGAATTTTCCCCTTTGACCATCCTGCCTGGGTCCCAAGAAGGGAAAATACAGTGGCAGGGGAGGGGGAAAAGAGCTGTGACTGCCTTGTTGACTCTGAGAAGAAGGAGAAGACACACACATCCTGATGCTTCTGTGCCCTAAACTGTCCCTCACATCCATCTGTTCCTCTCCCTATCCACTGTTTCTGGCTTGGGGTGAAGCCCTGAAATACCACATAGGTAAAGCCTGCCACCCAATCTTGCTGTATGTGCCCCTCAGACTCTCTCCTGCATTACAACCAGAGTCACCTTTCTTCCTTTTTCCTTTCTCCCTTTCTCCTACCAAATGCTACCCCATACTCATTAAAATTCATTATGTTTCTCTTCAGCTCTTGGGATAGAATTAAAAATCCCAAATATGGCCTCGAGGGTCTTGTCTTATCAAGCTGCCTCTAGCCCACACCCAACACCGTGTTGTGACACTTGCCTTGCATGCTTTCTTGTGCCCACCTTGTACCACCCATTAGTTCTCTCAAATGCTCTGCACTCTGCAAGTCCCCAAACAGGCTGCTCCCTCTGCTAGGACAGGACCCTCCACCATGCACCTGGTTCACGCCTCCCATCCCAGCACCAAGGACAGCGCCTGGCACAGAGAAGATACCCCATAAATAATGACGACTTAATGAATCAGACTCTACCCTTCTCATCTCCCCCTTTCCTCAGGCTAGGAAGTCCCTCTAGTTGGCTTAGGGGTTCCTAGCTCTTATCACATTATACTGAAATAGCCTGACCACTTATGTAGATAATAGCATTTCAGTATCTTTACTGATGTACTTTCTCATCCCAAATTTTCCCCCCACCGGATGGCTTTCTCTCATTCAAGCTACACGGTGAGGCATTCATGTTTCCGGGGAGGGCTGTTTCAGTATGAAGGCAGAAGTAGATTTAGGAGAGTTCAAAGCATAGACCTGAGGGGATGGAAGATGAGTCTGGATAAGATGCCCAGATTCAAGTAAAGGGAGAGAAGGGGGTGTGAGGAGAGGAGTAGGGTCTGAACCGAAAGGGTGTTCTACATCCAGAGGAACCATGTATCCAGGAATAGAGTCAGTACACAGAAATGCCTGACCCTTTCTCTGGTAGGCAATATTCATTACCAATACTAGACAGCCATGTGGGACGCAAGTGGGTGCAACTAGACGTCCTGCTGTCCATCTGAGTGGGCCCCTATGATGCCCTCCCTGATAGCTGAATAGCCAAAATGCTGCCTATTGATCCTCCAGAGAAAGTGAAGACTCCCTCTGTACTCCATCCAACTCAGTCCTTATCCAACTCATCTGGGGTGGATCCCCACCACCACTACAATATCCCAGGATGTAAAGCCCCGAAGGGGAGGTTAAGGATGGGATGATAGAAAAGGAAAAGCACCCCCTCACATCCATTTCACACTTCACATTTGGTAAGGTAGAACACAGCCCACTTGAGACGTCCCTCCATGCAGGACAGAAGTGAAGAATGCCCATTCCTGTTACATCATCTCTCATCCATACTAGGCCAGAAGCTCTGGGCCAGCTGCTTCCCAGCTCTTAGCATACAGGCATGGTGGATGTTCTTGATAACCTGAGGCAGACTTGCAGCTAGGGTAGCAACCGGACAGTGTTCTGGAGAATAACATAAAGGAAATATATAAAATATAGTGGGTGGGGCTCCCGGGAAATCTTGCTAAAGGGGCGAGTGCAACTAGTATGCTCTCTGGAGGCTTTGCCCTCCACCCTTCATCCTTCACAGTTTTCACTCCTCTTCTGGCCTGGAATATGGACATCATGTTCAAAGGTACAATAACTAGCTTGCAATGACAAGGACCAATTTCATACACTAAGAGAGCAAAGCAGAAGGCTAGAAAGAGCATGAGTCTCTAATGGCATTCTGGAGGCACTGAGCTATCCATAGCTTGACTATCTTTGGACTTCTTGGAAATGAGTGTATTAGTGAGTAATTACCTCAACATAGCTGTATAATAAATCATCTCCAGACTTAATAGTTTAAATCAACCATCACTTGTTCTCACACGTGCATCTGAAGGTCAGCTGAGCTTTGCTCCAAACTATAGGTTGGGTCTAGGTCTGTCCCACATGTTTCTTATCCACTTAGGACTAGCACCTACCTACCCGGGGCATGTTCTTTCCATGGTGATAGTAAATGCACAAAAGGGCAAGCTCAATTGAACAAGCACATTTTTTAGTCTCTGCTTGCATCACATCTGCTAATACCCCATTAGCTAAAATAAATCATGTAGCTGAGCCTACGCAGCTGAGGATTTAGGAACTATATTTTCTCCTGTAGTGGGAGAAAATGAAAATTCACATGGCAAAGGACACATATATAGGGAAAATTAAAGAACTGATGACAATAATTATAAAATGTTTTCCAAATAAATAAACATTGAGTGCCTATTTTATGCTAAGCACCATTTTAGGTGCTTTGCATTTATTAATCTCATTTAATCTTTTCAACAACTGCTAAGGAAGCAGGTTTAATTATATTCACTTTTTAGATAAAAAAAAAAACTATGACTTAAAGAGATTAAGTGGTATCAGTTGTGAAAGAGTGGGGCTGAGGCTCAGCCTTGGTTCTAACCACTCCAAAGCCTGTCTTCACCCACCAAGTCAAGTATCCTGCCTCCTTACTTTTTCCCTAGGACCTTGTGGGAAAGAGCTGCCATCTGACTTGGAAAACCAGCACCATACAGAATGCCAGCTTGATGTCTTGTCACTGAATATCTGGAGCCAAGCAGACTCTAGGTTTTGGGTTAAAGTTGAGAATCCAGACTGTGTCAGTTGCAAAGCAATAGAAATCAGAATGGCTGATTTAAGCAGAAATGGAATTTAGAGAAAGGCTACTTGATGAGTTCTGGAATTTCCCATAATGGAGGAAAGACAGGCTCAGAAAACAGTGGGGAACAGGGACGATCAAAGAGCCAGAGCACAGCCAAAAGCTTGCAACAGAAGAGTCCTAAGACCTCTCTGGCAGGCACCACACCTGACATTGCCACTGTTGCTGTCCCTCAAAACTGGATGCTGCTGCTGTAGTCACCACCAGAATTAATTCTCCCCTTTCTGGATTTAAAGTCCAGGCAAGAGGGTGCCTCTAATGGACCCAGCTCGGGTGATGCCCAGGGGGACGGGAAGTGAATACCAGGCTTCAGCATCTGTGATGGGTGATGGGATCTGTCTTGCACAAACACTCAAGAGATTTCCCATACACAGGAAGGAGAGGTCTGCCATGGATTCTCACCCCCAAATCACACAGCGTTGCAGGGAGTGGGAGGCAGTGAGGCAGTGAGATACAGAGCTGGAGGCTGAATGTACTGCTCTCTGGGTACTTACCTCTTCCACATTGGTACTCAGGAGGAGGTTGATGGTCTTTCTGCCTTCAAGGGCTTCCAGACTGATGAGAAAAGTCCCATCCACAGGGGACATCTGTAGAACAGCACAGGGTATGTGGCAGGTCTCAGCCTGTAACTGCTATTAGGATTTGGAGAAGGGATTAGGATTGTCAAGGGGTGCTTGGCACGGAGCTGAACCTTGGGAGAAGATGAACATTTTAGGACGTGGGGGTTGGGGATGAGGGAGCACATTCTGCTATGAGTGGAGTTGTGGGTAAGGGGAGTTCTCAATCCTCCCATTTCTCTCTGAGAAATGCCAGGGACCCCTGGGCTGGCCTTCTTTCCCTGAGGCTGAGGGTCAAGGGAGCATGGAGGTGGCCTGGGGTCAGATCCGAGGCCCGCTAATCATAAAGTTTGTCTCTAAAGTCCTCAAGATGTTGGGAAGAGCATGGGCTTCATCCTGGCATTTGCCGCTGCTGACTTTACACAAGTTACTTCACATCCCTGAGCCTCAGTCTCTGAAGCAGATACAACAGCATCTCCTGCCAAGGTCTGCTGGGAGGATTACAACAGGGTGATAAATGCAAAGTACTTAGAGCACAGTCCAGCCGATGAAAGCCCTCTGACTGAGTTGGCGATGATGCCAACATCAAGGACAAAGCTGATGTAATGAAGCAGCTAGCATGCAGGCAGGTACCCAGTAGGTACCCAATAAATGTCTGGCTCTTCCCCCTTCCCCTGATTTCTGTCCCAAGTGCATGGTATCCTCTGAGTTGCCACTACCCAGGAAACAGGACTGCTGTGGCCATCTCACAGATCCCTGAGCCTGTAATTAAGGGTATGTGGAGGCGGGCAGACAGCAGAGAAAGGATGGGTACCCTCCTTGGGTTCTGCAGAGCCCAGCAGAGGTTCCTCTTCCCTCATTCAGCTTTAGCACCTTGGTCTCCTCTGTGACTGGGCCAGTGCCCCAGACACTCTGCTGGGGTCTAACCCTTCCTGGGTGGGTCTGATCCTCAAACAGATGAGGAGCTCTCTGAATAGGGAGCCATGCCAGTTACCTGGCTGGGCAGGGTGTGGGAGGTGGAGGATGGATCTCAGATCAGCACAGGCAATGAGCACAGCCCTACCCAAGGTGGGTCTCCTACTCCCTCTCTCCTCCGCTCTACTTCCTTAAACCCCCAGAGCCCAGCCACAGAGGCTTAAAGGAGCTTCAGGTGCCCTTGGCTCTAAAAGCTTCAGGTCTGCCCTGAACCTCTGGGAGGGGTCCCTTGCTCTGTCACCCGAGGCCAAGCACAGCTGGACCCCGAATTCCTGGGGCCAGAGTCTGGACACTTCACACCCTCCAGGCCGGCAGATCCAGGCCCAGTGCAGCCCCGCCTCTTCTCCCAGGCGCGGGCAGAGAAGGCCCGGGACAGCCCCAGCCACCCCCCTCCTCCCCGGCGCCCCATCCCCAGCACAGAAGCTCTGTCAGGGATCACTGCAAAGCACCACGTGGAGATCTAATCTGGGGCGGGGGCGCCGAGCTGAGGCGGGGTGGAAGGGGTCGACGAGAGGAGGAAATTAATGATTAAATAATAGGTTCCAAATGCAGCGGCTCCGAGTGAAATCCCCAGCCGCAAGCCGGCGGGCTGCACGCTCTCGGCCCGGCTCCAGGAGGCCGGAGGAGGCGGCGGAGATGCTGGTGGCGGCGGGCGGGCGGGCGGCTCCCCCCAGGCCCGGTCAAATGGTCCCGGCCCGGACGCGGGGTCAGCGGGGTGCCTGTGGGGCCCTAGTGATTCCTGATGACAGGTGGGAGCTCTGCCACTTGGAGTGCGTTGGCCGAGAGGCGGCCCTTGTTGGGGGGTGGGGGGGGCGGGGGAGGGGACACGGCAGGCCCCTGGCCCGCCGCCTGGTGGGAGGAGGGCTTGGCTGGCAGCAACCTGGGGCTGCTGCTGCCACTTTAGCCCCCTCCATGCCAGGCACCCCCACCTCCATTTCACTCATCCTGGCCACCCTGAGCCTCAGCGTGTCTTCTAGGAAGGCCCCGGAATGAATTGCAAGGGGTGGGAAAGGGTCCCCAGTGCCCAGACAATAACTCCCACTCTGAATATCCCCCTATGATTGTACCTCTTTTCCTCTGTCATTCTAGGACGTTTACGTTGGTGGTGGGGAGGGGGGGTCTCTCACATTGAAACTTTGCTCTTAGCTAGAGCAAATTCCTTCTCCTCATCTAGCCTCAGCTTCCCTCTGAACATCGAGAGGCTGGGATGATGAAGCTAGGGCAGTTTTGTACGGTTTTCTGTCTGACCAGTTCAGAAACCTCTCCCTGGCACAGCAGACATGTCTGCCAGCACCCCTGGACAATCTGTGGTTTTCTTCTAGAGAATCCTGTCCTGGGTGCTCGGCACATCTCTCACCCATGGTGGTGGGCAGGTCTGAGAAGCGGGGGACTAGCATCTTGGCCCCACTGCTCTTTTTCTCCTCTCCTGGAACCCTGCTTGGAGCCTGAAATTTTCCACACCGAGCCTTTGGCTGCGGACACTGGAACTTTTGCAATTTCCTGCCTTGAAAACTGCTCCCCCACCCCGTCGCCCTCCACCACATCCCTGTGAGTCTTGTGGGGGTAGTCACCTCAGCAAAGGCCTGGAGCCCCTGGCTGTTGGGAGCCCAGGCCTGGGCCTTCAACGCTACCCTTGAAAGGTGCATTATTTGGGGCTGGCTGGGAGTTCCCATACCATCCTCTGGCTGTCACCCCCCAGGGCTTCCCAGGAGGATGGTGGGCTTAAAAGCCCAGAAAAGTGGGGATCCGGGGTGGGGGTGGGGTGGGGAGGCATGAAACCAGGCTCCAGGTAAACTGGAATGAATGACAGGAATAAAATTTGTGTGTGTGAGTCCAACTCTACAGAAGAGATTTTACTCTGGAGTTTGGAGCCATTGCCACCCTCTGTGACCAGATGGGGGAATGTGGAGGAATGTCTGAGTCTGGGAAGGTGGCACACAGAGCCCTGGCAAGCACTGGGTTTGGAGCCTGGGAAAGGCCGGAAGCCGAGGAGCCAAGCCTGCTCCCGGCAGTTCCTATAATGCTGAAGCTGTCCCAGGCGGCCCCTGCCTGCTTCAAAATTCTGGCCGTGGCCAGGGGAGGGTTGCCAAGCAGGAGGTCACCCTGCTGGAGCCCGGATGTAAGAACCCAGAGGGAGCAGTTTTCATGAGCTTTTGACCAAAGTGCTGGGCCTGTCATTTTTCCACCCCATCCCCCCAACCCCACCCCACCCCACCCCCACCACCAGTGGTTCCCCAGAGTGTTTCCTGAATCGTCTGGGGGCTGATAGCCCAGAACCCAGTGGAGGCCAGCCATGGAACTTGTCTCACACCCGGCAGAGCTCGGGGGCACCAATCTTGGATCACTTTTATTGACTTCCATTCTCTACTACTCTGGAAAGGCAGGCCAAATAAACACCAGGCAAATGAGCCCGAGGCCTTCCTTTCCCCGGGTCCCCCGCACCGCCTCATCCAAGATCCACACACCACCCGGGGTTGCGCGTGCACAAGAATTTTAATAAAAACAAGCAATTCGGAAGGTCTGGCGGGGCAGGCAGGCTGGCTGTGTGGACTCGGTGCTATTCTTGGGCTGGAAGGCCAGGAGGCTCTCGTAGGAACAGACGCTCCCGAGGTATATATGGAGCCACAAGCAGCCTTTGTCTTTTCCCTTTGATGGTGGAGTGTCCAGGTGGGGACCAGGAGAAGAGGGGGTTACCTAGGAAAGAGAGGGGGCAAAAGGGAAACGAGCTGAGAGTGGGGGTGTCTGGGACTCTGGTCTCTTAGGAAGCTCCCTGAGGGTAGGTATTTAGGGTCGGTGTGTGTCCGCTTCAGTCATGTTAGTTGACTTTGCCACCTGTCTGGCTTCAAATTGTCACCTCACTCAGCAGCTTCCCTGCTCCCTGCTCTATCAGGTATCTGCTTTCCCCTAACATGAAAACTGGCCAGGGCCCCAAGTCATGGCACACATGGGACAAATACAAAAATAAAAAACAAAATAACAAAAACTTTTAATCCCTCGGTTTTGTGGAGATGGATTTTTCTAAAGGAATTTAATTAAAGACAGAAAAAGACCAACATAAACCAAGAAATCACACACACATGTAAAAAGTGCTCTTATGGTCTGGAGTCCTGATCTAAGAGCAGGGAAGGCTGGGCATAGCATTCTCCGGCCCCCAGAACTGGGTCTGTGGGAGTAACTTTGTCTGCACCAGTTTCAGAAGGTCTTGGGTGGGGGGTCTGGTGGTCCCAGTAGGGGAAGCTCAGTTTGGAGGCTGCTTAATGATCATCCAGACCCAATGATCAGGAGCCCAGCTTTCCACTTGAACACACAGCCTGTCACTGCTCATTTACCAAGGCAGTGAGAGGTGATGCTCCCTGGCCCTGTCCAAGGTTCAGGCAAGAATCTCTGCCCATTCTGGAGAAGGAGTTGACCCTTCTCTCAGGTGGGTCTTTGTCTTACCAAAAAGCAGGACCCTTTTAACGATATTGTCTTTGTCCACATTGGTGCAGCTCATTGTGGTGCTTCAGCAACCCCCAAACAAATCCCCTTACAGCCAGACCAGCCACATGAAGGCTTGGGAAATGCTTCAGTCTCCACCCAAGAAGTTCCCCTAAGCCCCGTTTCTTCCCCTTTCTGAACAGATCCCAGTCATTTCAGATTTTGGCATTGTTACTTGTCTTCTCCTAAAGCCCTGACTTCATCTCTCAATCTGTTGTTCGGCTTGGGCTGGGGGCTTCTCTCTGTAGCTAAGATGCATGATTCCTGTGACCATGGTGCTGTCAGATACCTAGAGAAATGCATGGCACGATTCAGCCTCACCTTGGGCCCTTACATCTGGAAGGCAGCCTCGTTCCAGGTAAACCAGGGCCCATAAATGGGGTTAGATGAATGAATGAATGAATGAATAGTGAATTCCTATTCAAAGTCCTGGGAAGTCTTTCCAAAATGCTAAGGCAGAATCACATACTCTTATTAACATCTTCATTGTCAGCCTCATTATACACTCTTACTGATGGGCAATATTAGTTTAGCATTGCTTAGCTTTGGTTTAGCACTGCACATAGTGGATGCTCATTAATTGGAGAATTCTGTGGAACTGGCATCAACAAGGTCATTTGAGTTTTCTCAACCTGACTCTACTGCTTCCATCTAAGTTTAGGCTTCTTTTCTTTCCTTTCCTCATCATCAAGATTTCTCCGGTGGTATTTCTCTGAAAACTCTGGCACTGTAAGGGTCTCTGCCCTCTCTTAGGCATCAACTTCTCAAGGGCAGCAGCCTTACAATTTTAGTTCAGTGTTCCCTGCTCATAGCATGGTGCAATGGAGACAGATGGGCTAAATATCTGAATCAATGAATCAGTATTTTTCTGAGCACTTTTAGAAGCACTTTTAGAAGTGCACTTTTAGGAGCACTTTCTCCCTGGTTATATAATGATCACTCTTTATCAGGGTTCTTCTCCCTTTCACTTTCCTAATTAATTTCTTCTTGCTGATCAGACTTAGCTCCAAACAAGTATTTCATTTCCCCTAGTTGCTTCATATATTGTCTGGAAGATGACACTTCTCTTCTCTACACATTTCATGTCTCTGCCTCAGAAAAGTCTATTGTGGTCAGCATGGTATCAGTCAGGATAGACCAGGTTACAGCACAGTAACAAATAACCCTCAAGTGTCAGTGGGTTAGCATGGCAAAGGGCAGGGTCGTCCATGTAATTTCTTAATATTGCACCTCCATATTTATAGGTTCTTCCACAGCTGCCACAACATGGACAGAGAGAGAAGTGGAAAGCTGAGCTTGGTCAATTAAATTTTTCTACCCAGAAGTGGTGCACATCACTTCTGCTCACATTTCATTGGCCATAGTAAGCCACATCAAGTCCCATGGCAAGTCCTGATTTTTTAGGGTGTGGGAAAATATAGTCCTTCATGTACCTAGCAGGAGAGGAGGTCCAGATTTGGGGGGACAGTAGCGACAGCCACCACACCAGCATTAGGGTCAAACTCAGGCCTGCCGAGGCTGTTAGATGTTTGGTCTGTGGCTGAGGAGAGAACAAACAAAACAATGAAAATAACCCCACCCTGGATCTCAGCACGGGATGTGTACTACTTAGTCACTCTCACATATCATTCACTGCCTATGATTTTTGCCAAGAATTTTGCCAGAAGCCCTGAGTAATCGCAGCTTCACAGCCGCCATCAGGGAATACTTTGTGAAACTTCTCTCAGTGGTTTTCAACTCCTATCTATGGGATTGGGGTCTGGGGTCCGAACCCTTTCCTCTGGGAGCCTCTCATGTGAATCTTGCCCCACTGAGGGGATGCTCCAGGGCAAAGGGACTAGAAGGAGATAGTTTGTTGGAATGAGTCACATGTGGCAGCTCCACCACCACTTTGGCCCTTCCCACCCTCTGCCTCCACTCTCCCTTCACCCCAGGTGCCTCTTTCTCTCTGGGTTTCTTGGCCAAACCCTCAAGTCAGGGTTCCTGAGGGGCATTCCAGTGGCAGGGCCAGAGAGAATGGACTTGATTCTGGTTTGAGAAAAAAAAGAGAGAGAGGAAAGGAAAAGGGAGAGGGAGAGAAAGAGAAAGAGAAAGAGGACTTAAGCCCCCCCCCCCCCAATAAGACCAAGACAGGCTAAAAATCTTGATATGGCATTTTCTCCAGGGTGCAGTAAGGCTCACCTGCCTGCATACTTGAGCCAGCTGCCCTAGATTCTCCCCTCATCTGCATTGCCTCCAGGCTCAAACTTCTCTGCTGCTCCTGATCTCTCTCTTAGGATCCCCAATGGATTCTTCCCAGCCACTCCTCAGGGACTAAAATCCCACATACAAGGAATAAACTCACTTGCAGTCCACTATCCTAATGCCTCAGATTAAACAAGGAGAATGGGGATGCCACTTCTCTGACCTGCTGCCCGTGGCCCTCTATCGTCACTCCTGCCGATGCCATGGAGCCTGGCAAGGCCTCTCTCTCTACCTCCCACATATATACAGAATCTACTCTTTGCTTCTCTCCATTTTCACCACCTAGTCAAAACGACCATCTCTTGTCTGTACTGCAGTCTTAACCAGACCAAAGCAGCAGAATGCTCTTCTTGATACAGATGGGATCACATTACCACCTTGCTTAAAAATCAGTCAGTAACCTCCTTTGTCACTCAGATGTGGCCTCTCTCTCTCAGCCAACACGACAAGCAGACTCACTGCACTCTCCCTCTCTATAAGCTGGGACTCAGCACCAAGGGATTGAGAAAACCTTCTCAACCGAAAGGAGGAAGGGAGAAATTAGACAAAATAAAGGGTCAATGGCTGAGAGATTCCAAACAGAGTCGAGAGATTATCCTGGAGGTTACTCTTAGGCATTAAATAGGTATCACCTTTTTAGTTAAGGCGTAACAGAGAGGCTAGAAGGAACTGCCTGAAAATGTAGAGCTGTGTTCCAGTAGCCATGTTTCTTGAAGATAATTGTATAATGATATGGCTTTCACAATGTGACTGTGTGATTGTGAAAACCTTGTGTCTGAAGCTTCTTTTATCTACCTTATGGACAGATGAGTAAAACATATGGATTAAAAATAAATAAATAATAAGGGGAACAAATGTTAAAAAAAAAAAAATTGGTCAGTAGCTTTTAGCCTGTCCTCAGGACAAAGTTCAGACTCTGTAACATGCTCCTCAAGGCTTCCCATGATCTGACTCCACCTACCTGCCTCTCCAGGCTCACTCTAGTGTTTTGAACAAGGCCAGCTCTTTCCTTACTCAGGGCCTTTGTCCTGGCTCTCACCTTGCCTAGAATGCCATTTCCTCCATTTGTTCCCTGGTTTATGTCTTCTCACCTTTCAGGTCTCAGAGAAAATGTTACCTTCTCAAAAGTCTCTCCAGGATTCTCAATCTAAATCAGGTCTTCTTGCTATTTCATCACATAACACCTCACACCTTCCCTTCATAATAGTCATAAAATATGAAAGGATACATTTGTAGGTGAAATTGTTTAATGCTTAGCTTCCCAAGCTGCATAAGAAGGGATCATGTCTGGTGAAGTGATGACTGTAAAGCCAGTGTCTTGGACAGTGCTTGGCACACAGTGAGTGCTCAGTCAATATCTGGTGAATGAATAAGCTATTGCCATTACAGATGGACAAACTGAGGGCCAAATACACTTGTGTGTGAATGACAAGGCTAAGACTAGAACTCAGTTCTCCTGAAAGTCTTCTGTTCTGTCCCTCCACTACTACAATATCATTTAAAGCCATCTTTGCTGACACTAACCAAGATACTGGTTTCTAAGGATGGGAGCATTGGTGGGGAAGAGGCCACAAACGGAAGTTTGCTAGCTTATGTGGCCACCATGCATTCGTGCTGCCCCAGCCTTCCCAGGCTCCTCCCCCGCATTCCACCCATCACCACCAATGGGACTTTGTGGAAGGAGTCCCCTACCTGGTATGCCCTCTGCACCTCTTTACCACCCCAACTTTTGCCAGCCTTCTAGATCCTGGAAGGCTCACCTACTCCAGGAAACTTTCTTCAGCTGCAAAGGTCCATTATACTCTCCCCTAGGGCTGAGTTGAGCTCTAGCCCCTTCGAGAACGTAGATCTCTCCCTCTCTTAAAGACTGGGATTCTAAGGACAGAGATTAACCCTCTGTATATGCCTACATGCTTCCTGCTGTGCTCCAGGAACCATCTGGATGTCAGGGATCTCAGAGAATAAGACGTCTTTACACACACATGGAACTTAGATTCTCGTAGGGGCAGAAAACTGATAAGCAAACATGCAATTGAATCATATAATTTCTGAGGGTGGTAAGGGAACACAGTGGTAGTGGGGAGGGGCTCCTTTAAAGTCAGGGTCCCTGTGAGGAGATGGCACTGGAGCAGATCTGAAGGACGAGAAGGAACCAAAATAGCCTGGGTCAAGGACTTTGGGGGAGAGATTAATCTTTGCCAGGAAAGGGTCTTCTTGACCTCTGACCCCAGAGATGGGGAGTGGGGAGTTCTAGGGGCCAGCGCCAAGGTAGGTAGGAGAAGAGGTAAGGATGTAAATACGGAAGTCTTCTTCCCTTATTTCTGTCATAACTGGCCTAGCAGAAGCTGGCTTCTGAGCAAGTGGTCAGTACTACTTCGTTCATTGATTTTCAATAAAAGTTCTTTTTTGGTACTTACCTTGATTTCTACCCAGTTTAAAATTCTGGGTTTAGAGGGTAGAGCTGCCAAGGACAATTCTTCAAAAACCTGACACACTTCCCGCCTACTTACTGCTTATCTCTACAGAGCCACAATGTTCTCCTTAATTTATTTGCAGAAATCCCATTTCCTTCCCTGAGTAGGCTGGGCAAAAGCTGCCTGAGGTCCTTCTCTCTGGGGCAGGTAGGAGTCACCCCAGCCAGATGCTGGCCCCAAGGCCTTGCCTCCAGGGGCATCCTGGTCTTGTTCCTACCCCCTTGGTAAGTTCTGATCTGTGTCCATCCTGCTCTAGAACCAGGGCCTCCTGCAGTTCGGACTGAAGGGTATTTTATTAGAAGGAGTGTGCTGTTTGTACAATCCCAGCTTGTGGGGTGTGGGGTGGGGGAAAGGTCATTACTGAATGCCTGAAACCCTGTCCCCACCCAGAACTGTTCCAAGCTTCACTGGGTTCCCAGGCCCATCCTGAAGGGACAGAGGGCAAAGAACTAGAGTGACTCAGGGACAACTCAGAGGTGAACAGCAACCAATACCAAACCAGAAATTTGGGAAGTCCCTGATCCAGAGGTCAAGGCACTGAGGAGGCTGGGCCCTACTCTCTGGGCTCTGAAGGGCCCTGGACTCACAGGAGGGGCACTGGTTCAACCAGAACCCCCATGCCTTGGATACCCACTTGCTCCAGTGTCCAAGGCATGAGGTTCTGGGTGCTACTGGCTTGGAGAAACCTTGTAAAGCTAGGGAAGTGAATGGGAAAGAAGGTGAGGCAGAAAATGGGGTTCCCATGCTCAGGCTGTGTGCAAGTGCTCCTCAAGGTTCTAGCTTATTACTTGCTCTTTTTTGGGTAAAACCTCTTGTTCTCCACTCTTGTCTCTCAGTCTCACCTGCCTTAGCTTGAATTTCAGAACCATTTCCTGTCACTGACCTCCATCTGAACCACCCCAGATCATCTTTCACACCACTGAAGACTCCATTTCTTCCTGCCTCTCTCCTCTGAGTATTCTGCTCACATGGCTTCAGCCACCCCCAGCTCCACTTGATGAGCCTGTGGTGAAAGTCCAGCATCCTCCTTCTGAACTACAGGATATACCACAAGCTTACTTCTCTGTCATCTCAAAAGCCTTTTCATTTAACCACTATTTTCTCATCTTCCTGAATCCAGTTCAATTAGTAATCACAATAAATGTAAATAAACTAAACTTGCCATTTTAAAGAGAAAGGTTTTCATCATTCCATATGGGATTTTTTTTTTTTTTAACATGGGCAGGCACCAGGAATCGAATCTGGGTCTCCAGCATGGCAGGTGAGAGCTCTGCCTGCTAAGCCACTGTGACTGCCCTCATATGGGATTTTTAAGAATACAGCTAAACTTAAAAACACACACACACACTGTAAATATAAGGAGAGAGGGAGTTTAAAAGCAAATAGTTCTTTAAATACAAGGAAAATATTAACTCAAAGAAAGTGGGTATAACTATTTTTTCCACCTTGATCTGGATATATAACCTTTATTTGTGTAAGGATTTTGCACCAATTTTAGATCATTCAAAACCATTTGTCTTTTTTCATATGAACTATTATTAAGCCATACTTTCCCAATGTTATATTTGTAAATCTGACACTTTAATTTTTATTGAGGTATATTTCATGTACAGTTAAATGCGCAAATCTTAGGTCTGATAAATTTTGACAAATGTATATACACCTATGTCATGAAACAAAATATTCTCATCAACTTTTATTTATTTTCCAAGCAGACCTCCCCACCCCAGAAGAAACCATTGGTCTAATTTCAATCTTGTTAGTTTTGTCTGTTCTTGAGCTTTTAAATATAAATGGAATTAAACAATGTGTACTGAATCTTGATTTCTGGTGACTTCATGCAATTGCTCTACCAACACTGGGTGGAGAGAGTAAGTTATAGCAAATAATTTAGAAGTAGAAATATTGGATGGGACTTCCAAGAAGACTGTTTAAAAGAGAGGAGTCATCTCTTTATCTTTGCTGTGCCCTCCTAAAATGAGTACTAAATGACTGGCTCACCAGCATCTATCTTGAACTTTGAAATGGCCTTGAGATTGGAAGCCAGGGTAGGGAAGAAGAAAGATCCAAGGAATCTAGCTTTCTGGTGACTTCATGCAACTGCTTTACCAACACTGAGCTGCTGACCTTTAGGCTTCTCTAATGGGATCAAATAAACCCTTTTTTGTTTAAGTCATCAAGGTGAATCTCTAACAGCCACAGCCAATCTAATCTTAATGGGTGGAATTATTTAATTATATTTCTCCACCAATATATCATAAGACCCTATACGGAAGAGACTATTTGATCATGTCTTTTCTCATATCTTGGAGCTTGGCAAGTTATTGTGCAAATTGGATACATAGTTTGAAAAGAAGGGAAAGAAGAGAGGAAAGGTGGGTAAAGGAAAGAAGGGAGAGACAGAGAAAGGCGGGTTGTCTGTAGATTCTTATCTGAATGATCATAACCAAAGAAGGTTGATTAATGAATCAATGTTCAGCATAAAGGATTTTAGTGTTCAATCTATACTCATCCCCATCTGCCTCAACATTGTTATTAATGACTTGATGAGAAAAAATGACTCAATGCTAATCAATTTGACAGATGCTATATAATTATTAACAAGAATAACTGAAATGGTAGGTATTATAATTGGGAACTAAAAATATCTTGAATGGCTATGGTAAGCAGAACAGTGGCTCCCTAGAATGTCCATGTCCTCATCCCTGGAATCTGTAAATATGTTCACTCACATGACAAAAGAGAAATGGCAGATGTGATTATTTTAAGGGTTTTGAGATGGGGAGATAATCCTAGATTACCTGGGTGGGCCCAGTGTAATCACTAGAGTCCCTAGAAGAGTTAAAGAAGGAAATATGATAATGGAAGCAGAGTCAGAGAGAAATTGGAAGATGCTATTGCATTGGTTTTGAAGATAGAGGAAGGGGCCACAGCCAAGGATTGCAGGTAGATTCTAAAAGCTGGAAAAAGCAAGGAAATGTATTCATCCCCAGAACCTCCAGAAGGAAATCAGCCTTACTCATATCTTAATTTTAGCCCAGTGAAACCCATTTTGGAGTTTGGACTTCAGAACTCAAAGACAATAAATTTATGTTTTTTTAAGTCACTAAGTTTGTGGTAATTTGTTACAGCAGCAATAGGGAAACTAATACAACTGCCCAAATGATAAGGTGACTCTTAAAAAATAAGGTATTTAAAAAATACAGATTTAATGCAAAATCCTATACTGAAATCCCCTCTCCACCCCCACCCCCACCCACCCCAAAACAACCAAATCCAGATTGTCAGGATATGGGAGATTAATGAGTAAAAGGCCTAAGAATTTTAATTGACTACAAGTTCAATATGGAACAGATATGAAGTGGAGCATGCCAAAAAATGCCTGGCTTTGAAATGGAGAAACAGAAGTGCCGTGCCATCCCTGAGGAAGGATCCTGCTGGGCTGCACCGATGTATGGTGTTCAGTTGAAAGCTCAACACTTGAGCAGGATGCTGACAAACCAAAGGGGCATTGGGATGGTGAGGTAGTTGGAATCCTTGTTTAAAAGGAAGAAGTTAGGTATGAAAATTCACAAAAGAAGAGAATATCTGAGAAATATGCCATTTTCTTAAAGGACGTGACTTTCTATGTGGCTCCTGAGGGTAGAACTCAAACCAAGGGGGTTGGGGAGCTCTATTTCAATTTCACATAAAAAAGAAATCATTAACTCTAGTTGGTGCTGAGATGGAATGGATTTCTTTGGGAGGGGGTATCCTGGGATTTCTGTCCTTGAGATATCTGAACATAGCTTGGAGGTGTCTTTTGAGATCCCTTCTGGTCCCGGGACACTATGTCCATTGAATGGAAAGTGAGTTAGATATGGGGTCCTGGAAAGGAGAGAGAGGATTCTACTTGCTCATCCAGCCCCTCCACCTCTACCCCAGCTCCAGGTACAGAAAGAAATCTGGACAGTTAGACTTCTGGCTCTCTCTAGGAAAGCCTAAAGTTCTCCTGATATAAGAGAGGACCTCATGCCTTTGCCAGGCAATTCACCTCCATTTTCACCTCCAGGTTCCCCATCCCCCAACAAACACAACAAAGCAAAATTAAGGAACCTGTAACTACATCAAAAGTGCTCCTCATGATCATAAAATCTGAATTGAGGAAATGCAGTGTCTTCTGGGCTCTTCTGCCAGTTCTCAGGAAAATAAAATAGAACACCAAAATGAACAGGAGTGTTCCATTTACCAAAGCCCCTAGTTCCTCCTGTACATGGAGTCAACCTCCCCAGCTCCTCCTCCCTTCCTGGAGAACTCTGTACCCATTCTCTCAGGAACCCCAGTCTTGCCTGGAGGTAGGGACCCTATCTTGGGGGAACTCTTTCCCAAAGTGAGACCTGGCTCTCGGCCTCAGGGATGGCTTGAAGCTCTGCCTTCCTCAAACTGGGATCCAGCCTTAACATCTGCATGAAAAGGGGTCAGATGAGGGACACAGAGTATGGGAGAGTGGACAGCCCAAGCATAATCAAGACTTCTTTCGCATTCCAGGAAACAGAGGGCCTTAGGGTGCAGAGGGGTTCTGGACAAGGGGGATTTAGCAAATAAGCGCTTCCTGGAATGGACTTGAAGCCACAGATTAGTAGTTTCAATCCTACACATGACACCCCCTACTACTGACAACTTTAAGGGAATTTCCATTGCCCCTTTGCCCCTTGCCTCACCCCTCTCTGTCAAGTCCCCAGGATGAGTGGGAAGGGAACTGTGGAAATTCCCTTTTTAGGAACATGGGGGTGACCAAGGGAGCAGGAGGGTGGGTAGAGTCAAAGGGAATACTCAGCATTAAGAAGGACCCCTTGACTTCTTGCCCCCACTTTCATCCTCAGCCAGGGCATCCTTTGAAAGGATGAGGGAATTGCCAACCCCATCTGTAGGTGCTAAATTTTCCCAAGCCCTCTAGCCCACCCTTCTCTGGTCCCACAGCCAGCCCATCCCACTGGAGAGTCAGAAGTTTCAGCCGACAGCTGGGTTGTGCAATCAGCAGCCCAGATGTGGCTGAAACTCTGGCTTGTGGCAGCTGCCTCTGTCATCACCCAGGGCCTATGGCCTCCATTTCACCCTTGAGCTGTGCTCTAGTAACATTCCTATCCCCATCCCAGACAGGTCCCACCCCAGCCACCATCCTCCTCCAGCAGTTCCAGGGAAAACTTACTAGCTGAGAATCTCAGGCCCAGCTCAGCCATGCTATTCTGTACCACCAGAAGGAGAAGCTTCACCTTCCCTAGGCCTCAGTAGGTATGAGCTTGAGGCCTAAATGATATACTGAATTTTCTCCTCATTTCTAAGGTCTTTGAGGTTGGTGATTAATTTATGGGCTCCTCACAGGAACTGGATATGACATAAAACCTCTTTTATTGTTCTCGGGCTTTCTAAACAGGGCAAGGTCACATACCATTCTGCAGCTACCATGACCACCATTTTCATGAAATCTTGGGTGTGGTCTATTTTTCAGGCAACATTGACTCTTTGGCCTCAGAATTGGCAGTCGATCAGACCCTACAATAATCTCAGGCTACTCTCTGCTGCATAGAAGGAGAGCCTGGCTCAGAGTAGATGCACTGTAAGTATTTGCTGAATGGAAAAATGAGATGTAGATCCAGAAAAATGGAGTTGCCCAAAGTTACCCAAGGTCAGAAAACCAGCGGCAGAGACAGAGCCATCACCCAAGTGTTGGGCCTTATGGTCCAGATTCCTTTCCCTGCCTTCCCCTCCTCCTCTCCCAGACTGCACCAAACTCTCTGGCTTAATAACAGTGATGGTGGTGATGGTGAAGGAGGTAGTTATGATGGTGATGATAGTGGTGGTGATGGTGCTGATTCTGGCAGTGATTGTGGTGGTGATAAAGTTCATAATGGTGAATGTGATTTTGATGGTGGTGATGAGGTTGGTAAGGATGGTGGTGGTGGCAATGGACATGATGGTGATGCATTACAGTAGTAAGAGGTAGTGATGGTGATTGTGGCAGTGGAGATGGTGGTGATGGTGGAGGTAATGGTGGTAAGTATGATGATGATGCTTTTAAGAGATAATGAAGAATTTTCACCTCTCAAGGAGTTCTCTTTGACAATACAGAACTCATTCCAAAAATCTTGACTCTAATTCTTCAACTTCGGAATGATTCAGACTCTGAATGAGTCTTCACAGAAATTTTCATTCAGCAGCATCAGCAGCAGAAACTAAGTCTGTCATAGTGGCCATGAAAATGCACTGCTCAGAACCCCTGCCGTGGTTGAGCATGGTGTCAGATGGCCCCCTGGCTGCTGCCCTCCTGGTTCCACCACAGTGTTTGTGCCAAGGCCATGCTTCCAAGGGCTTCTCCAGCCAATGATCAAACACAGCAGGAGTGCTAGCGCTAGCCCATTCCTGGAAAGGCAGGACTCTTCAACCAGGTGACTTTGGCTCAGGGACTCCCTACCAGCCTGGCTGAAACTTTCTTAGAACTGCACTGGAGTCTTAGGCTCTTCCTTCTTATTCCTCCTTCTTTCTTCCTGTGCCAGACCTGCATTACCAGCTGAAGGCTCTCCTCACCTTTTCCAGTTCCTTCTCCTTTATCTTTCACAGGATAAATCTCTCTCATGTCTACTTATGTCATATTCTATACTTTCAAAAGACCCAAAGTAATAAGCATGAGTGGTCACACTAGGTAATTACCATTTTGATATAAATAATTGATAAAACATTAAAAGAATGAGACTGATTCTTCTATGGCTTAATAATGGTCTGAGGACAATTCCAGATGGGAATGTTTTATGTGCTTTGAGAAATTGATGATTAAATCTTTGTTGAAGACTTGAAATATAGTGAAGAGAAGGGAAGAAGGTAGGAGAATCACAAGTCAAAAATTCTGAGACAAGAATAAGCTTGCTATGTTCAAGGGATGGTCAGGAACCTGAAATAGCTAGAGGAAAGGAGAGGAATAGAGGAAGAGGAGAAGCCATAGCTGAACAGGAGAAGGGAACTAGGTAAGAACTTTGAAATCAGGGAGAGGACCTGAGATTTAACAAGACAAAAAAAGAGGTGACACAGAAGACTCTTGAATGGGTGGGGAGTGGCATTACAGAGTGGCAGGGGAAGGAGGTATTGGAGGGAAGAGGCCATTTGGGGACTGCTAGGATCTATGAGAATCAGCAATGAAATGGTACATGCAGCATCAATGTAAAAGGCATGTTGAGAAAAAACAAATCAGCCTTGTTGTCTACCAGGACATGAAAGCTAAAGGAGAGAAAAGCCCTCCAGGAGATTGGAGTCTGGACAGCAGACTGGTGATGACTCTGAGAGAAACAAGATGGCCAAAAGGGGCTAAATTCTGGAGGAAAGACTGTAGGTTTAGTTTGGGTCATATTTTCCCAGTAGTCATGTCCACTGGGTACCTGGAAATGTGTACCCTTGGAAAAGCTCAGAAAAGATGCTTTTAGAGATTTAGAAGGCAAAGGAGCAAATGAGCTCTCTTCCAAGGATGATTGAGGGTATAGTCATTGCAATGGAGAAGGCAAGTCTTTGGAAATACCCATGGTGGTGGTAAAGAAGGATGCAGTGGAACTGACAATAGAGAAGGAGAGAGCTGTCCCTCCACAGCTTTCCAGAGTGAGTTGTATCTGTTTGCCCTGAGTGGGCTGTCCACAGACCTCAGAGAAGCTTTCTTCAACAGTGGTGACAGTAGAGAGGGGTGACATTCTGGCTGAGCTTGAGGCTGCTCTCCCTGCCACGGGGTGGCCTCCCACAGGCAGCTCCTGTGGTCTAATGGACACGTCGCTTTCCTGGGGTCAGTTCTGGGGCAGCTGCCTCCGTGTGAGGTGGTGGTGCTGGCATCTGCTCCCCTGGAACTGGGACTAGGAAAACAGATGACCTCAGGCTGAAAGCTCAGCTCTTAGAATCATTGCTTAAAAGAGGGCGGAAAAGATGAAGCTAAAAATACATGCAAACCCAAATTCTCTACCTCTCCAGAAAAATTCCAGGCAGAGTATCCTACAAATATGTCTGACGCAGGCCCCAGCAATCGGCTGTTTCCTCACTAGCCTTTTCATCACGCTCTTCTCTGGCATCCACAGCCTCCCTCCACCCAGGCCTTTTTCCATCCCTGTAGTAGGCTGGGCTCATTCCTCCCTCCCAGCCTTTGCCTATATTCTTCTCTCTGTCTGATACACTCTCTTGGCTTATCCTTAATTTGTCCATGACTCATCACACAGATCCCCTCCAACCTCCTCCAGAAAGTCCTTGAGGGCACCCATGCCTGGACTGAGCTTGCTGAGCCTCTAGACCAAGAATCTGAACCACAAAATCTACCATCAGATGATCTATCTTTTATCCCAATTACTGAAGGTTTGATTTATATTATGGCCTGGCCACAATAGAACCTCTTCAAGGGACAGAGGAACCCTGTATTTTACATTTTCTTCTATCTCTTAAAGATTCCAAGCTAAAATTGGGCAAATAGTAAGTGCTTAATAAATGTTCCTTTTGATCAGCTGAATAAATAGAATAACTTAGTTCATCTGAACATACTTAACCTTTAAGAGATAGGGAAGAGAGGGGAGGAGGGGCACAGAGAGAGGTTATGTAGGGCAGTAGGAGAAGGATGGGGGGCGTTCAGCCCCCAATGTGTGTATGTGTGTGTGCATGTGTGTGTATACAACATGCATTGGAGACGGTGTACTAAGCCAAAGGAAAAAGCACGACCATATAGGATTCCTGAGCAGCTTCTGAGGTTTGCAAGGTAGCCCTGGACACCTTGAAGAGCCAGTACCCCCATCTTTTGTGGTACAACTGTTTGGACTTTGCCAAAGTCCAGGGAACTCTGCTGGTGGGATTCCAAATCAGAGGCTTTGGTTCTGTTGCAGCTACTGTGACTGACTCTCTGAGTTTTGTTCTTTAAGCTAGTGGGGGTGAGGATACATGGAGTCAGGGTGTCTAATGGCTGTTCCTTTACAATTGCACCTCTGTTCTTCTCTTGCACCCTCTCATTCCCACTGCCTCTATACAACCAGATCACGCCTAACTTGGGAGTCTCTAAACTACAGAAGCCCTGCTTATTTCTCCAGAGCCTCGTACAATAGCTAACCTATGGTAGGCCCCAGGTGGAAGGTAGAAAGAGAAGGAGGGAAGGAAGGAGGGAGAAGAAAATTAATTTTCACATCTAAAACTTTTGGCAGAAAGATAGGAAAGAAAACTTAGGGAATAAAATAGACTCTGTAACATAAAAATTAACCAAATCAAGGGCGCAAAATGTCTTTGCTCACTCAGAACTGCTTCTGCAGCACCCATGACCACCCTTGTGGAGTTCAAAGTCAAGTTGACTGTTTTGTACCAGTGCACCTGGAAGTCTTCCCCAGACAAGGACCAAGAGGCTCAGAAGGCAGCAACTGATGTAGGATAGCACCCCATTAACTATGCCTGTGTCTCCCAGAATAAGAATGAGGTGGGGGGAGCTATCCAAGGGAAGCTTCAAGAGAAGATTGTTAAACATGGGAGGACCACATCATTGTTAACAAGTTATGGCTCATCTTCTTTGAAAGACCCCCAGTGAAGGAAGCCCACCAGAAGACTCTCAAGGATTTGAAACTGTACTATCTGGACATTGATTTTATTTACTGGCCACAGGGATTACAGTATGGGAAGACCCTTTTTCCCCCAAAGCTGATAAAGATGATGTTCCCATCAGTAAAGCAACTTTCTTAGATGACTGGGAGGCCAGGAAGGAGCTGGTGAACAAGAGGCAGGTGAAAGCCATTGGGGTCTCCAGCATCACCCACCTCCAGACCCAAAGTCTCTTGAACAACCTGGACTGAAACATAAACCAGTGACTAATGAGATTGTGTGTCACCCATACCTCACAGCAGAAACAGATCCGGTTTTACCACTCTGAGAGCATCAAAGTCAGTGCCTTTAGTCCCTGGGCTCTCTGTGTAGACCTCAGGCCAATCCAAAGTAGTCTTCACTACTGGAAGACTCCAAGATTAAGGAGATTGCTGCAAAGCCCAAAAGAAACAAAAACCACAGCCCAAATTTGGATGGGGTTCCTGATCCAGAGGAATGTTTTGTGAACCCCAAGACTGTGACACCCAAATGCACTGCTAAGAATTTTCAGATCTTTGCCTTCAAATTGAACCAAGAGAAGATGGTGACCATCCTCATCTTCAACAGAAGTGGGAGAGCCTATATCAGGGACCAGTTGTCTCATTTGGAGAATTATCCCATCATTGCAGAACATTGGAAACTGAGTCTCCAGAAGAGACTATCCAGTGAATTCTCTCTCTGTACTTTACAGAAGAGTAACTCTCCACAACCCACTCTTATTTTAGCCAGGCTTATCTGAAATCACACTGAGCCTGGCCCCACTGTATATCCTCCTCTAGGCAGTGCTGAATCTAGACTTGTACATACAACCTAGACAAATAATTGCAGGGAGCATATGGCTCAGCTAAGCAAATGGGAGGTTTTTCACTTATTTGATCAAATATTTGTTAAACACCAGAAGCTCTAACACTGAGAATACAAAGAGAAAAAGAAAAAGGAAAAGCAACAAAAAAAATAATATAATCAATTTAGTATAGCTACAATATACAAATAGCAGTGACTCACAAAAGTATCAGCCATCTCAATTTTCACAAGATGATTATAGTGCAATAAAAATTGAACATTAAACCTTTGGCTATTGTGGGGAGGGAGGAAAGATTCAACTCTGATTCACAGAGGAGGGGTGTCTATCCCAGCTTCTCTTCAATCAAGGGAATGCTGGAGAGAACAATCTTGGCCTTTTTCCTCACCTTCCTCCGTTCTCCACATCTTCCTCCTTTCTGCCAATCTGGTCAGGGACGGGCATGTTCCTGCTGGTTTCACCCTTCATGGGCTCACTCAAGGAGCCACGCTCTTTCTTTCACTTTGTGGGAGACTCAGCCTCCCCCCGAAAGCCCAGCCACTCTCTCACTCTCACTTTCTGTGTTGTAACATGGCTTCCAGAGGCAAAGGCAGCCTGTGATTGGGTGGAGGAGGCATTTCCGGCCTGCAGCTGGCTGTGGAAGTGGATTCAAAGTCTGCTGCATGGACTGTCCCACCAAGATCCAAGATACTAGGGACCAAGATACTAGGGACCTGGGAAGCCCACTACTTGGGTTTCTGTGCAAGAGCCTCCTGTGCCAGCTCAGCTTATCAGAGAAGCCCTGGGCACTCGTCCAAAGATTAGTCGGCTAGTACTTTGTTTCCCTTTTGGCTTTTGTCCTTTTATTTATGACTCCCTGGCAGGAAATTTGGAAGGAGCGAAGCTGAACAGTAGGACTCAGGCCCCAAACTCCCTGGAACCCCTAACAAGAATCCAGCCCAGCAGGAACTTAGCAAAGATGCTTACAGTGCCATTTCCAAAGTCACTCTTTCCCATGTACTGTCCATTCTGTCCTGTAAGATTCTGCCCACAAGGCAGTGCAATAGGTAGAGAGAACAGGCTAAGAGTTAGGAGACTTGAGAGTTCCTACCAGCTCTGCCCAAGGGAATCTTCCTCCAACAGGGTCCTGGTTTCCTCACCTGAAAAATGCACAAATGGGCCTAGAGGACCCCTGAGGGCCTGTATAAAGTGAACAGTTTTATTCACAGCCTTGTGTGTGGGACAGAAACTGACATCATCTCGGGCCTAAAGGAACTGCGGTGGTGGAGTTAGAAAATTCACGTGTGAACCAACTGGAGAAAAATGCAAGACTGGGTTTGATGGACTGTCTGAGCTAGTGGATCAGAGCAGCAGTGCCTGGTTGTGGGCTGGGACTCCTGCCAGGGATCTGTAGATCCGTGTGCCCTACAAGCCTCGACTGCAGGCTGAATAAATAATACAACTTGCACATGGATGTGTGACTATTTTTCAAATCATCAATGCTGCTGTCACGGACAAAACAGATTGATCCAGAAGTGGTGCTAACTGCAGACTGCCTTTGAGTTACTGTGTATTTTTCCCAAACAACAGATATTACAAAGACAGCTGCTGTTTACAGGTGAAATAAAATATCTAGGCTTTTCCTTAAAAGACCCAAGGAAGAGAAGGCAGGGGGTGGATGAAACTAGAACAAGAGAATGTTAATAATTATTGAAGCTGGATGATGAGTACGTGGAGGGGTAGGGTATTATTCTGTTGTCTCTACTTTTGTGTGTTTGAAATTTTCCACAATGAAACTTTTAATTAAGGTATAAATGCTCTTATGTGGTCATTCATGGAATCTTTTGACATTCAGAAAGGGTTCTTTGTGGAAGGCTGCTCACAGTACATTGTTGAATGAATAAAAGGTAGTTATAAAGCCATATATAAGTATGACTACAATTTTTTTCTTTAAAAAAGCATGCGTGTGTGTGTACATAGACAGAGGCCTTCCCTTTAGACACTCAGGAAGATGTAAATGGTACTCATCTCTAAGTAGAAGAATTAGGGTGATTTTTGCTTTCTTTGTTTTGTTTACCTGTATTTTCCTTTAGTTAAAAGCCCAAAATATTAGTTTTTAAAACTTTGTAATAAGTATTCTTAGATTCAAAAAGGCTGGAGAGAACTCATTTAGATCTTTGCATGCTGTAAGAATTCAGACTTGAGCGTGATTTGTATGAGCATGAGGCATTGGGAAGCCAACATGGTGGAGCCTTGTGTTGGGTCTGAAGGAAGGACAGGATTTAGAAATCCCAAGGCGGGTGGGAGGGTGTTTCGGAAAACACAAAAATAAGTACATCCTATCTTGAGACAGTGGACTTCCCAGAGCTGGGGGTGAGTCCAGGGGCCAGGGTTTGAGGGGGTGTGGAGCTCAGCTGGAGGGACTGGGTGTGTCAAAGTCGTGAAGGGCCATGGGGTTCTGGGAACAGAGGAGCCTGGATGTCTAGCTAAAAATTGTCCTGGGTATGTGTGTGAGTGTGCACGCGCGTATTAGCTGTGGCATTCAGAACATGGGATAATTGGAAAAACATGACCAATGCTGAGCCACACGCATTTGGGGACATGTGGCTCTGGTTCTGGGATTGTTTGTCATTCCTTATTTCAGGAAAGCAGAAGACAAAAGATGAAGCGTCGAAAACAACGAAGACACAGATGTTGCCAAGGAGTCAATGTGGGGCCATGATGGCCGTCTATGACTAACCCCACTGCTGGGCAATCCATATGCCTGATGCCAGCCATCAGTCAGGACCCAGGGCCCTCACATCTCCAAGCATATTGCATGCTGGGAGAGAGGACTCTGGCACGTTCCCAAGTGTTTGCCGGAAGGGAGCTGGAGGGGCAGCTGGATGGAGAGGAAGAGGCCGCATTACAGGCAAACTAGAGACAATCTGGGAAACTCCCAGAAACCCCAGCACAAGCTGCAGAGAAAGCCCGGGTGTACTACAGGGGCCTACATGACCTCCAGGGTCCACTGGCTCCCAGAAGCCAGGAAAGTCAATAGCACCCATCTCGGCACCTCTTGTCCTCACTGGCAACTCAAGCAGAGGCCATGGGGGTGAGGGGCTCAGATCAGACCAGGAGGGGGGAACCTGGAGAGAGCATGCTGAGCTTAGGCTGGGTAAGTATGAATCCTCCTGCTGGGGTGACCTGCAAGAAGATGACTATTCAAACCCTTTTTAAATAAGGTGATGGGGAACAGACTTGCTAACTACTAGAACTGAGCTTCTCTGATTTTCCTTTACTCACTTATACTTAGTAGATCTTGACTTTTCAACTAGTGTGCAGAATCTTGGTGTTTTAGAACTGGATGCAATATTACCCAATCTTGCCCTGACCTTTGCAAAAGCACTGAACACCTTGGCTGACTCTAAGCGGGCCCTCAACAAATGTGAGTTGCATTTACTGTCTCCAATCCCAACCCTACTTCCCTGACTCACTCTGGCTTACCTCCTCCTATAGGGCCTGGGTGACAGTCATCACCAAGAATGCAATAGCTTCTTCCTTGCTCTTCAAGCCAACTTTCCCCTTCACTCAGCAAAAAAAAAAAAAAAAAAGTTGGATTTTTTTCAAAATGTTTACTAGGAAACTAAGAAACAAACAAAGCAAGACCGAAGGCAAGTGTCCGATTTTGAGGAACTACTGAAGAATCCCAGAATCATAAGTGATCTCAGCTCAAAAGACCCAACCCAAGTACCCCGGGATTCTTTATATTTTTCTTTTTTAATGTAATTTTACTGAGATATATTCACACACTATACAATCCATCCAAAGTATACAATCGATGGCTCACGGTATTATCACATCCCAGGATACTTTTTGTTTTTGTTTTTGGAGAAGTGCTCATTTCTTTTTTAGTATTTTAAATATTGTTTTCATTATATTTTGCTAATATCTTTGAGTACATGCCCTGTGCCAAGCACTATGCAATGTGATGCATGTATATTATTTTATCAGGCACAGAGGGATTAAATGATTTGCCCATATTCTCTCCTCCGGAAAGTGGTAAGGTTGGGAATTGAAACCAGGTTTTCTGAACCCAAAACCTGTTTATTAATCACCGTCTACTTTGTCTCTTTTTGGCCATGTATCCATACTCTAACTGAGACACTAGGCAACTGAAGTGGTAGGAGGGCCCAACCAGGGGGCACATGTGAACCTGGGGGCCCATTTTTTACTTCAGCCAGCTTTGTGCTGAAACAGTTCACAACTTCAAGAAGACAAATGAATGAACTTGCCTTGTATCTTCTTAATTATTTTTTCTTATGGACCTCAAAGGCAAAAGATATACTAATAACAATTTTACTTCATGGAACATTGTCACCAATGTTTCATACACATGGCTCTCCTTTATTTTTTATATACACATTTATTTCTAAAAAAAATCAACACCCACAGACCACTACCCAACTTAGGAAATAGAACATTACAAATAACTTACAACAACCTATACTCCTCCCCTATTCTGCCTCTTGACTCCTCCCCAGGAGGTAACCGCATGCTGAATTTGCAGTTTATTATTCCCCTGCTTTTAAACAAATGTAGTTTTATCACATATGGATGGCTAAATGCAATTTTTTTTTTTTTTTTTTAGTTTTACTTGTTTTCCAACTTGGTGGATTATGGCTAAAGGTCAGAACCTTCTGAGATTTTTTCATTTCATGCAAAATTATGTTACCAGGATTCATCCATGTTGTTGTAGGTCCTCTGTCTTTTTTGTTTCTTTGATATTATAATTAAAAACAAATTTACTAAGATATCTGATCATCTTTGAATCTAACATATCTTGCAGTATCTCTTAAATTAATTCTCTTCTTTAAAGATACTTCTGAAATTGTACTTGATTTGGATCTTTTGTGGCTGGTAATCTGAGTCCATGTGTACCTATGAATATTTTTGTGATGCTCTGTCCTTCAAATGACAATTTGGCTATATTTAAAGTCTTAGTTCAAATGTTCTCCTTCAACAGTTTAAAAATATTACCCCATTATCTTTTTGCCTCTGATGGTACTGATCAGAAGTCTGATGTTAATATAGTTCTTGTTCTTTTGTAGTTGCTCAATTCTTTGTCTCTGGAAGCTTTCTAAATATTCTTTTTGTCTTTGATATTCTTAAGTTTCACTCCAATGTGTCTAGGAATGGAGATTTCCTTCTCTCTTCTATTTGCATCTTTTTCTTTTAATTTGAGAGTTTTGATTTTTTTAATTCTGGGAAATATAACTCAAATTATTTCATTAAATATTTTCCCCTTCCTATTTATATTTTAATCTTCTTCTGGAACTCCGTTATCTAGATGTTAGCACTTCTGGATAGAAGTGCTATCATGTACTCCTTAACTTTTCTTGTATATGTCCTATTTCTTTGTCCTTTCCTGCCATCCCCAGTAGACATCCACAATTTGATCTTCCAATTTAGTAATTTGTCCCTCAGCAGTATTCATCCCATTATTTTTCCATCTGCCACGTTCTTTACTTCAACTATTATATTTTCTTCTCTAAAATTTCCACTTAGTACTTTTAAAAGTTTTATTCCTTTTTTCATATTGCATATATGTACCCTATATCCCTAAATGTATTTAGCTTATTTTTAATTTTTGGTACATTTTCCCGAAACTCCCGCTTTAGAAGGAATGTGTAATTCAAATGTGGTTTTCCTCTTGAGATGGTGGCATTTCCTCAAGGCTTTAGTGCTTTGGGCTAATATTCTTCATGGGTCTCATCTGAGAATATGTCCTGGGGAAGGGTGAGGGCTACACCCCAGGCACAGAACAGAGGGCACCTGTTTACTAGACCCCTGTTTACCATCACACTACAAAACAACACCACAAACTAGGAGGGAAACAATTTCCCTGGATGTAATCTGCTAGCCTGGGCTGAGAGAGGGGGAGGAAAGGATGCACAGCTGACACTGTCTGACCTGTTTATCCCAACAACTCCTTCCAGGGCGACCTTGAGGCTAGGGCCATGGACACCTGCCAAACCTCTTGGACCATTGTGTCCAAAAGCTGTAGTAAATTCACAGCACTTGTCTGAGTGCCATGTACGGGCAAGACAAGAGTAGATATTAAAACACTTTTCTCTAATTTAACATCACCACCATCAGCCATATTCCAGACTGGCCTTTGCCACCCACACCCAACATACTGGTTCAAAGAAGCCTTCAGTCTCCCTGGGCATCTCTCACTTTTGTTGTTGTAGTGGTGGTGTTTGTAGTTTCTTGGATTCTGTGTTTCCCTCTATAGGTTCTCCAGGGCTACTGCCATACCCATGAATAAAATTTGCATCTTAGCCTAAACCAGAAACCCTCATCTTCACCAATAGTTTGTCTAGGTTCTCATCATCCTTCTATCTGAGCATTCCCACAAAACAAGTTATCTTTTATTCCTTTGTCAGTTTTAAATAACACTTCCCTGTCCCATCTACAAAACTGAAACATACTTAATGCAGAATGACTGAAAAGTACACCAAAGCACAAAGTAAAAGCCATCTGCACGCCTACCCCTCTAAGCTGTCTTCTGTTAATAGTTCAATGCAGATAGATTCTGCCTGCCATGCCCTCCAAGAAGGTCGTAGTGGTGTATAAGCTGGGTGTTTGAGACCACCTATTGTCTACCCATTACTAATGCTAATATTATCGGTTTCACAAATGCTCTGGTACACTGATGGTAAAGAATGTATTTCCTCCTTGATTTAATTTGTAAAAGCACATCTGGAGGATGGTTGAGAGCCATTTTATGTTTATTAGCTATTAATACTTTTATGAAATGCTCATTCTTACTCTTTATACTCAGATTGCTTTGAGCTGTATTGTTTATGGGGGTTTTAAAAAGGTTTTTTCTGATTATTTGTAGGACATGTTTATAGATGGTTAATATTGACAATTGTTACATGTGCTTCAAATAATTTCTCCTCTAAAGCAAAGCAGAGATGATTTTTAATTAACTGGTTTATGTTATATTTGTGAATGCAGATGTTCAAAAATTTTAAGTGGTTGAATCTTTCTGTATTTTCCTTTAAGACTTTTGAGCTTTGTTCACTGCCTAGAAAGTCTTCACTTTACAATAAAAAAAAAAAACTCAAATGATTTAAGTAGACATATTTCTCCAAAGCAGATATGCAAATGGACAATAACCACATGAAAAGATGCCTAACATCATTAACTATTAAGGAAATGCTAATCAAAACCGAAATGAAATACTATCAAACACCCACCCGAATGACTGCAATAAAAGACCAGTGGAGAAATTGGAACCCTTATGCATTGCGGGTGGGAATGTAAAATAGCGCAGCCACTTTGGAAAACCATCTGGCAGGACCTCAAAAGATTAAACACAGGATTACCATATGACCCTGCAATTCCACTCCTAGGTATATACTCAAGAAAAACAAAAGCATATGTCCACACAGACTAAACCTGTACACAGCAGCATTATTCAAAATGGCCAAAAGATGGAAACAACCCAAGGGTCCATCAACAGATGAATGGATAAACAAAATGTGGTCTATATCCATACAATGGAATATTATTTGGTACTAAAAAGGAATGAAGTACTGATACATGCTGCAACATGAATGAATCTTGAAAATATCAAGTAAAAGAAGTTAGTTACAAAAGACCACATACTATGTGATGCCGTTTTTGTGAAATATCCAGACTAGGCAAATCTACAAAGAAGAAAGTAGATCAGTGGTTGCCTAGAGCTGGGGAGGGGTGGTGGTAGAGGGAAAAGGGGAGTGACAATTAATGAGTAAGGGGTGTTTGAGGGGAGTGATGAAAATGTTCTAAAATTATTTGTAGTGATGGTTTCACAACTCTGTGCATAAACTAAAAACACTGAATTGTACACTTTAGCAAGTGAGTTGTTTGGTTGTGAATCACACTGCATTTAAACTGATATCGTTTAAAAATTCCTGTATTTTATTTCAATTTTAGGGAGTTTGCTCTATAAATATTTAAACCATATATAATGTTTTGTGTAGGACTTGAGGAAGATAGGTTTTTCAAATGGATAATAATTAGTCCCAGCTCCAATTATTGCATAAATAATCCACTTGCAATGCCTTAAAATTATCATATACTAAATTCTCAAATATAGAACTCCTATACTAAATTCTTAAATATATCATAAACTAAATTCTCAGAAGAGTTCTGCTTCTATACTGTATTCTATTTCCTTGTCTATTTATTCTTGTACCAGTATTGCATAAATTTGATTAGTGTCGCTTTATAGAATATTCTGGTATCTGGCGGACAAGTTTTCTCTTATAAAATATTCTAAGCCATTCTCATTCATTTACTCTTCCAAATGAACTCTATACTGAATCTGCCAAATCACACCTCTCCTCCAAAGGAAATAAAATTGGGATTTGATTGAAGTTACATCAAATTTATTGACTGACTTAGGGGTATATTGCTATCTTTACACTATTGACCCTATCTTTCCATTGAGATAGGTGTTTATTTGCATCTTTCAGTGAGGTCTTTGGTTTTCTTTACAGGTCTTGAATATTTATTGAGAAGTTTAGGCTTTTGCTACTATTACCAGTGAGAGATAATTTTCCTTTCTATCAATCATTGACAACATATAGAAAAGCTACCAATTCTTATGTACTTACATCTGGCCACCTTTGGGCCCAGGTATTATTTATAACAGCTTTTCAGTTGATCCTTTTGTATTTTTTTAGGTAGGAATTTTAAAATTTTAAGTGAAATATAAAATACAACGCATCTGCTTTAAGCAAAAACTGGAATTCATTTGCTCTCAGAACAGAAAGTCAAGGGGAAGGTAGATATCAAGAGGACTAAATTTGTTTCCATCTCTCTCCTTGCCCTTTGGTCAAGGAGAACCATCTCAGGTTCCATGTGGTTGGTTGTGTGACCACCACCAAATAACCCTGATTTCCAAGAGCATGGAGTGCTTGGATTGGTGAGACCATGGTCACATAATTGACTGCCGGAGCTGAGGGAGGAGCAACACCCAAATCACATAGACCAAGAGCTAAGGCAGGAATGGATTCTCAAGTGAAGTCTGTGAGCTATTAGAGGAGGAAGAAGCAAAAGATGGTGGAGAAGCAAACAATAGACATTCAATGTAAAGATCAACTGAAAATAATGGTCTTTTGCCTCTTCATTTCCAATTATTTATATCAATTTTCCTTTTCTTTTTTATATTATCTAGGATGCCCAGAACTACATTGAAAAAATAGCAGCAATGCTATTCCCTGCTTTTAATAGGAATGCCTCTAGGATCTTATCATTTTGGATAAAGTGATTTGGATAAAGTTTGGTACTTTTTACCAAATAAGAAAATACCATTCCAGGCACAGCTGACTAAAATTTATTTTTAATTCCTAAAGAATGGTGAATTGTATTAAATGGCTGTTGACATGAACATGCATTTTACCTCTTTTATTTATGCAATTAGTTACATGAATATTTTCTTAGCCTTGTATGGTTTCTGCATTTCTGTGAATTGGTCTTATTATAAGGGGATGGAAAAACAGTTTTCTTATAAGATGCACCAAATTAACTGTGGCATTTTTCTACTTAAGGTGAATTCTGTTTAGGGAAGAGAGAGTGTGTGATCTGGGTTTGGTGGGTACCTAAGTGGAGGGCAAATATGAGGCGAGATTCAAAGATATGGCAGATGGCTCTGCTTTCAGACCCAGGCTTTAGGCCTGGTCCTTCCAGTACCTAAGGCACTGATGATAGCCATGTTAGAGGCAGGTACCCAAGAAAGCCTAACCCATGCCCTGTCCCTTCCACATGACCTCTATTAAGGATGGCATGGGGGTAACAAACAGGATTGAGATTTCATGTTGGTGGGAAGAAGCATTCAGAAGATAGATGAGATCACTGAGGCCAAGAGATAGTGCCTTGCCTACAATTATATAGGATTCCACCCCAGGCAGTCTGCCTCCAAGGCCTGAGCACTTAGCCTTACCACTATACCACCCTAGAGGGTCTGTACTGCCCAGAATGAGCACCATAAATAATTTGCAATTGAAAGTACAAGAAAGGAGCGATCAATCCACTTATCCCAATCTGGGTCTGAGACCTCTGCCTATTCCTCTCCAAAAGTGTTCTAAGATCAAGACCTCCTATTCTCACACCATATACAGTTTTCTAGAAAGGGATAGTTTGTAGAAGAAGGACGTTTATGAAACCTCCAGCCAGATCTAGACTAAGAAAGGACTGGTCCCCTTGCCATATTAACACAACTATCAGCTCTGTATTCAGAAACACTAGTGTGGACATCAAATGAATGGGATCAGGGCTCCTTGGAAAGCCACAGGACTTTTGTAATCCCTGAAAAGTCTGGCTTGTCTTAAATGCAATGGAGGGAGGGTGGTAAGATGTGAGCCAAACCTTACCAATAATCTAAGACAGTGAGCAGCCCTTGGGGTTAGCCAGCTCTTCCTTTACAGAACAGCATTGATTTTTGTAGGACCACCTATGGTTAAAATAGCATTCACTCATGCTTTCCATGAATACTTATCTAGTTCTTTCCATGTGCAAGGCAGTTGGCCATCTCCTGGGTATAGTGGTGAACACATGGGGGTGTCAGGGATAAGAAGAAGCTATTAAGTGAAGAGGGAGGGAAGCTGCAACATGAGCCATGTCTTGGTGGTATGAAGAGGCTTAGCTTATCCAAGGACCTGAAGATGTGTGTAACAGGAGCATGGCATGCTGGGGGAGACTCATGTGAGATAACAGGGAAGAAGGATCAGGGTCAAATCATGCAGATCCTCTTTGGCTATGTCAAGGAATGTGGATTTTATGCTAAGTAAAACATGAAGATATTGAAAGCTTTTAGTCAGGCGAATAAAATAATCTAATGTCTGTTTTCTGAAAAGGCAGATGAATAAAATATAATGATAAATCAGTGTGGTTTGGGCCTTATATAAAGGTGCAATCTGTGGCAAGAACTACAGAAAGATGGGAGGATAGAGGGGTAGAAGAGCATAGTTTGTATATACTATTGAAGTTAAGTTGGTATGAAAGCAAATGAGATTGTTATAGATTTAGTATGCTAAAATTGAAGCTCCATGGTAATTACAAAGAAAATATCAAACATGCAAGCTCATAGAGTACAGGTTGCCAGGGGCAGGGGGAATGGGTAATTAATGCATGATGGATGTAGGGCTCTGTTTGGGGAGATGGGAAAGTTTTAGTATGGAAAGTAGAGAGGGTATCACAATATTGTTAATATGATTAATCCCACCGAATGGCATCTTGGGAGTTGTTGAGATGGGAAAATTTAGGTTGTATATATGTTCCCACAATTTTTTTAAAAATGATCAATTAAAGAGACAATGACAATTAAAACCCAATACATGATCCTGGATAGGATCAGCAAGAGAAGATAGGCTCAAAGAGGATATTACTGGGACATATGGAAAAAAGTAGAATATGGATTGTAAGCTTTATATCAACATTAAATTGTTTGAACTTGAAAACTGCTATTAAAGTGGTTATACAAGTGAATATCTTTGTACTTAGGAAATGTACATGGCAGTGTTAAGTGTTCAAGGAGCATGATGTATACAACATACACTCAGTGTTCAGAAAATAGATTGATAAACAGATAGACAAACAGACAGATGGACTGATGACAGATGGACTGATAAAACAGAATGGATGAATGGATAAAAAGAATTATACAGCAAATGTTGCAAAATGTTCATATTGATAGATCTGGGAATTTGGGTTGAGGGTATGTTGGCGTTCTCTGTATGGGGTTTGTATTGTTTTCATACCTGTCCTGTAAGTTTGAAAGTATTTTAAAACAAAAGGTGAAAAAATTACTCTTCTAAATGTACAATAGATAGGAAGGGCAACGTGGGAAATAGGGAAACTAGTTAAAGGTAAATTCTCAGATGAGTAATGATCGAGGCTTCGACCAGAATGGAAAGAAGTAAATGGAATAGAAATATATTTTGGAGAGAGAATTAACATAACCTGCTGATGGGAACAATGTGGTAAGGAAGAGGGGGAAATCTACAATTACTCCCAGGTTTCTGGATAGAGCAATTGTTGGATAGTGATGCTGTCTGGAGATGGAAAATCTTGGGAGAGGGGTGGGTCTTGAAGGACAAATCAAGATAAATCAAGAGTTCTATTTCATGCATATAGAAAATAAATATCTACCTTTTCAAATTCCTCTTCTCTAGGGCCATACTCTGGGGCTCACCCCTGGGGAGACCCTAGTATCCCTGGAAGACCACATTACCCACTCTTTGACTGTTGCCCAATTGCCCCACTATGACTGTTTTCCAACTGCCCTACTGGGAAGAGTCCAAGTTACCTTCCACCCACCCCGATTTCTCCTTCTGGACAGGAGGATGGGGTTGACCCTGGGAGTGTCTCCTGGCCTCCACTGGGGAATTAGCTCCCAGCAATCTCTTCCCTGCTGCGTCAATCCTCTTCCCCTAAATGTTTTCCCAGCTCTCCAGATGGTCTCCAGATACCCCGCACCCACTCCCCTGAGCGCAGTTATCATTCCCATGGTCAGTTCAGACCCTTGGATCCCTCATTCTAGGGAGAGTCATGATTCCATCTGTCATCACCCATTCCCCTGGAGATTGAGGAGGGCAGGGAGCTAGGCCAGCGGGCTGAGCACATATGTGCTCTTTGCTCAAACCCAGTTCTGCTGGCTATTCTATGGAGGAGGCCAGATGGAAAGGAATCAACAAGAATCACTAATTTAAGCCTTCCACTCACACATCTCACCACCCCCACCCATCATCATGCATGTCGTGCTCATCATCCCAGACTTAGCTCGAAGGTCACCTCTTCTGGGAAGGCTTCCTAATTCCCAAGCAGATCCAGTCACTCCATTTCCTCTGCTTCCTTGAACAGACCACAATCACAGTGCTGTTTGTACTGAAATGCAATTGCCTGCTTATTCAACTCTTTTTTCCATTAGACCTATGCAGCCTAATATGCCTGCCATTAGCCAAATGGGGCATTTAAATTAAAATTAAATTAAATTTAAAATCTAGTCCCTCAGTTGGAGTAGCCATGTACACTTTAGGTGCTTAACAGCCACATGTGTCAATCAGACAGCACAGATTGAGAACATTTCCATCATTGAGTCTTATTCATCTTTGTGTCCCTGGCACCCAGCATAGTATCTAGAACACAGAAGATGCTAAATAAATGGATTGAGGCAATGGGTGAGAAAATGAGTTCTGGATACCACATGTCAAGGGGATTATAGTCAGCCCATAGGAAGCATGTTCCAAAGAGAGGGACCATGAGAAAACATAATGCAGCAGAAAGGCAGAGGGGACAATTCAGTGTTGGGTAGGATGGTCTTTCACTGTCTTGAGACACTAGAATGCCAATTCCAGTGCCTTCCAACGGAGCCACTGTGTTGGCACATGGCCACACGGAGCTGCTCATTCCTACCAGTCTCCCCTCAAAGACATGTCTTTTTACCTCTCTGGAAATCCACAGCCCCCACTGTCCTTACAGACCACTGAGCAGACTCTCACAGCCAACCACAGATGGTCTCACTTTCCACAGGCTGTCAGCATCCCCCAGCACTTGTTGGAGGAGCTGCATGCTGGAGTGGGGTCACTGCCCATTTTGCGTTCCAGTGCATATGTTTTATGTCCATGACTCTTCTTGTCCCATCAAGTTGACTAATGGATCCCCAAGTATGAGGCTCCATAAGACCTTGCCTTCCCAGATCAGAAGCTGTATTTGTCTTTTCAAGACAGATAGGGGGTTCCCAAAGGCTAGTGCCCATTTTCTTACCAGGAAAAATGTTCATAAGGGAATGGCCATGAGGTCTGACCAGTCGCAGTTTTGCCTACCATGGCAGAACCAAAGCAGATGCTTGAGGAAGCTGAAAATGACATTGTTTCACCTCCACAGCCTCAAGTGAACTTCATGCAGTGATTTCTCCTCAGGGCAAGCAGCAGGCTCTGGGTAAAATGAGGGACATGTGTCTGAGCTTTGTGGATTTGAAGAAGCTGAATTTACCTTCCTCTACTGCCCAGTTGTACTTGCTTCTGTCATCAGTTTCAATACCTTGAGTCCATCATCTTCCTTTGCTTTCTGAGAATCTTTTTTTCTGGGAGAGGAACAAGGCAGGCCTGTTTCTCTGATTTGGCTCTCCGGGTTCCTAACTGATCTTAGAGCTATCCTTATACTCATTGCTTCATAAATATGCTTCTACTATCAGGAAGGGCTCTTTGGCCCTGGATCTTAAAGAGCTGCCCTCACTCTGGGCTCATTTCTCTGTAGCCCTGCGATTTGCCTGGAGTTTACAAATAGGGCTGGTGGTAATAAGGTTCTGCTCTGCCCTTGGAGACATCTCCACTTCTTCCCCCACTAGAACCTGGGCCTGTTTTCATCCATAGCTCCAAGGTCCAAGATGGCGGGCCCATCATTGCCAAACTTGTGAAGGGTGATGTAGTATTTACAATGCCCTCAGTCATTCACTCCTTCCTTCCACTGGGCTCTCAATACCAACCTCATTTACCCAAACTATCTTTTCCAGGAAACTACAGCTGCACTCTTTGGCCTCTGAAAGAGAGGTTCATCCTTAGCAGCTCATCTTTGGAAAATGGAGGCTGGACATGTCCTGTACCTCATGTGAAGTCCCTTTTTACTGGTTCTGGGTGATACCCCTTCTGTTAGAGAGTAGTCTCTTATAATAATCATTGTAAAGGCTCTGTAAGTTCAGCTCAACAGGAACACACATCATCTGTGTAAGGAAGCTTGTGCGTGATGTGAGAGGTGTAGGAAAGGCTTTGCTATCCTCAAGTCTGCGCTGATGTTTGCCCATTAGACTCGTTGCTTTGGGTTAAGGATGATCTCCCCACTGACCCTTCTGGTAAACAGGGAGAATTTTGTGGATGCCTGGTGACCCTCAAAAGGGCAGTGGGAACAGGTGACTGAACAAAGACTGCCTCTCTGCTCCTCTTTCCTCTGCTGACACGTCTAAGAGTGTGGGCTCACTTTCCCATGTTCAGGGCAAAAGAGGAGAAGAGCTGGAAGTCATCAAGGCATTGTTTTTGCCAGTGGAGCCCTTGAAGTGGAGACAGGAAAAAAACAAACAAACTCATGTCATCTCCCCAGAGCCCTGGAAGAGGTCCCTTTCACAGCCAGCATTGTGACAGGGAGTGAAGTCAGCCAGGAGGCTGCCTGCCGAAGGAGGGGTGCAGGCGGCCTTCAGGCTGAGGGTGGGAGATACTGAGCCAGAAGGATGGGGCCACGGCAGGGGTATCTACTGCCACCCACATCCTCAAGGAAAGGCAATGAGCCACCCAGGGTGAGCTGTACTCCAAAGCTGGGAGGGTCTCACAGCATAGAAAGAAAGTGCATCTCAGATGGGCCGCTTACAACCTACTAAAGGAATCCAAGAGATGTTCTCTGGAGGCCAGTTTTGTGGTATAGATACAATAATGATCACAGAGATTGGCCACTGATTGCCAGGAAAAACCTAGTTAGGATGAAAATAGGGTCAGAAGTAGAGGCATAGAAATGAGACAGCCCCAGGGAAGAGATGAAGTGCCAGGGAGGCTGAGATGCAGGCTAAGAAAGGGACTGGAGAGGGGGTCCAATGAGAAGAGACTGAAGGACACGCTAAGCATGCCCAGCCCTCTGGGAGACTGGAAGGCCTCTGATGGGCCCCAAGCTGGCCACATGAGCCATGTTACTGCAGTTTCAAGAGCTTTGACAAGAAGTCACATGGTGTGTCCCACCCTCACCTATCAGCCCTGGGGCAGAAGCCACCAGGCAACCCTGAGCTCAGGCCTCATTCTTAGCTCACTGCAGCCCCCAGAAACCAGGAGAAGAAGGAGCAAGGGAAAGATGTAGGGGATTTCCTTACACATTCTCCTTCCTCTTTTCAACTGTGCATTTAGGGTCCCCCAAACTACAGCCAACCCCTTGAGACCACATGGCTCTGGTTCCACCTATTCCTTGTTCCTATGCCCATTTGAGAGCATCTAAGGTGCCCTGGACCCCAACAAGATGAGGGAAGCTGCACTGGGCATCCACAGAGCTGGCACACAGTCCTAGTTCTACCAGTAGCTCTCTGTGTGACACTGAGCTCACCCAGAATGAGCCAGGGACTCAATTTTTCCATTGGTAAAACAGGGAATCAAATTCAGACCCCTCACCTCATAGGCACAGTGAAAGGTTACCATGAAACTATAGTTGCCAGGGCACTAAGGAAGCAAAATGAAACCATGTGAAAGACTCCACAAGGAGGGCTGCTCTTTTGGGGTGGGGGGTTTCTGCCAAAAAATGTTAAATCCACCATCATTCTGAGGCCGGATGTCACAGTTGACCTGGTCCAACTTCTCAGGGTGGGGAAGGAACAGCTAAAGCCCACTGGGGTCAAATGCCTGCCTGTATTTGACAGAGCAAGAACCAGCTCTGCCCACTGCCCCCAACACAAGCCCATCTGTTCTGGCCCCTCAGTTGGGTCACAGGAAGGAGGGGCATGGGGAGTGCCAGGCTGTCCAGTCTTTGTCAGCATGAACTTGTGTCTGGAGTCTGATAAATGGGCTCTGCTTTGTATGCAAAGCCCAGTATCCACCCCAAACCCTGTTCCCCAAATCTGAAGCTCTGCCTTGAGAACTTCTTAGCATCCCATTCATTTTGAAGACCAGGCCTGGGCTTTGCTCTCGCTTCTTTTCCAGAGGCCTAAGATCCCAAGGCAGGGTCTTGGTGTCTCTTTTTTCCTGATGTATCCCAAATTCCTCAAGCAGTACTGGCACAAGGGAGACACTCAACATCTGTTTAATGGACAAATGAATAAATGAATGTTCAGAGTACTGAACCAACCACAAAAGAAAATAGGGACTATGTATGGATGGGAAACAGACAGAAAGAAGACACAGTGGGGAGAGTACCTGCAGACTTTCCTCCCTTGACCCTTTCTACAGTTTGCAGCCTCACCTCTCTCTTCAAAAGGAATCAAACCACCTCCCTCCACCAGCCCAAGTCTTGTACGTCCTCATTGTCTGGCTGAATCCTCTGACCTCCTCTTCTCTTCAGTGTTGGTCCCAGCCTTGGGGATGGTCCCCTGATGCTTCTCAATATAGGCATACCACTCATATAAGCTCGGTCTGGCATTCCTTCCTCCCAGGCTTTGAGCTCACAGCTCAACTGTCTTGAGGGTGGTCCAGGGTAGGAGAGGCCTGTCTGAATCCAGCTCCCCAAATATTGAATGCTATTGAGGAACTGGGTTTCTTCAAGCCTCCCTCCTATGTACAGCCCAGCTCTGCTGCCCTGTTACTCTCCATATCCTCAGCATTCCCTTCCACTTGCTGGCTTCCCAGCGGGTTCAGACCCAAGGCCACTTCCTCCGCCATCACCCAGAACACAAAGGCTATTATCTCTTATCCCTGGACTCCAGGCCCCAGGAAAGATCAGGACCTTGTGTTCCTCGCTATATTCCAGGCACAACTATGGGGGAGTGACAGAAAGGCCACCTAGGTGCTCTGGGCTCCCTGGAACAGCCTGATTCCTGCCCCCTCCAACTCCTTTCTGACCTCCCACCATGTCTCAAGCTTTCTGGCTTTTAGTTGCCTCTGGATTCTTGGCCTGAATCTCTACAACCTCTCCTACCACCTCCTCCCAAGGACACCTTATCCTCTCCCTCCTTGGCTGGGTCTGAGTGCCCCCAGCCACCCAAGAGGTTCTTCATCCCCCTGCAACTGCCATTCCCTTTCCCTGTAAAGTATCCTTCAGGCTCAGAGGTTTTAGCAAAGCCCTAATAAAGCTGGAGCCTGAAATAGGCCCAAGATGGCGGGCCTACCAATGACAAGTATGTGGAGGGTGATATAGTATTTACAGTGTCCTCAGTCATTCACCCTGTCCTTCCACTGGGCTCTCAACACCAGCCTCTTTTACTTAAACCTGATCCCTTCCAGGGAACTGCAGCTAGGCTTCTCTCTTAGGCCACTCTTAGGACTTTGCTACTGTTAGCTCTCCTGTGGTGTCCTGGTTCCCCCAGCCCCAACGCCCACCCCCAGCACTCTGAGTGTCTCAAGTTTGGCAGTCACCTCTTTCATACTCTTCTTGACCTTAGAGACCATATGGGTTCTGAAACTCCATGTGCTAATTCATGGCCTTATCTGTCTGGATGCATTGGGTACTGGTGGAATGACTTCAAAGAGGGCCCTCAAGAGGATAAAGGGGGAGTTCCAGGAAGATGTCGACTCCAGAATTGCCAACACAGCCCTGCTGTCCCGTCGCCAACATGACTGTGGATACTGGAAAGGAAGCCCTCATCAGTAGGTGAGGGAAGGGGGAAACTGGGGCTTGGGGGAAGAACCTGAGGCTCCAGTAGCCAGGGGCACGAGGGAAGATGATCCCAGAGGTGGTCAGAGTCCCAAACACCTGCCTTCCCACCCCTAACTCTTTCCCCTCCATTCCCTGAACTTTCTAAAAAAAAAAATGTGCCTATAGATTTGAATACCAATCATTTTACTGTAAAAAATTAAAGCACTTCAACAAAGACAAGGGCTCCCTCTCATGCACACTCTGGATGTACTTCATTCCTGGGTGAGAGGTGGAAGGGATGAGGGGGTAAGGAGGGGCAGTGGACCTTTGGGTACATGAGGTAGGGACAGGATAGCAGTGGGCCCCTGGGCTGGCTTGAGAAGGAGGCAAAAACAGATGTTAGGAGGTCAAAGAGGAATGGTCTTTTTGAAAACTTTGCCTAGGGCTAGCTCCTTATTGAGGTTTTTCTTCTCCCCTTTCTCCTTTTTCCTCCCCCCATTCTTCTTTCTCTTCTCCATATTGACTGTATCTAGCTACCCCCAACCTTCAAAAATCTTTATTAACCTGAATTAAGATAGGGCATCTCTATTGCTGTTTTCACCAATCCTGTCTTCCCTTTCTTACGGTTCCTTTATTTGCCAAATGTTAATTGAGACCCAACAATGTACAAAGGGCTGGACTCTATTTGTCTTCTTCCTTCATTAAAAAAAAAAAAAGCTTATAAGGGACCCAGTCCAAGATAATGTCTGACCAAGGATAAAACTGGTCCAGCCCAAATTTGGGTGGAACATGTAATTTGGTGTACAGAGTGGAGAGTACATTCCAAAAGCCCCTTTTGGATTAGACAACTAGACAATTCCCTCTCACTCCCTGGCTGTGACCTTTATAATCAAGCTGCCATCAATGGCCCTCCTCTCTCTAGCCCTAATCCATTTCCACTCAGCAGCTGGGGAGGGTTTTCAGAACACAAATCTGGTAATGTCACTGTCCTGCTTAAAATCCCTCAAAGGCTTTCATTCTGCTTAAAATCCTTCAAAGGATTTCCAAGGCTCTTAAAGTCAAAGTCAGTCTGCTTCAAGATATCCATATCTCTGCACCCTCTGGCCCCTGACTGTCCTCATGTCCTTTCTCTAGCCTCACATCCTCTCTCTTGCTCCAGCCACATTGGTTCTTCTCAGGGTCCTTCAGAGGCCAAAGGCCTTCCTCCCACATTTTCTGTTCCCCCTTCTAACCACGCTGTCCCTCCTCCCCACTCTCTTCTTCTTGCCCATTCCTAAACATTGTTCACACTTCAGTGGAAGCATCATTTCTTCAGGAAGAGGCATGTCACCTGACCTTCAGGCTGTTAGCATCCTAGTATGTGTGCTTATCATTGCCATTAGCATCATGAGATTTAAATAACCACATATGTAATCATGATCCCCTTCCCTTGAACATAATAAGTTCCTCAAGAGCAGGGTCCCTATTTGTGTTGGCCACAGACATTGGACTGATTCAACTAACTCCCAGGCTTCATGAGGAGGAGCACCTCTTCTGGCTGACTGGCTGAAGCCTGTGTGCAACATCAGAGCAGCAAGGATGGGACCTAGAGATGCAGGGGGTACACCTCAAGCACATTTAGACCGGGGATCCTGCTAGCCTCTTTGGTGCCTTTGTGGGATTAAGAAAAGGTGCCTCCTTTTGTGGATGGTAAAGCCTTACATGAGGGCGCAGGCCTGGGTGAGTAGAATCTGGACTGGCTATGCTTCAGCTCAACTCATCCCTTGGGAAAGCAACTTTTTGCAGGACATTAAGAGCCAGGTACAGAAATGAGCTAATTTCCAAATCACGATCTGAAACTGCAGTTTTCTCAATAACAAGTCAGTGCTCAAGAAGTGGCACCCCCTTATTCCCCCACAGGGCCTTTGTAACCTCTCTCAGAGATTTGTTTCTTAGTTTGATTCTTCAGACATCTCAGGGCCTCCTACAAGCTCTGTCCACATCCCCCTTCCTTAGTTCCTCATACTCCCCTACTCTTTCCTCACTTCTGCTCACACCTGTCACAGACCCAGAATCATGATTGAAGAGAGGGTTCTGCCCTGTGGACAAGGCATCCGCACCCCTGCATGCTCCACTGGGCTCTTGGTCATGGCTCTGGACTTAGTAACGCCAAACAGAGAAGAAGTGTACGTGCCCAGAGGGGGTCCTAGGGACAAGCAGAGAAGCAAAGATGGCATCCAGCTGACAAGCAGGAGGGCCTGCACTGGGTGATAAAACCACTGCAGCCTTCCCAGTTCTCAGCAAGGTCTGGATGACCGGTCAGTGAACAGCTGTTCTGCAGCTGGGGCAGCTCTGGCTTTCCCTGTCCTCCCCATGTCTGACCTCCACATGCCCCCGTGGATCACACTGTCCCTTATGCCAGAGGCCTGTCGTCAGCCTCTCATTTCACTCTCCTCATCCTCCAGCTCTCAGTATGTTCTGCAGCTCACACTCCAAGAGTGTCTGGGGAGAGCAAAGCTACAGGGGGGTCTTCCCACCTCATGTGGCAGGTGACAGGCACTCTGCTTGAGGCCTCCCCCCACATATATGCCTCTTTTGGCCATGGGTCTTGTGGACATCCTCATGGTACCTCACCCTGCCAGGGGAGAAGGAGCAAAATCTTGGAGCTTCTACAGATTCAGATCTGTGGCTTCTGGCTTGGGATTGTGTGAACTTTGCATTCTCCCCCACCCCAGCTGACCAGTCCTTCTGTGTGTGCTTGCATGACTTTCCTTTCATTCTGTCTTCAAAGAAGCAGCCAGAGTTGATGGCACAGGTCCCTCGTTCTTCTTCCACTTCTATCCTGGCTCCAGTTCATTTGTTCTTGTAAAAAAAAAAAGGAATTGGAGCCAGGAGTTCGAGTCATCCTAGTTCATATAATAATTGCTCAGAAAATCCCTCTTCCCTTGGGTTGGGTTATAAAGGAAAGGAGAAATCCAGGCCAAGGAGCAGGCTTGCCATAAAGACCAGCAAGATTGGTTTATTGCCATCCAGGCCATCATTTTCATTGCCATGATCTCACCATCCTTGCTGTGGGCATCACAACCATTACCACTGTCACCATCTAATATTAATAAACATAAGCACTCTCATCCTCACCTCCATTTTCATCATCATCTCATTGTCTCCATATGTCCATCATCACTGTCACCAACAGTGACCACCATTGTTATCATCACTGCTGTTATTGGCATCTCCACCACAATCCTTGCCACCAAGTAGTATCACCTGTGCAAACATCAACTTCTGTCATCACCCTCACCGCTATTATTATTAACACCATACCCATTACATCATCAGCATCACCTTCACAAACACCATTACATTATCCCCATCACCGCTACTGTCACCAGCAACCCCATGACCATCAATCCCATCACAATGCCAACACTCATTACCACAATCCATCACCATCATTCCCATCCTCATTTACCCTCTTCATTCAATTGTCTTTCTCTGTCATGGATTCTTTGAAATTCAGCTCTATGCTGAAAATCTTTACTAAGCATTATGAGTTCTACCCCTTGTGGGTCGAATTGAATTAGTTTTTGCTGCATAGCAAACAACCCTGAAGCCTAGTGGCTTAAAGCAGCAACCACTTTACTTAGAACCACTCATGATTCTTTTGTCAGCTGGGCAGGTCTTCTGGTTCAGGCTAGCTCAGCTGCTCTCCACTGGGCTTGCCCCTGTCTGAGGTCAGCCAAATGCCCAGCCATCAGCTAGGGGAAGGAGGATGGCCTCCTGCATATGTGATATGGCACCTCAATTTGCCTTTGCATGGCCCCTCATGCTCCAGCAGGCTAGCTAAAGCACATTCACACAGTGATCTCAGGGTTAGTTCTAAACTTGGCAAAAGGTCAAGCCCTAATATACAAGGATGCTTTTTAAATCTCTACTTATATCATGTTTACAAATGTCCCAATGTCTTAAAGAAGTTAACTGGTCAACACAGATTCAAGAGGTGAAAATAGACTTGATAATACCAAGCAGCTGTTGAAGGGATAGAGTGATATTGTTAGGAAGTTCAGGTTAGTTAGCTCCCTGTGAGATGAATCTTGGAAGAGAGATGATGGGAGGGAACTTTAGATAAAATGCTCTCCTTTTTTGCTCTGATGGACTCTTCTGAGGCAGGCTCCAGAGATGTTCTGTCTGGCTGAGTGATGCCCCTAAACATGGATTGGCTACATCTCTTTGCAATCTGCAGAGAGGCAATACCATGTCATCTTGCACTGTTTCCTCTCTTTCATTGTCTCACTTCCATTTTGCCTTACTCTTGCTGCCTTAGGATTGCATTTCCCAAATAAAAGCACGTGAGCCTTGCCTCAGGCTCTGCTTTCTAGGGAACCCAAACTAAGACATCATCTGAGTTCTCAGCAAGGGTTGTCTTAGAAGGAAGCCAAAGATATCAGGGGACCAACTGACTGTGCCTTTTAACAAAAGAAGTCCCTAGAATTGAGATTATTTTTGTGGTTTTAGTAGGAGTAAGGGTGGTGGAACATCCCCTCCCTGCAGAAAGGCCAGTAGTCCATTTCCAGGAGGCCAAGGCTTGGGGCTGAGGGTCCAAGAACTCAAGTCCCTATAGTTGCAGCTTCCTGGGAAATAAACCTCACTTATTTCCTTTGGCTGGCCATAAGTGTTCAGACCCAAGTCCAGAAATCCTCTGTTGTGCTAAGCATTAGAACACCTCTCTTACCCTTGTGGTTCTGCCTTATATTTGAATCCATGGACATGGAACTTCCCAAGCCCAAACAGTCTCCATCACACTGACAATGAAGATTTTGGCTCCTTCATCACTAGGGCTTTCCAAGGACAGTAAATATATTGTCTCCCCTTCAAATCCAGCCCAGGATAACTCAGGTGGGTCATGAGAAGCCATCCTTGACCACAGATCTGTGGACATGTGGCCTACTTCTCTCTCATCTCCGGATATATTCTGTCTCTACTTCCATGAGAGTCCTGTCCCAAACTGTGCCCCTATCTCCCCTCTCCTGCCAGCTTCCCTAGGCCAACCTCTCACCAGAGAGCTCATGGTCCTCCCTCAGCCTCCCCCCAAGGATGAGTCACATTCATAGAATCATAGTCCCCTTTGTACATGTAGGTATTCTCATGAAACTGAACAACTGAGTTTTCAACATGGTTGGGAGGTAGAAAAGCACTAGCAAGTAACCCTACAGAGGAATTTATAGAGTGAGACAATATTTTCATTTGGGAGGCAATGATGGCCTTGCCCCTGCCCACATCCCCCAATCACTTTGCACTGGGCTTCCTGAAACTCCCAGCAAACTGAACCAGACTCATACATCACTTCAGTCCTTACCTTTCAGGCTTGGACAAAGGCAGGTCACTCAGCTCCAGCCTCTAACTTAGGACAGCGCCAACTCCAAACCCGCCTCCTCAGTAACTCTCTTGCCATTCAAGACACATGAGTCTAAAACAGAAACAAAGAAAATGTTACGGCTGCCTGTTTCTAGTAACTTTCTCAGAATGTCTCCTTGCAGCTCAGGCAAACCCTCTGGCTGGATGTAGTTCAAGCCAATGTCTATCTGCCAGTTCACAGTGAGAGTGGGAGCTCTGCTGCCTTGCTATCTTCACTTGTTCTGCATCGCAAGGTGCAGCAATATGCACAGCACTGAGTCCCAGGATTCGGCTGACCCTTTGCGGCTCTGGTTAACTTTGAGTTTTACTAAACAAGCTAAAGTGCAAGAGCACCAGGACAGGTGAAGCTGGGTCCTGCCCTTGATCCTACTTGGAAAGCTCTCACCAGGCATAGCCAGGCCCTTGGTTGCCAGCATTCTCAAGTATAATTCCAGGGGATCATGGCACAGGCTGCTTGGGACCTTGCCTAAAGTCAAGAAGCATCTCTGGAAGGGCTGAGCCTTCGTGTTTGGAAATGGCCCCTCCTTTTCTGTTCTCTATTTCACAATAATATTAAGTCATAAAATATAGGTGCTTTTATTTGAGATGTGTAAGCTAGTGAGGCTCTGCATGCGCATGCCTGCTGAAAGCCTCTAGGACCTGATTGCTTTGGGAGAGGGCAGGTATCAGGATTCCTTCCCTCTAGACCTTTGTTTCCTTTTCCAGTCCAAATGCCCACCTTCAGTGTGCAACAAGGAAGACATAGGGAAATTCTGTCTTTGTAAGCAAGTCAACAGGGGGAAGGGAAGAGAAGGACCATTTAATGAGCAAGTGCCCACCATTGCCCAATGAAGTGGGCCTGGTGATCCCCATTTGGTCTCAGACAAACTTCAGACCTTTTTCTTCCTTCTGGAAAGCAGGATGAAGGGAGGGAGGGAAAGGTCTCTGGTGTCGGGCAGCCCTAGTTCAAAAGGCAGCAGTGGGCACTTCCCCTGGTACCACTCAAAACTTCACTGAGCAGGGAAGGCTACTTTAAGCCATAAATGACATGACACCCTGTCTCCAACCAGATTCAATGATGAGAGGAGTGGATTACTGTAATTGGATTAATTAGACCCATCAGCCTGGAGTCGGCTCCATGAGCACTGTAGGCTTCCCCTAAGAGGCCACTCCATGTCCCTCAAGGAACAGCTCCTCTGTGCCCCACACCCCCACTCTGTCCCCATATCCTCACCCTGTTCCCTCAATCCCCACCCTACACTCTAAACCTCCACCCTACCTCCTCCCCAAGTAGTTCAATGGGAAAACAAAGAAAACCCCCCACCCCAGCCCCCTCCACCATACTGCCTCAGGGAGTCACAGTCCAACAAGAATATAAAACAAAAGCAACAATGAGCAGTAACCTACTGGGCAAAACCCTGGTTTGCTCCTTTCCAAGCTTCAGCCCTAAAGTCTCTGGAGTTAGACAGGGAAGGCCTTAGGCAGAAGGTGGGGCTCGAGGTGGGTCTAGAAAAAGGCATTTCAGGTGGTGGAGAAATCGCTGCAGCAAAGACCCAGAGGTAGAGCTGGGTCAGACACTTGGGGACAGTGTGGAACTGTGGGGGCTGAGGGAAGACGAGGGGAGATGAGATGAGGAGGGAAGGTAGAGGCAGATCTGAAAGAGAGAAGGATCAAGTTTGGGTTTGAGCTCATGTCAAAGAAATCCACAGCACTCATCTCAACCTTGCATCTGGGTAGAGTGTCTTCCCTTCTCCTGGCCTCATACTCCCTCTAAAAGTTCTTCTCTGGCTAAGACCCTGTGAGGACATGTGAGGAGTAAGGAGGGTGGGGGGAACTGGACCACAGTCCAGTAGAGGAGAAAGGAGCAGCTCCCAGTCTGGAGCAGACCCTATTTACAGACCGTGAGGAAACAGGGTTCCACTCCCTGCCCCTGGCCCCGGGGGCTAGCCCCTCAGGAAGCCCCAGGGCAGGGGAGGAGGCATCAGCACCCCTGTACATTCCTCCAGATCCAAAGGACAACACAGTGGATTCAGGAAAACTAGGGAGAGTCTGACCCCCACTGGTCAGCTGGGATAGGACTGACAGCCGGCACAGGGCCCAGGGCCAAGATGCAGAACCCTCAGGCTTCAGTTCCTCTCCTCCAGTGGCAGCGTGGCCTTGAGAGGGGCGGCAAGTCCCAAGGACACCGATGGCCAAGTCATAAGGAGGGCCTCTCTGGTTCTGGAACATAACCTGCCACTGCTCAGGCCTTGCCCCTGAGCTCAGAGAGCCTGCACAGCCAAAGGGGGCCTCTTGGAGGTCTCTCTTCTTTGCCTGATGTTAGGGTCATGGGGTTCTCTAGTATGGCAGGCTGAAGAGGAAGTAGTGGAGTTTGCAGAGAGCAAGAGCTTGGAGAGCACCAAATTGTCTTCAGAGGAAGGGATCCAAGTAGGGTGGGAGGGGAGCACAGTCCCGAGGATTTCCCAGCCTGGTAGCCTCAAAAAAACTGAGACTAAAACTCAGGTCTCCCCCATCCCAGATGGAGCTGGGGCTCCCCTTCACTCCTATGAGAGCCTCATTCCTTGAGAGGCTGGAGGCCCAGGGTTTTCCAGCCTCTGTAATTCCCTCACTCAGATGTTCAGACCTGTAAGAGGCCCCAAGAGTTGAATGAATTCAGTCCTTTCTCATTTTCAGGAGAAATTACACCTTCTAAAAAGGTTTCCCCAGATCTTCCTAATGCATAATGATGTTCCCCATTACCTTCTCTTTGTTTCTCACCTAAATTCCTCTTGCTACAGTTTACACCTCTGGGGACAGAATTATATGTGGGGCCCAAAAGGTCACAGAATAAGAAAACATGGTTCCCATCTTTGGAGGCCCCCAGTCTGATGGCCCACATCCTAAAAAACCCCTCAGCTTCTGGAGGAGACAGGCCTGGCCTTCCCAAAGGAAAGAGGCCTGAAGCAGACAAATACACAAAGTAGAGCAGAAATCATAAACACGTTTTATTTCTAAATAATTTTAAAACCACTGGCATTGTAGCAAATTAGAATATATTTCCAGAATCAACTCAAAGAGTTTTTTTTTTCTTTACAGCAACATATGAAAAATGTCATTTAAATATCCACCAGCAGCTGCACCACATGTTGGGCTCTTAGGAAAACACTTTCATTCCTTTCATCAAAGTCCCTTGATTAATGTTCCACTTTTCTTTGACACTTTTTCCATAGTTTAAAAAAAAAAAATCAAAGGCTGTACTATTATCTCGAAGAAAATTAAACCGATAAGATTTAATGTCTGCTATATTCTACAGTCATGGCAAAAAATATATAGTTTAGGCCTTGGGCCAAATGCAAATGAACATTAAGCAGAGGGTGCATCCCTACAAGGCTTTTGGGAGGGGTGAGGTTGGAGGCAGAAGGGGGAGCAGAAAGGGCCTGGAACAGGGCAGCAGAGAGGAGGGCCATGTGAGAAGGTTTGCAAGCAGCGGGAGGTGCAGTGGGAGCAAGACAGGGCAGAAGTGATTTTTCTCTCTGTGGTGTCCCTGCAGCCAGGAGGGCAGGTGGGGAGACGCACCCGAATGGGAATGCCAGCAATGCTGGCGTTTTGTGAATGGGACACAGAGGGAGGCAGCTGACACAGACAGAGGAGAGAGCTGGAAGGAGGAAGAGAGAACATGCGCCAGTAGGAAGACTAGGCAGATGGAGTAGGGGAAATTGCAGCACCTGGCATGGCAGCTGATGCCATAATTTAAAGGTCACCTCAGTGGGAAAGGAAGAGAAAAAAGGGGAAGGGGGTGGTGTTGAAATGACAGTGTCTCCACACTATGGAACCTAACTTCTCCCATTCCAGGGCCATGTATTCTCTTGACTGGATGTCCTCTAAATTCTAGGGTTCCCAGCCACCCAGCCCTAAGCATGGGCTCTGGAGGCAGTAGGCTTAGTTCAACATCTTGGCTTCTCTTGTAACCTCATCAGAGTAGAAGTGGCCTAAGCTCCCTGAGTCTGTTCCTTCATTCATAAAATGGGGATAATAATACCTCATCTTCCAAATTTGCTGTAAAAGTTAAATGGGTATAGATACCGGAAAACTGGAGGAAGAGCCCCCAGCCTCATGCCAGGGAATGGAGGGAGGGGTGCTGCAGCTCCTGCTTCCTGCCTTCCCCATTGTACTTCCCCTGGCCTTGGTCCCTCTTTCTTCCCTGCAGGGAAGGCTGGCCTTGGTGACAGGTGGTACTTGCAGCACAGGAAATCTCTGATCTCTGAATACCCTGGGCTCTACGTGGACTGGTTCTGCATGTGATGGCAGGAGTGGTGCTGGTGGTGATAGGGAAATGCTCAGAGGAAAGTGGCCAGAGTAGGTCACTGCTGAGAGGATGGGGTAGGCCTTGACCCAGACCCTTGATCTTTGACCCTGATCCCAATGAGGGCCATAAAGAAACTCTGACTCAGGAGCCTTTGCCAGCCTCACGGCCGGACACAGGTAAGCCTCTGCCAAGGTAAGAGGCTCCCTTTATCCACTTGAGGGCTGGCAGAGAGCCTCTGGGAAGAGCTGCACAATTTTATAGTGACCACCAGGGGGCTCAGGCAGACCCTGGAGAGCTGCCTCTGGAGCAGAGTCTGCAGTGACCCTTGGCCTGGACCTAAAACAAATCTGAAAACCTACGATCGAAGGGCAGGTACTGAGCCCTGCCACAGAAGGCATGTGATGGAGGCTGGATATGCTGTCTTCCAACAAGAGGGTTTCTTTGCCATGCAGAGAAGGTTGACATGGTGCCACTGGTCTCCAAGAGCCTGTGATGCTGCCCAGGCAAATTGCCACTTTGTCCCCATTAGCTGACCACTACACACAGCCCTAGGGCCAGGAGTGGCAACAACCAACAGAAAGCATCAGAGACAAATGTTTATCCATAGTCTCAAATTAGCTGAATGTAACTGTTAGAAATTCTATGCAAATAGTTAAAGATAATTTGCCTAAAATAACTAAAAATTTGAAGGAATAAAACAATTAGCTCCAGGACAAAGGAGACATGGGGCCATCAGGGAGAGCTGATGTGCCCAACCTCTGGGCAGCAACCCAGGTGAAAGGTAGCCTGAGGCAGGCCTGGGCTTTCAGCAGCATCTGATACCCTCCTGGCAGCACCTTATGGCCTTAAGCAGAACTTTATCCATCCTGAGTGTCTGGCACCTAGCGCTACTGCCAGTACTTCTCAGCTCAGCATGTTCAAGGGCCAGATGTTCCTAGGACACAGGCTCATCTCCCCAGGGAGAGTTCATGCCACCCACCTCCAGGCTTGCCTCCTTCCCAAAGCAAGGGTGCTCTCTGACCACCTGGGGTCCCCGGAGCCAACTGCAGCCACTTCCCCATTCTCTGCTTGATTTCTTCCAGCTGCTCATCACTCTCACTAGCCCAAGTTCTATGGGTGCCAGCCCTGCCCTGGGCTCTGTAAGCAGAGGTGACATGGACTCAGGTTGTTGGCAGCCTCAGACCACCTTCTTATGGCTTTGCCTTTCAGAGACTTGTTCCAGTCACAGCTGAGGTTACAGCTGAGGGCCGGGTATTGGGAGAGGTGTCCCCTGGGAAGAGGAAGGGCCAGTCAGAATTAGGCCTATCTAAGACTGAGCTGGCAGGTTGTTTGGGGGCAGTGTCTAGGAAGTTGAGGGGCAGGAAGAGAGGACCCATGAGCTGCCAGGTTGGTCTCTGTGATGGGCCAGTGTTGTAGAGGCTGCGTGCTGCATCAGCCCCTGCTCATGGCTGGATTCCAGCCCAGACTCCAGCCCTCACTCCCTTGCTCTCTGTGAGCCTCAGTTTCTTCCTCTGAATGGTGTAAGGATACTCACCAGGCCCCCTTACAGGGATGAGGTAAGGGTCTTAAAGATCTGAAAGGCTGCTATGAAAGTGGGAGCTTTTACTATCAAGTTCCCACTTATGCATCTGCAGGACAGGGAGCTCATTACCTCTCAAAAAACTGCTGAGTGTCCTGGGTTGGTGTCTTCTCTGAGTAACTTTCCAGAAGCCCACTGGGAACCCAGAGAAAGAAGGGGGCTGAGTCAGCTCAACGTTACCATTGGCATCTGTGGCTCCATCAAAACCAAGATCTTGACTTTATCAAGGTGAGACCCTAGGAAGCCAGAAGATGCTGCTCTCCACCTTTGAAGCTGTCCATGAGCAAATTCCTCTACCCAAGGACCTCCCCGGCGCTGACCTTCTCTGGCCTTGTCTACTGATTGCCAGCATACTTGCCCAGGGCTAGGTCCATATCACCCACTCTGAAGGGCCTACATCTAAATCACTGAACAGATTCTGCATGGTGAGCAACAGTTTTGCCCTGGGCTGTCCCCAGGCAGACTGAGGGCCATCTTTCCCACCCTAAGAGACCAAGCTGGTGAAACTGAACCAGCCTCCTTGTCCCTGGCGGAAAAGACCCAGTGAGCGAGAGCATGTGGGGCAGCCCAGGGACCCGGGATGAGAAGCAGCCAGCAAAGGCAGGCACTGGTTCAGACCTGTGGCAGGAAGTCACAACCAAGATTCATCCTGGAAAAATGCAACTAATGCTGCACAGCTGGGGCTCACTAATCAGAAACACAGGCCCAGAGGTGGCAGCAGGGACAGACCCAGAGGGCAGGGCTGACAGTGAGGTGATAATTGGCAGTGAGCTCTCAGTCCTTCACCCTACTCTCTCAGGCTGCTGTTTGGAGACAGAGTTGTCATACTGCAATCAGCAAGGGGCCCGTGGTTTCCTCCCTGCCCTGGCTGCCTGGGGTGGGGGTGGGGGGTTTGGTGCTTTGTCCATCAGTGACATTAGCAGCAGCTTTAAACAATAACTGAGGCCTTGGCGTCTTCTCCAGAGGATGGTGTCTGCTGTGGTCACCTGTTCTTTTGGAGTCCCCCACCCTAATGACAACCCTCCCATCACTCTTGGATCTTCTCTCCCTTCCACCAGCACAACCTGCCACCAGGAGAGGTTCTGAGGTCAGCCTTCAAGCCCAGTGGGAAAGGAACCACTGGGCTCCCTCCCTATCCTGAGGGGTGCCTGGGTTCAGGCTCAGCATTTTGAGAATGTGACGAAAGGGAAAGGATCCCCAGCTGAAGTTATGGAAAGAAAGGTGAAGGGCTGGGCTGGGCAGAGGCCCCTGCAGTTCAATGGATTCTCCACCTTTACTAAGTTCATGCTATCACTCACACATCGGACACCGGGTCAAGAGGTGCAGTGTGGGTGTTCTCTATCCCCAAGAATTTCACAGTATAGTTGGAGGAAGAAGAAAAGAGACAATTTCAATAGAGGCAAGTACAATGACAAGAAAGCCCCCAGAAGCCCTCGGGAGCTGAATGGGAACAGGGACAGTCCGCTCTGATCCTCCAGGACCCAGGTGGCTCCACTGGGTTCTCATTGCACCGTCTCCCTCCCTTTCTTTCAAGCTTCCCTCCTGCCCTCTGCCATGTCTGCCTCTGAATGAGCCCATCCCCAGGTCAGAGGTGGGAGAGTCAGTCCCTGTAGACTCCCAGCCCCAAGGGTCTCCCCTCTAAAAGGGCCTGTAGTTGTCTGAACTCACCTACCCTCAGGCCTTGTCTTGCCTGAGGTGGAATCGCAGAAGCCAGCAGACGGGAGGGATCCAATAGCACCCATGCCAAGAGCCCCTCTGGGCATTCCCACACAGACATCCGGCTCTTGCTGGAGGACTTCCAGGGGCACAAGCACCGGCCTCTTAAAGCATCTAGAAGCCACTTTTCGATATCTATGAGGGAGAGGAAGAGCTTCCCCGCTCTGCATGGGTCAGAATGAGTCTTTCTGAATCTTCCAGCCTTGGATTCCAGCTCTAAGCACTGCAGGCTCATAGAGAAAACACTGAAGCACACAGCTAATGTGGCTCCAACTGCCTTGGGACCAGGCTGCCCTGCAGACCCCTCAGAAGCTTGGCCCCCTGAGCCCTGCTGCCTCAGAGACTTTACCATGCCCTACCTGCTTCCCCTCCCCAGTCCCCACTCCTATTCCCACACCTAACACTTCATATCTCCCTCAGTCTGGCCCATAGATTGAACCAGAGACAAATCCTCAGCTGCAGGCCCAAGTCACGGGCCCCAAGTGTCAGCCCACATGATAGCTGAGTTCCCCCATCTTCTGGAGAAGCATCAGATCCTTCAACTTGCCTCTGGTTATCTCTGGCTGGAATTAGCTGGAGCTGTGAAGCAGCCAGGTGGCTCTTCCTGTCAGTAGAATCCTTTGTTTTCCCACCCAGACTGTCTCGCAGAGCCACCCCCAACACCACACCGTAAGTCCTCTGAGCCTCCCAGGCACATGGTTTAATAGTAGTAGGATGGCCACAACCTGCCCCCTCCCCAAACTCTTCCAAATCAGTACTTCCCTTCCCCCTCTCCCCACACTGAGCCTGCAGAATTGGCTCTGGAATGTAAAACTTGGTATTCAACTGCCTTTCCCAAGTCAAAGGAGGCAATGAACGCTATGAGGCAGTGGGAGGTTTGAGAAGCAGAGGTAGAAAAAATGGAGGTTGAAGAAATGAAATTTGAGCCAGTAGATGGAGAGATAGATGGAAGTCTGGAGGGCATGCAGTGAGGAAAGAGGGGACCAGGCATGATTTCAGGGAGCACAGATGGGAGAAGCAGGGGTCAGGAGGCTGACAGCAGGGGAGTGGAGAGGAGATGGCAGGAGCTGGGAGCTGCCGTGTTGGAGGTTTCCTTTCTGCCTGAGTGTGTGCCATGGAATTTCCCGGCCTAATAAAGAAGAATTTAAATAGACCGCAAGTTACTTAATGTTGACGGTATAAATAATCCAAATCCCCAGCTCCCTTTGTTCCACAGGCTATTTGTGTCAAGAAAGAAAGGGGGGGAGGTGAAATCTAACAGAAGCCGCATCCCAAGTCGAGGATTTGGGGACTCTCTGTTCTCCTCCAACAGGGCCCCAGGGGAGCAGGGACTGAGGCCTGGGAGGAGAGAGTTGGGTTTCCCAGCCAAGCCTTTCACTGGTGAGTGCACACAGGCACCTAATTCTCATGTGCATACATGTACCCGTGCATGTGGGTCCATGCACGTGTGTACGCACTAGAACATTATTTCCACACCAACTTATGCATATGTCTACACACACACGTTTGCCCACATAAGCTGACTCATGTGCATACATGAGAACATGCAAGTATGTGCCTACCCAGTCACCCAGCATCCCAGAAAGGCTCTGCTGAAGGTGCCAGTCACAAGTTCCCACCATGGGGCAGGTCTCAGCCCCACCCCTCATTCCATGTCACTACTGAGCGACCCTGGGTCTCAAAGCTCAGGAACAAGGGTCCTTCAGGATCCCATAAGGTGGGTGGCTGAGTGGTTTGGGTCACTTCCAAAGAGGAGGAAGCATGAACAGCAAGTTCAGGGCCCTTCTTCAAACCCCAAGGTTGACCAATGGACAATGGCCTCCATTGGTCTCCATCCCCTCCTCCAACGGGTGCCCAGACCCCCGTGTCCAGCTGCACTGTGGAGTCACAAGAGAGGGAGGAGAAACAGACCTAATGCAAGGTAGGGAGCAGTTTCTAGGCCCTTATTCATAGGCCCGGCAGTGGCAGAACACTGGTGCCACCATCTGAAGCTCCCTAGAGAGAGAGGAAAGAAAAGAAAGTATGAAGAGGGCGGGGGGAAGAGGGAATTACAGAGAAAGAATCAGGAAGAAACAGAGGTACCACAGGGCTGACCTGGAGGTGCCCAGGCCTGGTGCCCATTAGATGCTCTATGCCCATGCTGAGCCAATGGTAAATAGCTTTAATTTCATTCCTGCGTGTGCTCACAAGCAGAGTCACACACACCCACACCCATCACCCAGAGCATGAGGGAGCAAGTTTTATGGGCCTCCCACATAACCCCACATTGGAGATCCCCAGTCCCCATCCTGCTTGGTCCCTGAGTCCTGGATCTTTCCTCGACACCTGAAGCACACTCCCCACCCACCTCACTGCTCTCCTCACTACCGGCCTGGTCACAAGGAGACAGTTTGCACTGGAGCAGTTATTTCCTATTACCAGCCCTGGGCTCTGCAAGGCCCAACAGATGTCCCAAGAAATCAGTGACAGGCACTGGCCATACCAATCCAATACATGTCACCAGCAGGGAATAATGAATAGAAAGAGGCTTCCAAAAATAAGCCTCTGAGTATACAGGAAAAAAAGCACAGGGCTAAAACCATCAAGAAGGACATTTGCTGACTAATTCCTCCTTTCAACAATTATTTGTTGAGCACCTACTATAGGCAAGCCCTGTGCTAGACACTGTCTTCTTAGAAGTGTGTATGTGCATGTGTGTGCACCTGAAATGAGTTTCCTGTTCAGGACCCATCACTGGCCCCCAAATTGAGGCAAGCTGGGCCATATTTCCTACTGCTAAGCACATCACCCACCTCACCTCCACATCTACCCCTCAAATGACAGCATGTGACTGGTAAGAGGAGCTGGTGGGAGAGGACAATAGGAAAAGCTAGAGGGAGGTGGCCAGGTCCCAGTCAGGTGGTCATTGCTGGAGCACCTGACCCTAGCCCTGAGGCCACAAGCATGACTCCACCGAGCTGGGCACTGCGGAGGGGCTTAAAGCGTCAGAGTCACTGGGAGGGGGGCAACACTCCCTTCCTCCTAGCTACCCCATGCACTCCAGGGAGCCCCAGTGCTACTGCTCAGCTGCCCTCCCAGCTATAATACCACTCCAGGGTTAAGAAGAGTAATCTGGCCTGGCCCCACACAGCCACTACTCCTCTATGAGACAGTTGTCTCCCAGAGAGCTGAACCCTCTCCCTAGACTCCATCTTACTACTTGGCTCTGAGCAGGAGAGGCCTAAACTAACCCGCATCCTACCCCACCACTCCACTCCCGATACAAAAACACAGACAAGAGCAGGACCCCAGAGCCATCCTCAGTCCCCGGTTCCCAAGCCTCAGTCCTACCTCAAGGGTCATAAGGTCCTTTAAATCTGCCCACTCCCAAACCAGTCTTGATTTTTGGGTCTAGTAGAGTACGGGGAGCTCAGGACAATATATGTCTTTGCAGTTCATGCCCAGCTTTCCTTAGGTCCATTAAGCTTCATGATACCTGCTGCCTTATTTCCATGAAGTCCTCAGCCCAATTTGCCACAATCTAAGGCAGGGGCTTGAGAAAGGGAAAGGCAGGCCCTACCAGCTTCTCCTTTTTGAGACTGGCAGGGGGCTCAGGCCTGGGATTTGCCAGCAGATGGTGTGCAGCATCTAGGCTGCCTGGGAAGTGGACAGTGAGAAGGAAAGCAGCCTGTCCACACGCCCAGAATCTCTGGGCTGTCACCAGGTCCCCTTGATCCTCTTTCCAAGAAGGAAGAAGGGGAAAATATGTCTTTCCGGGCCCTAATTCTCTCCACATGGGCGGGCACCCTGGAGCGGCCAGGGCCTCCCCACAGGCACGCAGACCAGCAGGAACTCGGACATCCTCTTCCCAGAGCCCCCCGCCCTGATCAGGACCAGCAGGTGTGTGACTGCTGAAGCCTCTGCTGCCCCTGCCTTCCAGATAGCCCATCTTCCACCCTCAACCTGCCCTCTTCTTTGGCACCCCGTTGCCTACTTCAAGTCAAAGAGAAACTAAATCAGGGCCAGCTGAGGGACATGTGAATGGGAGGAGGCAGGCAAGAAGCAGCTTAGATTTGCTCTAAGCTGAGGCCGCCACCTGGACTTGAAGTCCTCCCAAGGGCACCCAGGAAAAGACCTTCAGGAAAGCTGTCTGGGAGAGTTTGGGGCCCACTCCTACATATTCATGTTGGGCAACAGGAGGGGCCTAACCACATCCCTAGGTGCTCAGAGCAGGGCCCAAAGTGGCCCTCCTCTCATTAGTAAATGACCATGGATCTCATGCCCTGGGGGGGGCAGGCTAGACGGAAATAAGCATAGGGGACTGGATGGTCCCCCAGGATGGGGCCATGAGGATCAGAAAGGGTTGCCCAGGGGTCCTCTGGAGAAGGGCCTCTTGTGGGGGACCCTATTCTCAACGAAGCCCAAAGCCCTCCCAGCAGGGACCCAGGAAAGGCCAGTAGCATGGCCAACGTTGTAACTCTTTCCTGAGACAGCAGGAGGGACCCTCAGCCATTCTGGGATGTTCTTGCAGTTGATCTGGGCTCCATGAGGCCCACCTGCCAGGCTCCCATGGCCTGGTCATCAGAGACCTCTATGTGCTACCCCTGGGTGTCTGAGGACACAGAACCAGCATGACAAACAGACACGCATGGACAGCGGATGTGAGCTGCATCAACAGCTGCAGCCCCTGGCAGACCCAACTCAAGAAAGAACAGCATCCCCACCCCTCTGCCCCTCCTGCTCACCAGGGGCCTAGCAGGGTGCCAGGCTGCCCTGCCATCTTCAGCCACCCAGACCACACAGCCTGGACCCTAAAGGCAAGGAGGAGCTGCAGGGAACCCAGGAGGCTGGGAAGGCCTGGCCCTGCTTTGATCTCGGGCATCAAAGGCCAGGAAATGTAATCAGCTCTGAGGAAGACTTGCTGTCAGGATGTCCCCAGCAGGCAATGCTAAGCTTGGACCCTCCCCGCCCTCCTCAGGCCAGGCCAGGCCCTAGCATGCAGGCAGGCCAAGGGCGCTGGGCAGGGGCCTGGAAAGTCCACCCCTCCCCAAGCAAGTCAACGGAAACTATTTTAATAAGAGCTAATTCTGCTGACATGGCATTTTCCCACCCCCACCACCCCTTTCTATGTTCTCCTTCCATTCCCACCCTCCCCACCCCCCCATCCCCCACCTCCCCAAACCCAGCTTCCCCCCTGACTTTTATTGTCCCAGACATTTGCGTGAAAACAGGAACTTTGTGCTCTGGGCTCCATCTGCTCCTGCTTATTTCTCACTTGGAGCTGCAATCCTTGGTCACACATGCCCCCTTCCCACCACCCTACCCTCTTCTTCTCAGACTGCCCCTAGAGGCAGGGACTTGTGAGGACTCTATCGCTGGAGCAGGCTTGGGTGGCCCAAGAATGCAGCCTCCTACTTGGAGACCTGCTCCTGCCACAGCAGACCCAGGAAGGCCAGGATGCTGAGAACGAGGTGGGACCAACAGCCCTGCCCTGGGAGCCAAGCCCCCACCCCCACCACATGCCCCTCATTGCCCCCAAGGGACAGAAAAGATTCCCCCACAGCCTTGGGCAGAATTCAGGGTGTCAGGGAAGACCTTCCAGCATCTTGTGTGAAGAAGCCTGAGTATCTCTGTCTCAGGGACCTCCCTCCCTGAAAGCTGTGGCCCTCGAGCCAAGCAGCTGGTTGTCACAAGCTTGAGTAAATCGCCATCTTGTGTTGTTCAAAGGAATTGAAATGGATAGTACAAAGGTGACATTTTATTAAATAAGGAAATAAATACATATGCCTCTCATGTGCCATGTACTATGTGTTAAGCACTGTTCTAAGCACTTGGCAAATATTACCTCACTTAACCCTGTGAGGTGCTGTTATAATCTTCATCATACAGACAAGGATCAGGGGGCACAAAAAGTCAAGTGAGCCGGTGAGGGGGACAGAACTGAGATTCTAACCCTGGTGGTCTAGTTCCAGAGACACAGCACCCAAATGCTGCCCTCTGCCCCAGGACTCCCTCTTGCCCACACCAAACCCGGTCCAAACCCCTCTCTTTGGCTCAAAGGCTGGCCACAATTCAGTTCATAGCCAAAGCTGCCCTTGCCCTAATTTTCAAGCAGGCCCACCCCTCACTCAGTACCCACACACCCCCTCTGAATCTTTGCTCATGCTTGGCTCCAGAAGGCTCTCCTTCCTCTTCCTTCTCATCCTTTGGAGCCCATTTCCATATTCCCCATGAAGTCTAGGGTTCTTAGCCCCAATTTGAAGAGGAGGAAACTGAGACCCAGTACAGTAACCATATTTATGGTCAAATCTTGCAGAGACTAAGGTATTATCTAAAACTGAATTCTTTGGTTATTCCAAAGGTTAAAAACCTCTTTTGGTTGCAACTTGTGGTGTTGGAGCTTTTTCTTTCCAAGCCACCCCAAAGCAGGTGCAGTGAGATGCCAGGTGTACAGGTGAGAAGCCAGGTCAAGCATGGCAGGCTACAGGCCAGGCAGCCAGGGCCCACCAGGTGGGGACAGTATCTGAGGCCCTAACCCTGGCCTCTGAAGACCAGGCCACCCATGGCCAGCAGCCAATCCTGACACTTCCCCAAGCCCTCTGTCCCTCAGGTTCCACCAGCTACTGAATGCAGCAGGCTCTCAGCCATGCCAAACCCCACACTGGGTCAGCAAACTCAGACATGGGGACTCTCTCTGGGCCTTCACATTCAGCCTGAGGAGACAGGCTTCAGCAAATGGACACGGTATGAGGTTGACAGAGCCCTGGACAGGGAAGAAGGAAAGCTGGATTGTAGTTCTAGCTGTTTGCTCTTAGGCAAGTCTTTCTGGGCCTCAATTTCCCACCACATAATATAAGTGGGGAGGGCAGTGCACCAGTGGCTCAGTGGTAGAATTCTCACCTGCTGTGCTACAGACCTGGGTTCGATTCCCTGAGCCTGCCTATGTAAAAAAACAAAAAATAAAAAAAATTAGTTGGGGAGTTCACCAACCCCTAAATAGCCTTCAGCTCAGAATGGGTGAAAGCGAGAACAACTGCAAATGGACCAACAGACTCTACTGTTTGTGGAACAAAACTGAAGGAGGACCCAAGGCAAGGAAGTGTGCCCACAAGAGACACTGGGGCAGGGTTACGGGAGTGCAAAGTGGCTGTTCTGGAAGGCTTCCTGGGGGAGGCCAGTATGAGCCCTGATTTGGGCGGAGGTGAAGGGAACCGACTCTGTAATATGTAGCCGACGGGGCTTGCTGTGCTGTGCCAGAGGCAGGGGAGGGGGCCGCCAGCCCCACAGGAAGCCCCAGCTTGTTGTTGGGTAACTTCTCCTCCTGTTTTCTGGGAACAAGCTATTTGGAGAAGAGGGGGAGGGAGACCTTAAAGGCTTCCAGATGGGGGGCCCTTCTACCCAGGCCTGCTGTTGCCGCCGCCACGATGTCTGTGCAGTGCTTTCTAAGAATCCCAGCAAATGTTCGCCAGGGAGCCTTGGGGGAAGCTCTTTTGAGCTACTCCCCTGCCTCTGTGATCCCTGCGATCCCCAAGCTAATGGGACTCCATATCCCTTCCTTTATTATATTATTATTTTATTAAAAGGCTACAAAGACAATTTTGTCGTATCTTTAATGCCCTCCCTTCCCTAAGAATACTCTCTTAGGCTTTCAGCATCCCCTCTGTCCTCTTCAGCTGGGAAGGCAGAAGGGTGGATGGAAGGAACTTCTCCCAAAACTAGAGAAGGCCATCAGAAGTTCAAGAGAAGAAACACATATCAGTCATGGAACCTCTGTGGAGAGGAGGGCCTGGGTCTGGTGCAAGGGAGCCAGAGGAGCAGCAAAACAGAAAATGAGGCTTCCCATGGCAAAGGGACTAATGTCAGGGTCCAGAGATCTTCCCCCCACCATGCACACAGCCAGGCTTGCTACTAGGTGGGCACTCACTCTTCCCCCATCCTTCTAGGGGGTTGTTGCTGAGGGAAAGCAGGTGAGACCCATATTCAGGACAGGGCCCCTTCTAGCCTCTTTCCCTCTGACCATTCTGGCTCCAGGCCTCTCTCCAGGCCCATCCCCACCATCCACCCCTCCCTGGGCCAAGGTGTCAGGTCATGTGGTCCTGACCTGAAACAGCTTGCCTCATCTGAGCTGGCAAGGCCAAAGCCCTGGAAGGGTGAAAGAGGGCCCAGGACTGAGACATCAGTAGCAGGACCCAACCTGGCAAGGTCTCTACCCTTCTCTGTCCCAATTTGTTCACCAACCTTCTGGATGGTGGGATGGGGTGGGGTGGGGTAGGGAACTGGGGCAGTGATGGGGGACTCTGGGAGGTGGGCTCACCTGGGTCTCATCCTGGAAGGTAGAGGAAGGGAGCCCCCGGGCCTGGCTACTGTACTAAGCTGGACTGGCTCACAGAGCAACTCCATCAGAACTCTGGGTCTCAGAAAGAGCAGTGGGTTCCTCCTGAAGCCTGAACATCCCCAGTCTCTTGCAACACAATCTGAGTCTATCAGAAACACATGAAGTTCCCACCTCAAAGTAAGGGAACAGTGGAAAGTAGAGGGAGTAGAGCCATAGAGTCAGTTGACAACGGCATACCCTGTGCTCCCTCACCTGTCTTGGACAGCCATGGACCCAGCTAGGATCACTGGGTTCCAGCCACAGGGCTTCTCCTTGGAAGACTGAACAGGGCCCAGATTCAAAGTTCACTGTTTCTATCCATGGCCCTGCCTCTCCCTGAGAGCACAGAAAGCTCTGAGCTCTACTCAGGAAGGGGAGCTAGGGGAAGTGCTCATTGCACTGCTCACCCTTGGAGGAGCTGCCAGGAGCCCAGAGAAGCCATCTCTGAGCCTAATGCGCTAATGATGGGTTCCCAGCCATGGTACTGGGTGAACTGGAAGGGGTTCACTCAGGGTAGGAGAATCTGACCCTACCATAGGCCTCCACCAGGTCCTGGCCCTTCCCAACAGTGGCTAGTGGTGACTGGTGGTGGCTTGAAGCACAAGGAACCAGATGGGTCCCTGGTTTATAGGTTCCGAGCCTCTGCCCTTAGTCTGCCTTGGGGAGCTTCCCTGGACCACCTCCACAGACAGCACCCTCTCCCTGGCTCCCTCCCCCAATTCCCTACAGAAGCCCCTCACGAGGCCACCCAGTTAGTACTTCCCTCAGGGATGGACTTTATCCCTTCTGCTACTCTCACCTCTGTGGAAACTTCTTGACCGGTGTCCCCTCACCCCTTCCCCCAGGGTGCCTCCTGGCCTCTCAGCCCAGACAGAGAGGGAGCCCAGAATCTGCTCACTCCTTCAGCATCTGACTCCTTGGCCACATAACACATACCCCTCCTTCTATGTAATCCCACTCTGTCTCTGCCTTCCCCTGTGCCCTGGTCAAGTCCCTGCCCCTCCCAGCCTCAGTTTCCCTTTCTCCAATAAGAGTTGGGACCACAGAGCCTCTGAGCCCCAACTGGCTGAAATTCTGAATTTCCAGGCTGGCAATTTGAGGGGCAAATGTATGCAGATGGATATGCAAATTGGCATCTCCAGGATTTATGGGTGGCCTGAATTCCAAGGGGAGGAAGTGGGATGGGTGGAAGGGGGCATTTCAATGAGGCAGGCCTCGGCCTCGCCGGGCCCACTAAATCCTGGCCAGTGTCAGCACCATAAAGCACTGTGATGAAGGGCCGGCAGCCCACAGTGTGGAGGCAGGTTATTTACAGCCAGGAGCCTCCTCCCGGCAGCCACGCAGGCGAGCACCGTGGGACAAGGCGGAGGCAGGATTTATGTCTCCGCTTCCCCACCCCAGCGGCAAGCTGGAGAGTGAGGGCCCACTGGAAGGTGACTTTCACCTTCAGAGCCTGCACAGACTTCAGCTCAGGTGGATAGGAGGCTTGGGCAGAGGGGCAAGGAGGTGGTGGGGGCATTCCCAGCCTGAAACCCTGCCCAGCTCTTGACCATAGTTGTCCTTTCAAGGCCAGCAATGCCCACTTCACTCCAGCCCTCTGCCACATGACTATCACCCTTTCTCCGTGAGGCCTGGTTGTACCTGGTCAACTCTTCTCCACTGTCCCCAGTCCTGACATTGTCCAGCACTGAAAGGCTGAAGAGGAACAGGTTCCACTACATTTCTTTTGCTGATCAGAGAAAGTTCTCCCCCAGTTTTAACCCTTATTCCTGAAAGGGAAGAGACCCTACATTTTGATCAATTATTGAAAGTTCTCCCAAATTCTAACCTCATTCACTTATGCCTGAAAGGGAAAAGATCCTACATTTTGATCAATTATTGACGGCAGAAGAAGAGCTCTCCCTTGTCTTTTCCTGGTTGAAAGGTGCTTGCTGTATCCTCCTCTCAAGAGCAGCAGGTAAAGTGCCCTAGACAAAGCTGCTGAATTCCTGAGCTTGTTGGGGAAGCCTATTTTGGAACAGTAACCCTGCTTCTCCCGTGACTGAAAAAATGATTCATTTGTCATTCAGCCAGTGTCACCTACTCCGGGGACATCAAGACGGAGGTGAAATTCTCCTCTGGCCATGGTTAGGGGAGTGCTGCTCCAACCACCAGACGTAAGGTGCCTGCCTCCCTGTCCCTACCCCTCTCCATAAACATAGTGTGCATGGCCTCTTCTCACAATTAAAGGAGCCTGGCCTAAAGTCCCCAGAAAAGAAAGGATCTTCCGAGGATGTAAACACATAAGTCAAAAGGCCTGGTTCTGTTTAGTTGTTAGTTCATCTACTGAGGTGTGTGTTTTGAGCTCAGGCTGCTTCTCTCGACTTTGTTGTAGGCAAATCTGTCCTGCCTTTCTGTATTCGGTGCCATAGAGAGTTGAGAAAAAGACTTCCATGTTTTAAAGAAATGCTTTCTGACCAAAGGCTTCATCTCCCAGCGGCATTTCAAACCATGCTAGGCTCCCAAGAATTTATCTCCAGCTTCTCAGTACCTCCTCTGCTATAGACCAAGCGCTCCCCCCATTTTTCCCAGGGCCCCCCAAAATTTTCTACCTCTTTCTGGCTCCCCAAAACAAAGATCAATTCCAGTCACCATGTCTAGAGCACATCTCTGTGATACTAAATTATTTCCCAGAAAGAAACCCTTGATTTAAGTAGGATTCTCTGTCACTCAGTACAGACACTAAATTCTGAAGGTGTTTTTTCCTGCTGGATTTGAACAGGAGGTTGGTGCTCAAGCTGTCTCAGGCCCACAAAAGCAGGCATGGAGGGTTACACCCTGGAAGGTCACCAGAGTGAGTAAAGGCGCCCAGGGAGAACCACAAGGAGGGCCCACTTTCAGATATATCTACCCTTCCTTCCAACTTTATTTGTTCAGTGTGCTTATGATGAACATTCATGGGCCAAACAAAAGCACCATGAATAATTGAGCAGTTCGTGTGCTGCGCAAGATCCTTGCCTAGGGCACCATAGCAGCCAAACCCAGGCCCAGCACCCTAGCCTGAGGGTATAGCAACTCAGGGAAACAAGTACCTTTTCCTAATTCAGGCAGACATTCTACAGATTAAAAGTAGTCCTGATACCCGGCACTGTGAAGACATGTTTACATACATTATTTCATTTAATCTCAACAAGAGTAGAGGTTATAGCAGCATTTTATAGGTAAGAAGATAGAGGCATGGCCAAAGATGGGATTCCCAAATCCCATCTTTCTTCTGATTTACAGCTCTAGCAGTGTTCTCACATCCAATCCTGTTCTTTCAACTTTGTTCTTATCACCCACATGATCTCAGCCCTCACAGTGGGCAGAAAGGAAGGGGTGGGATCAGTAGGGGCCAAGTGGAGCCCAAGAGAGAGGCCCAACTCCAGGCTGCCTTCTGTCAACCCATTTTTCTTCAGTCCTTGGGGCTCAATGCCAACATCACAGGGGCCAGTCTGGGGTAAGGGGAAGCTACACGGAGGTCTGGGCTGGGTTCAGAGAGCCTGCTGGCGACTGTGCCCCAGCTCTACCTTTCCATCAGGGACAAAACAGGGCTGTGCTAGTGGGAAGAGTTGGGACGGAGACTGGGAAAGGATGGGGCAGAGGGAAGAGAGGCCTGGGTTCAAGTGAGGGGCAGCACGGCAGAGAACTGAGCAGGCACTGGAAGTGAAGCCAGTGAGAACAGAGGTTAGGATCTCAAGCAGAGGTTTTGAGCTATAGGGCTACAGTGTGGCAGCTCTGTGGGGAGCCAGAGGTTCAGTCCATGAACCTGAGCTGCTCACTATGGGCCCCATGACTATCCTAGAGCCTATCCCTGGGGGTTGGGGGTGGGGTGGAAGATCCAGTCTGTGCTGGATTTACCCCCTGGATGGAAGGGACCAAGCTTTCATGCTGGGAGTTTCAGGGAGCTATTGCTGGGTGGGGTAGGGGTGGGGGAGGGAACAGCCTAAGGCTTAACTCCTTCCCCAGGTAAGTAGGGCCCCATCTCCCCTAGCCTCTGCCTCTGCCCTGGCCATAAACAGTAGGGCCAGCCTGTGAGCTTAGGTTCTGGCCATCCCAGGTTCTAAACCACAAGACTGGCTCAGAAGGACACTGGGAGGCCCTTCCCCTGCTGGCAGCCAGAGTCTGCAGGTCATGGCCTGGCAGGCTGGGGTGAGCACAGCTGAAATATCCTCATGAACCTCTTGAGGTGACCTCCCTCCTCAGCACCCTCTGCCCATGCCCTTCATTCCCACTTTTGTTTCTGTTCCTTGCTGGGATGGAAGCCCCAAGCCTTCTGTCCCAGCCCCAGTCCTGGCTCCCCAGGACCCTAATCTGGCTGCCCTTTATCCCCACCCTGGTAGTAGCCAATTTAGATGGCCAGGCCATTCACAACTCCCAGAGAGACGATGGTGCCACTTGGGCTGGTTTCATGCATCCTTAAAATGGCATTAGCCCTAAAGAAGAGCCCAATGGGGACAGACCTGAAGAGGGGAGGGCACACTGATCCCCTACTCCCAGCCCAATGTTCACCGTCAGTGTGGAGTTACAGCCAGGACCTCAGGCACCCTTCTGTGGTGAGAAGTCCAAAAAGGTGTTTCAAAGTTAGTCAAAAGTTACTTTGTATCACCCACTTTTGGGATGATTTAGGTCTATACCAGGTATGGGCAGCCTAAGGGAGCACCTACGAGTCCATCCTTTAGCCAGGGGAGCATGGCAGGAAGCAGGGAAAAGAGGGAGACCTGCTCCCCTCCTCCCCAAAGTTGTTCTCTGTTATTTCACACTGTGACTTCCACGATATCAACCACCCTTCCCACCTGAAAGATGGACCAATCTCGGCTCTAATTACAGGACTTTTCATTCCGTGTTTGTTGTTGTTTTAATACAATCCACCATGGCCTATAACATAGCATTTCTAGGTCCTCATTTACTCACCCTTAGGGGGAAACCATCCTAAATTGGACAATGGAAACAGAGCAGTTATCTTCGAGGATCTTTTTGGATGTCTAGGCATCAGCTGTGGCAGAGACTGCTGGTTTCTCCAATCTCTGTTTCTTATTTTTCCCTGGACAAGGGATTTCTTATTTTTAGCTGAGCAGAATGAGAATTCCTAGCCACCAATGCAGCTAAGTTCTAGAAGACGGGTTGTGCACAGAAGAGTTGGTGCAACTTGTAGAAAGTGTCCATAAAGGGAGGAGCCATGCTCTACCTCTCCCTCTCCCTTTCCTTCTAACTGGCTGAAAAGCAGATAAGACCTCTGCAGCTTTAGCAACCAGCTTGGATCATTCCGACAGCTAATGATCTGGATAGAACAAGCCTAATCCCTGCTAAAGTGAAAATGCCACACCAGCCCTGAGCCTCCCACAGACTTTTTGCAATAGAGATAAATGATCTTTTATTCAAGGCATTATTATTTTAGATTTTCTTTCACACAAAGATAAACTTCATCTCCTTTCATCCACTGAAAATAGAAATCAGAAATTCAAATGACAAAGTAATTCTTTGAGGCAGAAGAGTATAGTGGTTAGAAGCATGAACTCTGGAGCCAGGCTGCCAGGGGTCTAAATCCTGCCCCTTAGTAGCTGTGAGACCTTGGGTCAATTGGTTACACTCACTGTGCCTTAGGTCCTCATCTTAAAATGGGGATATTAACAGCACCTACTTCAGCTTATGAAGATGAACTGAGCCATTATTTCAGAGCACTAATGACAGTACCTGGCATATAACAGTGCTATGGAAGCATTTGTTAAATAAAATAACTAAACACATTTGGAGCAGGCCCACAGAAATGGGCTTCTGCTCTAAACTACATTTTCCTCAGTTGGAGTAGAATGGTTACATTACAAATTTCTGTCAGGGCACCTATAACTTGACTTCCTCTCTATGAATGGACAGTGGATAGGAAAATGTAGAGACAGGGATTCTGCAAATCACCAAGAAACAAATCCCTGGTGTGTCATTCTCTGTGCCCTATGTACTGAGGTCGTATCATACTGTACATGCCAGGCAGAAAAAGACGACATTTCTCCAACCTGACAGAGCACGACGTCGTTTCTCAGCTGACCTGACACACTTCCAATGGAGCTGTACAGGTGTCATAAAAGAAAAACAAAAATCTTCCTCGTGCTCCTATACCTATCAAAGGTAATCTTAGCCCCTTCTTACATCAGCCAACAAGCTAAAACCAAGCCAAAACAAAACAAAAACACCTTTATATCTAAGATCACATTCTGGTTCCAAAATTTTTAAAATGCTGAAAGACTTATTACTGTTGAAGCCTTCCCCAACTCAGTTATGTTAACTGAGTTGATGGCAGAATTGCCTTCTGGTTTTGTTTTTTTTTCTAAAGCAGTTTTATTGAGATATATTCACATAACATACAATTCATCCAAAGTGTACAATCAATGGCTTTTAATATAATCACAGAGTTGGGCATTCATTACCACAATCAATTTTAGAACATTTTCATTACTCCAAAAAGGAAAACCTCATAGCAGTCACCTCTCAATTCCTCTCTCCTTCCCAAGCCCAACATAACCACTAATCTAATTCTGTCTCTGTAGATTTATTTAAATTTAAAGAACACTAAAATCTTACTGTTACCTATAGTTCCTAGTTTGCATTAAGGTGTATTTTTCCCATATACTGCCGTTATTAACGCCTTGTAACAGTAATGACATTTGCTGTAATTCATGAGAGAGCATTCTTATGTTTATACTATTCACCACAAATACCATCCACCAAAGGGTTCACTGTGTTATACAGTCCCATGTTTTATCCCCTAGCTTTCCCTCTAGTAACATACAAGACCTAAAACTACTCCTTTCATTCACGTTCACACACACAATTCAGCCCTGTTAATTACACTCACAGTAATGTGCTACCATAACCTCTACCCATTTTCAAACATTTACAATCAACCTGAGTAGAGATTCCACACAAGTTAAACATATCTCCCCAATCTCTACCCCCATTCTATCTTCTGGTAACCCATATTCTAGATTTTAACTTTAGGAGTTTATTTATTATATTTAGTTCATATTAATGAGATCATACAACATTTGTCCTTTTGTGTCTAATTTATTTCACTCAACATAATGTCCTCAAGATGTATCCATATTGTCACATGTGTCAGGACTTCATTATTTCTTACTGCTGGGTAATATTCCATCATATGTACATACCACATATTGTTTAGCCATTCATTGGTTGATGGACACTTGGGTTACTTCCATCTTTAAGCAACTGTAAATACTGCCACTGTGAACATTGGTGTGCAAAAGTCTGTTTGCGACCCTGCTTTCAGTTCTTCTGAGTATACGCCTAGGAGCGGGATTGCAGGTCATGTGCAATTCTATACTTAGCTTCCTGAGGAACCGCAAAACTCTTCTACAGTGGCTGCACCATTTTACATTCCCACCAGCAGGGTCTCACTTCTGATGGAAGTGAGATTTGACAGGGAGAGAAATGACTAAAAACAAGGGGAACACTAATAATGAGCAGTCTGAGGAGGAAATCAAGAAAAAAAATTCCATTTGCAATAGCGACTAAAAGAATCAAATATCTAGGAATAAATTTAACCCAGGATATGAAGGACCTATACACAGAAATAAGGCCATCTCAGACTGACTTAAACAACAAGGGGAATGTGTGGACTCGCAAACCAAATTTAAGTGTTTGATCCAAACTGGCTTGACCCAGCAGCTTAAATGGCATCACTAGGACTCAGTTTCTCTCCTTGCTTTATCCTCAGTTCCACAAGGTGGCCCTCCAGAACTTTCCAGCTCTCTCCTCTCGCAGCAGTACCAGACCTCCCACCTGACACCACCTTGCCCACCAGAAGAGGAACTCTGCCAATAACACTCACACCCCTCTCTTTCTTGCTGAAGCTCCACTTTCTCAGAAATTTCAACTTACATTTCCTGGAGGCTCACGGGTCAAACGTCCATCACCGAGTTAATCACTAAGGCCAGAGACTCTTGCGCATGCTCCACACTTGCACGTGCAGGCTGAGAGCAGGGTGTGAAGGGCACCGCCACCAGGGGCACTCGCAGCAGGTGCAGATTTCAGAGCATCAGATGGCCCAGGAACCGTGTCATACAGGATGTGGGGTAGAGGGTCACCTGGGACTTGCCTCAAACTAAGGAACAAGTTACCTGAGAAGGAAGCCTCTAGGAGAAAATGTTGGGCCCCTAACTTCTCCCAAGACTCCTTTCTCCAGGTTTATCTAATCCATATTACCTAAGGCTGGCAAGTGAGAGCACCACCTCTCAGCATTGCATGTGTCATCCCTTTACGGAGCAACTGCACATGCATGTGTCTGTGTGTGTGTTTCATTTTCACTGTTGTCCTAATCTTCCCTTGAAGTTTTGGGACAGTTGGGAATTAAAGTCCTTCCTTCTGAACACTAACCAGTCATAACCAAGAATAAGAGACCACACATAAGATGTGATGGCGCCATTGACCCCAGGCTTGCCTGAGAGACAGCTATGGTGAGCAGGGTCCTGGGAGACAGAGGCATCTCCCTGTGGTTCCTCAGTCAGCCAGGGGTTGGTATTTGGGGCACCTGTTATGCCCAGGATGAAGCTAGCCCACTGCTCGCTCCTCTCCCCAAGGAAGAGGCCACAACCCCAGTCTCTGGAACTCTTAGGAACAGAATGAGGTAGGTGGGTGGGGAAGTCTGGAAGAGTCCCAGGCCTCCAAGTCCACAAATCATCCTATTTTAATGTAAATGGCAATTGCCAAGAGTACAGCATGTTTTCCTGCGTCAGCAGCTCAGTGACTAATGCCCCAAGATAAATGGTTTTATTATGCCTTGTTTAGAGTGATTCTGTAACCTTTCTTTCCTTTTGGCAAAGTAGACTTTCCAGCGCCCCTTTAAGTGCACCAGAGGTCCAGGGCCTCCAAGGTGTGCTGGGGTTATTCTATGTGCCATGAGAAGCCAGCATCTGTCAGACCATGGAGGCTGGATCCCTGGGATAGACGCCCAAGTCCCAGACTAAGGGGCCGATGTGAACCTGGGCTGACAAGGCCTGATGTGGCTCTTTCATAAGTTCCTAGCAAATAATTATACAGGAGCAGAAATCAAGCTGCGCCCTCCAGCCAGACTGGAGCTGGAATTGAAAAGAGGCTCCAGAGCCCAGGACTATTGGGGAGAAATTTAGAGCCTGGAGTGCCCAGAAAGAATGGGCCCAGAAAGAATGGGCAAATGGCCTAGGACAAGAGAAGAATTACACTACCACTTGTGCCATGTGGATGCAAACCCTTTTAACAGTGAAGATATAGGGTTTTGACAGGGAGTCATAGCTGAGGACTCAGATCCAGAACTCTGGGAATCTTGACGTTAGCACTTACTGGCTGTGGCACCTTGAACGGTATTGCCTTCATTTTATGGATGAGGAAACTGAGACTTAGATTAGCTAAGCAATTTGCTCAAAGTCACACTTCTAACAGACTTCAAAATAAAAACAGGTCAATCCAACGCAAAAGTAAAAGAGTGTTGAATGAAGCAGTGACTGTGGAATAGATCTCCCCGTTTGCCCAGTGACATCTGACCAACCACCCAAAACCCCAGCCCCTCATGCTTCCAGAAGTGTGTCCTTGCTTTGCCACACTACAAATTGCATGGTTTATATGACAGCTTTCCATTTTCTGAATTCACTTCCTGGTTCCTTTGTGGTTGGTGGCCCACAGAATGTGTGTCACTTCCAGGCCAGAGCATTTAATTGTCAATGTAAAGCCTCTGTTCCTTGGCCACAGCAACCAGCCATGCTCCAAAGTGGCTGCTCCACCAGCCTGTATTTCATAGGGGGCCAACATGGAGCAGGCTCCTGTTAACCCACAATGGACATGAGTGATGTGTTATTTAAGCCACTGAGATTTGAGACTATTTGTTACTGCAGCACAACATCCCATCCTGCCTGATACTCTTCCCCTTCTGGAAGGAGGAAGAAGGGAGTTCTTATACTTGTACAAGGGAATGTTAAGGAAAGGGAAAGGACAAGGAGCCCATTTTTATCAATTACAACACTAGGTTTCAGAGAAGTCAAGCAGAGAAGGGAGATATTGGCCTAAGGCAGACAAAGGACCCCAGGGGCCCTGAGCCAGAGATGGCTTTCAGAGTTCAATAGAGTCATCTGGCCAATCAAAAGCTGAAGAAGGGCTGAGTCAGGGAAATCCTCTCTCAGCCAGCCCAGACCCTACCCAGAGCCTGGAGATGCCCTGGCCTCATGCAAGTGGAGTGGGAACTCAGAATGGGGAGGGACTGGATCCCCACCCCAGGCCTGACACCAGCAGGGCCTCTCAAAACAGCTGCAGATGGGCCCCTTGGCAGACAGGCCCAGGACACTGGTGCCCCAGACTCCTAAGTGCAGCCTCCCTGCCCCAGGTAACTACTGTGTGCTTTGTGCAGGGTCCTTGGTGGGCATGAGCACTGAACACACAGAGCCCTGCAGCAGGGATTAGGCTGCAGAGGAAGGCAGAAGGAGTTTCCCTTAAGGGCATCTGAGTCCTGTAGAAAAGATGTGCTTTTAACCCTCCTCTGAGGTTATCTCCTACCCTCCTCCAGCATAACAGAGTTTTACTCACTCCCATCCCACATTTCTAAAAAACAGCTAGAGGGAAGGTAGCTAGACTCTAAACAGCCCTTCCTGGGTAGGGTAGTTCTGAGGAAGGATTTGAACTGGGAGAGATCCTGGAAGCTGGTGCTCTGAAGGAGATCTGTGAGAAGGTGGGGGAGGTAGACATAGAATTTTCCCTTGCAGGGCAGCTGCATTAGTGGTGTGAGTGGAGTCATCTCAAGGCACAGGTGACTCCCACCTCTTCCCAATGATCTCCTCTTTCCCTTGAGTCAGGGCCAGCCTCATTCACTCTTCACCATCCCCTCCCCTGCAGCTCCACCATCCCCAGCAAAGCTGCATGTAATAGCTTATCACCCTTCATATGCATGGCACTGAGTTTCTTCCAGAAGACTTTGAAAGTGCTGTGTCATTTTCCTGGAAAAGTATTAGACAGAAGAGTCCTCTCTAAACCTTTCCCCTTAGCCAGGACTAGCCATTTTGAAGTTACCTTGGAAGAAAATGCTGATGTCATATTGAACTCTTATTTTATCAGTCAGCAGAAGGGTACAGAGGAAATGACTGGGCCTTTGAGATCAGACAAACCTGGGTTTGGTTCCCAACTTTGCCACACACACCAGGTATGAACTTGGGCATGAAGTATAAATGCTGTAAGTCTCAGCTTCCTAGTCTGTAAAATGGTGGTAACTTTAGTCCCCACATGACAGAACCCATGTAAGGACACAGATTCTGTCTGGCATGACATATGTAAGTGTGTAATAAGTGATAATTAGTGTTAGTGTGTAGTAAGGGATACTGTCCTTAGTGGGCAAAAAGCAGAGAGTCAGGCAGTCAGTGAATTTGCTTTGGCTCCAAAAGGTAGGCAGCAGATTAGGGAGGCAGGCAAGGAACTGGAAGGACCCTGAGAGCCCAGCCCTAGTACTGGCCACTCTGGTACCAGAGTCCACAGACAGTAAGGCAGTTCAAAAGCCTGGGAGTCCTCTCAGACAGCAGCTCTGGAGCCAGCCCAGTGCTACCTCAGGCAAACATCTGAACATATTTGTTCAGTATCCAGAACAATTTGGGAACCAGCCCTGGGAAAAGCTCTTCCTTAGTTTTACAAACTCCATCCATCTCTGTCATTGCTCTTTTGTTTCTGCTATGGCATTGCTCTATGGCCCTTTTTAACTTTCAAGCTTTTTGAGGGTGTTTCGAAGGAGCATCAGGCCTCCCCATCCAGGCCCCTGTGGGTATGGGGCACAGGGACCATGGGATGGCCATGTCCAGGTCACGAGTCAGAGACTTGGGAGGGCAGAGAATGAACCAAGACGATGATGCAGCATTTAGAGCTGCTGAAGAGGAGAGGGCCCCCCCTCTTTCCTGGAAGATCACATGCCAGAGGGAGAATTTTGGCATACAGTCTGCCAATATGTATCAGTCATTTAGCTCCAGCCTAATTTATATGAGCAATTAATATGAGACTTTCAGGTCAAGGTGGCAAAAACAGCATGTGCCAAAACCTCCCTGTGCCTTCCTAACATACAAAATTGACAGATATGCTTGCTAACTGAGAATATATGTATATAACTGTGCAAAAAATAATAATGAAAGGAAGAGCAGGGCAACAGTGGGAAAGGAAACCAAAGTGGTAAGCAGGGGCTGAAATGCAGCCAAGAGTGGGGAACAGAAAAGGGTTGTTGGGAATAGGGTTGTAACACCAACCATACTGGCATCCTCCACAAAGCTGGGGAGACATGTGCACCCCCATCAAGAGAGGCTGGATTGCCTCTGCACCTTTGACTTTGGCATGTGTCTGGAAATATGCTTACTCATGGCCAGAAACAGAGATACAACTCAAGAAAGAAACCGAGTCTGCCCTGCTCCTATGTGGGCATGGAGCCCAGAACTTCTCCAACCACGTGAAGAAGACCCCAAGACAAAGTTGCTCATGGAATACCCCATTCACATCTCTAAACTCTGTGGAGCTGGGGCTAAGGTAACCACAAAATTGCCCCAAGGAAGGGGCAATAGGGAAGGACATTTGGGAAATCACTACCATGAAAGATGTACTCTCAAACAAGATTATCCAACAAAAGAATAGGAACAGAATATGTAACTTCCCTAACTTGTAGAGGAAAAAAAACGAACAAAAAAACAGATTCAACAGGAAACAGGAATGGAGGGGTAACAATAAAGCAAAGAAAACACCTGGTAAATAGAAGTAAAAATGATATTACAGAAGTAAGTTCAAATATATCTATAATCATAATAAATGAATAGGAATGAGTTAGATCTTTATTTTAAAACAGAGAATTTCACACTGGCTTTTTTGCCCTTTAATTCATTTATATGTTATTTATGAAAGAAACATCAAAATTGAGGCACATAAAGATTGGAAATAAAATTATGCAAAACAAACAAACACATATGCACCCACACTAGCAAAATATTATCCAAAACAGAATTGGGGAAGTATCAATTAATAGCAGAAAACAATAATTGAAGCAAAGAACATTTCTTTCATGATCTCAATACTTATCCATTAAAATGATAAAAAATAATGCCTTGTAAACAATTAACAACACAGACTCAAAATATATAATTGACAATATTGAAAAAAGTTGGCAAATCCCCAATCACAGTAGGCATTACTGCTCAGAAATGACTAGATCACATAGTCAAAAATATTTACAGTTATAAAATATTTGAATATTAAAGTTAAAGAACATTTGAGATAATAAATCCATGTGACACTTTGTACGCATTGAATATACATTCCGTTCAAGTATACATAGGTCATTTATAATAGCTGACCTTAAACTGAATGTCAAATAAAGTCTTATCAAATTCCAAAGATACAATATGAAAGTCAGATACTCTGAATTCTTTTCAATAAAACTTGAAATAAATCATTGAGAGATGTTCCCCCCACCTCAAAAAAAGCCTTTTTTTGGAAACAAAAAAGAAAAACATATCCCATTGCTAAATAATATATGGGTTTAAGAGGAAACCATAAAAGTTTAACATTTTATAAAAACAATCATGACAGCATGACATATCAAAATTTTATAAAGCTGTCCTTAGAGAGAAATACCTAGACCTAAATATATTTATCAGAAATCAAGAGAGACTGATTCAACTCAAAAGTTGAAAATAGAAAAATGAGCAAATCAAAAGGAAGTAGGAAGGGTGGGCCAGGGTAGCTCTGCAGGCAGAGTTCTTGCCTGCTGTGCCAGAGACCCGGTTCGATTCCTGGTGTCTGCCCCTGCAAAAAAAAAAAAAAAGAGGAAGTAGGAAAAAGGAAATAATAAAGATAAAAGCCAAAAATAATAAAATAAAAATAAACAAAAATGGAAAAGAACAAAGAAATGAAATTTTTTGTTTTTTTTCTAAAGAAACTAATGAAATAGACAAACCTCTGATAAGCCTGGGGAAGAAAAGAAAAGAAACTCAGTTACAATTATCATCATCATCATCATCATCACCATTATCATCATCATTATATGATCAAGCAGACAGCTATATGTGGAAAAGTTGTAGGTTTGGGGCTTCTGGTAGCTATTTCCCCATACTGTTCCAGAAAAAGAAAGCAGAGTAGGGAGATCAAGGGGAAAGTATGAGAGTTGGACAATATCTTTAATCTTAAGAACAAAAGTTCCCATGGAGGACCAAGCATTATTAATGAAAGAGGAAATTAAGCTAAATATCTTCTGGTGAAATTTTAGAATGTCAGGAATCGATTTTAAATTCTTTAATATTTAGTAGGAAAAAATAACATGCTGCAATGGGGTGGATAAAATTGGAATCAGTCTTGGCCTCTACAACTCAAAATACAAAAACAAATGTAATAAATATAATATCTACAAAGTTTCAAGGGAAAAGACTGCACCTAAAAAACTCTATACCAAGGAAAGCTACAATTCATTTGTGAGGACATTAAATAAGCATTTTTCAAACATTTTAGCATTCAGAATATGTATCACTCACTCAACATTCCTGAAAAATTTATGCAGAGAAATGATCTAGCTGAGCAAGAAATAAGCAGGAAGAAAGGGAGAAGACTTGGTTTAAAATGAATGACTATGAGCAAGAAAATTAGTAAAACTTAGAGATAATTTATAAAAAATTGATATTAGCATGATTGAAAAAGTAACAAAAATACCCAAAATAAATACTGAAAGGAAAGGTACATAACTGCAAGAAATAAATTTATAATAATAATCTTAATCTAAAATGTCTAATTATTAAGGGAAGTTGAGAAATCTAAATAGGGAAGAAATTAAAAAGCATGAAATCATCTCATGCAAGGAAAATAAATCCATATTACTTTTTTGAAGTTGGCAAAGCAAAGCATATATATATATATATGCTACAGATATACAGACATATAACACGTGCATGTATTTAAAAGCATGAGCAGTAGACTAAAAATAGAAATTATGATTTTCTAAGCTCAATATATAAAAAAAAAACAAAGCAAACTTGAGCAAACAAGAGAATGGAAGATGAAAGTATAAGGAAACATAAAGAGCTTAGAGGAAGGATTATTATCATAATGAGTTGAACAACTAAATTTCTAACTCCAGAGCCTGAGGACTAGGGTGACACTGGGAACTCCATATAGGAGTTCCAATAGGACTCTTTCTTTCTCTTATCTCTTGGTTTACTTCATTTTCTACATGTGCAGCAATCTGCATCCTATGCTCTCCTTTCTACCCATGGGAAGATGGCTGCAGAGCAGGCAGCCCCAAATCTAAGAGAATTCTCTTAGTTCCAATTCCCAATAAGTGGACAGGATCCTAATTGGCCCAGAGTGGGTCAGATGTCTATTCCTGGAGCAAACAAGAGTGATTGGGGGCAGGCACTTACAGAATCCCCATAAGATAGAACATTATGGTAGTTTGAGGCTGTTATGTACTCTAGAAAAGGCCATGTTCTTTTATTCCATTCCTGTGGGGGCATACCTATTGGGGGTGGGACCTTTTGATTATGTTGTTTCAATTGAGAGGTGACCCCACTTCACTCAAGGTGGGTCTTAATTTCCTATTGGAGTCCTTCATAAGAAGATAAAGGACATACAGAAAAAGCCCAGAGAGCTCACAGAAGGCCCAGAGAAGCTGAGACAAGGACATACCCACAGAAGCTGAAAGAGAGAGCCACTGAAGCCAGAAGCTGAAAGCAACAAAACCCAGGAAAGAAGGCCAGAGGACGCCAGTTATGTGCCTTCCCACAGAGGTGTCCCAGATGCCAGCAACCTGCCTTCAGAGTCCAGGTATTGTCCTGCTGATGCCTTGAGCTGGACATTTTCACAACCCAAGAAGAATTGGAAGTTAATAAATCTCCATTGTAAAAGCCAACCCATTTCTGGTACATTGCATTTCAGCAGCTTTAGCAAATCAAACAACCACCTCTGGGAAGGGGGCAGACAATTTATTGATGGACAACTCCACTATCCAAGGACAAACAAAAGCAAGCAATATTAATATCAAAGTAGAATTAAAAGCAAAAAGCATTAAAAGAAGAGAAAGGGTTATCCTATGTTGGGAAATAGTACAAACTAAATGAGCATATAAGAGCCATGAATCTGTGTACTGCATATTATAGCATCAAATATACAAGGTCAAAATAGTTAGAAATTAAGGAGAAACTGAACAAAACCCTAGTCACAATAGAAGGTTAGCATGCCTCACCCTTTCTGACAGATCAGGTAGATGGAAATCAAATAAGAATATAGAGGGTTTGAAAATTACTATTAAAATTTTGACTGAGTAGATCTATATTAAAATGTGCTTCCAAGAAGCAGAGAATATATATTCATTTCAAATGGCCAAAGAATAATTACAAAATGTGATCATATCTTAGGTCACAAGGAAAATCTCATTAAAATGTAAAAAGCAGAAATAGTACAAAGCACAAACTCAAACCAGAATGAAACAAAACTAGAAGTTAATAACAAAAGGAAAAACAAAGAAACAAATAAAATGAAGCCACTCAGGAAGAAAAAAGAACTTGTCTTAATAGTCCTTGAGCAAAGAGGAAATCAAAACTACAATTAATGATTGTTTAAGAAACAATGGAGAGCTATAGCAAAGAGAAAATGCAAAGCTCTAAGGAGCAGAAAATATATCATTTCATATGTTTTTCTCATTAAACAGAAGAAAGAAATTAAATGAACTGAGCATTCAACTCAAAAAGCAAGTAAAAGGGCAACACAGTAAACCTGCAGAAAGTTAGATGAAGAATTTGATGATGAATTAGAAGATAATAAATTAAAAATAATTAAAGCTATAGAGTCCATGTTCTCAGTCCTCATGCAGCAGCCTCTGGCAGGCCCATCAAGGAGGAAAGAGATGGCAACCACAGATAGACATCATGTGGGTGAGAGAGGCCTGCAGCCACTATAGAGAATTAAAAAGTAGGGGAAAATACAACAAGCAACTCAACAAGTTTTTATTTGTTTGATGTAGTTGGGACTATACACTTCATCCAGTTTTATATTCTTTCCTTTTCTCTTATTATGTGGAATTTCAAACTTAGAGAAAAGTTACAAGAACAGTACAAAAGCCTTTTTTCACCCAAACCACTTGAGAATAATTTTGCTGATATGATGCTACCTGTCTCCCAATCCTTAAAATAAGAACATCTTTGCACATAATCACTATATACCATGAAAATCAAGCAAATATCAATACATTACTACTATCTAGTCCACAGACCCCATTCAATTTCACTCACCAATTGTCTTACTAATGTCAATAAGTAAGTGGATCCAATCTAGGATCATGCATTGCATTTAGTTGTGATGGCTCTGTAGTCTCCTTCAATCTGTCAACAGTTCCTAGGTATTTTCTTAACTTTTCTTGACCTTGATTCTTTTGAGGATGCAGGCCAGCTGTTCATTGAATGTCCCTCAGCTGGGTTGATCTGATGTTTCCTCATTATTAGATACAGGTTGTGCATCTGGACCTGGAACAGCACATGCTGTGCCTACACACTGCATCCTGTAAAGGGACACACGATTTCAACTTGACTTTTATCATTTAACTAAGGGAGTGTCTCCTACTATCAAATGACTCTCTTCTTTGTAAGCAACAAGTACTCTGTGAGGAGGACCTAATCCTCATCTGAATTTTCCCCTGCTAGTTTTAGCACCCACTGATGTTTCTTGGCTGAATCAGTTACTACAATAATGGGTATCAAACTGTGATTTTCTAATCCCATCATTCCTTCTACACTGGTAGGCATTCTAATCTTAAGGAAAAGTTTTTTCCTCCCTAGTTATACTTTCAAATATTTATTTATATCCATGTAGACTCATGGGTTACTATTTTATTCAATGGTAAAAATCTATTACTATTCATGTTTGTCAAATTGTCCCAGATTTGGTTAGTGGGAACCCCTTCACTTTGGTTTCTGTGTACTTTTGACCCACATTCATTATTCTTTAAGCACTTTCTTACTTTCTAGCACAACAGGATGTTCCAGGCTCATCTTATACTTTTTCTGCACCAGTCCTGGAATTAACCATTCCTTCAAAAAGCCCTGGTTCCTTTTAGTGTTGAAAGGCACTTAAAAACAAAGATCTGGGTATTAGATGTGTTTTTAATGGGTAGAGCTAAGAATATCTATCATCTACCTAGCTATCTAGCAATCATCTGTCTATCTGTGGTAGCCCCAAGATTGTCCCCAGGGACCCCATCTCCTAAAATTCCTCATGTCATCATGTAATTCCCTCCACTCAGGTATGGACCAGACCTTAGTTACTCACTTCTAACAACAACAACAAAAAAGACATGGCAAAAGTGATGGGATGTTACTTTTGGGTTTAGGTTGAAAAAGACTGTAACCCTTGGGTTATCTTGGGCATTCCCTTTGCCCCTGTCTCATTCTCTGGGTCTGAGGGAAACCAGCTGTCAAGATGTGAGCTGCCTTATAGAAAGGCCCACAAGGCAAGGAACTGAGACTGCCTTTTCAGCCAACAACTAGTGAGGAAGTGAATTCTGCCAACACCCACATCAGTGAGCTTGGAAGCAAGTCCTCCCTTAATGGAGGCTGCAGATGAGAGCACAATCCTGATGATTTGATTGCAGCCTTGTCAGAGACCTTGAGGCACAGGCACCTAGCTAAGGCGCTCCTGGATTTCTGACCCACAGAAATGAAAGGATATTAAATAGGTGCTGTTGTTTTAAGTCACTAATTTGGAGGTAATTTGTTGCACAGCGATAGAAAATTAAATATACAGTATGTGTTCTCTGTGTTTGTGTGTCTGTGTGTGTGTGTTTATAAATAGTTGTATCCATCCCATCAATCCATCCATCCATCTATCTGTAATTCCAATTCAGTCCCACAAGGTTAATTCTAGCCTTCTTCCTTTCCATATTTGTAACTCTGTCTCTGAGTAAGAAACCTGGTTTTAATTACCCCTAATACTTACTTATTGGATCCCTCCCCCCACACCCCCATTTATTACACTTCCTTGAAATTGCCACCATTCCCTCCCTCCATGCAGACTTCCTCCACACCCTTCTCAGATGCTGACCTCTCATCTTAGAGCCATGGACACCACCCACCCTCTGTGAACCCCTCCCCTATCCAGTCCCACCTAGTGGCTTCCGGAAAAATTATTCAGGAAGGGAGGGAGGGAAAGACAGGGAGGCTAGCAGGCAGGTAATGTAGAACACAGAAATTGATTTTAAAAATAATAATAGTGAAATAAGCTTGGAAGATAATGAAAAATCATTAGAAACTTACCAACCATAAGGTGTGAGGCCAAGAATATAATCCAGGCAAATTTTTCAGATGCTCAGAGAGTAGATCATTCTTACCCTATTTAAACTGTTCCCAGACCCAGAGAAAGAATTATGCTGTATCTGAATTCATTCTGCAAATCTAACAAAACCTTTATAACAAAACCTTACGAAAGTAATAAAAACTCTACATAAATAACAGTGAACTAAATTCAGCAATACATTTCAAGAGTAATGCATGACCAAGTAGATTTAATTCCAGGAATGCAGGGATAGGTCAACTTTAGGAAATCCCTTCACTTCAAATTAATAGGTAAAAGGAGATATATGGACATAGCGGTTGATATCAAGTGAATTAAAAAACAAATTCAGACTATTTCCAGATGTAAAAGTTGGTACATTTTTGGTTGCAAGTAAGAAAATCCAAGTCAAAGTTAAAGCAGACAGGGTTATTCATGGAAGTCAATAAATCAGAACCAGAAAAAGAATAAGTGTTGGAAAGGAAGAAGCAAACTGTTTCTCATAACTGTCCATTACAAAATAAATATTCTAAAATCAATAACTTTTCCATAAATCAACAATCACCACCTTGAAAAACCAATGGAGGAAAAAAAAAACATTTAGAATATCAACAAAAGATTATAAAGTTCCTAGAGGCTTGAACATAGTAATGTGCATCTATTAAAGAAATGTAGAAATGTAGAATGCTCTACTGGGGACATAAAAGGAAACTGAGTAAGAGGAGAGACATATACTGCTCCTGGTAAGAAGATGCATATTGTAAAAATGTTTGTTTGCCCTAAATAAATCTATAAATTTAGTGCAATCCCAATGGTACTGTTTTTAAAACTTGATGATACAACTGTCAACTATTCCAGGTGAAAGAATTAACGTGCAAGAATAGCCAGGAAGTTTTTTTAAAGAAAAATCAAGATGTTGCCTACCTGATAGCAGCTTAAAAACAGCGACTGATAACATACACTGGGCACTTACACTTAAATTCCCACTAAGCTGTGTTTTGTATGCATCATGTATTATATTTACTCTGCCCACAACTCCAGGAAGTACAATTACCTGCAGCTTAGAGACGTTAAAAAACAACTGCCAATATCACAAAAATACTTTATGTTAGGGGTCTGTATTTGAACTCCAAACTCATTATTTCAAAGCTTATAGTTTAACTAATTATGCTAATTAAACACATTGCAAAGCTGGCAAAATTAAATCAACTTAGTATTGAGTGAGGGTGCAATTGAAAAATGAATAGGAAAGAATCTGTATTCCTATTTCAACTCTAACATAAAAATTAAATCATAGATTTATTTTTTCTTGTACTTTAATTCTTCCATAATTTTTTATGGCGCACAGTGTAAAGGGAGAATTTGTTTATTTTTTTTAAAAAGAAAGAGTTATTGGATGTATATCATTCTACTGTTTTTCTTTTTATATTGCATTGTTTTCTTTATTACTTTTTCTCTCCTTATTTCTTTTGGCACATTTTGCTATTTTTTAAGTTTCTTGATTTGAATGCTTAATTTTTATTTAATAATGAAGCACTTCTTGCTCATTTATTTTTCCAAATGAACTTTGTATTCTCTTTAAGTTTTGAAAAATTCCTGTGGGGACATGTATCAGACTTTTATTAAAAGTATAAATTAATGTGTGGTGAACTGACATTTTTACATATTGAATCTTCCCAAAAAGGAGCATGTCCTTCCACTTTTTTAAGTCCTCTTTTATTTCTTTCAGTAATGTTTTATAGTTTTATTCCTATGGGCCCTACATATTTTTCAATAGTTTATGCTAAGGAAATATTCTTTTTTCTAATTAGTTATTGCTATTTTATAAGAAGCCTCTTGACATTGTTAACTGAATTTCTTTTGTAACTGGTTCCTTGTAAACTTTTTTCCTGTTGCTTCTCTATTAATTCCAAGGTAGAATATTTATTATCGGAGAAAATCATGATAATTTCATTTCTTGTTTATTAGTTTCTTCTTTCTGTTTCTTAAATAAATGCATTAGCTAAAACTTCTAGAACAATGTCAACGAACAGTGGTTATGGTGGACATCTTTGTGTCTAGCATCTGATAGTAATGTAAATGTCTTTAATGTTTCATTCTTTAATTTACCTTTGAGGTAAATGTAGATTCAGATGCTGCCGTAAGTAAAAATACAGAGATCCCAAGTAGCAATTACCCAGTCCCTTTTCCCCACCTCCAAGGTGCATCTTGCAAAACCATAGTACAGTATCAGCACAAGGATATGGACATTTAGTGATATAAGTCACCAATCTTATTCAGATTTTCCAAGTTTTGGTTATATGTATGTATGTGTGTGCTTAGTTCTATGCAATTTCATCACATGCTTAGGTTTGCATATTCACCACCATAGTCAAGACACAGAACGACTACATCACCACAAGGACCCCTCAGGTTGCCCTTCTAAAGCCACATCCCCTCCTTTCCCCACACCTCTACCCATGCCTCCAACCCCTGACAGCCATTAATCTGTTCTCCATTTCTATAATTGTGCAATTTCAGGAATGATATATAAATGGAATAACAGAGTAGGCAAACTTTGGGGATCGACTTTTTTCACTCACCATACTTCCTGGTGATTCATCCAGGCTGTTGTGTTTATCAATACTTTCTCTTATTGCTAAGGAATATCTAATAGTGTAGAATAATGTAGCTTTGGGAATTCATGTATGGATTTTTGTGTGAAAGTAAATTTTCATGTCTCCTGCATAAATGTGCAAGAGTGCAATTGCTGGGTTGCCTAGTAGTGGTGTTATTTAGTTTATTAAGAAATATCCTATTTTCCAGAGTGGCTGCACCATTTCCCATTCTCACCAGCAATGTATGGGAGATCCAGTGTCTCTGCATCTTCCTCAGCATTTGCTGTTGTCACTAATTTTTACTTTAGCTCTTGTAATAGGTGGATAGCAATAATTCATTGTGATTTTAATTTGCATTTCCCTCATAGCTAATCATGTTGAACATCTTTTCATATGCTTATTTGCTCCCTACATATCCTCCTTCAGTGAAATGTCTCTTCATTTGTTTCGCCTGTTTTCTGTTTTATTGGATTTTATTCTACTGTTGGGTTTTAAGAGTTCTTTATATGTTCTAATACTTGACTTTGTCAACTATGTGGCTTGCAAACATTTTCTTCCAGTTTGTCTTTTCATCCTCTTCATACAGGCTTTCACCGAGTGTAATGGTCAGGTTCATGTGTCAACTTGGCCAAGTGGTGGTACCTGTTTGTGTGGTTGGGCAAGTGCTGGCTTGTTGTTGCAATGAGGACATTTCATTGAACTAAATCATGGTCATGCCCGCTGCATCCACAACTGATTCCATTTGTAATCAGCCAAAGACGAGAGTCTTCCGCAATCAGTGATGCTTAATCTAATCACCGGAGGCTTTTTCAGGAGGATTCAGAAGAGACAGGCTCTCTTCCTGCTTCGGCTGGTGAGCCTCTCCTGTGGAGTTCATCCAGACCCTCCATCGGAATCGTCGGCTTCAAAGCCTGCCCTGTGGATTTTGGACTCTGCATTCCCGTGGTCATGTGAGACACTTTTATTTTTACATTTGTGAGTGTTCCCTGTTGATTCTGTTTCTTTAGAGAACCCTAACTAATACACCAAGTAAAGGCTTTTAATTTTGAGGAGGTCCAATTTTATCTTTTATATATATATATTTTCAATTTATGGATCATGTTTGTGGTACCAAGTCTAAAAACTCTGTCTCATCATAAACCCTGAGATTTTTTTCTAAAAGTTTTATATTTTTATGTTTTACATTTAAATCCATGATCCATTTTGAGTTAATTTTTGTGTAAAATATGAAGATCAGCTCAAGGGTCCATTTTTCACTTATAGTTCAGTTGCTCCAGTATCACTTATTGAAAGGTTAGCCTTCCTCCATTAAATTACCTTTGCACTTTTGTCAAAAAATAGTTGGGCATATTTGTGTAGGCCTATTTCTGGGGTTTCTATTCTTTTCCACTGATCTATGTTGATATCCTTCCACCAATACCATACAGTCTTTGTTACTGGTAAGAAGCCACAGCTGAACTTTATGAGGAAAGGGTGTGTGCACTGGGAAGTAAAAAGACAGTCCACTTTTGGGAAACCATTCCTCTTCCAACCGTATTGTTCTGATGGGATTTGTGAGTCATGTGACTTCTCCCTCTTTGTGACAGGTGATTGATCTGATGTGCACATCACTCAAAACAGGTCAATGAGAAACTGTCCCAGGATTTTTCAAAGAGAAGTTGGGAAAAGAGACTCAGCCCCCAATTGGGGGCAAAGAAAGGTGTGTGGGGCAGAGGAGCTATAAATGGCAGCATATCTGACCTGTGAAGGAACCTAGTCTGAGAAGACAGAGTCAATATGCCAAGAAAACTAGTTCTGGGTCCACATTACTCTATTTCCAGGTGTTCCTGAGGCCCAAATCCTGGTCCTCTCCATACTTCTGTAGGCTGTGCAATTATTTTTTCCTTTTGTTCTCAAGTAGGTTTATACCAAAAAAGAATTTAAAGCAAGGACTCAAACTGATATTTGCACACCAATGTTCACAGCAGCACTACTCACAATTGCCAAAAGATAGAAGCGACCCAAGTGCCCATCAACAAATCAGTGGATAAACAAGTGTGGTATATACATGCAATGGGATATTATTCAGCTATAAAAAATAATGAAGTTCTGATACATATGACAACATGGATGAGCCTTGAAGACATCATTCTGAGTGAAATAAAGCAGACACAAAGGACAAATAGTATATGATCTCATTTATATGCAATAATTAGAACAAGCAAATTCATGGAGACATAAACTAGAATACAAGTTACCAGAGGTCAGGGTGTGGATAGGGAATGGTGATGGCAGCACAACATTGTGAATGTAATTAACACCACTGAATTATATATTTAAATTTAGCTAAAAGGGGAAATTATATGGCCAGCTCTGTTCCCAGTTGAATGCTACAAACTTGAGGAGAGCCCACATATGTATAGCAGAAGAACTGCCCAAGTGACTCTGCCCAGATTCTTTCCCACAAAATTGCAATAAAATATAACAGTGTGTTTTTTGTTTGTTTGTTTGTTTGTTTTCACCATCACACAGTCACATTGTGACAGCTATATCATTATTCAATCATCCTCAAGAAACATGGCTACTGGAACACAGCTCTACATTTTCAGGCAGTTCCCTCCAGCCTCTCCATTACATCTTGAAAACAGTGTGTTTTAAACGAAGTTTTGAGGTTGTTCATTATATACTAATTGTGCCAGTTTGAAAGGATATATGTACCCTAGAAAAGCCATGTTTTAATCCTAATCAACTTCATGGGTGCAACTGTTTCTTCTACTCCCTATTCAGTACTATAGGTTGGAAACTTGATTAGGCTATCTCCATGGAGATGTGACTTACCTGATCGTGGATATTAACTTTTGATTAGAGGAACATGTGACTCCACTTATTCCAGGTGGGGCTTGATTACTTTACTGGAATCCTTTAAAAGAGGAAGCATTTTGGAGAAAGCTTGAGAACGGTGAAATAGCCACGAGAACTACCAGAGCCACGACAGGTCCATGAGACAGAGTTCATCAGCCAGAGATCTTTGGAGATGAAGAAGGAAATGCCCCAGGGACAGCTTCATGAAGCAAGAAGCTGGAGAGAAAGCTAGCAGACTCCGCCATGTGCCTTTCCAGAGAAACCCTGAACATCATCGGCCTTCTTGAACCAAGGTATCTTTCCCTGATGCCTTAGATTGGACATTTTTATAGACTTGGTTTAATTGGGACATTTTCATGGCCTTAGAACTGTAAACTAGCAACTTATTAAATTCCCCTTTTTAAAAGCTGTTCCATTTCTGGTGTATCACATTCCAGCAGCTAGCAAACTAGAACACCAATAGATAACTTACACTCTCAATCTTGTTCCCTCTCATTATGTCTTTTCATCTCATCCTGTTTCATCTTGGTCTCGTTTCCTCTCATTATGTCTTTTCATCTCATCCTGTTTTGTCTTGGTCTTCTCTATCCAATGTTTTTTCTTTAGCTGTTCTTAGGGACCACATTTTTTTGCAACCTACTGAGGGTTCCAAACAATTTTCTAATTGTGTTCTGGTACTCTCTGCACTTCTGAGTCATCAGGATGAGGTTTCTTTTCTCATGTTCTGCAGTCTATCTTTTTTTAATAGAACAAGTTGAATGTTTTCATTTTTTATTTATTTTCAAAATAAAAGAGATATCGAGGCTCAGTTTTAGCAACAGACAAGATGTGTAGATGTGTCTCGCCACTGGCTATTTGGAATCAGTTGAGACCCCTTCTCATACAGCAGTAGGATGGCTTTTGAGGACTCAGTGTCCTATCGAGATCTCAGTCCATGTTTCCGGGTCTGGTTCCACCAACTTTTTTCAGAATGGAGCTGGTGCGCTATGGTGGAGACTTGTCCCACCTCTACTCTGTGGCTTCCTGAAACTCTGAACCTATGAAATACCAGTATGCATGCTACCAGTTGTACCAGTCTCCATCCTCAACTACAGACATGGAGCTACACATGAGTGCAATATAATTCCTTGAATGCAAAGCATCACCATTAGGGTCACCCTACATTGCCCTGTTGTTTTCCAGCTGTTGCAATCTCCAAATGAACGTAGAAGTATTAGTGGGAAGGCGAAACAAGCAGTACTCACACTGTAGTGGGACAGCTTACCAGTTTTCTGAATAGTTTGGTCTCGGAGTATTGTAGGGCAACCAGAGGAGAAGGAAGGAAATGTTCTGCTTTATTTTAAGAGTAGCAGGAGTATGCCACTTGCTTCTGGTTTTGTTGTACAAGTTTATTAGTACTGTTTAATAAGAATTTCTCATATAAGCCTGAAAACTATTATCCTTGGTTTTCAATGATGTTACACATTTTCATCTCTAAGTTGTTGTAGGTTTTTAGGGGGTAGGTCATAGAGGGCATATCAGGGGCTACTAATTGAAAGTCCTAAGTGAGTAAAAAAGTATATGCAGTAGTCAGACTCTCCAGAGAAAAAGAACCAACAAGATGTGTGTGTGTGTGTGTGTGTGTGTGTGTGTCTGTGTGTGTAAATATTAAGATATTTATTATAGGAATTGGCTGATGCAACTATGAGATTGGCAAATCCAAATTCTGTAGGGCTGGCTACAAGGTGGCAACTCAAAAGGAAAGTTAAATTCCCCAGAAGTTGGAAACTCTGATGAAGGTGATGATGAATTCCCTAGGAGAAACTACTGGCTGAGGTAGAGAGAGATACTCTTTCTGAATGGTGAAATCCTCAATCCTCACTTTAAGACCTCCAACTGATTAGGTGAAATTACTCTCATTGCTGAAGGCTATCTCCTTTGTTGACTGTAGATATAATCAGCCATAGATGTAATCAACTGACTAATCATTTAAGTCCACAAGCTATCCTCACAGTAACAATCAGGACAATGATTGCTTGACGAAACAACTGGACACATTAACCTAGCCAAGTTGACACATAAAATTAACCATCCTTGTCTACTTGGCACCCATGCACAGCTCCTGAAACCATACTTAATCTCTAAATAAAGTAATATAGTCATACTTTCACCTAATATAATTCAACTATCCTATGGACAACCAGAAGAGGATACAAGTCCTTGGGTGATAGTCACTCTTATTATGATAACCTGTAACTTAAATACTATGGCATAAAGTTAATACAACTAATGTTGTATAATACAGAGTTAAAAGTGGGAAGAAAACAAAGGTTTTGTTTTATGTAAATATACAAACATATTCATAACATAAAAAGGAAGAAATACTCATATTCAGTCCTCATTTCTGCAACAGGTCATGTAGCCACAGTTCTGTAATTTATATTTATAACTACCTTCTTCTACCACCCATTCATATTTCTTTTGTTGCTGCAATAATGGGATATTCACAAGGAAAAATAATGAAATGTGACCCCACCATACAACATACAAAAAAAGAAAAAGATTATATAAATTTTTGGCAGTGTAGCAGGGTCCTTACCCAAAGGGACCCAGCTTTCTCTTCATTCATGGTGTTCTGAGTCTGTAAACTCTCTCAAGTCTGGGAATTGATTGAAGGACCATGACTTTCTGTTTTTGTGATTCAAGTTAAGACTTTTATTCACTTGACCTGGAGCTCTTCTGCTTACACAGAGCAAGTAAGAATTTAATAGACCACACATCTATTTCACTTCTAGGTCCCCATGATCAACTAGTTAACTCTCTGTCCATCACATGGCCACACCCACCTTGTCTTTGGTGATTAAGTGCTGCCACTTGGCTCCTGCCAACCCAGATCCAATCATTCCCATTGTTTTTAAGAATCCAATTTCAGTCACAGCAGTTCCCACAGTACTATCTGACCTATAGAGAACTGCAACCTACAGAGCACTTCAGGGTAAATGGAACTGTTCTCACAATTTTTTTCCTCACAGTTGTAAACAAATAAGTAAATAAGTTATTGTGATGGAGACCAGGAACCCTGTGTTCATTAAAAATTCACTAGCAGTCAAGAAAGACTGTTTAGTAGAGGTCAGTATTAGATCTGCTAAAGAAATTGCACGAGTAAGAGCATTCCTAAGGCAATATTATGTAGAAGGAATTTTAATTTTATTTCCTCAAAAGATACAGATGGACCATGGAGGAAAGAGTTGGGAATGAAAATGCCCTGGGTAAGGGAGAGGAACAGTCTTGATGGAAAAGGTTTTATAGCTGGAGTCAAGATATTGGATAAAAAAATCGTGGCTCACCACTGTGTCAAGTTTTAGGCTTCAACTATATCAAAACAGGAATTTTGAATGCTACATCTGGGATATTGAGGTCAACATCAACAGTTAAGTGTGGGCCCATATTTTTCCAAACCCCAGGAGCTCTTGAATCTAAGTGCAAAGAGAGAGCAGAGGTAAGGAGTCTTTAATTATAAAATCAGGGGGATTGAGTGAAAATCTCAAGACTGAGTCATGTGGCACATCCCCTATCTCTCTTTCCCCCAATGATCTGCTTATTTATTGTGCATAACAGCCACCCCAAAATGTAGAGGCTTAAAACACAAGCATTTTATTGCTTATAATTTTGTGGGTCAGTTGCACCTAGTTCTCCCACATCCTGGGATGTCACTGTGTGCTGGGGCATCTGAAAACTCAACTGGGTCAGAACATCCAAGATGGCTCACTCACATGTTTGGTGCCTTGATGGATGAGATGGTGTCATGGTCAGGTTCATGTGTCAACTTGGCCAAGTGGTAGTACCTGTTTGTCTGGTTGGGCAAGTGTTGGCCTGTCTTTTGCTATGAGGACATTTCATAGAATTAAGTCATGATCACGTCAGCTACATCCACAGCTGATTCCATTTGTAATCAGCCAAGGGGAGTGTCTTCTTTAACAAGCGATGCTTAATCTAATCACTGGAAGCCTTTTAAGGAGGATTCAGATGAGACAGGTTCTCTTCCTGCTTTGGCCGGCGAGCCTCTCCTGTGGAGTTCATCCAGACCCTCCATCGGAATTGTCAGCTTTACAGTCTGCCCTACGGATTTTGGACTCTACGTTCCCACGGTTATGTGAGATGCTTTTATGAATTTTATATTTATGAATATTTTCTACTGATTCTGTTTCTCTAGAGAACCCTAACTAATACAACTTGAAGTGGTTCTTAAGAAACAGAATCTTAAAAATGGGTTTTTATGAATGGTTTTCTACCCTGACTGGACTCAAAGGCATCAAGGACTCTGATTCCCATAATCAGAATGGCATTGCCAATCCATGGAGTGAGTTGGCAAAAGAGATAGTCAAAATATCACCATTCGATTCTTCTAATGCTTCACTTGTATGAAGCTCTGGGGGATATGTTTTTGACACCTTTACGGAGTTTTGTGGAAATAGGAAGTACAGAGATGCTTTTTGACACTCTTATGCTTCGCTTGTATGAAGCTCTGGGAGATAATGTTTTTGACACCTTTAAGGAGTTTCGTGGAAATAGGAAGTACAGAAATGTTGGCTGGTTGTTGTTAGATACACTGTGTACGTTAATGAGTGAAAGGGATGAGCTCAAGACTTCAAACGAGAAGTGTAAGCACCGTCTGACAGATGTAGACGTTTCTGTGGGTGTTCTCAAGGAAAATCTTATTTCCTGTAGCCGTACACTTGAGATCTCCGAAAATCAAACTCAGAATCTTTTTGTTAGAGTAGCAACTTTACAACGTAAATTGCAATCTCAATCTTGGATGGTGTCTGCCATTAAATTGAGGGCATTGATTGGAAAGGAGTGGGACCCTGAAAAATGGGATGGTGACATATGGATGGATAATGATATCGGCAGCGAGGTTGAAACCCTAGGTCATGCTGAGTCTTCTCTAGATAACCCTGTAATACTCTGCCCTGAGGACATAGCTGCCCCACCTCCAGCCTGCCTTGAGGAGTTGGCCACAAAACTCCAGCTGAAGGGATTAGCCCTGTTTCACCAGATGAGACTGCAAATGAATGCCCTGAAGCAAATGGCTTGGAAGAGACTTTTGATTCTTTCATGACCCACCCTCACCACCCTGCATTTTTCTCCAGACCTATAACTAGACTAAAGTCCCAACAGGCCCTTAAAGGTGAGGTACAAAGTATCACACATGAGGAGATACGTTATACTCCAAAAGAACTGTGTGAGTTTTCCAATTTATATAGACAGAAATCAGAAGAATATGTGTGGCAATGGATTTTAAGGGTGTGGGATAATGGTGAGAGGAATAAAGGCTGTATTTATTGATGTGAGCCCACTAAGCAGAGATTCTGCATTCAATGTTATAGCTCGAGGGGTTAGAAAAGGCATTAATAGTTTGTTTGGATGGTTGGTTGAAACATGGATCAAAAGGTGGCCAACATTACCTGAGGTTGAAATGCCAGAACTGCCCTGGTATAATGTAGATGAGGGGATCCACAGGCTTAGAGAGATTGGAATGTTAGAGTGGATTTATCATGCAAAGCCTGCTCTTACATCCTAGGAATGTCCAAGAGGATGCACCTTTTACCAAAACAGTGAGAAATAAATTTGTGAGACTAGCGACATGATCCCTGAAGTGCTCTAGTAGTTGCACTTCTCTGTAGGTCAAACATTACTGTGGGAACTGCTGTCACTGAGCGGGAATCCTTAAATACAATGGGGATAAACAGATCCCGTGTTGGCAGAAGTCAGGTGGCAACACTTAATAGCCAAAGACAGGGTGGATGTGGCTATTATAATAGACAGCAAACTCAAAGCAGAAGTCAAAATAATCTGACACGCAGAGATTTGTGGCATTGGCTAGTAAGTCATGGTGTACCTAGAAATACAATAGATGGGCAGTCTACCAAATTCTGGCTTGAGCTGTATAAGCAAAAGAGTTCTAGGTCAACTGAACAGAAGTCTAACTTGAATTACAAGAACACAGAGTCACGGCCCCTTAATCCATTTCCAGACTTGAGCCAGTTTACAGACCCAGAGCCGCTTGAATGAAGGGGAGGCCAGGTCCCATTGGGGGAGAACCCTGTTACACTGCCGCATATCTATACTGTTAATCTTCCTCCAAGCCTTTCCTAAGGAGACCAACGGCCTTTTACCAGGGTAACTGTGCATTGGGGAAAAGGAAATGATCAGATATTTCCAGGATTATTAGACACTGGTTCAGAAGTGACATTAATTCCAGGGGATCCAAAATGTCACTCTAGTCCACCAGTCAGAGTGGGGGCTTACAGGGATGGAGTTTTAGCTCAGGTCCATCTCACACTGGGTCCAGTGGGACCCCGGACCCATCCTGTAGTTATTTCCCCAGTTCCGGAATGTATAATTGGCATAGACATACTGAGCAACTGGCAGAATCCCCATGTTGGCTCTCTAACTTGTGCAGTGAGGACTATTATGGTGGGAAAGGCCAAGTGGAAGCCACTAGAACTGCCCCTACCAAGCAAAATAGTAAATCAGAAGCAATACCGTATTCCTGGAGGGATTGCAGAGATTACTGCCACTCTTAAGGACTTGAAAGATGCAGGGGTGGTGATTCCCAGCACATCCCCATTCAACTCTCCTATTTGGTCTGTGCAGAAAACAGATGGGTCTTGGAGAATGACAGTGGATTATTGTAAGCTCAACCAGGTGGTAACTCCAATTGCAGCTGCTATTCCAGATGCAGTATCATTGCTTGAGCAAATCAATACATCCCCTGGTACCTGGTATGCAGCTATTGATCTGGCAAATGCTTTTTTCTCAACAGCTGTTAGTAAGGACCACCAGAAACAGTTTGCTTTCACCTGGCAAGGTCAGCAATATACTTTCACTGTCCTACCTCAGAGGTATATAATCTCTCTAGCCCTATGTCATAATCTTGTCTGCAGGGACCTTGATCATTTCTCTCTCTGACAATACATCATACTAGTCCATTATATTCATGATATCATGTTGATTGGACCTAGTGAGCAAGAAATAGCACTACTCTAGACTTACTGGTAAGGCATGTGCATGTCAGAGGATGGGAGATAAATCCAAAAGAAATACAGGGGCCTTCCACCTCAGTGAAATTTCTAGGTGTCCAGTGGTATGGGGCATGTTGAGATATCCATTCTAAGGTGAAGGATAAGTTGCTGCATCAGGCCCCTCCTACAACCAAAAAAGAGGCACAACGCCTAGTTGGTCTCTTTGGATTTTGGCGACAACATATTCCTCATTTGGGTGTGCTACTCTGGCCCATTTATCGAGTGACCAGAAAAGCTGCTAATTTTGAGTGGGGACCTGAACAAGAGGAGGCTCTGCAACAGGTCCAGGCTGCTGTACAAGCTCCGCTGCAACTTGGACCATATGATCCAGTAGATCCAATGGTGCTGGAAGTGTCAGTGGCAAATAGAGATGCTTTGGCAGGCCCCTATAGGAGAATCACAACGCAGACCCTTAGGATTTTGGAGCAAAGCCTTACCATCTGCTGCAGATAACTACTCTCCTTTTGAGAAACGGGTTTTGGCCTGCTATTGGGCCTTAGTAGAGACTGAACGCTTAACATTGGGCCACAAAGTTACCAAGAGACCTGAGTTGCCTATCAGGAGCTGGGTGTTGTCTGACCCACCAAGCCATAAAGTTGGGCGTGCACAGCAGCACTCCATCATAAAATGGAAATCGTATATATGAGATAGGGCCAGAGCAGGTCCTAAAGGCATAAGTAAGTTACATAAGGAAGTGGCCCAAATACTTCTGTCTCTACTCTGCCACTTTACCTTCTCTTTCACAGACCAGAGCTATGGACTTTTGGGAACTCCTTACAGTGAATTGACTGAGGAAGAGAAAACTCGGGCCTGATTTACAGATGGTTCAGCATGATATGCAGGGATCACCCGAAAGTGGACAGCTGCAGCACTACAACCCCTTTCTGGGGTATCCTTGAAGGACAGTAGTGAGGGGAAATCCTCCCAGTGGGCAGAACTTCGAGCAGTGCATTTGGTTGTTCATTTTGCTTGGAAGGAAAACTGGCCAGAGGTGCATTTGTATATTGACTCATGGGCTGTTGCTAATGGTTTGGCTGGATGGTCAGGGACTTGGAAAGACCATAATTGGAAAACTGGTGAAAAAGAGGACTGGAGAAGATGTATGTGGATAGACCTTTCTGAGTGGGCTAAGAACATGAAGATATCTGTGACCCATGTGAATGCGCACCAGAGTGTGACTTCAGCAGAGGAAGGTTTTAATAATCAAGTGGATAAGATGACCCATTCTGTGGATACCAGTCAGCCTCTTTCCCTAGTCACCCCTGTCATTACCCAATGAGCTCACAAACAAAGTGGTCATGGTTGTAGGGATGGAGGTTATGCATGGGCTCAGCAACATGAACTTCCACTCACCAAGGCTGACGTGGCTACACCACTGCTGAGTGCCCAATCTGCCAGAAGCAAAGACCCACACTCAGCCCCAGATATGGCACCATTTCCTGAGGTGACCAGCCAGCTACATGGTGGCAGGTTGATTACACTGGACCACTCCCCTCATGGAAGGGGCGGCGATTTGTTCTAACTGGAATAGACACATACTCTGGATATGGGTTTGCTTTCCCTGCACACAATGCTTCTGCCAAAACTACCACCCATGGGCTTACAGAATGCGTTATCCATTGTCATGGTATTCCACACTGCATTGCTTCTGATCAGGGACACACTTCACAGCAAATGAAGTACAGAAATGGGCACATGCTCACGGAATTCTCTGGTCTTACCCTGTTCCCCATCAGCCAGAGCAGCTGGATCGATAGAATGGTGGAATGGCCTTTTGAAAACTCAATTTCAGTGCCAACTAGATGGTGATACCTTGAAGGGCTGGGGTAATGTTCTCCATGAAGCTGTATATGCTCTGAATCAGTGTCCGTTGTATGGTGCTGTTTATCCCTAGTGATCCACTAGGAACATTTTTGTTTCCTGTCCTTGCGACCCTGAGTTCTGCTGGTCTACAGGTTTTAGTTCTAAAAGGGGAGTGCTTCCACCAGGAGAAACCACAATGATTCCATTGAACTAGAATCTAGGACTGTCACCTGGTCATTTTGGGCTACTCATGCCCCTGGATCAACAAGCCAAGAAGGGGAGTACATTACTGGCTGGGGTGATTGACCCTGACTATCAGGGGGAAATAGGACTGAACTATACAATGGAGGTAAAGAAGAGTTTTCCTGGAATATAGGGGATCCCCTAGGGTGTCTTTTAGTACTACCATGCCCTGTGATTAAAATCAATGGAAAACTGCAACAACCCAATCCCGGCAGGACTACCAATGGCTCTGAAACTTCAGGAATGAAGGTTTGGGTCACCCCACCAGGCAAAGAGCCACGGCTAGCTGAAGTGCTTGCTGAGGGTAAAGGGAACATGGAATGGGTAGTGGAAGAACATAGTAATAAATATGAACTACGACCACGTGATCAGTTACAGAAATGAGAATTGTAATGCTGTTTGTTCATGTTATACTATTTAAAGTTGTTAAGATATCAAGTTTAAGAATGAATATTATCCAAGGACTTGCACCCTATTCTGGAGATATGTTTCCAGTTATATGCAGGACAGTTGAGTATTGTTGGGGGGGCGGAATGTGTCTTATTGTTTTCTATTTAGAAATTAGGTATGGTTTAAGGTGATGAGTATAGCTGTCAAGTTGACAAGGGGTGGAATGTCACGGTCAGGTTAGTGTGTCAACTTAGCCAAGTGGTGGTACCTGTTTGTCTGGTTGGGCAAGTGCTGACCTGTCTTTTGTTATGAGGACATTTCATAGAATTAAGTCATGAGCACATGGGCTACATCCACAGCTGATTCCATTTGTAATCAGCCAAGGGGAGTGTCTTCTTTAACAAGTGATGCTTAATCTAATCACTGGAAGCCTTTTAAGGAGGATTCAGATGAGACAGGTTCTCTTCCTGCTTCGGCCAGCAAGCCTCTCCTGTGGAGTTCATTCAGACCCTCCATCAGAATCGTCAGCTTTACAGCCTGCCCTACAGATTTTGGACTCTACGTTCCCACAGTTAAGTGAGACACTTTTATAAATTTATATTTATGAATATTTCCTGTTGATTCTGTTTCTCTAGAGAACCCTAACATACAGATGGAAAGGCTGGGCTCAGCTGGGGTGCTAGCATGGCTGGGCCTCTCTCTCCATGCAGTCTCAGGGGCACTTCCTCTACACTTGGCCTCTCTACTTAGCCTCTCAATGTAGTCTCTCTTATGGCCTTTCCAACAAGGTAGCTTAACTTCTTGGGTGGCTCAGGGCTCCCAAAAGGGAGAAAGTAGAAGCCTCTGGGTATATTTAAGGGTTAATCTCAGAACTGGCACACCATCACTTCTGCTATATTCTACTGGTTAGAGCAGTCACAAAGTCAGCCCAGATTCAAGAGGAGGGGAAAATCCCCACCTCTTCAAGGGAAGAATGACAAAGGCTCAGTGGCCATCTTTAATGTTCCATACCCACACAGTTCTAGAACACTAGAAGCCTCTATATGGTATAAGGGAGGCTAAACCTTACAGACAATAGAATAGAGGATCTTTTTTGTGTGTGTGCATTGTGCATGTGTGTGTATGTGTGTGTGTGAGAGAGAGACTGAATTACCTCAAAGAAGGTAACTTCTAGGAGTCCAGTATGGAAACAGAAAATGGTACAGAAGAGAGAAAGAGAGAAAGAGGGAGGGAAGGAAGGAGGGAGGGAGGGAAGGAAGGAGGGAGGGAGGGAGGGAGGGAGGGACGGAAGGGAATGAGGAAGAAAGGGTCCAACAGCAAGAAATTTCAAAACACCAGGGATAAAGAGAAGACTCTAAAAGCTTTTTTTTTTTGCATGATCATCGTTTCTTAGTACATTTGCATCGGTTTAGAAGAACTAGCAACACAACAGAAAAAGATATAGAATGTTAATATAGAGAAAAAAATAAAAGTAATAATAATAGTAAAAAAAAAAAAAAAACCTATAGCTCAGATGCAGCTTCATTCATGTTTTAACATGATTACTTTACAATTAGGTATTATTGTGCTGTCCATTTTTGAGTTTTTGTATCTAGTCCTGTTGCACAGTCTGTATCCCTTCAGCTCCAATTACCCATTATCTTACCCTGTTTCTAACTCCTGCTGGACTCTGTTACCAATGACATATTCCAAGTTTATTCTCGAATGTCGGTTCACATCAGTGGAACCATACAGTATCTGTCTTTTAGTTTTTGGCTAGACTCACTCAGCATAATGTTCTCTAGGTCCATCCATGTTATTACATGCTTCATAAGTTTATCCTGTCTTAAAGCTGCATAATATTCCATCGTATGTATATACCACAGTTTGTTTAGCCACTCGTCTGCTGATGGACATTTTGGCTGTTTCCATCTCTTTGCAATTGTAAATAATGCTGCTATAAACATTGGTGTGCAAATGTCCGCTTGTGTCTTTGCCCTTAAGTCCTTTGAGCAGATACCAAGCAATGGTATTGCTGGGTCGTATGGCAATTCTATATTCAGCTTTTTGAGGAACTGCCAAACTGCCTTCCACAGTGGTTGCACCATTTGACATTCTCACCAACAGTGGATAAGTGTGCCTCTTTCTCCGCATCCTCTCCAGCACTTGTCATTTTCTGTTTTGTTGATAATGGCCATTCTGGTGGGTGTGAGATGATATCTCATTGTGGTTTTGATTTGCATTTCTCTAATGGCCAGGGACATTGAGCATCTCTTCATGTGCCTTTTGGCCATTCTAAAAGCTTTTTGAGAGAACAAACAGAATCCAAACAAAAGAATGAGAATAAAAATGGAGCTAGACTTTTCTTTTTTAATTATTTTTTTTTTGAAAAATAACATCTATACAAAAAAGCAATACATTTCAAAGCACACTGCAACAATTAATTGTAGAACAGATTTCAGAGTTTGGTATGGATTACAATTCCACAATTTTAGATTTTTACTTCTGGCTGCTCCAAAACACTGGAGACTAAAATAAATATCAATATAATGATTCAGCAGTCATACTCACTTGTTAAACCCTATCTTTTCTGTTGTAACTTCACCTTCTTCTTTGATGTTCCTCCCAATCTTTAGGGCTATTTGGGCGATAACCATTCTAACCATTCTAACTAGGTGTTCTTTAGAGTTGGCAGGAATGATTTAGATTGGAGTTTGGCAAACCATGATAAATAGCCATGTATAGCTCAATCTTGTGTAAGAGTAGCCTCCTGAGTAGGCTCTCAACTCAATTTGAACTCTCTTGTAACCTAATTTGTTACAATTCTTTCCCCCACTTTTGGTCATGAAGGTATTGTCGATCCCATGGTACCAGGGCCTGGCTCATCCCTGGGATTCATATCCCACATTGCCAGGGAGACTTTCATCTCTGGATGTCATGCCACACATAAGGCATAGGGTAATGATTTCACTGCAGAGTTGAGCTTAGAGAGAGACAGGCCACATCTAAGCAACAAAAGAGGTCCTCTGGAAGTAACTCATAGGCATAACTATAGGAAGGCTAAGCTTCTCTTTTACATAATTAAGCTTCACAAGAGCCTCAAGATCAAGGGCTTGGCCTATTGACTTGGGGGTCCCTAATGTTTTGAGACAGTATCAGGGGTTTCCCTGTTGGTAAAGTTTAATAGTTCCATATTTTTTCCCCATCCCTCAAGGGACTTGGACAATACTTTTTAATTATCTTCTCAACATACTCTGGGATGTAGCTGGGCATTACATTAAGCCAAGCAGAATCACAAGCCCTCATTCCCATTCTGCGTTCCCTGTGTTCGGGTTGTTTAAAAGATCTATCCAAACAGACTGAGTTACATTATGTGCTATAGAAAATTTAGGTTCTGGACAAAATAAACCTCTCTTCCTTTGGTCTCATAGAGTAGGTGAAGTTCCAAAATACAGACAATGTCTTCCTTACCCCTGTATTCTGATTTACCTTAGTCATGACCGATCGGCTTCATTCTTATCTCTAATTGAAGCCTGATCTTTTTTCAATTTAACAGTTGTTGTATGTTGCAGTGCTGACCTTCAGAGCTGCAGAACCCCTACTCTAAGTCTTAAGTGTCCCACAGGTACCCAAAGTTCCAGGGAAATACCAGGTTATACATATATAGCATAGCCTCTCAAAATCTAGAAATGACAATTATTGCTCAGGACTAAATGTGACTGCTATAAGAGCTTATAATCTACATCCCAATTTTCGTATAACTATTTTCTCAGCAAGACCATACAGTATTTGTTCTGTTGTTTCTGACTTATTTTGTATCACGTCACACAGGTTCATTCACAACGCTGCATGCCTCATGACTTCGTTCCTTTCTGTAACAGCACAATATTCGATCACATGTGTACACCACAATTTGCCATTCTACTTCTCAATGTATCCTTTAGCCACCTCCATCCATTGGGTATCACATATAATGTCCAAAGTCAACAAATCCATCAACACTCTCAATTTTAGACAATTTTCATTGCTCCTAAGAGAAAAATAACTGATAAACACACCCTCACCAGATAGAAAATCCAAACCTCCCCTTAATTCTTGTCCCTCACACACACCCCCTTGGAGCTAGACTCTTCCACATCAACAATGGAATTTGAAAATTCTAAGGGACTTAATTTTCACCATATACCTCTCTACCTATATTCAATCTAATATTTGAGTAAAATAAAGACATTTTTCAATATTCAGAGTCTTCTAACATTTACCTTCATTGCACTATTTCTCAGGAAACTACTAGAAAATGTGCACAACCAAAGTTGGGAAGTAAGCCAGGTAAGAGGAAGACATGGCATGGAATCAAAGCAATAAAGAATATAACATAAAAGAAGGTCAAAAGGAATGTCAAGATTTAGTGGAGAGGAGGGGCAGAATGAGGCCAAGCAACATCTATAAAGAGAAGTCAATCCAGATGAAACAGCAGGTCTGAGAGGTCTAGAAGACTTGTATCCAGAATGGAAAAAAATGAAACTGGTGACTTGTTTAATATGTTTGACCAACTGGAAATCCCCTTCATCATTAAACCCCACCCCACCAAGACTGCCCTGGTCCAAACACCCATTTCTCTCTGCTTACACTTGTGACTAAGCCTTTGAGACAAGCATGTTTGTTGCCTGCACATCCCAGAAGAAAGTGCAAATAAACTACTAAAAAAAAAAAAAAAAGACCTGGGGCCAATAAGGGCAGAAGAAAGGTTTTTTGGCCTGAAGTACAAAAGGCAAATGAATAGTCAGATCCATTTTTAAGTTTTGAAAAGACTGTTAATGTAGCATGGATATTAATGCTTATGGTTCCCCCTCCTTCCCAAATCCATCCTTCAAGTTCACTTCGTCCATGAAGCCTTCCCAACAGCACCCCCACCCGCCCCCCACCTACAAGGACCTCTCCTTTTCAAGACGGCATTACCTTTACACTTGACCAACTCCCAGCCCATCAAATCTCTGGGTGTTCATCCAGCCAGCCAATCAGCATCTGAAGAGAAAGCACTCAGCTTTCTCACAGCAGTGAATCCAGAGTAAGGGTGTTTAGACATTCCCAACAGGAGCTGAGTTTTGTTGAATAGCTTGATTCAACCCTTAGCAAAAGCCTGGGGTCTGCCCAGACATATTTTTCGTCTTCCGCTGAGACGTGAGCTGGCTACCTGAGTGCCTGGCTCTTTCCATATCTGTGTTCCCAGCTCAAAGCACAGCAAGCCACTTAGTAGGTGCCAACAAATGCTAATTGAATGAGTGAATGAATTAATTAATTAATGTAGTGATCTTCCTGTTTTACTGGTAGTTCCTGCCCCCATTAGGTGGTGTTAGCACAGCAAAGTTTGCTTGATTTACACTCAAACAGTGGTTATTGATGTGGTCCCTGGACCAGCAACATCAGCATCACCTATGAACTTGGAAATGCAAATTCTCAGGTCCACCCCAAACTTGCTGAATCAATAACTTTGGGGAGGGGGTGCAGCAATCTATTTTGACAAGCCCTCCAGGTGATTCTGATGCACACCCAAAGTTGTTCCACTGCCTTCAGGTTCCCTCTCATGCCTGCAACTATCTCCTGCCCACAGATTTAAATGAGTATGGTTAAGTAACCACAGCAAGAAGCTCAGTCTGGACTTTGCTGATCATGACCCACCACCACTGCCTGATGACAGGACTTTGGGCAGATCATTTGCTCTAAAGAAAAATGATCTGATATTTTTAAGTCTGTTAAAAATTACCTCAGGCAGGAAACATGGGCTTCAACTGCATTAAAAGGGATCCAAGTTAGACTAGAGGAGAAGACTTCCAAAGAGGAGGGTTGTTGGGCCAGTCTAAGGAATGCAAGGGAGTGGGCAAAATGACTTCTCTAGGTCGTTACACTTCAGACATAAAGAGCCGGTCCCATTCCCATGCAGAACCCATCAGCTGTGCACGCTGCACTCCAGGCTTGCTGCTGCCCCCTCCTCCCTCACTACCCTTCCCATCCCTGTCCTCCAGGGCAGAGCAAGCAGCCAGCTCCTAGGCAGATTTATGGCTCACTGCCATGAATAATGCAGCAGCCCAGCCCTCCAGGCAGAAGCTACTGGGCAGCCCATCAATCACAGCCTCACTGTGCCAGGCTGCTTAGTCAGCTGTCCCCAGGGCACCTCCACAGAAGGGAGGAGGGCACCCTGGCTGCCTTCAGCACCGCATTAGCAAAGCCCAAGCTACAGCAACCCTCCTTGCCCTGCTGGGCTGATATCCCCACAGACCCACATTCTGTTCTGGCAGAAGGGATAGGGAAGGGACATAGGGGAGAGGAGACCCAGTTCATCCTTGAGCTAGGAAGCTTCAGCATGCACATCCCATATGCTTCCTGTGCTTCAGTTCAGGACCACAGTGTGAGGTTGTACAGGTCATGCATATCTTAAGGGCCCCACAAGAGGGGCGCCTTGGTGGGCTGAACTCCAGCCTGCACATCACTCCACTCATCGATCTGTGCTCAGGTTTGTGCAAAGAACAGCCTTTGCTCCCAGTTGCTGTGCTGGGCATACTTGGATTTCCACCTCCCACCTAGCCTCACCCTCCTTCCTTCACAATGCAGATTCTGCCTCCTCCCACAACTCCAGACTCCTCATTTGCACCAGCTGCTTTCCCTCCCCCTTGTTAACAGGCAGCTCCCTGAACCTCACCAATTATAGGTGCCAACTCTTGGACAGTAGTTTTCAGTGGTATCTGCCCCAGACACCTCACCTGTGAGCTACTAGTAATTGGAAACCTGGAGTGGGTCTGTGCCCATAAAGGGCTGAGGTTTGCAAACCCCATAGGGCTGTAGGCACAATTTTCTCTGACATAGCCTGCCACAGGGCAGTTCCTGGGTTCCCTTTGGGCTGGTCAGGGCAGCCTCTTACTGTGAGTAACCAGACAATAAGTGCTCCCCAACAAAACAGCAGAGGGTTTGAGTTTCCTCCAGCATATTTGAATTCTAAATATTGTACACTTCCCACCAGGATCCCTCAGGCAAGTCATAACCATAATCTAGCAGAAAGAACTTCTCAAATTAAGGGAAACTCTGATTCATGACTCTACTATTGATTCTTACTCTCCACTGGAGAGGATATTGCTCACAATAAAAGCGTATGGTTGGGGGACAAGGGGGTTATGCACAGGGGAACAGGCATCTGAAAATAGGGTTAGGAATTTTAGAAATGTACATAATTCCCAATCCATGTCTCCTATTGCATGACCCATTTGGTGTCTCCGGAAATCCCACACGGAAAATTGGACCAAAGCAAGGAGACACAGCTACCCCAGGGAGGCGGGAAGGCTGGAAGGCAGCAGGCCTCCCTGGGAATGGCGGTTTCCTTGGACACACAGTTTAATGAATGAGCCAGGTTCCCGCTCTGGGATGAGCCCTTGAGGCTCCGCAAGTTGCAGGGCAGTCAGCCCTGGCCACAGCAGGCCACTTCCTGACTTGGCCACCCTCCCTCCCCCAACCACCGATTCCAACGTGACTCGGCACCAGAGACACAGACCACTGAGTTCACTGACACCCTTGGGAGGTCTAGGCTACCAAAAGATCTCAAGTTCACCAGCACCCCCAGTCTCCATGTGAAGCACTGCCCCTGTCCTGATGGGGAACATGCAGCCCTGCCCTTAGGTGGTGTCTGCCTTGTGGCCTCACTGTTGGTCCCAAAGCCAGGCATTCAACAGACAGTCACTGTGTAACCACAAGAGGCCAGAGCTATGTTGGGGGAGCCAGGACAATGGTCCCTTTTCTCAATAAGAGTCAGGCAGTCATTGAGTCATTCAATAAATGCATCTGAAATCAACCATGTACCAGGCACTGGTGTGCAAAAACGAATAATAACTCCTACTCAGGAAGCATGCCTGGGTCCCGGTCCCTCTTCTAAGCTCTTTATGTGTCAAACCACGTAAGCCTGACAACAACCCCATAAGACAAGTATTATCCTATTATTCATATCATCTGATTTTATTGGAAACTGAGACACAGAGAACTTAATTTGCCCAAGGTCATCTAGCCAAATGGTAGAACAGGTTGTAAACTCATAACCCCAGATCTGGAGCTCAAGTTCTTAGCAGCAGTCTGTCTTATTCCTCTGCAGCAGGCCTCCTTTCTCAAGTACTCACCATCCATGAGGAAGCCCAACAAGGAACCAAGTAATTATAGTATCAAGCACTCAGAGCTAAAACTGTGGTAGAGACCTGGTGCTTGAATGGGTCTCAAAGTAATATTTTGACAGGAGCAACAGGGACTTCCCCAGAGGGTAGCAGTCTGGGAAAAAAATCTCAAAGGAGTAAGAGCTTAGCATATCCGGGAAATGGGCAAGACACTCCTCATGACCACAGGCAGGGAACAGGTTAGCAGTGAATCTGGAAAGTCTGGCTTTGGCCAGAGCCTGAAGAACCCTCAGTGCCAGGCTAGGGTGTGTGGACTTTGTCTTATGGGCAGTGGGAGTCCCTGAAGGTTTCAAGCAGGACAGTGACATTAGGCCCTGTCCAGCGACAGGCCCTGCCAGGGGGGTGGACCATCTGTGGCCAGCCTGTGGCAGAGGACTGAGATACTACCTTCCCCAGGGCCTGGTGTGGCCTCAGCCTGCTCTGGACCCAGGGCAGGGCTGGAGGAGCTGGCCGGCTGTCTCCAGCTGATTAAGGAGCTGGCAACAGCTCTTGATCCAGCAAAGCACAGTCTTCCGTCTTTCCCTTTTGGCACCAGGAGGGCCTATTGATGTTTATCAGCCCATGTTTATTATTCTTAACACTGCACAGGACGCTCCCTCCTGCTGGGAGGATGAGGCAGGCCAGCGGGAAGAGCATGGGGACAGGACCTTGGCCTCGCTGCCACCCAGGGTGTGCATTGGAGCTGGACAGTATACAGATCAGCTAGCTCGGCCCCCTCCTCAGCAGATAAAGAAATCGAGGCCAGAGGAGAGGAGTGATTTGCCCGAGATCACAAGCAAATCACAGAGAACCAAGTCTGAATTCGGGTCTCTAAGTTCCCACAGCCCTGGATCAGTGCTTGTTCCATTTAACAAACAATTATCACATATCTATCATATGCCAGGCCATGCCTGAGAGAACTCTGGAACACAGAGTAGGACTGAGCCAGGTGATGAACACTGACATGGGGCTGGTAAGTTGGCAGGAAGAATGAGGGGTGCAAAAAAACAGCTTGTGCAAGAACCTAGCACCTGCAGATGCTTCCAGAGCTGGGCACAACTGGAACACAGTGTTGAAGGTGGGCCAGGGCAGGAAATGCCAGTACCAACTTCTTTCCAAGATGGAGAACTCCCCAAGAGGCGTCCTATACATGGACAGGGTGCAGGGGCAATTGGACCACATTGCTCTTCTTCCTCCCGATACTTCCCGAGCTCATCCTTGCTGCCTCAAACCCCACTGTCAAGCCCACATTTCTCAGGCTCTTTTTCCCCACATATGTGATTGGTCCTGACTGGGGCAGGGAGGAAAGAGGTAAACCAGTTCTACCTGTGTACCAGGAGACTCTATGTTTCTCTCCAGAGAATGGGTTTGCTGAAATGGGGCTGTGACATAGGATGAGAACTGGCTTGCCCTGGTGGAAAAGTCTGCTTGTAAGGAGCTCACATCTCCCAGAGTTTAAGGCAGGCAGAGCAGCGGGTCCACAGCCTGGCTGCTCCATCCCAGGACACCAGCCTGGGTGGACCCTCTAGGCCAAATCTGACTTGCCCTCCACCCTCACCCACCTAAGGGGTTCAGGGGGGAGGTGCTCCACTCCCTAAGCCCAGAATGGTGACTCCCAGCTTCTGTCCCTCTCCTCTCCTCTCAGGCCATCTCAGAGCCCTGAACCCTCTTAGAGCACATCTCCTCCTCCAGAGAGCTCAATTGGCCCCACCTGATTGTGAGAACACTTAGGGAGGAAGACTTAAGAATTGACCCAGATGTTGCTTTGTGTTTCGTTGCACCTGTTTCTCTTCTGTTTGTGGCCTATTTGTTCTCCCTCCCTGCTCAGTAAGTGCTCACTGCCCCCTGAGGTGGAAGAGGCTGTAGAGACTACTCTCCGGGCCTTTTCAGCCCTCTTAGAGCCCACCAGAACTGGAAAGGATCAGGGAAGCATCTTGATGTCTTTCTGCCTTGAATCAGTTCCAAGAAGTTGATTTTAAACTCAGGGGTTTAGAGATCCAAATCCATGATCCTCAAAGCTGAGGTCTCAACTGTCTACCCCAGATCTCAAGTTAGGGTGTCCCCACCACTGGAGCTCCAGGTACTTGATAGGAGGGATAGGACCATCTGGGAAGAGAAAAAAAGCAGAACTGGAAACCAACAGAGCTGACGAGAAATGTGGAGAGGGACTAGAAGGCTGGGGGGAGGCGTAGATTGGATGAGAGGGACGTGGACAGCCCAGAGCTCTTAGGATGTGAAGAAGAGAGGCAGTGGCAAGATGAGACTGGGGAGACAACTGCTAGGGTAGAGCACTTACCTACAAGTACTCATCTGGGAGTCTGGAATCCTGGAACCCAGGCTACCTCTCCCATCACTTCCAGGGCCTATGGACCAAGCCCAGGCCTCTGTGGACCTCACTGATACAATAAAGGGGTCAGTGCAGAGGATTCTTTAAAGGTTTCCTAGGACTGAGTATGGGATTGAATTTTCTTTCGGGGCTTATCCTCTGTGATTGAAGTGCACATGGAAACACAATGTGGAGAATGAATTTCCAGCCTAAATTTCTCAAAACAAGGGGCCTAGAAACATTAATAAATACTCGCAACCCTCATGCAGTGCTTGAAATGTCCTGGAGTATAGATCCAGGTAGAAGAGTGAAGTCTCCCCTATAGCTGAAGGAGCAAAAACCCACCGGCCAACCCTGATGCTGAGTTCCTGATAGTCATTTGCAGTTTATGAAGACCACTGGCTTTGGAGACCAGAAAATGGGGCATGGTGGAGAGCAGGGAAGCAGATCCAACACACATTCCTGCCTGTGCTGAGGGCTGCCATAAATGCAGGATTGATTCATCACTTCATTCATCTCTTCAGGCATGCATCATTCACTCCTAGCTGGTGCTGGTGTGCCAGGGTCTGGGTGGCTTGGGAGGATTAGACGAGTAAGGCTATCCTGCCTTGAGTGTAGGGCTGGGGACACACACACACAGAAGCAGTTAAGGGCTGTCGAGCCTGCAAGAGGTTGAGGAAGGCGTCTGTGTAGGTTGGGTGGCTTTAAGGAAGGAACATGCAGAGGAGGGCCCAGAGTCACTGGGCCTTGACTAGTGAGCAGGTATCTGGCAGGCAAACAAAGAAACAGGCAGGCAGACTGCACCTGGGGGTGCTGTGTCACCACCAGGCCTGCATCAGTGAAGCTGGAGATGCAGGAAGGGAGGTCCTATGGACCACGCTAAAGATGATGGGCTTTACCCAGGAGCTAGTGGGAGGCCATGGAAGGATGGTAAATGCAACATGCTCAGCACTGGGCCATCAGAAGAGGCAGGGCTGGGGATGCAGGAATGGGGATAAGTGAAGAGAATATCCACAGGTCTCAATCACTGCTGCAGGGTGGGGAGGGAAAGCTGGGGATTGTCCTAGTTTTCTGGTCCAAGCAAACAGGAGGTAGTAGTAAACATAGGGGACACGTGGGAGCAGGTTTGGGGGGGAAATGAGCTTAGTGAACTCTGAATCACACATGGCTGTGTTTTTCTCAGGCATAAATATATTTGTCTCAGTACATGATTTGTTGTTCCTTCCTCTCTGCATCTATTATCCTTTGGATTATTAGTCACATACATCCAGAGACAGAGAGAGGCACTGAGACAAGAAGAAGGGCCCAGAGAGGGGCAGAGGGAGACCCAAAAGGAGTGAATTTTTGCTTCTCCCTTTGGCCCTAGGATCATGACTGATAGACAGGGGCCTAAGCAGTGCCTGCATCTACTCTTCCACCTCATCTGGCAGCTGCCCTGGAAGGCAAGCAAAAGGGAGGCCTCAGGAGGGGCCATAACTTGCCAGAGGTCACACTTCCAGGCAGTAAATGTTTCCTGACACTCCCAGCACTGGGACCACCGAGGCATGCTGCTTGGCCTTCCCTCTTGGCCCTCGGCAGCATCCAAGACCTCATCTTGGCCCATGGCACTGGGTGGCCAGGGGATGCCTCTGGAAGATGCATCAGGGGTCTCTGCCCCAGATGAAAGGTTGCAAATGTGAAAAAATGCCAGGTTTGAATTCTGTGGCAGTGCCTCCACACCTTCTTTAATGTGGTGTGGTTTCAGTTTTCCACAAACCAAGCTCCCAGCTAATGGTTCTCCTCTCTTTTCTAATAAATACGTGGCGCTGGGCCCAGCTCCCTTCTCTGCTTTGTCATGAGGGACCCGTTATTTATGACTTTAGGGTGAGTCACAGGACTTGGCAAGGAGCTCACAGCTCTGGGCCCAATGTATTTTTCCACTCAGTAGCAAGCTAAGGAAGATGGTTGTAAATTCTCCTGTCGAAACAATTAGGCAGGTATCTTCCCAGGGATGCTCCTCCTGCCTCAGCCATAAATATTCTCCCTGTTGGAGGTTCCTGGTGGTCTCTGCTGCTGCCTGGGAGAGGAGATGGGGTTTTTTATGGACATCTGGACTCAGCTCTCACCTTAGCTCCTCAGCACACAAACAACTACGTATCCCACAAAACTGTCATATCTTCTTTGGGGACTTTTCCAAGGCACCTTGGGGCACAGAGAGTGGGGGGAGAGGAATGGGTCAGGACAGTAAGCCTCAAGAAGATGAGAGTAGAGCAGGGGAGAAACAAGGAACAGTATGCAGGGAAATCCAGGGCTCCCCATGGTCCACAGGCCCAGTCAGCCATGCTTAGCTGGGGTCTCCTCTCACCTATCCCAGGACTGCCCTGCACACTCTGCCTTCATCTTTACCTTCCTTCTTTGCTCCAGTGTTTCGCCCTACCTAAAGTGTCCTCTCCCTGCCTCCAATCCTCTTGGACCTCAAGGACTATTCTGTTACTGATCAGACAATATAGTGGATGGATTCTTATTTCCTGATTATGTGTCTAATTTGCCCAAACAGATTTTGAGCTCCTGAACAAAGGATCTCGTGTCTCTTTTCATCACTTATACAATGACCAGCATTCAGGGGTGGAGGATATCAGAAACAGTGAAGGGGCTGCAATTTTACCCAACTTTCAAGCTAAGAAATTAGCCTGCCACAAGTTCACTGAGGCTCTGGGTCAGAGACAAAGGAAAGGTCATTACTCATGACAATAGCAGTATCCATAGAATCAGCATTTGTGCCAGTTCCATGAGCCCTAATCCCCACAGGGAGAGGTAAAGAAGATCAGATAATGCCCGCATACATGGTGGTTTATATTACAGCAAAATATAACAAACAGTAAGTATGTTTGAATTTTGACCAAAGGAAGGCATTATCTTGATTATACTGGACAGTAAATAAATCCACCCTTTGCACCACAGAGAAACACCTTCTCTCTCTTCCAAGGCTAAAACTACACAAACAACCTTGAAAAGACAGTCTGGAACAAAGGGAGTCAGTACCTGTGCTTGCAAGATGTGCAGAAACACAAGAGACCCCTGGAGAGCTATCTCCCAACAGTTACTTGTTTTATTCATACCCTGTCTTTAGCATTCTCCAAAAAACGTGTCACAGTGCACCAACCTAGTGATCTCCAGCTCTGGACTGCACATCAGGGTCTTGTTGAAGTTGAAGGCAAAAATAGAGGATGTACATCATTTGGAAAAGAACAATGCAGCAGGCTCTCTTGGTGACCTGCCCATAGGTCCTCAGCACTCACTTCTACAAGTTTATTATTGCCTTCTAGACACACCCCTGGCTTTGTTTGCACACAAGGACACAACAGAAGTACTGGAAAATTAATGCTCCCGGAGGTGGTCCTCAACCAAAGAAAGATGAGGAGATGGTGGACAGAAATCCCAGCTCCACTCCCTTTGGTTGGGATAATGCTAGGTATGTTTTACACAGTCTCCCCAAGTCCTACAGTGAGGTTGAATCCCAGTCCCCCACACTAATCATCATTCAGTAACACTCCACTTAATAAGCATTGTCCTTTCCTTATTCCCCCAGTGCCTTCTGGGATAATTTCTCTATAGTCACCCAAATACTTGCCTCAGTGATTACTTCTAGGAGATGCTACCCTGAGACACTTAATTAACATCATAATATTCTATGTTCAAAAAATGAAACATGTACTGTTCTCACAATACAAGGTATGAAAAGTGATGCTTGACACACTCCTCTTGACTCATGAAGAGATGCACAAGACAGCAATGATTCTTCCAGAGGGAGAGGCAGATCAGAATATAAGCCAGGAAGGAAAGTATGAGATTAAAGAGGCTGAGATACCCCAATTCAGACCCTGTGCTAGTCCTTAAGAACTCAACAACTGAAACTATCTCAGACAGCATGAAAGGGAGATATCTAAGAACCTTTGGCCAGGGGGCATTTGCCTGCAATCTCTTTTCCTTTTATGAATCTCCCTCCTTGGGATCCAACTCCAAGTCCACACCTTCTTAACCCAGCTCTTTCCTTAGCGCAATCTCATTCGTAGACATGTATATCTGAGAGGAGCTGTGAATGGGATCTCTAGAGCACTGACATTATAAAGAGTCTCAAAACTTTGAGCTACAGTGAGGAATACACAAGAAGGGAAATGAGGTGGGAGTAAAGAGCATGAGAACTACTTCAGGAGATTGTCCAAACCACATACCTAGTGGTTTGGATGTGGAGACATCCCAAAAGTGGGTTGAATGTTCTCAGTTCAGCCACTTCTCTGAATAATGTACATTCTGCCCAGGTCCTCTCTCCCAGTCCCGTATGCTGGAAATTCTCCCTCCCACACTCCTTAACAAGCAAATGGCAGCATGTTAGGAAACCACTAACATTAATTAGCACTTAATATTATTGCCAATTATTATTATTGTTTCTTGAGTTAGAACAACTCTTTCTACTTTTGAAAACTTTTATTACATTGACCATATGACATTTGAGCCTTTTCCTTTCCATTTCTTCCATAAGATAATTAGGAAAATAATATTATCCTAGCTTTACAGATAATAAAACTTTTGCTTAGAGAAGGAAACTTGACAGAAATGCTCTCATTTTACAGATGAGGAAACTGAGGGTCAGAAAAGAGTGACTTGCAGAAGGTCACATGGCACGTTAGTGTCACAAAGATATGAGAAGCATCTTGTTATATAATGCTAGCAGTAACAATTGTTAGTTGAATGGTTACAATGTATGCCAGGTACTCTGTAATAAGTACAGTCATTCTGCTTATGGTCTTTGTTAAACCTCCTGATAACTCTTCCAGATAGGTGCATAATATTCCCATCCCACAGATGAGGGCATCAAGACTATTTGTGGCTAAGGGCTTTACCCCTAGGAGGGAAACAGTGTTTCTGAGAGACCGCGGACACGAGTGTGCATGGAGCTAGACTCCCCGGCCTGCCAGCTCCCTCTAGGCATGAGCTCAATCAGACCTGACAACCAGATGTCTGGGTCAGTGACGTCAGGGATTAGGACAAGAGATTGGGGGATAGCCAAGCTTTGGTTGGTAACCCCCACCCAGAGAGCTCCCCGTGTGCTGGTAGCCACATGGGAGACAGAAAAAACAAGGTTGTTTTTCCCTGCGGAGGACATCCTGCTGATGAGCTTGTGCTCTGGTCTCTGTACACCAAAAGCAGCAATGTATTTATGGATCCCTGGATGAAGTGCCCCTTGAAGGGGGTAGGATCCAGTCCCTGCAGCTCCAATTCCCAAGAAGGCAGCTCCACCTCTTTCCTTCCACTTGTGACGGTCCCATTCCCATGGCTCCAAACTGAACAGAGAATGGTGCCTTCCTCTTCTCCATCCAGGCCTCCTTTGTCCAGCCACAACCATCTGACCATTCCTTTATTCTATGGCAGCTCCACAGAACCTTCTCAGAGAGGCATCCTTGTGCCTTTCCCAGCCCTAGCCCATGACTCAGAAACAACACCCAGGCTGACCTCCCCACTTCTTCCAGAGTAGTTTGGGTTTGAGTGCTGGCAAAGTTTTGGGTCACTAGCAATGTGTCTCCTATAGCATTCCTTTCCCTAAACCCTGACACATTCCCTTCAACAGCAGTCTTGACACCTCCTCGGTATCCAGACATTTGTTGCCCTATGACCTGGCTGTCATTAACAGCAGCATCATTAACAGACCATGGAGGTATGGAGACTTCTGCTAGGGGAAGATGGCAGTTGGCTTATTTAATTCAATTACAAACAAAAGCAATAATTAGCTTGTGAGAGGGAGAGAGGGAGAAAAGGAATAAATCAAACCCAGGCTCAAGGATCACCTGTGGAAAGGACTCCCAAGCCCAGAGGAAGTAGCCATCATAAACAAACTATGAGCAACCTTGGCTTGCAAACTGTTAATCTGCTGTCTGTGGATGGGTTTGCACAGCCTAAAATGGGAATGAAGCCATAGTCAGCCAGCAGCTCAGCTGCCCTATGTAGGAGATTTAGTCATTGAATTAGCAGAGGTGGACCAGCCCTGGGCTGAGACTGTGGGCCAGGGTGGGAGAAGAGGGCAGGACCCTGCCATAATGCGGGATACAAAGAACCCATGCGGGCAGCACCCTCTACAGACTTAAGAGGCAGATGAGAATGTAGGTGAGGGTCAGATTTGCACTCAAATGGTTACAGCACTAAGCAAGACCAAACAGATGTTGGTATGTGTATTAGGACTCAGTTCCAACTCGAGCCCAACTGGGAAAAAGGATGGATAATATTCACTCAGAGAATCCATCCTAGCCATTCAAGAGATATTGGGAATCAGCAAACTTTGAAATACTCCTAAGTTTGTCAGTCTGTCTCTGTTTCTGTCTCTCTGTCTCTCTCTTCCCCACCCCCCGCCCCCGGCCCCTGACCCAACTCTCTGGCACTCTCTCTCTCTCCATCTCTTATCCATGCGTCCCTGTATAGCCTCCAATGGTCTCCAAGTTTTATATCTTACTATTTCTACTGTTGAAGAGAAACTCACTCTCTTTCTCAGTTTCTGTTTAAATATATATATTTATATATCACAGAATGACTCTAATTAGCTTGAATTGAGGCAGATGATTGCTCTTGAGCCAACAAACCAGAACCAGAAGGTTCTAGAATGAAGTATAAGTCCCAGCTGCCATGGAGCCATCAGTGGCTCTGAGCTTATTACTGCTAAGCAGGCAGGGCTAAAAAGTTCATGGGTGGATTGGGGGCCAGATGGAGAAGGGAAGAAGGCAGAAGAGAAAGATAGACCTAGAGAAAGAAGAAGAAGAAGGGATCTATCTCTCAGTCCTGGGCTTTCCATCTCTGGAACAGAAAGAATGAGCACGGGAAAGGTCTGGGTCAGGAGGAGGTGCTGAGTAAATAGCCAGGATACACTGGGCCTAAGGCTCCCCTGGAGAGTAGCTGAGAGACAGAGGGTCGCAGGCTCTGGTTCTCATGTCACCAGGGCCAAAGGGAGCATGGCTGGAATGTACCACAAGCGTCCATCCCCCGGGGAAGCCAGTGGGGAATCTCCAGCCCTGAAGTCATCACCAACAGAGGAGCCTGGACCCCGCCATGGAAAAAGGGTCCCGCAGGGGCACCCGGCGCCGGCTGCACGAATGAGCTCATAGCTGCTTGCTGCCTCTTCCTCTTTTCCAGGCATCTCAGATTTCTGGATGTCAGAAGCATCTGACAGACAGGAGGGGTCAAGAAGGGGACTAGGATACAGACTCAGGGTGGGATGTGGGGGGCTCAGTAGTGCTCGCCTCCATCCTAAGGCTATGCCCTTGTTTTGTCCTGGGCCAGACTGGGGGACAGCAGCTACCTTTCTCATTTCCCAGTGGGAAATGAGAAGGCCCCTAAGAAAATAATGCACTTGTGTTATCCAGAGGAAAGACTGCATGCAGCTCAGCCCTCTCCCACCAGCCCAGATGCCTTATCACATAACTGCTTTGGAAGGAGAGGACTGGACCCAAAAGCAATAAGAGATGAAGAGGGTAGTTAGGGTGGCAGAAGCCTTGTGGGGCTAGAGGCATCATGGTAGGAGGCGAGGAGCTGTCACACAATTCCCAGGCAGAGCACACTGATAAGAGTCAGAGGATGCAGACTCAATCCTGCTCCTATACTTTATAGCTGCATGATGTTTAGGGTCTCAGTTTCCCCTCTGTAAAATGGAAACGCCATCTGACATTTGAGTGTTTTGGGGGATCAACTGAGAGCACAGAGGTGTGCTTTGAAACCTTAAAGCTCTCTGCACTCAAAGAGAACAGATTGTTAATGCAAGCAAAAAATTAACACCCCTTCTACATTGTACAAATGCAAGGGGCACCATTCACATTGCAGCCTTTAAGTACGTGGCCCTGTGCACAAGTCCCTTCACAACTGCTCTCAGGAGGGGCGCAGAACTGCAGAGATGATCCTCTGTCTGGGTAATGACTATCCAGAAGGTTCTCTGGGTAACCAGTGGGGCAGCCCTAGCCAACTGACCATTTGGGTAGCTCTCTGAGAGCCACATGCCTATAGAAAGAACCATTCTGCTTGGGACAGTCCTGTCTAGTTGAGTTTGTACTGTTTCTTGAGGGGTAGCTTCAGGAGGAAACTGGCCCATTGCATCTCACAAAGTTAAGTCAAGAAAGCTCTTTCATTCATTGAGCCACCATCTGCCTCCTTGTATCTTCCCTCCCTCTGAAGCAATACTGAGATCTTGGAATTCCTTCACATTCAAGTTCTTCAAAGATTTGAGGAGAGCTGTCACAAAGCAACCATTAGCTGTCCTCCAAAATTTCATCTCTGGATTTGGGGAAACATCTAGACTATACTCCCCAACCTTCCTTGTAGTCAGGTGCAACACATGACCAAGCTATCTCCAATGGAATCTGAGCATAAGTGATGTGAGCTGCCTCTGCCTGACCACATGCAACCACATGACCAAGCTATCTCCAAAAGAATTTGAGCAGAAGTGATGTGAGCTACTTTTGCCTGACTCATTAAAACCTCCTGTGCACCTCCCTTTTCCTCCCTTCCTGCTGACTACAGTGTTGACAACCAGGGTAACTTTAAAGGCCACATGTTGAGGATAACAAAGGTACCACCAGTTGGGATTCCTGGTATGGGAGAGAGTTAATATACAAGATGGAAACAGAAGATGCAGCATTCCCCAAGCTTATTTGGCTTTGGGGTATTTTATTTGTGGTCATATTGCAAACCATTTCAGCAGCATTCAAAACCCTGCTTGCGGGTGGGCCACAGTGGCTCAGCAGGGAGAGTTCTCACCTGCCATGCCAGTGTCTGCCCATGCTAAAAAAAAAAACCCTGCTTGCACTGGTTTTTGTTTATTACTGCAGCATAACCCAGAATATCTAGTGATGTCTTGAGATACCCTACAAATGTCTCTGTATTATGTTCTTATTATTATTACCTTTGTCTTAGTTTTCCAGGACTGCTATGACAAATAACACATAACCAGTTGGCTTAAACAACAGGAATTTATTATCTCACGGTTTTGGAGACCAGAAGTCAAAAATCCAGGTCTCAACAGGCCAGGCTTTCTCCCAGAGTTGATAGCATTCTAATGCTGACTTGCTGCAATCCTTGGAGTTCCTTGGCTTGTATCTTTGCAACCATCACATGGCTTCTCCCTTCTAGCTTCTAGTTCTCCTGCTGAGTCATCTTTGACTCTGTCTAGATTTCCTCTCCTTAAAAGGACTTCAGCCATATGGACCAAGGCCTCTCCTGATTCAATATGGCCTCATCTGAATAGGATCTTTGAAGTTCACATCTTTCACATCTTAACTAATAACATCTTCAGAGGTTCTACTTACAAATGTGTTCAGACCCACAGGAATGTGTACGAGGATTTGAACATGTCCTTTGTGGGGGACATGATTCAATCCCCAAAAACCATATTGCATCTGTCAATGTCATACCCACCATCATTATCTCCATTACCAAATCACCATTCCCACCATTATAAAAGCCCATCATCTTGGCCAGTCTCTTTTATCATCCCCACCATTATGAAATCCACGATCACTGTGAACACTCCCCAACCACTTCCAACATACTGTAACCATCACTACCATCCTCTCTATCATTATCAATCCCACTATCAATTGCACAGTCAATTCTATTACTCCCACCATTATCACCTCCACCTTCATTATCATAAATATTGATGCCATCCACATTACAATTACCCTGCCTTGAGTGTGTCAACATTACCGTGATTATCCCCACTATCGTGGATCTCACCACTACCACCACCACATCACCTCCAGGATTATTGCTAACATCTCCTCCATTATCATATCCACCTTCACTGCCACTGTTAGCTCTACCATCACTAACACAATCACTTTCGTCATCCCATGATAATCATCCCCACCATCACCACCAGTATCATTCAACAATATCACTTTCACAATCACTAGCACCATCACTGCTTTTATTTTTTCTATCACTTTCTCTATTATGCTCATAATAAAACCCCTAGTATCACTGGCACTTCTCTGCCTCCATCAGCTCCATTATCACATCAAGCCTCACTGACACATCACTGCTGGATTCTAGGAAATGTTCACAGATCTCCACTCCCCCCACCCCACCTCTACCCTCAGGGAGGAGTGTGGCAATAGTCACTCCATCAAGGAATATATTATGGTACACTGTGATAGATGAGGATATATGTGTACAGACTGAATGTCTAGCCCACATGAACAGTACGAATACTGAGGCCTGCTCCTCTAGGGAAAAGGTCCAATCTTTCTCCTTTTGGGCTTTTTGTCTCATCTTTCTCTCTCTCTCTCTCTCTCTCTCTCTTCCCCCCCCCCCCCGCCCCCACCATGTGGCAGCCACATGGTCCTGGAAAGGCCTGAGCAATGGAGCAACTGCAAGATGTTTCTGTGTTTCCTGAATTCTCTTTTGTGGCTTGCTGGTGAGTGTGGACACATCCAAGTCTTGGGTTTGGATCTACAGGCAGTAGATGGAGCAGGTCTTTCAGATTATTTTGGTTCTGAGCCATTTGGAATGTCTCACTTGGTCAAGAAGTTACCCCACATAATCTAGCATGGCTCATTGGAGTTCTCATTTTGATATTCTATTTAAGTCTTTATTTTTTATCAAAGTAATACATGTACATATTTTTAAAAGTCAAATGTTCTACAAGGTTTATAATGAAAAACAGCAGCCCTCGGCTCCAATCCTACTCACTTTTAAGTCCCCCTCTTCTGAGGCAAGCGCTTCAAATTGTTTTAACTCTTTTGTCTAGTCCTTATTTCCATATTACTAAGTTACATGGAAATACTGATTTTTTTGCATCTTTCAGTTGTGGGTTTTATCTATTAACATTCTATTATAGAAAATGAGTATACTACCATTCACCCCCCACCCCTTCATACACACACACACACGCACGCACACACACACACACGCATGCATTATTGACACTGATCACAACAATATTCAGGTTTTTCATTACTATGACTACCTAACCATCATTCACAATTGAGCCACTTTTCTATTCTTGTATAACAGTTTGGTTTTCTTGGGATTAATAATTGCCTTGTATTGTCATTTGCTTAGTTTTCCCTGTATCATCTATTAATTCATTCCCAAGCTCTCCAACAAAACTGAAAATTTTCTTTGAATATACACCACTTTCAGTCTCATTTTCTTCTTGAGGACCTCCCTCCTGGAGTCTTCCATCCTCCTGGCCAACATGGAATGCCTGTTCTCTACATCTTCTACCTGACTGTCATCCTGAAATTTTTCTTCACCATCATCCTGGGAACTCGATTCATCTCTATCCTATTTGCTGAATCCTTGGTCTCATTTCTTTTCCTTGGCTGCTCCCCAATTAAGGTCTATCACATTCTCCAATGTCCTCCTTGGAAAGGGATGCTCCAGAGATAATTTTTTTAAGGCCATTCATGTTCAAAACTATCTTTATTTTTATTGTCACCAATTACCAGTTTGGCTGGGTACAGAACTCTAATTTGGAAATAATTTTTCCTCAGAATTTGGAAGCATTTTTCCATTTTCTTCTAGTTTGCCTTGTTACTGTTGAGAACTTTGATGCAATTCTGATTCATAATCACTTGTGAATAAATTTTTAATTTCCCCATTCTGGAAACTTTCAAGGTTTTTACCTCTGGTGTTTTGAGACTTCACTGCAATGTGCCTTGGGGTGAGGTTTTTTTTTTGTTTGTCTGTTTATTTTAAATTTAATTTGCCATGCACTCAGGGAAGCTTTCAATGTGTAAATTAATGTCTAAGAATTCAATTCTAGGAACTTTTCTTGTATCTTTTCTTTGGTAATTTTATCCCATGCATTTTATTTCTCTATAGTACTTATATTTTTAGTTACTGTTCTTGGTCTGATCATCTAACTTTTTCTCACCATTTCCATTTCTTTGGTATTTTTGTTCTACTTTCTGGGAATTTTTCTTGGCTTTATCTTCCAATCATTCTTTTGATTTGATTTTTTAAATCAAATATAGATATCATATTTGTGTTCCCAAGAACTCACCTTCCTTTTTTGTTTTTTTTAAATAACCTCCTGCCTTTATTTAAAGGTGACATCATCGTCCATCATTTTGAAAATGTGAATCCTAATTTCTATGCTGTATTCTTCATCGTTCCCTCTATGTTTTTGTTTTTCTTACCTTAGTTTGGTTTTATTTCTGTCTTTTATGGTGAAGGCCCTCCTTAAATATCAAGTGATTTATACTTATCTGTCCATTCATACTTAAGTGTGAAGCACTAAAAGTTTGTTAGAAAGGTCTGTGGCAAGAGGATAAGAGAATGCTTTGTCAAATGGTGGACCTGACCGTCGGGTAATTGATGGGGACTCATTATTTCACCAGGAGAGCAAAATTTCAATACCTGTAGGTATTTTCTCTTGGGAAAATATGTTTCCCCATGAAAGTCTCCTCTAGTCTCTTACCTGTACAGTATTAAGCCAGCTGCCAGTGTTCTGGGACTTGAATGAGGAAGAGAGTCAAGAGCTCAATTTTCAGGAAATAGACTGATCCTTAATCTCCCAATTTTCAGAATGGGTCTCTACCCCTCCCCTTCTGTGCCTTGGAATCCCTGTGTCCAGAACCTTTCAGCTGCTCAACATCTCAGAGCATAACCCTGTCTTCTGTCAGCAGGGGAGGTGATGATTATAGGATGCATAAGGTACAGGAAGTAATCTGGGATGGAGAAGTCCTTACTGCTCCTTTTAAAAACTTATAATCAATCCTCCCATTTTCACCCTCATTCTGCATGCCTGCCTTGAGAACTAAGTGGTATCTCAGATTCCCAGGCCTTTCTGGGATTCTGTGGCTAGAAATGTTTTGCTACCTATTGACTTCTGCTATCTCATCTACCCCCACACTCTAATAGGCTTGAATTTCAGCTTTCTATGGTCTGCTCAGTCAGGTACCACTCATCCATCCAATTTCTGATCTCTGAATAGTTGATTTTTCTTGCCTACTGCTGTTTCCTCTCTACTCTCTGTTTCCTTGTGGATTTATGCCTTTTATAAAAAGAATTCCATTAATGACATTTTAATGGGGCTTCTAGGAGTAGCCAAGATAAACATGTGTGTTCAATCAGCTAGAATTAAGAAGTCTAATATTCTCTATTAGCATTTAGGGCCAAAGCAATGGTTAATTACAAAGTATTCTTCTACCTTACTTTGCCTGTCTCCCCTTGCCTTTATCTCCTGACATATAACTGGTTGAAGGTAGTTCTGATCAAAAACCACCATATCTCACCATTATTTCTAATCAACTGTAACATAATCCATCATCTCAAACAACAGGAACATCATCACCTCTATCATAGCCTTCATCAACACCATCTCCATCACTTTTATTCACATCACCATCACTACCATCACCTTCGCCTCACTGTTGCTTTCATCATAGTCTCCATTACCATCTCAATCACTGCCACCATCATCACCTTAACCACCTTCTCTGTCATCTCCTACAAAGTGTCCATCACCACCAACACTTCAGACATCACCACTACTCACTCCTTCATCAACTCATCATCATGAATAACATCAATTTCATTGTCATCACTTCCATAACTTTCACCAATCCTTTCACTAATTCTTCCAGCATTATCACTTCCAGAAATTTTTTTAAACTACATAATGAGCATTCTCTTCTTCCATGGGTTGCAGAAGTAATTTTCAGTAATGTAGAAAAGGAGTCATTTCTACCTTTGAACACACATAGCATTCTTTTGGAAAAGAGTGGAAAAGAACCTACCGATTTATCCAGCTCATGCCATATACATGAGGAGAAGGCAGGGGAAGGGAGAATTCACTGAAACCCTTCTAGTCACTAGGCACCATTCTAGACAAATTAGATAGTATATATTCTAGGGTGAGAATCATTGCTCCCACTTTACAAGGAGGAAACTGAGATTCCCAGATGTTAAATCAAGGCCACACAATTAATATGCAGGGGAGCCAAGATTCCAACCCTGTGTTACTTCAAAGTCCATATTCTTTCCATTACATTATGCTGGCAGGAAATCTCAGGAGCTTGGTTTAAGTACAATGGGTTATGACTCTGAACATAGACAGCCATGGTCCCTGATCCCAGAGAGATGTGATGAGGCAGGAAGAAGCCCACAACTCAAAAATATTGTTATCTGATGAAGAAGACTCAAGCCCAGCATCATGGAGCCTGTATTCTGCCTAAAAGCCACACTCAAGCAATTTTCACAGTACCCAAGTTCTGCCACCTCTCCATGACCTCAGGTTCCCCGAGGGAGAGGGAGGGAGTATGGACATCCAGTCCTGGGAATGCCTGGGGTTGGGAGAGTAGAGTTATTTTAGGATTGTTTACATTTGGAATCTTCCTGATCTTTGGTCCCAGAAAAACACCCACATGTTGGAAATTCTTCCGAGTTATTCACTGTTGGGGTTTTCTTCATCTCCTTTAGCTTTTTCTTCTTCTTGGATGGAAAAAAAATCTGCTAGTGATTAGTCACAACCTGTGAGGCTCAGCTTTTGACAGCCCCACTGCGAAGAGAGAAACAAAGAGGCTCAGAGAGGGGCCCATGGGCAGATGCTGCTGGGAAGGAAATGTGGTTCACGGCATTGACCTTCTGGGTGAGGGATGGTCCTTTTGACTCTGCCAGGGGATGAATCGCCCCCTGGATGTAGGGCCCTCCACTGCTGTTCCATTCCAAGCCCTCATCCCAACCTCACTGGGGATCACAGGCCAGAACATGCATTAGAAGGAGGCCAAGGGGTCAAGAGGGCAAAAAGGCTACAAAGAGAAGAGCAAGTGCCAAGCACAAGGATGCCTGCCCTGGGGCAGGGGGAAGGGAGCTCCCTTCAGACATAGCCTCCACTGACAACTCAGAGTGCCTCATTTCAGGGAAGAAAAGTACAAGCTGTAAGTGACAATCTAATACCTCCTTGGACAGCCATATGATCCCTGACAGTTTTTATCACATCCTTGTGCTCCTGGAAATCCCAGGGTATCAGTAGGCCCCTGTTCCTTTGTGAGAAGGCTAAGGGCTGGGTGGGGCTGAGCACTGTCCAAGAGGCCAGGACAAAGGGAGATTGTTTTAGCTGAAGAACTAGGCCTGGAAGTCAGATCTGGATCCAATTTTAAAATCTAAGGATTGTGAAACATGGTGAGGAGGGGATAATAAAGGGAATTTGGGAAATCTCACTTGGTACACGCCTTTTTAAAGAGATTTCATGGCAACAAAGGGAAAACCAATTAGCACAGTAAGTAATAATGCACCTAGGATGGCTTAATGTCAGAGGGATGGTGGGTCACCCCTAGGGTATGTGGGACCCCAGGCCATTTTTTTTTTTTTTTTGCCAGGCTCCTGTCTATATAAACAACTTAAGTCATTCAAAATCAATATGTCAGTACCGTTCTGAAAGCCCACACTTTTGTGACCCCACATAAAAAATACTTCACTAGCCAGGGGAGCAATCCAGCCACCAGACTACCCTCCTGGAACTGGGCCCAGCTATGGAGCCCCATAATGACTGAATCACATGAGTCCCACTGCTCCTTGGGATGCCTGGTTGATCCACATGTGAGCTAGAGAGTCAGTGGGTACTCCAAAATGTAGAAATGGCAACTAGGGCCCAAATAAGTCCCAGGCCATGCTCAGGGTACCCCACCCAGATGGCACTGTCAGCCCTGGTCAGTGCTAGCCCCAGAGACAGACCTAGCACATTTTGAAGAAGGTCCTCCAAGGTATGAGGCCCCTTTGGCCCAGGTGTAAGAGTGTTCCAGGGGGATGAAGGAAGTGACCCCCCGGCAGGGCTCTTCATACCTCTACAGTGAAGAATGCTGAGGGGCGGACAGAAAGACCTGGTATTCAGTTCTGGTCCTGCCTTTCACCTGCTGAATGACCTAGAGCCATCCTATGCTGCTTTCCAGACCTTAGGTTCCTCATCCATAAACCAGTGATGAAAATACTCACCCCATGTGGAGCTGTTGTGAAGAATGACAGCCTGTGTCCTAGTCCTACTTCTCTTTGCAAAGGGTAGACTTGCCCATGGGCAGTGTAGCCCAGGTCTAGAATCTTGGGTCTACCCTTCAGGGCAGGGTACCCTCCAGGATGGGACTGTGCTGGCCAACACCACTTCTCCTTGACCCCAGTGAAGATAACCATGTGACAGAGGCAGAGATTGGATTATGGACTGCCTGAAAGCCACCAACAGAACACTACAGATGATGTTAGAGGAAACATGGCCTGCTAACACCTTGATTTTGTACATGAAGCCTCCAAAACTGAGACAATAAATTACTGCTGTTTAAGTTAACTAGTCTGTGGTACCTCATTGCAGTAGCCCTAGTAAATTAAGACAAATTTGTTATGCCAGCAGAAGTACTGCCTGTTTGGATGGAAGGGCACAAAGAGAGGATGAAATGAGAGAAAGGGATATAATGACAGAAGCAGAGATTAGAGCAGCACAGCTACAAGTCATGGAAGGAGAACAGCATCCACCCAGGATAAGATAAGGAAATTAATTCTCTCCTATGGGCTACAGGTCTGGGGGAGCTAAAGAAGGATCTGAATTGGGAGTCATAATGCCTTGTTGTCGGAAAAAGAGGGAGCAACTGACCCCTCAGAGAAAAATATTCAAGCCTCCCTCTTGATTCAATCCTGTGTGGAACTGGGTCCTGGGGGATATTTAGCACCAACCCAGAGCTGTCCCTGAGCCAGTAGAGGAGCTGAGGAGCAGCCACAGTCTGGGGCGAGGTGGAGAATAGGGACAGGGCTTGAACAAGCTAAGCATGCCTCCTCTCTCTATTTCCTTTCCAACACAATATTTAGGAGCCTCGTGGAAAATTCCCTCTAATGGCATCTGCTCTTGCCTATGGAGCCAGTCTGAAGTCTCCTATGACCTTCAACACAGTCAAGCCAAGCTAGAACAACCGTCAAACTTAAAGGCAAAGGACAGTCTTGGCAGTGACTCAGCATGAGTACCCCAAGCTCATGGGGCACCTCTCATGAAGATGCCCCACGAGCTTGACATACCCCAGAAATCTTTCCTGCCAGGAAGTTAGATGGTCCATGCTTCTGCTGTCCTTATACAGCAGAGTCTTCAGAATCCTCAGCCTGGGATGCAGCCCCCACCCCATCTCCACCTTCATTTGGGAATGCCCCACCCCTCTACCCATTGCCACTTTTTAAAAAACTAAAATATAGTCTGCCCAAGATTTTTTTTCCAAGACCTAAAAGTCAATTCAATTAATTATAGTACACATTTAATGTATGAACATTATCAGAAAAAAAACCCATGGACATCAAAGGGGCAGAAGCCCAGAACCCGTGGACATTCTGGGGGCAGAAGTTGTATGTGCAGTGTCTTAGGAAGCTCTGAAGCCTACCCAGAAGATGGAATTTGAGATAGGTGCTGGCTCCATCCAAAGAGAAGAAAGAGCTGAGCTCCTGTTTGGTCTAGAGATACAGAACCAAGACCTTCATACTTATTTCCCAGGTCAGTCATCCAGGCCTGAGATTTGACACTGTGGGAAGGAAAGGGTAAGAAAGACCACTAAGAGCAGGACAAAAGTGAAATGCCCTCTATGGAAGGGAAGACTAAGGCCCAAAGTATAGCGGGTTGAGGCCACAGGTCTGGTGAGCCAAGTTTGGTGGCATCAGGAGGCTGAGACCACTCAAATGAACCAATGTCACTCTACTCAAAGCATCGTTATTTATTGTAACAATGTCCTTTTAGATCACTTTCATACCCACAACTCCAGGGAGGGAGGTTGTACGTCATTTCAGCTATTTTACAGGTGGAAAAACTGAGGTGAGATGATGGCACCTGTCTCTGCTCTGCCCTTCTGCATGGACAGGGGCCTGTGGAAGAGCGCAGGGGAGCAGCATGGAACCTCCATGGGCTGGTCCCAGCCCAACCACACCCGTCTGGTCAGGAGAGGACAGGACAGGAGGGTCTCTAGTCACCAGGAGTCAACCCCACCCTCCTGGACCAAATACCCACATCCAGAACAGTTCGGCATTTTGCACACTTGGTGGCCTTTGGGAACTTGGGGACCCATATGGGCTTGGTGGGGTCCTCAACAGCAGGGGCTGGGGTGAAGCTTCTTCAGGTGGCTTCATCCACACTTTTCAGCTGAACTGCTTGGATCTCCTCTAGGAAAATGAGTTTCTCTCATTCTGTCAGAGAAAGATTTAACCTCATCTTGGGCCTCTGAGCCCAAATGTGCCCAATTCACTCTGTTTAGTCCACTTTCTGCTGGGATCAAACCTAGGCCCAGCTTCCACCATCACTCTCATTCAATGTATGTACTTGTATCTCCAAAACTGTTTCTTGTGCATTCTTTTCTTGTAATACCCTGCTATCCCCCACATATCTCATTCCAGATACCCATTCTCCTCCACAGGCTGAGACCCACCCCCTTGTTTACCATTCAGTGTATGGTCTGTATCTCCCCATTTCCAAGATTAAGAAAGCAAGTCCCTGAGAAGTAGGGTGAGCCACCTATCAGAGGTGGTGCTAGAACTCTGGCCTTCCAGACTGGGGTCCTTTCCCCCAGACAATCTTAGAGCCTACATCCCATACCATGACTTCCTGGTGTTCACCTCAATCAAAACCCCAGAGCTGGGACAGGAACTGGGACAAAGAGGAGGAGAACACTGGGGCCCAAGGCCTTGACCCAAAGTTACTATTTATAATCCTTATTCCGGAGACGGCCACTTAAACACACATTCCTGATAACTGAATAATCTTTGGCACCAAGCAAAAAATAGCCCTGTGGCCCAGACCACAATTGCACAGCTGGAGCAGGGTGAACAGGGATGACACAGGGCCCTGATGGCGCAGGACAGACTGCTGAAGGAGAATAAGGGTGGCGGGTGGTGCCTGGGTTGGGACAAGTGAGTGGGACAGCAAATTTAGCCAGTTAAGTATAGCTTTGCCAATTGGACACAGTGCCAGTCTCCTCTGTAGGGAGCATTTCCCAGATCAGCTTGGATCTTCTTTTTCCAAAGGAAATGAGAGCTAAAGGACTGCTGGCAAGTAGCTAGAGAGACCTGGGTGACAATGGAACCCAAGACTCTAGATAAGTCTGCCAACAAATGTGGCAGGGAGCAGGGGGACAGCCAAAGTGGAGGTTCTGCTGACATCATCAGAAGTGCCAGTCTGACATGGGAGGCCTGGCCCCATCTCATAGATCATCTCAATTCTCCACACAACTTGTTCAGGGCCTCAAGTCCCTTCAACTTCCCTGAGGACTGCTGCTAAGACCTCTTCACCAAGAGGGCTCAGGCCAGGGCAGAGAAGGAAGTTGGAGGACTGGAGGAACGTTCTACAGTCCAGAGCTCTGACCTGGGCAGGGACCTTAGGAAAGGCAGCTATGCCCCTTCCTCCCCTCAAGGACCCCACAGAGCAGGATCCTGGAATAGCAGCCCCCCAAGCAATGCATGCTTGGGTTGACCTTTAGACAAACCTTACTTTGCTCTAACAGTCCCCTCCCAGGACCTCTCTGTCACTCCATCAGGGTAGCATTTGGCTCTGAGTTCTGAGATTTGGGGAATCAGTTATAACACTACCACCCCCTAAGGAGTTTATAATAGTAAATTAGGCAGAGACCTCCAGATTTCAACCCTTCCTGCCTGTGTGGAGGTATCTCCCACATTCCTGGGAGGCCCATGGACTATCTCATCCTGGTAGGAAACAAGCCTCCTCACACATTTCCACTTACCATAAGCCACCTGAAGAAGCTTCACCCCAGCCCCTGCTGCTGAGGACCCAACCAAGCCCATATGGGTCCCCAAGTTCCCAAAGGCCACCAAGTGTGCAAAATGCCAAACTGTACTGCTTTCCTTCCAATCCTTCCTAGGCTGATACCATCAGGTTCCCAGGAGTAACCAGTACATCATCCCTGTTTCTGTCCCCATTACAGTCCTGTGGTCCCCAAAGCGCAATTGCCTGGGCCTGAAATCCCACCAAATTCAACAGTTTCTTTCTATCAAAGGTCCCATACATCATGTTTTCATTTGCCCCCCGCCCCCCCCTTAACCCCTTCCAAGTAGCAGGCATCCTCGTTGTGTGTGGTCTTGTGGAATAGCATGCCTCCTCTTCACTTCAGAAGCTGAGGGAGGACAAATCCTTCCACCCACTGCCCCTGAGAACCAGGGTGTGGCTTCCTAAGCTCAACATAGACCCTGCCCCAAGGAACTCTCACACCTCCCCAAGTTGACGCTGGGGTTCTACAAGGTTGTGGGTGAAGGGGCCAGGCCATTCAGGACTGACATAACCCACTCTGGGGTCCCAGCGTCAAGCTCTGGCTCTGCATTCCACAAAGATGCCCCAGGAGCCCCCCTGTGGCAGGCAGTACTGTGGGTGTCAGTGAGTTCCAAGAGCCCTCTAGCAGCTGCTCCCAGTCAAGTGTGCAGAGAAGTATCAAGGGATGATGGCAGGAAGTAGGAGGGCCTAGCCAAAGGGGACAGGGATCAAGGCCTCCTAGACGCCAGGAGGGAGGGCATGAGGAATGCCAGGCAGGGTCTTGTGTGTTCAAAGGGCCGGAGAGAGAGAAAGGAGGCTGTCTGAGGATACAGAAGAAGGGCAAGAGGTTGGCACTCAGAGTGAGTTCAGAGAGAGTGGGAGAAGAGATGCAGGACAAGGCGAGAGAAAAGAGCAGGGGCCAGGCAAGGCCTGGGGCTACAAGAAAAGGGGATTTACACAGAGGGCTATGAGAAGCTGTGGAAAGGTTTTAAGTGGGGGAGTGACCTGATCTACTTACAGGTTAGGAGGACCCTTCCCATGGTGACAAGGGTCTTCAGCAGTTACACTGTGGAGTGTCCCTGAGGACCTAGCAGATAGTGACATTCCTATTGAAGTGACAACAGCAGAGGAGGAATATGGATGGAGGAAATGTGGAGCTCAGCTTTGAATGTGATGTTTTGAGGTGTTGGAAAAATGTGCCAAGAGAATGATTCAACAGACAACTGCAAACATGGTGTGGGACACAGGAGAGGTGGCCGGGCCAAGGGTGTCAACTCAGGAGCCATAAGTACCCCATTTTATCCGAGAAGCACATAGAGGGAGAGGAAAACCACCACCTAGGAGCTGTGTTTTAAGGAACACTGACACTGAAGACCTGGGCCAAGGAGCACTGAAGACCTGGGTCAAGGAGACAGAATCCAAAAGAGACTGAGACAGGACAGCAGATACAGGTAGGAAACTCAGAAAGAGTGATACCACGTGATCCAGGAAAAGGCAGCATAGCAAAAAGGAACAAGGTAGCTTCTACTTCCGTAATGGTGGCCTAAGATATTTGGATCAATCCTCCCACTAAGGGCAACTGAAAGTGCTAGGAGATTACTTCTAAAGATATATTATTAAGAGCATAGAAGAGTTCACAAGAAAGTGAGGAATTACCAGGCCAAAATGTAGAAGGAGAGGGACCAGAAAAGCAAGGGAACACCCGAATCTGAAGACATTTTTCAATCTGTAAGAAAAAGCTTTAAAACTGAACTGTGACTTTGCATACCTGCCAAGGAAGGCAGAAAAGAGCAAGAAGCCCAGGGCCCTCCCCTGCATTAAGCTGGGCTTCTGGAGAACTCGACCCTCAGGGAGAGGGTGAACTGTCACTAAAATGCACTTTCACCCCATCCATACCCACAATACACCTCCCAGGATGGGGGAGAAAGTTGCCCTGGTACAGGACAGACTTGGAGAGAAGAAAAACGAAGGGAGGAAAAAGGAGGGAAAAGAAAGAAAGGGTAAGAAACTCCATCACTGAGAGATAATAAAACAAACACAGGCCCTCCACTAGAATCACCAAACAAATGCGCATCACTGGGGGAAGGCACTGCAAGCTGATAAATTTCATGCAAATGGAATCACGTTTTCAGCGGGTTTTTTTTTTCCTATTCACTATTATATTACTTAAAAGATGCATTTTTCATGTAACTAAATGTGTTTATATAAAACACATATGAAAATCTAAGGATATATGCCACGGATGTACTTACCAAAAGAAAAACTGAAGTGGCGATGCTAATTTCAAACAAAATAGACTTTAGGGAAAAAGCGTTACTAAAGAGAAGATCCATTCATAATCATAAAAAGTTCAGTTCACTGGGAAGGTATAAAAGGTTTAAACTGTACATATCTGAAATAGCCTCAAAGGTGCATAAAGCAAAAATTATCAAAACATCAAGAAAAAACTGACAACTTCACAATCACAGTGGGAGATTTTATACATTTTCTTAGTAAATGATGCCTCAAAAAAATCTGTACGGATATAGAAATTTTGAAACACAGGATTAGCAAACTTCATCTAAAGGATGTATATATAGAAGATAGCACCCAAGAACTGCAGAAGATACACTTTTTTAAAAAAAACAAGTTTGGAAATGTTATAAAAATTAACTATATGCCAGGTCACAAAGCAAATCTCAACAAATGTAAAAGCATGATCTCTGATCCCAGTGCAATTAAAGGAGAAATCAGTAACAAAAAGGATAACAGAAAACCTCCTATGTTTAGAAATTGAGAAACACATTTACATATAATCCAAGAATCAAAGAAAAAATCTTAACGGAAATTAGAAAATATTCTGAACCATGCAATAATGAAAATATTATGTACAAAAAGTTGTGATGCAGCCAGAGCAGAAAGAAGAAAATTTACTGCTTTGATGCATTAGAAAAGGAAAAAGGCTGAAAAATAATGAGTAAGGCATCCATTTCAATAAGTTAGAAAAAGAACACCAAAGTAAACCCAAAGAAAACAGGAGGAAATATTTTTAAAAGAGCAGACAATCATGAAAGAGAAAATATATAATAGAGAAGTTCAGCAAACCCCAAAATTGAGTCTTTGGAAGGATTAATAAAATTGACAAACCACTGGTGGGAATGACTAAGAAGAAGAAAAAGAAACAACAAATGAGAGAAGTCATGAATAAATAATACCAGGATGAGAAAGTGGATATTTCAGTAGATGCTGCAAAGATTTAGAAAGATAAGAGAATGTTATGAAAAAATTATGCAAATAAAGTTGAACATTACTGAGCGATCAAGTAAAATAAGGACTATAATGACCTGCGGGGGCATGGGCCAGGGTACTAGCCAGTGGACAGTTCCTCCCTGCTCCACCCACACAAGGTCTCAGGGGAGCCTCCTCACCTTGTCCAGATGGATGACTCTGCCTACCCAATCCTAGCTCAGGGGTTGAAGGATCTCAGTGTACCTCTGACAATGACTTGCATTAACTCAACTCACATAGCCAGAATACAAACCCTGTGTCAGTTTAATCCTCTGTAACACGGATTGTCCCTTCTTTGTGTCTGGAATGCACCCTGCACTCCAGGGCACCCCTTCCCATCAGGGTGGGAAACAGAATAGCAGGATAGGTACGTGCACAGCAACTCGAGCCAGACTGCCTGAGTTCAAAATGAGCTCTACAATTTAACTCAACCTCTCTGAGTCTCAATCCTCATTTCCAAATTTGGCATACCAACTACTGTGGGTTTTAATGAGTTAATAAACATAAAGAACTTTTAACAGTGCCTCGTATGCACAAAGCACCCAATAAAAGTTAACAATAACAACCGCTACTATCTGGGAAGTCAAATTAGTACTCAAAAGATTGTTCAATGAATGTGAACTAGAAAGGGGAGATGGAATGGTTTGGAGGGAGATTTTACCTTGCTCTGGGGACGGCAATAAAATATCCCAACTCCACAAGAAAGGCCCCTCCCCATGAACCCCATTTCCTGAGCCTCTCTTCCCTGAATATGGCTGCAAATAGCTTTTGTTTCTCTGATCTTTTTAACTCTAATCTAACCATTCCAACCCACCCACCCCTCTTATAAATGTGTTTTTGTATCTGTGAGCCCAAAGGGGTTTCTTAATGCCCCACACCTCAGTTTCACATAAAATTATCCACATGGCCGGGTTGTGTTCCAGTTTATCTACTGCTGTTTAACAGACCACCCCAATCATAATGGCTCAAAGCAAGGGTCAGCAAACTACAGCCCCACAGCCTGTCTTTGTATAGCCCACGGGCTAAGATTATTTTATTTTTATGTCCCTAAAGAGGTGGAAACATATCAAAATAAGAATACTATTTAGTGACATGTGAAAATTATATGAAATTCAAATTTCAGCATATATAAATAAAGTTTTATTGGAACACAGCCACACTCTTTGGTTTCCATATTGTCTATGGTTGCTTTTGTGCTACAATAGAGTTGAACAGTTGGAAAAGACACCTCCTAACCCATGAATTTAAAATATTTACAGTCTAGTCCTTTATAGAAATTTGCCAACCCCTGGCTTCAAAAATATCAACTACTGCCTCATTTATTTTCTCCCAAAACCGCAGTGTGGACAGTGATCAGTGGAGACAGGCTATCTCTGCTCCTTCCAGTATCATCTGGGATGGTTTGAAGACTGGGAATGACTCCATGTCTGGGGACAAGAGCTGTATGAAGTTGTCGGCTCAGGTACCTATCTGGTGGCTGGCTGATGATAGCTATTGGCTGGGACCTTAGCTGGAATTCTTAGACAGAACACTTTACAAACGACCTGTTCATATGGCTATTTGGCTTCTTGCAGCACAGCTGGGTTCCAAAGGCAAATGTCCCAAAAGACAGAAAGCTGTATTTCTAAAGACCGGCCCCGCCAACTGGTAAAGCATCACTTCTACTATAGTCTCCTGATTCAGTGGTCACAGAAACCAGAGTCAAGGGAACACAGACCCAACCTCTCCTTGAAAGGAGATTAACCTTTGGCATCAGTTTAAAGATTCTACAGTAGTTACTATGAGCATTTGGAGTAACACAGCAGAGACTCTATAAAGAGTAGCTGTTCTTACTGCCCTGGTAATCCTCATCACCACTACTGTCTGGTTAGGCTTTAAGAAAGTCTTTGCTCACTTTGGAGCCTGGGAGGTGTACAAGCTTCTCTAGTTTGTAGAAGTTTCTCAGGTGAATCTAATGTGCAGCCTAGGTAGAGGATTACTGAGCCCTGGATCAATTTGAACACTTACATGGCTCCACCCCACCCCCATCCCCAACCCCACACCCTATCAGCTCACTTACAATAAATGAATACATTTCTCTAGTCCTCTAGAGAAAACAGGAATATGGTTCACTTTTAAATTCCCTCCATGGCCTGGAGCACAGCAGGGTCTCAAGAGGTCCCAGTGGGGTGCATGTGTATCTGAGTGTCCCAGGAGTCCAGCCCTCCAGTCAGGCCACCCCATTCCCTGCAAACTCGTTCTGACCCAGAACAGAGGTGTTTGGCCTTGGTCAGTCTTCCAAGCTCCTTAACATTCCTGCTTCTCCCAGAATGGGTAGTTTCTGGGACAGCACGTTGAAAGGCATGAGCTCAGGGCAAAGACCCTATTTGGTCGCCCTTTTCCTTAGGCAGAGCAGCAGCAATGTGTGGGGTCCCTGGTTATTTTGAGGGATGAAGAATCAGTCTGGATGGGTTGTAGTATGTCACCCAGCCTTGCTGAAGACCCATACACAGCCCAAAACCAGCTATGTCACATCTGAAAAGCCCCTGCCTCATTCCACATCCCAGTACAAAGCCTTGCCTCCACATGCCAAGTCCAGAGTCAGGGCCACCATCTGCCATGGCTCCTCTAGGGTCCCCAAGACTGACGCTACATGCATAAGCCTTGTTGGTGGGGAGCTGGAACTTTCCAGTTGTGGGAATACATGTCCCAGCAAACCAGCTTCTCCACCTCCACCTCAGGCCTGAGAGTTGGAACTCAGAGCTACTAAGGCCTAGATATTGAACGTGTCTCCAAGGATGGGCTGGGAGACCTTTAATCAGCTTGGACATCGTGAAGTCACAGGCATCACTGCACTTTCATTCACATCAATATCATTGAGGATAAACTGCCTCCCAGCCACACTCAGCCCTAATTCTGGTCACATCAATATAACCTCAAAGTGACCACATCTATGGCCACAAACTAACCGTGACACTGACTCAGACGGATTCCAACCCTGGCCAAGACTAACCTCTGACACAGGCTACAAAACTGACCCATCCCACAAATTAACCCTAACTCTGGCTGCAAAACTCACCCTAACCCTGTCCACACCCTAACCTCTGACCTCTGAACAAGGTTAGTGGAATCTAGCACATCACAGCACAGCACCATGGGCTCACAAGTGCCACTCTGGCCACATATAACTGACAGCCATCTGAGCCAAAAGGAGAGTCTATCCTATGTGAGGCCAGGGCCACCTGCAGCAGTAGCCCCCAAGTGACTGTTCCCAGCCAAAACGGCTGAAAAGCATCATCTAGAACACCTAAAAGAGGCTAAGCAATTGCCAAGCACACGAGATTGCATGGCCTCTGTACCTTTGCAGTGGAGCTCCCTACCAGGCATGCCTTCTTCTCCTTTCTGCTTACTCTAAGCTTACACACCTCCCCCTTCCCTTGCCTCCAGGAGGCTAGTCGGACTGCTTCACTTAGGTTTTCAAAGATTGCTGATTGTCATGATCCTAGGAGGAACTATGTTCTAAAACGGACACTGGGCCCAATAAGCAGGACCTACCCCATGTTTTCCCCTACAAAACTCAATGGAGACCAGAATGGAATTTTTAAAATATGATATCAGTCTGATTACATATAGTTGCTGGGGAAAAGTCTGGTGTCAATTTGATTTGGGGACCTTTTTGTAGGTGATTTGTTCTCTCTTCAATTGAGTCAGAAGAATAGGGGTTATGGGCCCAAAGGGGCAAGGAGAAGCTCATCCCTTAGGACAGCAGGTGTGGAATATGGGGTAGAACCTGGCTGAGGAGCCCTGGGTCATGCTATTGTCCCACCCTGTGTCCCACACCTATGCTCCAAACACCACCTACTCTTCCCTCTCCTGCATTCCTGAATCTAGGAACCAGGGCACTCTCCACATTCAGCTTCCATTCTCGGAGCTCTGGACCTCCCCTCTCATAGTATTCATGCCTGGCCAGCCAGGGAACACTGAACATGGAAGTGCCTGGTATGCCAGGTATGTGCATATATACATGCATCTATGTGGATATACATGGAGGTTTGTGTGGAATATGGGTGTTTATATGAGCTTATGTATATGCATGTACCTGCACATGGGTATGAACAAGAATGTATAAGGGATCTCTACCTCTGCGAGTATGTGTATGATTGACGTGCATGTGAGGAGTCCTTGAGTTATGCATTTGTGAATGTGTTATGTATGTGGATGTGCCTACATGTCTATGTGTATATGTGAAAGTGTTGATCCTCCATCCCCAAGCAGCAGTGCTCATCAATACTGTTCTCCTTGGAAGAGGGACCCTGTGACATCCTTCTCACCCATGTGTCCTACACAGCTTTTCAACTGGATGCAGGAGATTCCCAGCAAAGCTTAGGGCTTGGGTCCAGTTGGAAATCATCCCAGGCCTCCTGCCTCTGTGGCCAGTAACTGGGATAAGAGCCAGAAACCTCTCAGCAGCTCAGTGCCCATGGGTGGCCTGGAGGCAACAGGATATCAGGAGCCTTTGGGGTAGCTTGGATTGATCCATGATGAAGCAGCAAGAAGTAGCAATCCTTGAGCCTTGTGCCTCAAAGCTTTTACCTCAATGCCCAAAACTCAAGTTTATAGGGTAGTTACTGCCAGCACCTACCACCAGCAGCTATTGCTGTTCCTCCATCACAAATTCCTTCTCCCAGGCCCCAGGTCCCTCAGTATCCAAAGTATCTACTTCCTCACCCTCATCCCACTACTAATAATCAGCAACTCCTGCCCCACTCCATCTCGATTCACACATGGGCAGAGAACAGGAAGAGGGTATCCATGTGCCCTCTGTGCCAAGGGAGTTGAAGTTTCCCAAAGCTGGGATTCTGAGCAAGTCCAAGGGGGAAAACCAGAGAACACCCTGAGGGAAGATCCCACATCCCTGGGCAACACCTTGACTTCCATACCAGCCCTGCCTACCCATGAAGTTAAATCTGAGACCACAGAAACTGCTCAGGGTTCTACTGTACCCTGCTGGCCAGGAAAGATTGTTAAAGGGTAAACTAACTCCCCTGGGCTCTCAAGGCCTATGAGGAGTCTGGGGCCCCAGCACCTGGGCATACACACCCATTCACACCACCCTTTTCATGAGGGAGAGGGAGAGGCGTGAAGTGTGTCATCCTGGAGAACCTTGAGGCATCCTGGGAAGGGCTCTGAGGCATCCTGGCAGCAGTATATGGTTTGGATGAAGTCCCAGCTGGACCACTTACCAGTTGTGTGAATTTGGCCATTTCTTTACCTTATTTTTCTTATATAGAGAAACAAGATAACTTAAAATCTGAACTGGGACACTTCTAAGAGTGAAAGCAGATACTATTAATAATTATACCCACACAACAGGCAGGTATAAGCTCTAGTCATTCCAGGCAAAGAGGGACATGGTCACTCTATGTCACTTATGGTAGTGATAATGATGTTGATGATGAAGGACTTCCAAAGGGAAGAGCCCTTAGTACATTGTCAGACATGCCACTTCAACCCTGGACCATGGGCTGAGAGTGAAACTGAGAGTGAGTCTGATGTGCAAAGCCCTTCACTTGGCCTCCAGCCTGAGCCCTCAGGACCTCCTGCCTTCTTCCTGCCCTGCTCCCCACAGTATCCCCGACTTAGTAGCAGGGCTGTTGCCTCTAGCAGGCTGCCCAGGTTTATCACTAGGGAAGCACGAGATTCAAAGATGACATAAACTTCTAGCAGACGTGCAGCTGGTGGCAGACTGCCAGGGGTGAGCATGGCATCTGTGGGTACAGAGTTGGCCAGGTAGTTTTGATTCCTTGGGGTGAGGGGGCCTTGGAAAAGAGAAAGCTACATTGTGGAGGGAGAGCAATTCCTGTCTCTGATGAGCTGGACTTGGCTTTGTCTTCCAGCTTGGAATAGGAAAAGGGGAAGGAGGAACCAGGGTAATGAGCTGGAAAAGGGACGAGGAGAGGGAACCCAGGGAAAAATAAACCTAGAGAAGAACCTATTTTAAAAGTCACTCTTTTTTGGTTCCAACTCTCCCCCACCACACCCCAAAGCCCAGGCGCTGGGCCACAGGGTGTGGTTGACAAGGTGTGTGTGGTTAGTGACGGGAAACCTTAGACATCCAGGGCATCTGGGGAGAGGCCGGGGGTGGTGGGGGGCAAGCCAAGGTCACCAAAGCCAGTCCCCTGTCTCATCACCCTAAGTGTCTCTAGACCAGTGTCTTCAATAGTTTTTTGAAAGTGACACACATTTTATACTACAACCCATACCCACAGACTTTCCCAAAATAATATGTGTCCTTACTAAATCAATGCAGCTTACCTTTGCAATTTCAGCCTTTTATAAAATGCTGATTTCAACTCATGCCATTGTTCTTACAACCCACTGTGGGTTGTGATCCACGGTTCCAAAAAGCACTGATTCACATTCAGAGTCTCAAACTGGCATATGCCTATAAATCACCTGGAACGTTTTAAATGCAGATTCTACATAGGCCTGGATGGGACTTGAGATGCTGCATTTCTAACAAGCTCCTAGGTCACGTCAGTGCTGCCGGTCCTCAGATCCTGAAGGAGCAAAGCCCTGGACCACAGTTCCTGGACAGCACCAATTTCAGCAAAGGGGGTTGTAGATCAAAGGTTAAGGGAAAGATGAAGGGTTATTCCACAAAGGACTGCTCCTCACTAAGCTTCTAGGCAAAGCTACAACTCAAATGCAGAAAAGGCCTGATTGCATATGACACCAAGGAGCTGCCCTCCAGGGACCCAGGCTGAACTGCTCTAGTTTAGGGGCCAAGTGAGGGCTGAGCTGCCTAGTCAGCATTAGCTGGACCTCACAGAAAAAGAAAGCTGGAGATGGGCCCCTCACTCAGCACTCTGACAGCCAAGGTTGACAATGTGACATATAGGAGTGATTCACTAGAGATCCAGTATCAGCAGGAAGAACTCCTTGGTTACTGCTCCTTTCATTGTGTGGAACAGTTATGCTCACCTTGTCCAGGAGGTAGGAGAAGTTCTGTAACATATGATTAAGCGAACAAATCCCAACAGGGCCCTAGAAAATCCACCAAACATGAGTCTCACGGTCAAATGTATTTGGGAAACATGGCATATTATCTCGTCCAGTGCCACCCTGGAGAGTCCTTGTCAGATAAAAGCCCTGAAAAGACCTGCAGTCATGAATCCTGTTGACTTTGTTTTGACTCAATCCTACTCAACCATGGAACTCTTTCTTTTACGTATCCATAAGCATCCCATGGAACTCACTTTAATAATTCAGGAGTTTATGTTTTCACACCCTCGGTCCTAGGAGACTTACAATAATCCTAAGGTGTAGGCAGGAAGCTATGCTCATTTTATAGGTTCAGAAACTAAAGTCTGCCAGAATGAAGCAAGTAGGCAGAGGAGAACAGAATTCAAACTCAGTTCTGACAGAAACTGAAGACAATATCCCTGCTCTCCAGAAGACTGCAGTCGAATTATGATTAGATATGATGGATATATCTATTTATGATGTTTAGGAGGCTCATTTCTCCAAGCAAAAGACTCTGTATTATGAAAAATTGATGTGGATCGTGGGAAGATTCTAGAAGAAGGGCAGTCATATTAGATGTAACCAGTGTTGAAACTGACAAGACCACTCGACAGCAGGACCTGAAGTACAAGGCTGAGGACCTAATACTGGCCCAGCTGGGCAGCAGAGAGCCATTGCACATTCTTGAGCAGTAGGGCCTGATGTGGTCTCCACCGGCTGAGGGGAAGAGCCTGGATCTGACAGGCCTGAGTCCAGACCAGTAGCTGAGTTACTCTGCAGAGCTAGAACATGGAGGAGGTAGGAAGTGGCTAACTTCACCATTCTTACCTCCATGACTGCCCCCATGGTCTTACTGGCTGGGATAGAGATGGAGGGCTCTAGGGTCTGGTCGGATTTTCCAGACCTTGACATTTGGAGCTGGTCCTGGCAGCCAGCCCCTTCCAGACTCCTGCTGTGGAAACTGACAGTGAGGGGTGGAGGGCAGATGGAAAAACTATTTAAGGTACTAACCACACACACAACTAGGATGGCTGCTGGGAGAGGAGGTGGCTCTCTGCTCCCCTTATATAAGTGAACCCCAGTTCACTGCTCTCACTTCCATATATCCTGCCCCCGAGCAGCTCATTCATCATGTGAAAGGAGAAGGCAGAGAGGGAGAGCGGCCTAAGTTAGGCTCAAAAGGGACCCAGCTGCCCCCCAAAAGAGGGACAGGTGGTCCTTGAGGACAACCACCTAGGAAAGGAACTCTCAGGCCCAATGTGCCAGGCATGCCAGCCTCACCTCCATCCAAATGGGGCTTGAACCAGTTCAGCTGTACTTTGGTCTGTTTACTAAATTGGGGTCTGCACATCTCACTTAATGAAAGGGATCTATGTGTTAGAAAACCTTTATCCTATGGGGTTGGGCGAGGGGTGGGGACAGCAGAGGCTCAGAACAGTGGCTAGTACTTTCAACCTGCTTGGTAGGGATCAGAATCATGATGGGGAAGCACGGAGTAGCTCTGCCATTCTCTTATTTAATGCTCAGAACAAAAGGAAGACTTCCCATTTTACATGAAACAAAGACTGGAAGAGATGGACTGACTTGCCCACCCTTGGTCACAGAGCTAGAATCTATGATTTCCCTGGGGTAGAAACAATTCCATCACCTATGGGTTACTGAGGGGAAAGTTTTAGACAGGGTCACCATTAGCCCACTCCAGGAAGCACCACTCCCAGTGGTGCTTCCTGGAGTCTGTTGGAGTCCTACCGCCACCACTTACAGCTTGAGTGAACTCCAGCTAGTGGCTCCACTGCTCTCTGCCTGTTTCTCATATGTTAAACCAGGTATATAATAGTGCCTATTTCATAGGGCTATTGTGAGGTTTAAACGAGTTGATATTTGTAAAGCTCATATAATGGTGCCTGTCTCCCCACTCATGCTATATGAGTGTTAAATTCATCCACTCATGGATTCCATGTGTCTGGTGCCCCCTGGAGTTCATGCAACGTGGTCGACCAGGGAGGGGGATTGCTGCTGAATTCTAGCCTGGGCTATTTTCCAAGGCCTCAGATTTCACCCTCTCTCTGCCCCTCAATGAATGATGATTTGGGATAGCAAATCCTCCACAAATTGCCCCCTCATCCAGAGAGCCTGCTGAGATCAAAGCCACAGCTTCCCCCAGCCCCACTTGCTAGTCAGCTGCTTTATCTCACATGCTGTTCTTGTCTTCTACATGTACACAGAAGGCAAGCACCCTGGACCCTGAGCAGGTTCTCTCAACGGCAGCCCTGTGGGAAGGGCATAGGCCCAAAGGACTCAGAAGAGGCCCAGAGCCACTGGCTCCCCTGGTCCAGGAGGCTGTAAGCACCTGACCCCACATATTCACTGTACTGTGGCCACAATTCACATCCCTGCCCTTACTGCAGGAGCCTATGTGTGAGGGGCTCGGGAGGCACCTCTCCTCTGACCCACCTTCCCTCAGTTGAAGGGTCTGGTTCTCCTCTCTCCATCCTGGCTGCCATAGGCCACGGGGAGGGGCTAGAGTTCAGGGGCCGTGGTTGTAGTCCTCAATGTCTTCCAGGTGTGGGGGAGGCCCAGCTGGAAAAGCCAGGTGTGGGGAGGGCTGGAGCAGCTGTGGGGTGTCTGGAAGGCATTTGGGCAGCTAATGAGCGAGAGAGCTAATTAAAACATTGGAGGAGGAATCTGACCCAAGCCATGTGGTACAGGAAGTGAAGGCCAAGGGCCCTGCCTGAGCATGAGTTAAGTGGGAAGAATGCATGGCTGAAGAGCTAAGGCCAAGGTGGGCTTGGGGCAGGAGGCAGGGGAGGGGGCATGACTATGACCCTGCCCCTGCCCTTCCCAACTCTGCCTCTTCCTCCAATACCTAAATAATTTAAATTCTAAAGTGGTTGGGGACTTCAACACCATATCACTGCTGTCTGCAGAAAGACTCAGCTTTGGGCTGAGGGTGGAGGACTGAGGAGGGGGCCAGGTGCGAAGACCAGGACCCAGTCCAGCACTCAGGTGGGGGCTGTACTCAGCCAAGCACCCTGAGGGCAGGGGCCAGGTCTGCCTTCTCTCTGTGTGACAGCTTGGAAACCTCCAAAGTAAGCCACTTCCTCAAAGTCCAAGGTGTTTTAGAGGGCTGGTGACGGTGGGAGTGAAGGTGGGGAATACAATGAATGCCAGAGGTTCCCCACTCTGGTATCCTATCCACATGGGCACCCATGCGGAGCCAACTGAGGGCATTTGCTCCCACAGATAATATATTACTACCATCAGCACCACTGTCAGCACTATCATCAGCACCACCACAGTTCCCAACATCACTGACACTGGACACCAAACAGCAGTGCCCTTCAGAATCCCCCTCTGTTGGACACCCACCTCATTCCTTTCCCCACGCCCCATTATCCAACTTCCTCTCTCTGGTCTAGAGGACCCTAGTGTCCTTGTACCTGGTTCAGGACTAAATGTGTGCTCCCCACTCACTCATCTGACCCCTTGCCCATTGTTTTACTTTGCTAGCTGCCAGAATGCAATATACCAGAAATCGAATGGCTTTTAAAAAGGGGAATTCAATAAGTTATAAATCAACAGTTTTTAGGCCATGGAAATGTCCCAAAACAAGTCTATAGAAACGTTCAATCTAAGGTATCCAAAGGAAAAGATACCTTTGTTCAAGAAGGCCAATGAAGTTCATGGTTTCTCTCTCAAGTGAGAAGGCACATGGCAAACACTTCAGGGTTTCTCTCTTGGCTGAAGGGCACATAGAGAACATGGCGTCACCTGCTAGCTTTCTCTCCTGGCTTCCTGTTTCATGAAACTCCCAGGGAGGCATTTTCCTTCTTCATCTCCAAAGGTCGCTGGCTGGTGGACTCTCTGCTTCATGGTGCTGCAACATTCTCTGCTCTCTCTGAACCTCTCTCAGCTTTCTCCAAAATGTTTCCTCTTTTATAGGATTCCAGTAAAATAAGCAAGACCCACCTGGAATGGGTGGGGACATATCTCCACCTAATCCAGTTTAACGACCACTCTTAAGTGAGTCACATCTCCAGGGAGATGATCTAATTAAAGTTTCAAACATACAGTACTGAATAGGGATTAGAAGAAACGGCTGCCTTTATAAACTGGGATTACGATTAAAACATGGCTTGTCTAGGGTACATCCATCCTTTCAAACCAGCACACCCATGTCCTGGAGTTGTCCTAGGAAGGGGCAGGATGCTCTGGACCCCCAAGCTCCATATACTGGGGATTCCCTGGGACACACACAGCTCTTGATGCTGCTCTTCATGAAGGCCTCTGTGATTTCAAATCTTCCCGTGGGGAAGCTATTTTCAGGCAATGGGCTCAGGGCCCCAGTGGGTCTGGATGAGGGTCTGCCCAGTCCCCTTCCAAGTATACTCCTACCACAGCCCAGCCCGAGTTGACTCGTGCTCCTCAACTGGCCAGCCCCTCCCCACCACCCCCACCCATCTGCTCCCAATAAAGCAAGCTAGCATGTCCCAGCATGCCTTTCAACTCCTGAACCCTGAGGGAGGGCTGAAGAGGCTAGACACCCCCATTCTAATCCCTGACTCAGGGTGTTAACAAGGAACAGGTTTTCACCCCAGCTGCAGGCTGGGCCCCAAGACTGGAGTTCGCCCCCCTCCCCCTTCTCCTTTATTCTTCAAATGGCCCAATTTCCCCAACAGATGCTGGAGACTGGAAGAAGAGGCAGGTGGGGAAAATGAAGGCTTCTTTCTGGAGTAGAGATGACAGGAGGGGAGGAGAAGGTAGAGGAGAGCCTGAGACACACTGGGAGCCAAGGGAAAAAAGAGAGTTACTTCCTCTGGAGGTGTGAGGGGAAGCGAGTGAGGCAAGTGAGCCACCCCGGGCCAAAGGAAAGAGTCAGGCCCAAGTCTTTGGAAGGGGCGGGAGCAGTCCTAAGGGAGAGCTGGACACTGGGGTCTCCCCCAAACCTCCTTAGCCCTCAACTCCTGCCTCACGAGCACTGCGTGGTTCTATCCTCTTCATCCTGTAAGTCCTGCAAAAGGAGTCCCACCCCATGAAGACAACCTAAGACCCACCACCTTCCAGGAGGACTGCCCTCCGCCCCGACACAGGGACACTGGTTTGCCCAGATCTGCTGTCTGCTTTCTTAAGGGCAGGAGCCATTTGACTTGTCTGATCTCCTTATCCAGGCGACTGTGCTCAGCACATGCCTCATACATGTGTGACTGACTGAACAATGAATGATGTTCACTTATACAGGCCTGGGGACCAGGCTGGAGACATGAGTGGAGCTGTGTTTGCAGCCTTAGCAGTTGAACTAGATAAGGTGGGGTGGGGACAAACACAGCTGGGGGAGTTGAGCTGAGCCCTATGGTGACAATTTCGTTGGCTGGGGGAGACAGAAAAGATGGGGAAGGGCAACTCTGGCCCTCAGTCCACCCAGCTTGAGATGCAGACCAGAAGGTTAAGGCCCCTCCTCAAACTCCACAGATCCTGGCTTGGATTACCAGTGCAAGGTCTATCAGTGTGCATGACCATCCAGAAGTGCTCCTCTGCAGGGGTTTGCACTCCCTCCCTTCTGCCTTGCCTGAGTTCAAAGGGAACAGGGTAAAGCTCCCCGACCCCATCCCAGGCCCTGAGATGGCCCTAGGCATGTCCCACTAGGCAGCCCTACCCCTCACAGGGCAAGAAACTCTGGACAGCCAGGTCTTAAGGGGGTGGGGATGAGGAGTGCCTATCAAAAGGGGCTCCTCAGAGATGAACATGGGTCATACCACTGAGGTCCCCAGTTCTACCTCCCCTGGGTGGATGCTCATTCTGACAAGGTAAAAAAGTCTGCTCCTGCCCCAGCTAAGCCCTCACTAGTCCTGCAAGGCTGTTTCCCCACCCTCCCTTCTCTCCTCAATGGCCCCCTCCCTCCTATATCCCTAGTGGACAGGTTTCACTTGGGGCCCCTGTGGGGAGACACCTTGGTGCTCAGTGTGTGCCCACATGCCCCACTACACACTTAGAGCCTCAGGGCCCCACAACCCACACCAAGCACCAGGGCACACCCTTCCCCAGGAATCCTCCTCACAGACATCACTGCAGGGAGGGGTAGTGGGTAGACTGGCTAACACCAGCTCAAGGAAGCCAGCTCCGAGTAAAAATTAATTCCCTCAGAGCCACAGAGGGTGCTTCTTCAAGACTCCCACCTGCCCCCGCTCAGGAGTTTGCGTGGTAGGCAGACTGTGAGGCGCTTCCCCAGGCCAAGCTCTGGGATGAGGGGAGGGAGGGTCTCCGCAAAGCACTCTCACCGTGAGGAAAGATTCAAAGGTTCTACCTTCTCTGCCACATGTATTTGCCCATGGGCACTTTAGCCTCAGTATGGAGACCGGAGTAGCCCAGAAGGAATGTTCCTACTATGAGCTCCTCCTAGGTCATCTGAAAGTAGGAGCCTTAAGAGGACAATGTGCACCCAGAGCAGTGGAACAGATGGTGTGGCAGTAGCACAGGCATTCTCAGAGCTCTCTCAGTGGAAACCTCAGGTCTGTGGCCTCCTCCAGGAAGTCTGCCCTCATGAGGAACTCCCTCCTGTATTCTGTGGTTCCTTGGGGTTTAAGGCTGCACAGTCAGTGCCACTTGCTTTCCTTGGGGCCTCTACCCAGTTGCCAATCAACGCTCCTCCTCTCACCTCCACCTGCCCCCAGGTTATTCAGTGGGGCCCAGGAGCTCAAGGAGTCTTCGCCCTCTGGGACTTGTGGTACTCCCCTGCTCTCTTCACCTAGCCCTTGGCATTCATGCTTTCCACCCTCAGGAGTGCCTGAGCTCTACCGTGCTCCCTGAAATCCTCCCAGAGCTTCCTGATGCAAGCCAGCCTGTACCCACACAGGGCCCACATGACTGCCTCTCTTCCCCACTCCTCTCATGCCAGGGCCCAGGTCTTACTCCTTGGCAGCTCCAGGAGGAATCAGCACCTGCCCCAAGGCCCTGTGGTCAGAGTCCCTGAGGCTCCTTGGGGTCCAACCCTGCTATATGTGTCTGGTCTTGCTTTTTCCAACAATTCTCAAGTTCCCAAGGCAGAGTCTGCATTGCTACCACTTGGCTGTAGGCTCACTAAAGGGGCTCTGTCACCCCCCCATCATAACAGTTCTCTAAGGGCAGCAGCCACGCCTCCTCCACTAGTCTTTGAGTTCCCCAAGTGCAGGGCGAGGATTATGATTCCCCCAGTCTGGGGATTCACAAAGGGGCACAAGGTCTGCCCTGTTAGACAGTGGATGTTTTAAGGACTGTAAGGGAGAGGACAACCAGCCCCATCAAACCCAAGACGAGCTACATAACTTGTGGAGCCCAGTGCAAAATAAAAATATGGGGCCCCTTGCTTAATAAGTATTAAGAATATCAAGATAGCGATAGCAGAGGGTTAATTAAGCCAACCCCCAGGGCCCTTCCAAGGCAACTATACAGTTCGCATGCCCACAAGAGCCAGCCGTGCCCGGGAGGGCTTCTGCCTCTTCCTGATGAAGTACAGGGTGAGTAACTGAGGCAAGGCAGGCCAAACAGATGGGAAGAGGCTTAGAGGAGGACAAGGTGGGCCCAGGCCCAGGGGAGAGACACAGGGCCACATCCCTGAACAACAGAGCATTCAGGAGCAGCCTGACCCCTCAGCAGGGCCCTGGTACTGGGCCCCAATGCCAGGCTCGGCCCTACGATATGTGCTCTGCACTGGTAGGGGCTCAAGTAAGAGAAAGCTGAGGCTGCGGAGGTGGCCGCAATGGAAACGTCTATTTTTACCTTGACAGGCGAGTGGCAAGGCAGGTCAGGGTAGCTTTGAGTGAGTCACACAGCAACCACCACAGGGGCCAGTGAAGGGACTGGGCTGAGAACACCATGGGGGAACAGGGGGTGGGGGGCAGTTCAGGCAGCAAGGCAGCTCTGGGCCAGCCAGACAGCCCACCAAGCAGTATCAGGTCACGCCAAGGAGCAAGTCAGAAGAGACCTCAGCAGGGTCACCATATCTATCCCCAGTTCTGCTCTCCTGCCACTCACTACAGTCTCTGCCATGTACACAAGGTTAGCCTGGAATAAAGCTGAAGATTCATACAGCCCTGCACCCACCTTTCTCAGTGAAGAACCACCACTCTCCTAGCCCCATGTTCCCAAAATGCTCTGGGCCATCAAATCTGGGGAAGACTGAGGGAGGAATAGAGGTCCTCATCTGACCGATCCTGAGTGGAGTAGACCTGCTCAGTTACCCTTATTTGGGAGTGGAGAGTGGGCTAATGAGAAAGGAGGCTGCTGAGTGCAGTGAGTACAGCATGGATAGGAGCTTTCAAACTCTGCCCCAGCCTGGAACACTGCTTGGGTGACCCCTACCTAGCTCCCAGGTGAGGCCAGCTGGTTTCCACCCCTGGCCTCCAGCAGCCAGCATCTGAGGTCCCCATCTGACCTTCACATAAGGTAGAATACTACGTTCTAAGGTGTTTACATTATGTAAACCAAGCCAGATTTACCAAGACAATCTGTGGCTCCTCCTGAGTAATGAAAACTCAAAGGCTACCCCACACAGGGCCAGGCTGGTCTCCCAGCCACATACCCTGGCTCCACTTTTGACTCCTGCTCTTGGATCCTTCCAGCTCCCTGCCCATCTCTGCCTGCTCCACTGGACTACCGTGAGAAGGTGGTCAACCCAGCTCCTCTGCCAACCCAGGGGAGACCTGAATGTGGCTGGGGATGCCATTCAGCTCCCAGGAGCCCCAGGCCAATGAATAAGGGGCACCTACCTTTGCTGTTTTAGCACTCCTACTCTGGGCAAGCTCCCTCCTCATTAAAGGACCTGCAGTGCTGCCGACCAAAGAGGGATCTACTCCTCAACTACTGTTCCTGCTCCACTCCCTCCTTGGAATTACAGCAAACATTTCTCTGGGGATTGCTACATGCCAAGCACTGTTCTAAGCACTTGGTTGAATCCCAGGTCCAACTTCCCTACTTTCTCCCTGGACTAAGTCCCCTTCCTCTCAGGCTGTTGGGTAAACAATTTCTCCTACCAATGGGAAGGTACTGACAGAGGTCCTCGGGGCAAGACCCGCCCTGGTGCCTGGGGTAGGGGTGAAAGGGAAAGAACCTAAAAGGAAGTCTGCAAATGGCTGCATAGCCTGTGTGCTACACAGCTCTGGGGTGGGAGTGCCATTTACATCACTGTCCTTGAGAATGGGGCTCTTAGAAGTGTGCAGTGTACAATCTGGACAACCTTATAAGGCAGCCCTATCTGAGGATTCAGGGGCTCCCTCAGTGCATGGATCTTTGCAGATCTTCTGAGCAGCCCTGAGGCCATTCCCTAACAAGTACTGCCTGTTTCATGGGGCCTTGGAGAATAGGGTCTAGCTCATAAACCAGAGTTCTGAGAGTAGACAGCCCATGCGAGGAAAGAAGGGCCTGGCCCCAGCCCCCAACTGAGGGAGGAGGGGGGAAAGGGGCTGCAGACAAATGGATTTTACACTTTGAGTTAATGAGGGTCAGACAGGGGCACCCACTGGCAGGAGGGAATAAATGAGAAGAAAAATGGGGGGGGGGGGGGTGTGCGGCCAGGAGGAGGTGATTGCTCTAAATGAGGGAGGTTGAGTCCCAGTCTTACACAGTCATAAAACCACTTACAGGCACATACTCACACAGACACACATCAGCCCCACATAAGCTTCCTGAGCCCCACTGTGTGCCAGACCTGTGCTGTAGGCTGTGGGCATTAATTTCCCAACACTTTGGTAGCAAACCTTACCAGTGAAAAGTTCCCAGCATGTGTTCCCAACACATGTCTGTTTATCTACCCAGAAATTCTATCCGCATACTGCTGTGAGTCAATATTTCAAGGCACACTCTATGCTGAGGATAAGGTTCACTGCTACAGATAACAGATGTAAATCATCATTTCCACTAGTCCTCCTAGTCAAAGAGCATTTCAGTTTGTGACTTCTTATCAGTTTTGATTAGATTATTGCTTTTTATTTCCTAAAATTGACAGACAGCCATTGCTTGAGGTAGGAGATGAGTGTTTGGGCTCTGCATTCTCTTCTACTTGCACTGTTCTCTTCCATCAGCTTATCTTCCATCAGAATGGTTTCATGGCAGAAACTTTTTTTAAACCAAGTGTCCCTTTAATTAAATCCAGATGATAGAATCTGTAAATCCTCTTGACCAAGCTCACACCAAAAGCTAACATGCCAAAGGCAATACACTGGAATCTAACAAAGACAATGCTATTACTCCTCCCCCTCACACCTATTTACTTGACTAACACGCATGACCTCTGATGCCTGGCATGAGTGAGGCCCAGGGTCAATCTGGACATTATGCATTAGGAAAGAGGATGTCTTTGTTTCTTTAGATGTCTTCTTCCCATATCCCAGTGAAGTGTCTTGTACACCTCCTGAGGTGTATGTTTACAGACCACTGCTGGAGGGAAGGCACAGAAATGAAGACATTCTATAAACTCTCAAAGACCTAGTCCAAGATGGGAGAAGAAAATATAAAAGAAATATTAAAACACTGAACACATTACATACCCAGCATTTGAGCCTCACTGTAAGCAGGGGGCACAGGAGACACAAACCATGAAAGCAAGACCTTCCAGCCTGTCCTGATGGAGAAATCAGAGGAGGCATCATGAAGGAGGCAAGGGAGTTTTTTTATTAATTTTTTTAGCCTCATGCATCCACACTGCACCTATGCTCCCTGGTTCCTACCTGACAGTACTCACCCTCCACATATACCTCTCAACCCCCTCCCCACCACCCCCAGGCAGCTTTCCTGTACTTCTTCTGGAGACTCAGCAGCAGGCAGATTCTCAGGACTTCCACCTTAGGGGAGGGATCCTGAACGTCACCACCCTGTCCCTGCAGCTCTGTGTATCCAGCTGCCTCCTGTGCCTCTGCAAGTTCACCATGGGTGCCCTGACGTAGAAGTCCAGAGTTTTCTTCTTCTACATGCAGCAGTACTGTTTGTGGAAAGCTGCAGGGAAATCACAGTTTTCTCAACTAAATCCTATTTCCCCAATCTTCCCCGTGATTCGTTCAAATGCAGGGGGGTGGATGCTGAGGGCCTAAGGGACCTTTGCCCCAGAAAAGAAAGCTGGGACACAACCCCCAACCAAACCCCTGTCCTGGCCTCTGACACTGTGAACCATCCTGCCCTGCCCTCATAGCTCAAAGGCCACCTGTGCATTTCAAATCAACCACCCAAAATGGCCATGGAAATGCCCGATGGAAAAGACGGTCAAAAAAAAAAAAAAGGAAAGTACCTAAAAGTCCTTCACTAGAAGCCAAGCTACACAAACATGGTTCCTCCAGATGGTGGACATCACACAGCCATAAGATCATACTGGAGAGGCATATTCCAGAGGTGAGGACTCATTCATAACACGGCAGTTGCAAACCACTATGTACTGCAAGCACACATGTTATTTTTTAAACACTAACATACATTTTACACCCACATTAAAAATTCTAGAGATACCCAGGTGCCAAGAGTGGTGCTTTCTGGATAATGGGATTAATGGTTCTCTTACACTTTTTCCTAGTGCTAGCTTGTTTTCTCAAATTCCTATAATGAACATATATTACTTTTCTAATAAGACTAAAACCAATAAAGGCTATTTTTTAGAACAGAATAAACAGCCAACCCTGTCCATCTGGAAATAGTGTGTGGCTGGGTCTTGCACCCCTGAGGGGGGTTAGAGCATCCAGTGAGGGGCATGTGATCGCCAACTATGGGAAAGACGGTGACTGGGGGTGCACAGAGTCCCCACAGCCAGCCCAGTCTAGGGTGGGTGAGGCCCCAGTCCTGGCAAGGGCAACACAAGCAACAGCAATAAGCCAAGCAATGCACTCAGAGCCTTCCCAGCCAAGAAGGTGTTTAAGATGAGCTGCACTGAGGGTGAGGCCATGCTCCCAGGCAGCGTTACCAGAGTAGCCAGCCAAATTCGTCCTTACTTTGGGGCCTTTGTACTTGCTGTGCCCTCTGCCCAGAACATTTTCCCCCAGGATGTGCACAGTTTATTTCACTTCCACTAGGTCTGGGCTCCTATGACACATTTCCACAGAGCTCTTCCCCTAACCCTATCCCTAAAGGCTGCTTCCCACCCATCGTGACTTTCTGTCTCCTCACCCTGCATCACTTCTCCTCCCAGCACTCACTCATCCCTACCAGTAACTGGTTATTGTCTGGCCCCACAAACTAAAAGCCTCTACAAGGGCAAGACTCTGTTTTGTTCACTTGTGCCTTCTCAGTGCTTAGAATAGACCCTGGGCAAAATAGGTGCTCAATAAATATTTGTTGAATGAACGGAGAACCTGACAACTCCACACTGCCCATGCTAGTTCCACACGTAATCACCCTGACAGTCCTCCTGCCTCCCACCCCTACCACAGCAGGCAAGGACTCTGAATCCAGCCTGGAAATCACTGGCGGTAAGACTGGTTGAGGAGAGGACGAAGGTTGGGTTTGGGGCAGTAGTGAGCGGGGGAAAGAGGTTTACTTTTCATTCACAGTTGTGTATCCTCCTTCAGCCTCAGTTTTCTCATTTCTAAAATGGAGCTCAAAAATAGCAACCTCTCCTAGTGAGGGTTCAAAGTGACAGCCTAGCACAGGGCCTGGCATGCAGGTGGTGCTGAGCAGTCCAGGGCCCCCTGTCTGAGCAGTTCACCTCCACCCCAGCACTGAGCCAACTCTGAAGGCAGGAGAGAGACGGGCTTCCCAGGGTGCCATGCACCCATCTCCTCCTCCCTTCCCGAGTTCCCCTACCTCACTCAGAATAGAAGAGGAGAGATGTGGGATGGAGATGGGCATGCCTGAGTGAGGGCCTGAGAGTCTTGCTTGGGAGGACATGAGTCTCAGGCATCAGGACACAGAGCAGAGCTTCCCCATAAGAGGCCCCTGGGAAAGGCAAGGACTGGGCTCCTCCAGGGCTGGCCTAGCCATCCCACTTACACACACACACACTCCCTGGCTCCTCTCCCTCCCGTCCTCGTCTTCCTCCTCCTCCATCCTCTCCTTGCAGTGGAGGTGTTCCCTCAGGCCCATTTTTCTCATTCTTCTGGCAGCCCAAGACCAACTGTGAAAATCCAGTCTCCACGGCCAGGCCTAGGTTACATAAGAGGCCCCCCAACCTGAGCCTGTGCCTCCAGACCCACAGGCCCTCTCAGCATCCCCCACTTCAAGCCTCCCTGCTCCAGGTCACCTTGTTCCTTCCTACCTCAAATTCCCTGGCTACCCCCCCACACACACACATACACACACAACACCTCCCCCACCTTTAAAGAACAAAACCCAGTTTCTGCCAATTCATCTTCCTCTTTCAAAAAATCAGCCTCTGCCTGACCTTCTTTCAGAATTCATATGGAATCAAACACTGCCAATTCTCCCCATCCTAGCAGTCCTCTTAAAGTAACTCAAATCCCCGCCCTGCCCCTAACCTCTAGGAGATTAAAGAAGGCAGTTCTGTCATAGCAACCAAGCCTCAGTCGGAGAGGGAATGCATTTCATTCCTAGTCCTAGGGGAAGACAGGAACACCAAGCATCCCTCAGCCAAAAGGAAGGGTATCACCAAGGCCAGATTGGCCACATTTCCCCCAGAAGGCCTCTCGAGGGGCATTCCTGACCCAGGAGGGCTCCCCTCCAAGCACCTACAAGCTAAAATCCTCAAGTGTGGAGATCTGAAGAATGTGGGTCCAACCACAAGGGCAGCCCCCTATCAGCAAGTGCAGAGAGGGGTGTACCACAATGCCAGGGTATAAATGGACAGCGGGAACTACAGCTGTCATTAGCATGACCTACATACACCCCCTGCAGGCAGATCTGGAGGGCATGTGTTAACAGTAGGCTGGCAGCCACAACACCTCAGAAGGTTGCCTGGGAGAGTGAAGGGTGAGGGACAGATGGCAATGTTTCGTAGTCTCAGGCCCCAAAAGCCAAGTGGAATAGACAGCCTTGCAAATAGGCCCATCAACCAACTCTCTCTTCCTCAGGCATTATTAAGATACGTTATCTGAGGCGCATCTTTTTCTCCCCAGATGGATGAACAGCTGACATTCAGGCTTGCTGGGCCCTGGAAGCAGCCTCGTTCAGGTACTCTTTTGCCAGTCTACGTGCTGTGGTCATTTCCTAGTTCTCAGAGGCAGCTCCATTTCCATTAGTTCCACAAATCTTGGATGGCACCTTGCTATGCCCCAAGATTCTACTGGTGTAGGGAATCCAGGAACGGCTGCAACTCTTTCCTGGATCCTGGACAGCAGAGCAGGGGAGTGAGGGGGTGGATCCAGAAGGGTCCCCTGCCCTGCCCCATTTTCCAGGCTCAGCCACGTACTTACTTGTCCCCTCATTTCAGTAGCTGGCAGAGAGTCCTAATTGAATTTGCAGTAGGGCCGAGGATGAAAAAAGAAAAGCCTTTACAGGTCTGGAATTAATTTATCCCTGCTGATGACCACATTTGCACACTCCTTTCTGCTCGCATTTCCAGGGCACATTCTGGCCGGTAATGTGAAACACACAGGCACGCGTGCACACACACACACGTGTAGAGAAAGGAAGCATGTGCGTCCTGAGTGCACAGAGTGTGTGTTACCTGTATGTGCACACACCCGGGTGCATTTGTGACAGGGTCTGAGAACACACAGCTAGTTTCCTGAGGGAGCAGGCATATCACTGAGGGTAACTATCTGCATGAGAGGGTCTGCATACAGGGTCAACAGCCATTCTGGTCATTGGCAGGCAGCTCTCATCCAGCCTATCTGAAAGTGACACAGGGCATGAAAGAGGTCATACTGCTAGCTAGGAAAGGAAAACCTAGAGGTGACTGCCAGGACACGGTTGGCGTCAGGGGCAGCTGCATGTTCTGGGCAGTTGCACAGCTTCTCTCCATGCCTTTTCCACATCCAGAGAGAAACTCCAGCCCTCCCCAGGCAAGAGAAATGGGGTCATCATTCTCCACACTGGAGGAACCTCACAGAGAGGGATAACTACCTCCTGCCATGCCGTCTTCTTTCATAATTTCCCTCCTGCCCAGCACCCAGGGCCTGCACAGTACTTTGCTATTATTAGAACAACAGTTCTCATTTTTAAGTATTCCCTATGTGTCCTTTCAAGTAACCTTCAAGACACGCTGGGTGGGAAAGACCATTATTTCCATGTTCTAATCATGAAAACCAAAGTCTAAAGGTAAAGTGACTTGCCCAAGGTCACACAACCAGGTGGCAGAGGCAAGACTTACCCGCTGCGTGTCTGACACTAAAAGCCATGTTCTTAACCACCATGCCCTAGTACAGTCTCTCTGTTGACCAGGAATCTGTCCAGCTGGAAATCCTTATGTAGACTGAAGAGGCCTTTTGGCCCGTGAAGCTGGGTGAGTGTGGGTCTCCACAGATGGCGTATTTGCAGAGCAGGCCACACTGCATTACTACTTCTGGGGAGATCCAAGAAGGGTGATTTTTCTGTGATTTCAGAAAGCATTTTTCAAAATCAGTTTTGGCCTCGGGAGAATGGCAGGTCTCGGTTCTCAGACTCCAAGCAGAATGATTTAGAGCAAAACCAGGCCCCACTGCCGCTGCCCTGGCGGCAGGGACGCCATCTTTACAGCTCGAAGAAAATGAAGAGCAAGAATCTCCCAGCCTGAAATGCTTCCTTCACTTCCACCAAGGTACTTGAAATTGTGTCTTTAGTTCTGAATTCCCCAGAAAAGCCCATGAAGAAAAGCTAGGGCCCTCGGGAGAGGTGATAGATTTCAACTCTTCTGAGGGGAATTACGGGGCACTTCCTACCGACAGGAAGCGAGAGCAGCCCCACACCGACAAGAGCTCTGGCGCTGCACGCCACCACCGTCATCGTGAACTCCCGTGCCCGCAGATGCCCCAAGGCATTGAGAAATGCCGTGAGATTTCGCACAGTGGTCAGAGTGGAGCAGAAGGCGTGCTTGGAAAATGGCCTGAGCCATGATTGGACGGGAACCCTGTTAATCATCTCTGCTCTACAAATGAGGCACGACCACATGGGCAGGCCTTCCCGGGGGATCCTGGTCCTGATGCTGCTGAGCTCAGGTTGCGGCCTGGAAGCTTGGAGGACTGGGGGGTCCTCAGGATGGCAGCTGCCAACAGTGCCACCTGGAACTGCCGCAAGCCGGGTCACCTCTGACGCGCTGGATGTGGCCCAGACCGTCCTTCTGGGTAAGGATGGAGGACTCTGAGGATGCTTGGGTTTTTTATGGTGGCTAAATTTTATATAGTATTTCACGGATGAGCAAATATATATATATATTTTTTTAATTTATGATAGCTTGCCTTTTCTTGTAACTGGGTTCATCTTGTCTGGAGACAACCATCCCACTTATAGTTGAAAATTTGTGACTTGCCAATGAAAGGTAACAGTATTTTCCAGCATCAGTCTTTTTCACGTTAATGCCGTCTCTTTGGGGTAAGTAGTCAATTTGGAGTTCAAACTCCCTCTCAGAGCTGTGCCTTCTTCCTCAGACAGATACCTGGGAGCAGGGAGCGTGCGTGTGCACACATGCACACCCGAGCTCGGGCATGGGCGTGTGAGGTGGGGTGCCTGCAAGGGCCTGTGATCCACACGATATTTTGGGGGTCCTTCATGGTCTGCTCGCCGGGCGCCCTGCACTAGTGTCCACCGGGGTGTGGCTGATTCATCCAGTTTAGGGGGTGTTGGGTCAACACATGCTGCTGAATACCTGGGTCTCGATCCAGAGCTTTCCCACTCTGCAACCCCTTCTCCCGAATCCAGCATCTTCTTGCCCCGAGTTGCCTGTGCACTTCTCATCACCCTTCCAGGGTGTGCGGGCACCCTCGCGGGCTCTGCTAACCCACTCGGGAGGGTGCCAGGTCGTGTTGATGCCATGCTGAATAGCCGGAAGAGGTGGAAGTCTCTCCTCCGCTGCTCCAGCCTCTTCCCAGACTGCTGGAAGTTTGACCCACTGCCGTCTTGCTTTGTTTTTTTTCCTTCTCTTCTGTCTCCTCCTCTTAGCACCAGAAAGGCTTTATCCCCGCCCCCGCCCCTCCTTGTGCCTGACCTGAACTCCCCCTGGATTATCCTTCCACCATCCCTGTCCTGAGGCACCTCTTCTCCAGGCAGTAAGCCTCTTGTTCAAACCTGGATTGTAAAAGTGCCTCAGAAGAAAGAGAGCGGAAAACAGATTGCAAAGTGGCAAAAGACACCAGCAGCTATTTGAAAAATGTATTACCTGTTATAGTGCGAGTGATTTCTTTGGATATTTTGGTCTTTTGTTTCACTCTTGGTTCCTGGTCAAGTTCCTTTGAAAAAATCCCAGAACATTTCTGCTGAACCAAGTAGTAAAGGGAAGAGTTTCCCACTGGGTCCAAGCAGAGCAGGTTGGGTGGAGAGGATCCCAGGAGACCAGGCCTGGGGGGTGGAGGACACGGGCATGCTCTTGAATGGCCTTAGAGGGAGGTCTCCCTAGCCCAGCAGGGGTGTAGAAGGAGGAAAGGCTCTGGCCCTGGGCTCTTGGTGGAAACGAGAAGGACGAGCCACAGTGAGGCAAGCACCTGGGACCTCTCCCCAGAAATTGAACCAACCCCCACCCCCACATAAACACTCGCACCTCTTAAGTCCTCCCTAAAGTACTTGAGTTAGCCTTGCAGGGGGATGCAAAATGGAGCCTGGGGAAAACGATGGAGCCTACAGGAAACTATGGGTTTGTGAAAAAAATCTGATTTGAGGCCTCCTCTGCTGGGTTTTATGGGGAGGCAGTGGGGAGAGTTGTCTCCTTTTCCCTCCCAGATTCTGTTTCTAACCAAATCAGCCTGAGAACCAGAGAGAGGGCAGAACGTAGAAAGCTCTGGCTGCCGAATGGAACCATGAGCAAACTGAGGAAATTCTCCAGCGGTTGCTTGAGGTTCTTGGTCTCTTTCTTCTTTTCCCTGCTGTCATGGTCCCTCTGTTTTTCTGTCTCTGTGTCTCACCTTGAATCTGTTTTTCTCTTCGTCTCTCTCATCTGTTGTCTCACCTTTACACAAACAAACACACACGTGCCATGAAAGAACTGGGACTAAAAGGCAGAGAAACCGGGCATGAAACTCACATCGGGCCAAGCCGCAGGGCATAGGAACTGCAGCTGTTTCTCCCCAGAGGGAAGAACAAAAGCAAATGGGAAAGGAGGGAGAGGAAAGTTACCACTATTCCTTTAAATATCACAGCAGCCACTTGAGGACCTGGTATTCCAGAGTGAGCCCTTGCCCTCACCCAGCCCTCCTTTGCAAGCAAGAAATGTTTCCTGGGCTGTCACCAGGTCCCAGTCAGGGGATGCCCACCTGGCTCCTCTGGAAATCCTATAATCCTACATTTATGAAACACATGGAGAGAGGATTGAGACAAGGTTGAACTCCCTGGGTGTGGAGGCGAAATGGGGAGGGAGGTGGGTCCAGGGCAGGGCCAGGCTGTGCTTAAGCTCTTTCTGGATCTGGCCAATCTCAGTGGCCCTGGCCTCTTCCTTCCAGCCCCTCTTACTTCTTTCTCTTGGGCCCGGCAACCCTCCAGCTACCCTCTCCCTCTGACCATGCCCTGAACTAGCCAAGCTCTCCGACAGCTCCCAGAACACCTTCCTGTCTTAGCCAGTGGGCCAGCTCCAACACTCAGCTCACATGTTATCCCTTCTGGAGAGAGTGCCCTGCCCCTCCCTGCCCCAGGACCAGTAGGTGTGCCTTCCCTGCTGCTCCCATAAAGTTTCAAATAACCACTGGTTTCCTGATACACTTTTCCCACCAGGCTAGAGAGCTCTGGAAAGTCAAGAATTGGATAATTAACTACTTTCTATTCAGACCCTGCTCTCGACCTACCGTATGGGATATTTCAATAAATATTTAGTGGGCTTGGTGTTTCCTTGTCATCCATTCCCCATTTCCCCCTGGTTTTTGCTTGGTGACCTATAGTTTCCAGGGAACAGCTGCATCCCCAGCTCCAGGAATGGAGCTAGCTTTAGACCAAAGTCAACCCCGAGGAGGACAGGGCAGAGGCAGAAGGAACGTAAGCACTTGATGTCAAGGAAGTGGATCAGCCATTGCCTGAAGCCAGTCCTTATGGATGTTTCATCTCTATAAGCCATTAAACTCCCTTGACTGTGGTCGTTTAAGTAGGGTTGTCTCTTATCTGCAACGAGGAGCTGCAAGATAAACCAAATGAATAAATGAAAAAAATTAATGAATGAACACAGTGTCCCCCAAAACTTTTCTAAGCCAGCTGATAGTTGAAGTCTATGCATTATTTCCTCCTGCTTCTCGGCACATGGAAGAGAAGTGATCCTTCTTTCCAAAACTAACCACCTCCTCCTTTTCCAGAAACGGGTTCCAATAATTACCACCACCACCATTACCACCCTCACACCTCCCCAGTCTCTCTTGTGTCTTTGATCTTTTCCTATCCGGTGGCTTCTTCCTCTCCATCTTTAAAAATTCTCAGGTCTCCCTTATCCCTAAAAAAAAAAAAATCCCTCAACTCCTCCTGAAGCTGGATCCCCACCTCCTCCCCTTCGCCTGGAGTCCTTACTACAGGGCGGCTGCTTACTGCCTCCCGGCAGGCACACCCTGGTAGTGCTCAGTGACAGGGCACCATGACACCCTTCCCAGAAGAGCTTGGACCTTGGTCCCTGCTACAGGCTCTATGTGTACCTGACACCAGGGTCCAATGTCAGGGTCTCAAGACTGGCCACCCAGCACCACTGGAAAGCTGGACAGTGAGGGCCACCTCGAGCCTGAAGCTCGCCTAAAGCAAGAATCACTCAGCTGTTGAAAGGGGGAAAACTCAAGTTCCCCAAGTGGAGAATTCTTGATATTCTCACAAGCAGTGGGGACAACCAAAGCAATAGGTGGAGCCCTCAATCTGAGGGTTTGTTCATATGAAAAAGGATAGGCTAAGCCTACTTAAAATTAGGCCTAAGAGTCACCCCCAGAGAACCTCTTTTGTTGTTCAGATGTGGTCTCTCTCTCTCAGCCAACATGACAAGCAAAGTCACTGCCCTGCCCCTCTCTATGTGGGACATGACTCCCAGGGGTGTGAACCTTCCTGGCAACATGGGACAGAAATCCTAGAATGAGCTGAGACTCAGCATCAAGAGATTGAGAAAACCTTCTCAACCATAAGGGGGAAGAGAGAAATGAGACAAAATAAAGTGTCAATGGCTAAGAGATTCCAGAGTCGAGAGGTTATCCTGGAGATTATTCTTACGCATTAAATAGATACCACCTTTTTAGTTAAGGCATAACAGAGAGGCTGGAGGGAACTGCCTGGAAATGTAGAGCTGTGTTCCAGTAGCCATGTTTCTTGAAGATGATTATATAATGATACAGCTTTCACAGTGTGACTGTGTGATTGTGAAAACCTTGTGTCTGATGCTCCTTTTAGCTACCTTATCGACCGATGAGTAAAACATAATGGATTAAAAATAAATAAATAATAGGGGGAACAAATGTTAAAATAAATTTAGTAGATTGAAATGCTATTGATCAATGAAAGGGAGGGGTAAGGGGGACGGTATGCATGAATTTTTTTCTGTTTTCTTTTTATTTCTTTTTCTGAATTGATGCAAATGTTCTAAGAAATGATCATGGTGATGAATATACAACTATGTGATGGTATTGTGAGTTATCAATTATATATCAAGAATGGAATGATCATATGGTGAGAATGTTTGTGTTTGTATAGTGTTATATTGAATAAAAAAAAAAAAAGAATCACTCAGCTGTTAAGATGAGGCTCCCTCACCCAGGTTGCTACAAGCCATCAACCCCCATCCCAACCACTCCCCGTCCCGCCAGTCGGGCTGGGGGTTGGGAGGCAAGGCCTCCATTTGGGCCCCAGAGTGCAGGGAAGAGCCAGGGAAAGCTGGAAGGATCACTCTGGGGCCTTGGGGCCTGGGCCAGGGGAGCAAACCCACAACAGGAAATAGGAGAAGCCCTCCTGGGGACCAGGCAGCCACCCAGGAAAGGAGGAGGCCAAGCACTCAACAACTTCCAGCTCTTCTAGCAAGAGAGGCAGGGACCTCTATTTTGGAAACATGATGTTTTCATGCTCTTTGCTTTTTCTGAAAGGGTGTTCTTGCTGTCTCCTTAGATTTAGCCCAGTTCCTGCAGGAAATGTCAGACCAAGGGCTAATGCTAAGCTTCAGACTTCAAGGAAAGGTGGGTGTCTTTGTCCAGACCAGATCTATAAAGGAGGGTGACAGAGCAGAGGGACAGAACCCCAAGGAACCCCAAGAGCACGGGGGACAAGGTCAAAGCCAGAGGAGCAATGTTTTTTTAGGAGAGTTTCTAGCCCAACCCTTTCCTCAGTGCTCCATTTTTATAAAGTGGACCCCCTCCCTCAGCATGATCAGAGAAACCGGAAGGTACCAGTAGCTGCCCATCTGAGTGAAGGGCAGCCTGGGAAAGAAAGGGGAGATGTTCAAGGGCCAGGGAGGACAGGATAAGTCTTGGAGGAGAGAGGAGGAAGGAAATGCTGGGTCTTCAGGCAGGCCAGACTTGAAGTCTCAAAGCCCACTGCCCTCCCACCAACTGGTCTCGTAAAAGAATGAACAGTTCCACAGGGCTCCCCACCCACTGCATCTGGGTGCCTCTGTCTCAAGAATGCTGAGCCAGAGATGGCGCCTACCCTGCTCACAGCCTGTCTTCCTCACCCACCCAGGCACAACCCGCACACATAGTCACACTCCATTCAGGTCCTGCAGACACAAGCACCAACACCGCTTTGTGGTTTAAACTCTTATACTGAAATATGAGCTGATCCAAAAAAAGGTTGGGTTGGGGGAGAAAGAAGTAACGAAAGGAGGGTGATCCTAGGGCTTGATGTTGCCAACTCTCGGAGTATATGCAGGTCCACTGTCTGTCTGCCCACCCTGGCAGGATGGTCATGCCTTGGAGGTCCGAGCTGGGTGGAGGAGGCAGGCTGGTCCTCAGCTGAAGGGCTTCACCAGCTTCATGGCAGCATAGTTCTGGGGGGAAGGGAGGAAGCAGGGACACGTGGTGACCTCATCAGCACAGGCACAACTGGAGCAGCTGTCCCTACCACAGGGCTGGAGGGTCAGGCAGAGCTTCCTGGAGGCAGGGGGCTGGGAGCCACCTGCCTGCACCTTGCCTTCACCACCCACCGCCCCACACTCCACTCTGCCGCGCTCTCTCCAGTCAGGCAAACCCAACCCCACTTGAAACTCCACTCACACCCTCCCACCTGGGGGCCAAATTGCTCTGTCCGCCCCCACTTCCCCTTTCTATCCAGCACCCACTCCCACCTTCAAACCAGTGGCCAGAGACTCCTCTGATTGCCCAGGGCCTCTTCCATGAAACAGGTGGTGTGAAGGTAGAGCCACAGTCCCCCCCATAACCCCTCCACAATCCCCACACCTCCCCCCTCCCCATTAAAACCCAGGTTCGCTGGTCACCACTCTCCTGCCCAGAAAGCAAAGACAAAGTTGGGCGGTATGGGGACGACCCGAAACGTAGACCAGCACCAGGGATGGGTTGCCCTGAGGAAGCCCTGCCCGCTACAGCTCAGACAGGAATCTCCCCTCCCCACTCCTCCCCCAAAACCATGAAAACACACACAACACAACACAGGGCTCCTAATTGGGACAGTATGTTCCCCAGCGCCATCCCGGGAAAGCCGACCCTGGAAACAAAGCCGGCCGCTCCTTCCCCGCCAAGCTGCCTCCTGCCTCCCCACGCTGGCCCTGCTCCCAGCTGGCTCCGAAGGCGAGGCTGAGAAGAATCAAATGGGCTGCCCCCCACCCTCCTCCCGGGGGAATTTCCAGGAGGTTGGAAGGTGAGGCCAACTGGAGGGGAGCCACCCTGTCCTTAGCCCCCTCCACCAGGCCCTGGCTGGCGATGGCAGGAGTAGGGCCTCGACCCCTGGCTCTCAGGACTGAACCAGATGAGGGGTCCCTATGAAGGGTGGGTATGGGGCCAGGGCAGCCAGGTGATGGAGTGACCAAGGCCTACAAGCAAAGGCAGTCTGCAGCCTCCGTCCCAGGCTGCCTCTCTTTCCCAGCCACCCCAACCTTCAAAAGGGATCTGACCTCCATGGGGCATTTCATAGAGGCTAACTTCCAGAAGAACTCAAAGGAGAGTTTTTGGCACTTTTGGCGGCCAAGAGACAGGAGAGGGCCCTTTGCTTGCCCAAAGGACCTGGAGCTCACACCACCCTCAGAAACCAGGAAAGACTCCTGGTTAGAAGTGGCTGGAAATCTTCCCTTCTGCTCACAGCCAGCCTCCTTCTCGTGGTCCCAGAAGGCCTAAGCTGCCTCACAGCCAGCTCGAGGCTGGGGCTGGGCACAGAAAGGACAGTGGTCAGGTCACTTTGGACCTGCCCCCACCCTTCTCTTGGCTGTCCAAGAGGAGGCTTGCTTGGCATGTGGTCACCCAGGGAGGGCAGAGGTAGCCCCTAGTCATGGTCCCAGGCTCAGAAGGTCAGAGCTGGCCTAGTCCCCTCCTCACAAGTAGGGCTTGCGAGGTTATGCAGAAGTCACTGGCAGGGCCCATATCCAGCCAATATCTCCTGATTCCAAGTGCAGTGCTCTGTCCTGAACAGCAGCACCTCTCAGACTTTAATGTGCCCAGGTGCGGGTTCTCACTCAGCAGCTCTGGGGCTGGCCCAGGACTCTGCATTCCTAATGAGCTCCCAATGGCGCTAATACTGCTGGCCCAGGGACCACACATGGAAAAGCAAGAGTCTGTACTAGCTCTCCTTTTTCTAACTCCCACTGCCGGAGCCTCACAATCTAGCATTCAATGATACAAGGTGTTTCTTGTCATTCCCTGCTTTTGGCATCTCCCCAGCAAATTGTGGACTCCCCAGCAGCCCAGACCTCATCATTTCCCTCATCCCTGCAACACATCCATAATAAAGAAATCAACACTAACCAAATGGTAGCTAGATGCAGAAGGAGAGGAGGTGAGCTCAAGGACAGGCCAAGAGAAGGGCGCCTCCCCCAACTCGCAACAAGGGCCTGATTGATGGGTGGTGACATCAAAGCCAAGATTTGGGGGCTAAGCCCAGACACCCTGTCACCCTCTGGCAGCATATGCTTCCAGGCACATGCCCCTTCCATAGACCTGGATCTAGTCTTCTTTTTGTAATTCCATCTTCCTTCACCTCTCTTTCCATCTTCTTTCCTTCCCCCATCCCAAACTGTACAAGTTTCAGGTCCCCACAACTTGGGTCCACTGCTGCACTGCAGTCACTTTGCTCATCAGTTCTGATTCTGACTCCTGAACCTCAGAATGCATTTCACCGTGGACTCTCAGGCATCAGGCAGTCCAGAGAGCCTGGCCCCTGGACAGACCCCTCAGCTGTCCTGGCTCTAGACTCTCCCTCATTCTTATGAATCAGAGGGTAGCCAGGCCTGAACCAGAGTCCCCTCCACCATTCCTCAAGGTATATAATGTTAGGGACAGACTGGATGGTTTTGTGCATCCCCTATGGTCCCCCTATAAGGCATCCCCTGCTCTAGGATGCCTCCTACAGGCATCTCTAGCTCAGGTAGGGAAATGCTTTATCTCCCCTGCCACCACCCCCTCTGAGATGAGTCACAAAGCAAAGCACTCTGTTGGTAGTAACTCTCCAAGCAGACAGTCCATGCCATGCAGGGACAATGCCTTTGGACGGTGGCCTGGTGCTGACCAGGACTGGCACTCACAACGGCCAGAGCTCTGGACCTACAGCTGGGCACAGATTTGCTCTGCAGCCTACAGCCCATCTCTGCCCCTCTCTGGCAGTTGTTTCCTTGCCATTAAAATTAGGGTGTTATGGGGGTGGATTGCACCATTCTCTCTACTTTTATATAGGTTTGAAATTTTCTTACTATCACAGCTTTCAAAAATTCGAAGGATGACATTAAAAATTGGGTGTCAGCCTGGGAACACTGGGATCGTTTCCAGGTCTACAGTTCTAGAGACAGTGAGTGGCTTGAGCACCCAAGGATGAGCTGTGAGGACCAGAGAAGCAGAGGCCCAGGATCTTCCTCCCAGGGCAGGGCCCCGCAGAGCTAGGGGTGCAGCAGCTGTCACTGGTGGGGCCCTGGCCAGTTCCTTGCCAGGCACAGTCTGGCTTCTTAGCCAAAGAAAAGGGACACCCAATGTGATCCGTGCCAAGGGAGAGGCTCCTGGGCCAGCCCCCTGCTCACCCCGCACTCCCCGGGTGCCCACACCTCTGCGGGAGCAGGACAGTATTAAAGTCCTGTGTGGGGACATTAGCTGAGACCCCCTCCCAGTCCCAGAAGGGGGACCCCTTCTGCTCCCACCAGGCGCCTTCCTCACAGACCAGCGACCTTCTCCTCAGCTCTGCCATCCACATCTTCCCTTCCTTCCAGACCCTGTTCCAGACCCTCTGGCCAAAAGGCTCCCCCACCTCCCCTGCCCCCAGGCCAGCAGTCTCGCTTTCGGCCAGTGCTTTGATAAACATTCCAGGGGCTTGCTAAAGACGGTCATGTCTCCCCATCAAGGGCAGGAAACCAAACTCCCGTTGGACTAAGGGCTCCTCAAAAGTAGGACTGTGTCTCTTACCAGACTGGACACTCCCCAGAGTAGGGGCTGTGCCGCCCTCATCAGACCAATGGCTCCCCAAGGACAGAGGCTGTTTCTTTCCATCAGAATGGGGGGAGTGCTTTAAGGACAAGGACTGAACCCCAACAGGCCCGAGATCAGGGGCTGTGTCTCCCCTATCAGACAGGAGCTCCCCCAGGACAAGGCCCGTGCCTCTCCCATCAGGCCTGCTCACCGGGAAGGCGTAGACGAAGATACCCAGGAACAGCAAGAGGACGAAGAGAATGATGAAGAGGATGATGGCACACCGGAATCGCCGCCACACGATGAACTTCATGGTCTTGTACGGCGAGGTGAACCACAGGAAGGAGGTGTCAGGGCGCCTGAAACGCGGTCACCATGGTCAGTGGGGCACCTCTCCCCACAGCTGCTTCCTGCAGGCCCCACTCTCAGCCTGCAACATCAGGCCCGAGAGCCCCGGTCCTCCTGGTCTGCCCCCCACCCAGCCTGGGGCCCCTCACCCCCAAACAGCCCCAAATGTGGCATCTGCATTCCCTTCTCCCAGCCTTTGCCACAGTGTTACCCGCCTCCCCACCCCCTCCCAGGCTGTCCTCTTCTTGTGTGGTGCTCACAAACCCTACACATCCTTGGGATCCAGTTCTTAGCCCATCCTCTCCAGGGCACCTTCCCTGCCACTTTCCAGGACTTAATCACAGAGTCCAGATTTGGGAGCTGGGCAGAGACCCCTGGGGGCTTGCAAGGTAGGTGAGAAGCCAAGCCACCGGCCTAGGTGCATAGGGTAGGTCCCTGGTAGGGGGAGGACAGTGATCAGAGAACCCAGAAACCTGGTTTTCTTTCACTCCCACCCGAAAGCCTCAAACCTTCCACTTGGTCAACCTTGCACCCAGAGAGCATATGGGATTTCATGTCTCAGTGACAGCCACGCTAACTTCCGCTTGAGCACTGCCTGGCCTCATGGCTCTCTTGCCTCCCTGACCAGACCCCACCATCCATGGCCTTGCCTCTCACCGCTCTGCCAGCCCTAGCACTAAGGATGGCACCATGAGGAAGTGAGCTACTGTCCATATTCAGTGTGTCCTGAGCCAAGCAGACAAATGCACCCGGTGACCCCTCCACCCCTCACAACCCTGCAGCAACCGCTATCTAGGCTGCTACTGCTACTGGCTTGATCTATCTCCCATCCAGTCCTGTGATGTAGGGAAGACAGAAGCTCATCTCCCCATTTCATGGATGGGAAAACCAAGGCTGAAAGACTGTTCTAAAGCCATGCTGACAGAACAGGAGAGCCCTGGAAGGCAGCTCAGTAAGACCTTGGGCAGGCTCCCAAGTCCATCAGACCAAGTTTGAGAATTCCAGCTTCGACCACTTTTTTGGTGGTATGACCTCATTAAACTTTTCTGAAATTGTTTCCTCATCCGTAAAGTGAGGCTCATGATAACAAATACAGGCAGGTTCTGTAACATGCTTATATATGGCAGGATGCTTAACACATGACAAACAGGTCTCCAGCAGAGGCTTTTTCTCGAATTGGCTGAGGAATAATTGTCCCCCAGAATGACTTCCATGCAACGGCCTTGGCTCTCCCTGGGGGCTTTGGGCCCTCTGTGTGGTACGCAGCAGGGTGCCTCCTGGCCTCCAGCTTACACTCACCACTCCCCACCCCCTGGGTCCCTAGAGCTTCTGAGCTCAGGAGCAGGGCACTAACCTGGGGGTCTCCAGCTTGGGGTTCATGTTGGGCTCATCACGGCCCTGGCCCGCAGGCCGCTCCTCGTGCTCATTCTCTGCTAAGATCTCCAGCGTCAGCTCCAGCTTCCCCTGCGGGCACAGGGGGTCTGGTCACGGGCACGAAGGCTCTGCCCAGTGGCCTGGAGACAAGCCAGGCCCCAACAGATGCAAGGGCCACTTCATTATTTTTAAAAGACATGGGCTTGTTCTGATCGTAAAAGCTACACGTGCTCTTTGTAGAACAATTAGAAAGTACAGAAATGCACATTGAAAGGAGAATATCACTTATGATTCCAGCATGTGGGCACAAACACTGCTAATCTGTTTATGTATCAGAGATCTTTCGCTCTGCAAGTAGATGAACTATCATACTGGATATACAGCTCTATAACTGCCTTTTTCGCTAGGGGATACATTATATTTGACTATAATTATATAGTCTTTAAACTTTGGTTTTTAATGGCCACAAAATATTCCATGGGAAGGCTGACCATAATTTATTTAGTGAACTACTTATTTGGGTTCACTGAAGTTGTTGCCAACCTTTGACATTATAAATAATTCTGCAAGAAACTCCCAGGACCTAAAGTTTTAATTTTATCTGGTTATTTCTTCCAGCAAGATTTTAGAAGTAGGATGACAGAGTCAAAGGCCATAAATATTGTTAAATCTCTTACAAATTAGCAAATTGCTTCCCAAATAGTATAATAATTAGTGCTCCTGGCAAAAGTAAACAAGAGTGCCTGTCTCTCTGCATTCTTTTTTATTTAAAAAAAAAAAGTTTTTTCTAACTTAATAGGCAAACATGTTATCACATTTAAAATATTCCTTCATTTTTGTTATAATAAATTGAGTAGACTGAAATACTAGTGATCAATGAAAGGGAATGGTAGGGGTACAGAAAAAAATAGGGGGAACAAAGGTTAAAATATACTGGGTAGATGGAAATCCTAGTGGTCAATGAGAGGGAGTGGTAAGGGGTATGGTATGTATGAGTTTTTTCTTTTTATTCTTTTTTGGAGTGATGCAAATGTTCTACGAAATGATCATGGTGATAAATATACAACTATGTGATGATATTGTGTGTCACTGATTATACACCAAGAATGGAATGTTCATATGTTAAGAACGTTCACATTTGTATGTTGTTATGTTTTGTCAATAAAAATATTTCAAAAAAGATTATTGCAAAGATAAGTACTAAAATATATATATATTCCTTTATTTCATAACTAGGGGGAATAGACTTTTTTTATGTTTAATGGCTTTTGGTACTTCTTTTGTGAATTATCCATTCATATCCTTTGCTTTTTTTTTCTCTCAGGGTGTTAATATTTCTTATTCATTGTTATAATTCCTTATATAACATGGATATTTTATCACAAGGGCCACTTTAAGGGTTGACTGGCCACCTGCTACTTCTAAGTAAACTAACAGGAATTTATTAACCTCTTCTCCAAGGCTGCGCTGGACTCAGAAAGGACTGTTCTCGCCGGTCCTCCAGCCATGGCCCTGGGCAGACTTCTGTGCAAGGATGGTCCCTTGAGGAGTCCTGCACCACTGCCCATCACAGGAAGCCTGAGTCAAAGGGGAAGCCAGGACCCAGCTCTCTGCTAAGATTAAGTGAGCAAAATTTAAATAGAATCCACCTGAGACAAGGCCGTCTCTGGATTTAAATGGGGTTCCTTCAGAATGTGAGCCTCAAAGGAGAGGAAGTCTGGGGACTGGAGGGCAAGAGGGATGCTGGAAAATAGAGAGACGGAGGGAAGGAGAACAGGAGAGTAGGACAAGGGGGTAAGGATTGGACAAGTGTGTGCTCGGTGATTTCTATGGAAGAAGCCCCCAACCCTCCACTGGCGTTGGGGCAAGTAGACTTACTGCCAGCATCTTCTTCTCACCCTCTTCTGCAACACAGGGCCACCAGCCCTTCACTGTTTTCTGTTCAAAAAGGGACACAAACCACTCAGGGTGGAAAGTGTCATCTAGCTGGTCTAAAGAGCACTTCTCTGCTGTCTTGGCTGGCTTGGGCATGCGGTTGAGATCCAGCTGCAGGGAACCTGCAACAGGGAGTTGCTTTTTGGCCACAGGTGCAACAATCACTGCCAGCCTAGGGGTACCCTGGGACAAGGCAGGTTCAAGAAAAACTCAAGGTTGACTCTTGAGCTTCCATCCATGGGCATAGCCATAGATTAAATTCCCAAACCACCCACCTTTCCAGCCACAGCCTCTCATCCCATCTACACAGCCTCCCTCTGCTCATGTAGCCACATGCTCTCTAATCTACCCACATGGCTAATCATCCTGTACACGGAATCCACTACTCATCTCGGGGAACCCACTACACATCCACAGGGACCCACTACTCATCACGCCATGCAGAAGCCAGTCACTGTTTGCTCACTGTTTGCATTCATCATGCAGAAATTTTTAGAGAGCACCTTCTCTACAGAGGGTCTGGTGCTGGGAACTTGGGATTAAAATTGAGGAGTGCACAGTCTAGCAGGGGACACAGATTCCTATACAACAGCCTGGAGGGCCATTCCAATGACTCCACCAGCCCTGCTGTGTCTCATACCTCATGCAGCACTGGGGATCCAGGTACCCTGAGCTTCCTATGGGCCGAAAGCAGGACTGCTCCTCCTACCTATGCTTCCCATGGGGCCCAAGAGTGGCCCCCACACAGTGGAGTCTGGAGGCAGCCCCCGCTGTGCAGAACAGGGCTGACTCAAAACATGCTTACCCAGGTAGTCATCAAAGGAGAACCTGTCATTGTCCCAGATCTGGAATACCACGCGTGCTGGGATTTTGCTCTCAGTCTTGTCCAGCCTCCAGAAAGCATCCTGGCCCAGAGTAGGAGCAGAAGAAGAGGAAGCAAGGTTAGAAAGAGGCAGGGTTCCTGTCCAGCCTGGCAGGTGGCCTGGAGGAGGCAGGGGAGTGGGATGTACTATAGGGTCTTGCCAGAGCAGGATTCCAGCAGGAAGACTGCAAAGGGTAGCCCCTGTGGCGCAGTGTTCAAGGGTGGGCTCACTTCACGTAAGATGACTCTTTTAATCTGTGAGTTCATTCCATGAGTTTATCATTCCACTTTACAGATGATGAAACAAAGGCTTAGAGAATTTAAATTTCAACCCCTCAGCCCTGCTCTGCCCATGTGATCTTGGGATCAGGGTGAGTAGGCTGAGAACTTAGAGGACCCTCACCCCACTCTAGCTGTCTCCGGAAGGATTGTTCCCCAATACACTAGTATAAGGAGCTATTACAAGAGGCCAGTGGCCCAGCTCCTGCCTTATCATCCACCCCACCCTCACCTCCAAGAGTTGCTCCAGAAAAATAAAAATCAAAAACATTGGAAAGGCGATGAGCCTGGAGCTAAAAGGAGAGGAGGGGTCCATAGGGACCCTACACCATGAAGGTACAAACTCTGTGGCACTGGGAGGCACTGCCAGCTGCATGAGGTTTATCCAGCTGGTGAATGCCCTCCCAGCACAGCCTACTGCTCAGCCAGGGCCACGCCCACTGAGTGCCCACCCCAGCCTCAGAGTCCTGTCAAACAGGTCCCACTGCGCTCCCAAACCCGAGGCTGCAATTCCCTGCTGGAAGGTAGGGTCACCCTGCAAAGGGCCCAGCTGTGGGCTGGCCCGCTGCCTGGGCTGGTTGGAGGGGTTCCGGTAACCGGGCTGGCCCCTTGCCCCCCAGCCCTCTGTCTGGTGCCTCCCCCCTTTTCCGGGCCCCAGCCTGGCCCCAGTCCTCCTGCAGGTGCCTCCCTCCTCTGGAGAGGCTTTTATGGCACAGGCCGCCAGCATCCTCCATTCCTCCTGGCCCTCCCGGTTTATGGGCTCAGTAATGAGCCAGAGGTTCAAACGGCCCCTGGTGGGAGCAGCTGGGCTGGGGCTCCAGCCTGGGGAACGCCCCCCCTTTCCCCCAGGTCCCAGCCGCTCATTACGCTCCCGGCCTGGGCACTTTTACTAGCTGTTTATTTGTAGGGTGGGTGCCCGACGTGCAGGCAGGGCCTGGTGGGTGTGCTGGGCTCCAGGTGGGGAGCCAGGCCGGGGCAAGCAGCGGCGGCTCAGAGCAGCCGGATGAAAGGAGACCTTGTACTTTACGACAGTCTCGTCTGGTTAATGGGATCCCTAGAGAGCCAGCCTGCCAGAGGCCCTGAACCCCATGGCAGAGGGCTGGCTCGGCAGCAGGCCTGGGGAGCCCCAAGGCTTTGCAGGCCCTGCAGCCCCCACTACTAACCCTGCCCCAGACTCAGTCCTTCAGCCCAGACCAGGTACTTGGTGCCCCACTGTGGGCCCCATCTCCACCTTGCTCTCCCAGAGGCCCCTCTCCCATGGAGGGATCCACTGGTCCTGCCTTGGGCCAAGACAGCTTCCTCACTCCTGAACGTGGTTGACATCTAACCTCCTGACCTTGGCCTCACACAGAACTTTCATTCCCTCCAGCTCCCCACCCTCCCAGGGGGCCTCCCCCTCAACTCCTGCAGACCTGTACCTGGAGACCCTCATGGGCTTCTTAGCCCAGATCCTGAGGGTCCTCAGGCCAACCTTTCCCTTCCACACATCCTTAGTCCCCCTGCCTCCAGAACGCCCACCACAGGTCTGCCCAGCTCTCTCCATAACGCAGAGGTGAAACCACATCAATGCCAGCACAAAGCCACTGCAAATTTTCAGTCAGCAACCCCACCTAGACTCTCAGAACCGCCAGGTAAGGCCGCTCTGTGCCATCAGTTAGCACTCCCCCATCCTCTCTCTCCCTCCCTTCCCTACTCTTGCTTTCACTCAGTATAACAGCTATTTTCAACTTTTTCATTTGACTCAAATCTCCAACCTCATTTCCAAGAGATTCTCTCTCCTCCTACTTTATAGGGAAAAAATGGAAGCCTCAGCTCCCTGTGACTCCTTCTGGCCCCCATTTCCACCTGTTATGCCAAAGGAAAGGAGGTCACTGTGCAGTTCTCGGTCCAGCTCTTCCAACTGCGATGCAGAGACAAGCCTGGACAGCCCGGTGGGGCTCAGTGAGCCCCAGAGATGGTGTGCAGGACCCCTCGGCCCTTCCCATTGCCAGTCTCTGCTCCCCACTCTGTCCGTAGCAGAGAGAGGTGGTGCTCTTTGATTTGGGGCTTTCCCTGACAAATGCAAAGTTTGCTCTATTATGGAAACATGCTTGTGTCAGACAAACACTGAGGAAGGGCAAACAAGACTAAACCTGCTAATAGTATAGGCTTTCTAGACTGCCCAGGACTTGGGGTTGTCACTAAATTCTGCATTCCCACATGCACTGGGCAGCAATCCCTGGGTGAAAGAATCCATTCAACCTTGCTTAACCCATATTTTATGTTAGTTGATGGTTTCAGAATGTTCAACAGAACATTGTGATTTCTCCAAAGTGCATATGGCCTCCTGTCACACAGAGAAGACATAATGAAGAGAATTCAGAAGAGCCCAGACCACTCAGGTATTTGGGAAAGAAAGAAGTCTTGAGCCACCTCTGGAAGGAGACCAGCAGACCCTAAATGCCAGGGAGGTATTTGCTCCTTTGAGTAGGGGAGCCCCTCAAGGTGGACATTAATTTTAGGTGGGACACAGGTGATCTTAAGCTCCAACAGAGGCCCCTCACTGTCTGCAGTACCCCCTGCACCGTGGTGTCCAAAAGCAGGCAGGGCCTGGTGTCACCAGAAGGCGGCCAGCCTCTGCGCTCTGCCCTGTAGCAGGGGTAGAGAGTTTATGGCCCAGATGAGCTCCAAAATAGGAAATGCCGAGACCCAAAAACTGAGGTCCCCAAATCCACCTCTTTCCCCTGGCTGATGCCGACCAGGTCTCCCCAGATGCCTTCACCCCTGAGAGGTCAGGGGGTGGACACAGGAGGGAAGAGGCTTTAGGCTTGAAAGGACAGGGTCACTCCAAGTGACTGTCCAGCACAGACAGTGGCCACAGGCACCAGACATGGAAAACTGGGAAACAAGACCACAGAAGGGACTTAGCAAAACAGCACCCAACACTCTGGACAACCCAGTCCACAGGCCAGGCCAGCCTTGTGGGAATCTCTGCTGCTGGCGTCAGCCCCACTGCCTCTGATGGCTATGCTGAGTTTCCTACATGTGATCTTTCCCCTCTGACTCCAAGACCCCTTCTGCTCTGGCTGCACACAGAGGTTATTTGGCTTGTCTAAGGTGGGGAGGAAGGCAGGGGCCTTCAGACCTAGACTTAGTGACACAGGAAGCTAGGGAGGGTGCTGTAGTAAGGGGGACATAGGTGGCAGCAATGATGGTGGAGGTGGGGGGGACTTTGGAGGTAATGGAAGCAGTGATGGCATGAGTGATGGGGCAGTGGTGTCGTGGAGGCACTAGCAGTGGCAGGCAGTGCTGGTGGTCACACAGTGATGGAAGTGGTGGCCCCACTGGTGGGGGACAGCCAGGCAGACGTGACCGCACTGCCCTTCGAAGGCCCTGGGACTGGTTCTGCCAGGGCCAGGGGTCACGCTCACCTTCTTGGCAACAGTGCAGACTTGCTCAGCCGGCAGGTAGTCGAAGGGAAAAACAAACCTCCAGTTAAAGTTGCCTTCGCCTCCCAGGGACCGATAATGCACATCTGTCTTTTGCTTGTGCTCTTCAAAGCCGACCATCCAACTAGACACACATTTTTAAAGAACATTTCTAATTTAGGCTCTCACCGCAGTATGGATCCTCAACTTAGGCAAACAGAGGAACCGAGAAGGTAAATGAGGTGATGGTGGCATAGCATTATCAAAGTATAACAGCACTGAACTACATTTTGAATGTGGTCAAAGATTTAGGTTGTACCTATGTTATTAGGATAAAAATTAAAACAACAAATACAGTACTGTATGACACAGTGAACCCTACTGTAAACAGTGGGCTATAGTTAATAGTACAATTATAAAAATGTTTTTTTCCATGAATTGTAACAGATGTACCACCTTAATGCAAGGTGTTAATAATAGGGTGTTATATGGGAACTTTTTTTTTTAGGCATGATTTTTCTGTCAACCTACAACTCAAAAAAAAAAAGAAAGAAAGTAAAGGAGCTTGGTAAATGATACAGCAACAATAATTCCCCAAAAGTCTCTATTATATATAAAATGGACTATAAATTTGGAAACATTCTAACTTCTCAGCCACTATGGAGGGACCTCCTCAAACTCCATTAAGTCCAACCAAAGATTGGAGTGGAAGGAGAAATCTGGTGGGAGGGCAACTCCCCGGAGGCCGAGACCACCCCATCAGGCCCTGTCTCCTCCCCACCACTAGGCTGTAGGGCAGCGGCAGAGGCCCGGGGAGAGGTGGGTGGGGAGGATGTGCTCGCTACCCTTTCACGTAGATGTCGCTCATCTTCTCCCCAGTGATGCTGAGGTCATCCAGGATCACGTCTTTCGTGTTCCAGATAATACAACGCAGGAAAAACCTGGGATGAGAAAAATGATTCAATTCCACGTTGATTTAGGATTTCCTACTAAGGGTAGGGAGGGCCCTGGGGCTCCACCTGCCCAAGAAGGACTCAGATGTGAGCCCGGCCCAGACAACAGCTGCCCTGCAGCCCGCGTGGCCAGAGCCTGGCCATGGAGTGAGCCCCCGGTTGCACCCCCAGCTGAATATGACCATGCCCTGTCCTCTGTCCCATTTCCCACCCCAGGGCAGGTCGGGGCCTGAGCCTGGGCAAGTTACCTTTTGGCTCTCCGTGGGGTGATGTTGAAGGGAGGTCCAGGCCGCCCCAGGGCCTTTGGAAACAGGTCGATCCACATCTGCAGCTTTCCCTGAGGAGACATGACCCTGTTCTCTCATCGCCCTTTGCCTTCAACCAGCACTTACCGAGTGAGCACCTGCCTCCTTCCAGACACTCCAGGAACAGGACTGAGAAGAGCTGGCTATGGGGGAGGCTCAGCACCCCGATGCAGGGGAGGAGCATGCAGAGGCCCAAGGGGCCGACTGCAGAGGGGAGCCCACTGTCCCACAGGCCGCTGACCTGGGCCCAGGCCTGGGGTCAAAGGTCAGGGGAAGCATCCCAGAGATGGTGACGTTGGAGCTGGGCCAGGTTGAAAAGGAGGCCCAGGGTCTTCCTAGATGGAGGAAATGGGGTACACTGAATCTTGGAGGGCTCAGAGAGCATGGTTTACGTGCAGGGAGGGCTGGAAACCACTCTACCCACCCACCCTCAGTTTCAGCCCCCTCCACAAGACAAGTGTTATTTTTGTCCTCATCCTACAGAAGAAGTAGGGAGTGAAGTAACTAGTTCAGCAACCTCCACAGGAAAAGAGAGCAAAAGAAGCAGAGGGGGAAGCTTCAACAGCTGTTGTGCTGCTGCAGAGAGGCTAGTGGTCCAACCCCCTGGGGAAGACAGAGCAGTGCTCCAGAGCACAGAGGGGGGCCCTGCACCTTCAGTGAGGCGTCTTCCTGGTTCACCTGAGCTCTGCTCATTCCTGCAGCCTTTCCTCTCCTCCTCCTCCTCCAAAACCCAGCTCTGAGCTCACCTGCTCCAGGAAGCCTTCCCTGGACACCACCCACGCCACCTCCAGGCCTGCTGTCTCTCTGCTCATCCTCCTTTCTGAAGCCTGCTCTTAGTGGCTGCTCTGCCATGTGTCCAGGAGTCAGTCACCTGCCTGAACACACCACTGCAGCCCAGCACAAGGCTGGACAGCTGAGACATCACTGACCGATGGTCAGGGGTGGGGCATTCCCAGAGGCCACCCTGGAAATGCCGAGGCTTCAGAGGAAGTCAGAAGTAGGTCTACACAGGACAAAGGAGGGGGCTGGGCTCATCCCCAGGCCCAAGAGAGCCCCTCACAGTCCAACCCATACCATGTGAAACAGCGTCAGGCCAAACCCTGTGGTTCCCACTGGTTCCTCTGGGTGGTCTGTGCTGTCCTTGGGGTAGAGCTAGGTAGATTTCAGGGATGCTGAGGTCCAAGCATCCTACCTGCTCAATGTCTGGCTGCAGGGGGCTGTACAGGGGCCGTGACTCCACGTGCTCCGGGACCAGGCCCTGCTGCTGAAGGATGTGCAAGGCCAGCCGCTCCTCCACTGGGCCCAGGTGTGGGTTCTGGACCCTGCCAGCTTCTGCCCCAGAGAAAAGACACCAACGTTGTAAGGGTCTGGCAAGTAGGCCATAGTAGGGCTGCCCTAGGAGCAGCAGGCTGATCAGGGCTGCCTGGGGCCAGTGGGAAGTCCCTAATCCCCCAGCCCAGATGCACTTCTTCCAGTCCTCCCTTTGAACTTTCTGTAGGAAATATCATTGTTTGCTGGCTGTATGATTAAAATCCAAATTCCTCATTGCCATCTTTCCTCCCAAGCCTCTTTTCCACCAAGTTCTTCTTCCTCCTTTCTACCAATCCAAATCCTCCCCATCAGACATAGCCCACTGCTTCTAGGAAGCCCTCCCTGACTGCTCCCAGCTCTGAATTCCAGCAGTCTCTACCCCAAGATCTGGCATCTAAAGGCTGTTAGGACTGTCCTCTGGTACAGGTAAGCTATTCAATGAGTAGCAGTAGTTAAAATAATAGCAGGAATAGCAAACAGAGCAGGTACCATGTACCAGGCACTGCTCTTTATAGATAGTAACACATTTAATCTGAGATAGTGACACTTTTACCCCAGAAAGTAAGTGCTGCTATTATGCCCATCTTATAGATGAGAAGCACACAGCTGGTAAGCAGGGCAACTGGGATTCCTGACTGTCTTAGGGGCCATGGACTCATTTAAGAGAGGCACATGACTGGATGTGAACACCGCCCCATGCCCCCTCATGCCCCCTAGGTTCATGGGATGTGTCAAGGGTAGGGGCAAAGACATGGCGGGGGGGGATGCTGAGGAGGCGCTGGCCAGGGGTGGTTCTGATGCTGAGACACTATGCTGACTAGCCAGCAACATGAACTTGGAGGCCCCTGTGACTGCAGGCCAGGAAAGGGAGGGGGCATCCATATATATACATACACGGGTAAGCACACAGGTACACACAGAAATATGCACACAGGTACACACACAGGGAGCACACAGGTATGCCCATGTTCACCAACACATATCTCACGTACACACACACATGCACACACACGTTTCTCTGGGCCCCCTCAATCAGTGCCACAAAGGAAGTGCAGGGCATTGCAGAAGGAGCCCCAGGCCAGGGAGACACCTCTGCTCCCAGCTGGCTGCGTGACTGCGGACAGCTTGTTAACTGCTCTTGCCCTCAACTGCCTTATCTTAAAAGCAGGCAGAGGTTGGACCTCATGGTCTCTGGCTCTCAGGCAATGGCTTCCATTGGCTTTATGATGGGAGTCCCAGCCCCTGAGCTCAAACTGCTCACAGGGCAGAGGGGAAGGAGGCCCAGGGACAGTAGTGCAGAAGGAAGGGAGGATGCGAGGGGTGGGGCCTGGGCAAGCGCAGCCTCCTCTGCAACTGGGGAGCATCAGGGAAGCAGAGAAGAGGAGGATAGGGGTTGAGGGATTCAGCTGCAAAGCCGTCATTTCCCTTGTATAACTTCAGCACACGCTCCGACATCAAACATCCCTAAAAGAGCCCAGAGGAGAGGGGCTGGCAGGGCCTGTAAACACCTCTGGGGAGCTTGAGCGGCTCTGGGCCGAGGTGCAGGCCTACGGGCATGCCAGATACCCCAGGAACCTGGAAGCATGTGACACAATGTATCAGGCAGAATCAGGGGCCAGGGAAGGGCTGCACAGCTCCCACCTGCCCTTTGGATGTTTTAGGTATAGGGAGTGTGAGTGGGGGTCTTGGAAGGTACAGCAGGTTCAAGCTGTACCTTAGGTTAGAGCATTTCAAATAGACAACTGCTCCTCAGAGGGGGCTACACCCCAAGCCCCAATCACCCAAAGCCAGAAGCAGATCGAACCTGACCCACTTTAGTTCTAGATACACTCACAATGTTGCCCTCAAATGGGCCCCAACGTGCCTTACACTGAACCCTGACTCTGACCCTACTCTTTCCCTTCACCTTGGTCCCACCCCGACCCTTGACCCTGGTCCCTAATTTCCACAATGGGATCCCAGTTAAAGTACTGCTCCCCTAAGTACCAAGTGCAAGTTCAGCCTGTCTGGATACATCGGAGGGATCTGAGCCCATGCCCTGCAGATGCAGGTTCTCCCCGGGAGGCCCTCTGTCTCTTGGTGGGGGGGGGGGGGGTAGGAGGGAGAGCCCGCCATGGTTTCGAGGCTTGCTTGGCAGCTCACCAATTTCTGCGATGGTGTATTCTTTATCCTGAAACAGCACCCGGTCTGTCCGGTACACTGGGGCCTTGACTCGGCGCTGCTGGCAGAAGAGGTGGAGGAGCTGGGAGGGACGGAGCTGGTCCCTCCACTGGTTCGGTCCCGAGCTGAGGTCCAAGCACAAGACAAAAATGAGCTGCTTCTAGGACACTGCTGCGGGCAAAGGGGCGAGGAGTCCCACAGCATCACCTGCCCTTCACTTCTACTGTGGGCACCCTATCTGGCTGCACTTTGGGGCTGGGGATCCCCATTTTACCAATGGAGAAACTGAGGCCCAGGCAGAAAAGGAGTTGCTTAAATGCACACCAAGTGGGAACTTAGGTATTCCCAATTCCCAAATCTGGGACTCGGCTCCAAAGAAGGGCCAAATTGGGAGGGGAGAGGAATCCTGATAGGCACTGCTGCAAAATTTCCTTCAGGCCCAGCTGGGTCCATGTGTCCCACTGTCTCCCTCCTCCCACTCCAGGGGCCCGCCCACTGTGGGCCTTTGGTGGCATATGAAGGAGAATTGCATTGTGATGGCACGATGAAGAGTCAGACCCTTAGGTTCAAGTCTTAAGCCTGCCACTTACTAGCCATGACTTTCCCGCACCGGTCCCCTCATCTCCAGAGTGGGACAATACCCCCAGTGGATTAAATGAAAGATTGCCTGTAAGGGGCTTAGCCCAGGGCTGGCACATAGTAAGTGCTCATTTAACAATGGATGGATTTGTTAGCAAAGAGGCCAGCCCCGTGTACATACACACAGTAGGTCTGTGGGAGTCCACACCGAGCCCCAAACTTGGACAGCAGCCTGTTCTCCAAATCAATGACTGTCTCCCCAATCTTTTCATCCTTGGAGAGGAGGTCATAGTCATAGAGGGTGATCTTCAGGTCTTTCTCCAGAGGCAGCATACAGGTCAACTCGAACATCCTGCAGAAGGGAGCCTGGACATCAGGATATCTGCTGGTTCCTTGCTATGGCCAGACATAGGCCAAAACTCAGGGGCATTGCCAGGTGAAAGCATGAGCTCAAAAGCCATCCAGGAATGGCCCTGGCTTCCATAGGGCCCTACAATCTTCAGGCTTCTATAGCTTTTAAGGTCAATAATGTACCACCCAGCACCCTACTGGTAGAGGGCAGGTCCAAGTGTGTGTGTATATGTGTGTGTGTATGCACATGGATGTGTCAGGTTTTCCCAAATACTTAGGTACAGAGCAGATGCTTGCCTGATGCAGCACAGACTGAGTGAATGAACTTGAAGAACATTAGGACTGACATTTCAACCAGAGTGCCAGGATAAATTGAGGTGAAATTCCAGAGTGAGGGGCCAGAGTGTCCCTGGCAGAATTTACCAGGGGGTTGACCAGGGACCCACTTTCTGGACTCCAGGCCTCACACCTATCTCTGGAGTGGGAGCTATGAAGAGATTTCTTTGGAGAGAACTCCTGCTGTGTTCTGAGACCACCCCCCGCTATGGGGGTCAAATGTGGAGGGTACTTCCCCTTCTGCCCTTGAAATGAGCTTCCTGCAAGCAGGGGGCACAAGCCTGGTGGCCGACTCATGCTCATGGAAGCTGCAGCAACTTGTGGCATAGAGAGACTGGGGGCTACATCTGGAGGGCACTGCACTCCCATCAACTGCTCGGCAGACGGCATGCGTTTCCAATGGAGGACAGATGGTCCCCGGGAGGCCAGCATGCGCTGCTCTAAGTCCTGCCAAGAGGACCTCAAAGGGGCTCCCATGGCGAGGGACCAATGTGGGGGGCGGCCAGCTAAAGAGATGTAGCATCTGCCACATCTCTAGAGAGCCTCTGGGAAGGACCCACAAGAAAATGAATCGGCTTTAGACATCTGCCACCCAGCGGGCTCCAGCCCCCAAGGACAGGGATGGTCACCACATGAGATGAGCCCGCTCCCCTAATTTGAGCTCCCTGGTCCTGGAGGAGTAGAAATTTCAGCAATTAGGCTGATGTGGTGAGAGGAGAAGCATTTAGCAGGGAAAGGGAGAAAGTCAAAGGGTCCCCCTCCCACCACCCTGCACACACACATGTCCATGCAGGTACATGGCTAGACCCAAAGTAGACCTAGATGGAGAGAGAGAAAGATAACCCTACATCCATTGAGTGGTTTAATTATTACACATGACTGGGCACACTGGTTACTGAACTGAGACTGTGGGTTTGTGCATAAAGGCGAACTGAAAAGTTGCAGGCCAGTTTTCCACCCAGGGAATGGGGAGCATCACCCACAGAGTGCACGTTTATGGGATGCTAGCAGATAAAAATAAAGTTGTGTTTTGAGTATATCCCACGTGTTGTACATGTTCAACAAACGGGTTACAGAAAGTTTCTGCTGTGCTCCAACAGAGGCTTGGAAAACCAGGCTGGCCAGCTTGGGGTGCCCGGGGGTGGAGGGGAAAGATGGTGAAATGGGAGTGGGAAGTATGTGCTCCTGCCCTGGCTCCCCAACGCTGCCCTGAGCCCTGACACCCCACTGTGGGATCCTGCCTACCGCCCCATGACCACTAGCCTGTGGCCCCATCCCAGCCACTGGAAATTTTCAGAGAGTGTTCTTCCCTCCACCCTCCTCTCCAGCACCCCATAGTGCTGGCTCATCACAGGCCAGGACGGCTTCCCCTTTGAAAACCACATCTCCAAAGGCCACTTGGGCCCTTGTTGCAAGAGTCACAACAAACTTGAAAGACAGGGGCTACAGATTCAAATAAGTTTGTTGACAATATGGGACAGCACATGCCTTCTCCTACAGATGCTGTTGGGGAGGTAGCTGCCAACCTCCCTCTACGGCTCTCCTTTCTCTGGTCTAAATAAGCTCGAGACCAAACAGCAATTCAGGGCCCTGAGGGCTCCTCCCATGCAACTGGTGCCGGTTCTTCCTTTCCTTGATCTTAGAGTTCCAGGATCGTTTTACTTTCTTGGTCTACATTCTCCCTCTATCTATCTGCTACTGACTAATGTGGGACAATAAAAGGGAATGATGACTAAATAAAAGGGCATGATGACAATGTGGTATCCTGGCATGGATCCAGGGGCAGCAAAAGGGCACAGTGGGAAAACTGGAACTGAGTTAACAGCAAAGCACCAGCATCAATGCCTTAGTTCTGATAGGTGCACCATGATTCTGAAAGATGTTGACAGCAGGGAGACTGGGTGCCAGGTACCAGGAACTCTCGATGCTATATTCACAACTACTCCACACATGTGATACACCAAATTAAGCATACATCTAAACCAAAAGCATAATTAGCAAATACAAGCTCTGGGTTTCCATTTAGATTTCAGATCATAGAAGTAATTGTATGTTTAACTAGGAGCTGCTCTGCCAGAACTCAACACTTTTGCACCTAAAGAAGAGCTCGTGAGGCCATGCCCCCAGAGACACGCAAGATTTAGGGACTACAGCTTTGCTCCAGGAGATGGAGACTTCCCAGCAGTAGGCACATTCCCCCCACCCCAAACCAGACTGTAGGTTATCCAAACTGATTCCTCCACCCCAAGACCTGAGCTGCCCCCAACTTACTTTCCAAACACCGGCTCCAGGGTGCAGGGGATGTAGTTATCCTGGTCACTCAGTGACTTCTTCCCTATGGAGATCTTGATGTAAGGGTCACACTGGAGGAAGAGACAGAATTCCACTTAGTGAAATCACTTTTCCCACACATGTTTGAAGCCTCTTGGCTCCAGCAGTGGGGATAGAATGCCTGAGTCCTCCCACTTCCCAGCTGGGAGAAGGCAGGTGGGGCTGGGCCCATATTCTCAGAAACACAATAGTTTGTATTATATATCTGAATAGGCCAATCTGGGGTCCTATCTGTGATCTTTGCTAAAGCAGATGGAAAGGGAGAGAGATGGCCAACTTTGTCAACCCATCCCTGTGCAGGCCAGTCTCCAACCCTGGATGCTTCCTGAAAGCAGCAGCAACCCCTCAGCTAGCCTCTAGGGGCAGCTGGGGCTGGAGAGGTGCCCAGAATTAGTCTGGCAGGGAGAAGGCTTGAAGTGCATAAGCCAGCCCATTGGCCACAACCATACCTTGGAGGGTGTCAGTGGAGCCTGGACCGAGGCCTGCCCCTTCTGCCATGTGAGATGCCCTGACCTGAGCAGCAGGGCAGGGGAGTCCCCGCCTTCAGGCTCAGAAAGCAAGCTCCCAGGGGTAGGACGCCTGACCTCTACCCACAACCCCAAAGACACATGCTAGGCCCGAGTTCTTCTAAGGAGGCAGAGAGAGGGCCCCAGCTTGTACCGCTTAACTCCCAATTGTCCTCCACGCCAGCCTCTCTTCTTTCTTCTTTCTCATTTTATTGTGTCTCCCCACCTTCCCAGAACCCAGACTCCTTCCCCCCTTCAAGCTTCCCTCTTTCCTGAAGAACAGGACTAAGGTGAAGAAGGCAGTTGAGTCACTTGACTTGTACAGAAAACTTAAGGGAGTGCCAAAAAACTTATCAGGGCAGGGATTCCGGTCCGTTCCATACCTCCTCTCTCCTCTCCACCCCATCACTGAAAGCCCTACAAAGGCCAGTCCCAACCTACACCCTAATGTTACTTATCCTTATGTCTCGTCATTGTTCTAAATGCACATCAAATATTCTTCTTCCAAACATCAGTCTATGCTTTTGACTCTTCCTAAGATATTTTTTTCTTCTCCCTCCAACCTATCAAATCTCTGTCCATCCTTGAGAGGACTATTCCCTTCAGGAAACCTTCCCCAGTATTCCAAAGCCCTGGACTGGCTTTGGTCGCCTCTGACCTTTCAGAGGTCCTGGGCTTTGATAGCATTCCATCCAGTCACATTTCAGCTTTATGCATTTGTCTGGCTCCCAGCCTACTGTGCTCTCCCTGAGACACAGATTGTGTCCAGATTCTGCAGCCCATTTGTAATCAAGCCTACTATTCCAGGGGAGGCAAAGCCTGTAGAAATGTTACCTTCCCATTGGGGTCCTTGGGCTGCAGGCCAAATGCTCGGACAATATAGATGCGGACCAGGCACTCCTGAGGCCCCTGGGCAGCCAGCTGGTGGAACTGTCTTGGGGGCATGGGGACAGCCGGGTCTTCTGGGAGGGGATAAATTTTGAAGAGACCCTGCAAAGAATGAGGGGTTTATTTTCATTTTTACCATCAGCATCACCAGCACAATCACCATTTTGACCACTGCTTTCATCCCTGACAGAATCATCACCATGGAGAACATCAGGCCCAGTGGTGTCCCACCCCCACCATCAGGTGCTGTACCAGCAGCATCATTGCCTCCATTGCCCCCAGGGTAACTAAGGTCAGCACCTAGGTCGTCGCTTTAATGACCACCAGTGGCCCCTGTTCCCTCCCCCTGCACCTGCTGCTGCCATGCCATAGTCATCTGCCATCTGAATTGTGGACTTACCTTGAATTCCCCCATGACAGATGGATCTTCCGTCTCCTCCTGAGTCTTGCCCCGGTAGAGCTTGAAGGTGTTACAAAAGTCAGACAGGCCCTCAAAGGCCTCCACCTTCTCCAGTTGTGTGTCGTAGACCTGCCACATGTGGGGAAGAGAGAGGAGGACAATAGAAAGAGAGTAAAAAAGAGGAACAGTAAAGGAAGGGGAAACAGGAAAAGGAGGGAGAAGCACAGTGTAAGAGAAGGAAGAAAGCAAGAAGAAAGAGAAGAGACAAGAAAGAAGAAGGAAGGGGAGAAGACCAAAATTAATGAAGGCAAAAAGAAGGGTAGGGTTGGAAAGGTGGAGAGGTAAGAGAGGAAGCCAAGAAGAGACAGAGGGAGAGAAGGAAGTAAGAACAAAGGCGGAGATGAACAGGATGTAAGCAACAGAGGTCAAAGAGAGAGAAAAGGAAAAAAAGTTGAAGGGAGAAAGAAGGGAAAATATTTGTTCAGTGTCATTAAGGAATAATGGATTCTCCTGGTTAATCAAATATTCAAGGTACTTAAGAGTCATCATACATGGAATAAGATCTTGGTCAAACAATTAAACATAAGCATAACTACCTTTTTATTTAAAGACTGAAACAACTCTGGAAAATCAAAGGGTCAACATTTCAAGCAAAAATATTCATTGTCTAGGATGAACAGCTGGCAACAGTATTGGATATCCCACTGAGTATATTTTTGAGAACCATCTTAAATTTGTGGGATCTGATCTCTTCGTCTACTCTCAAACAGCCAATTATATTTATCAGTTAGAGAACTGTTTTGGAATTGCTTAGGCTTGAATGAAGCAGCAGTTCTCTATTATATACAATGTAATGTACCTAATAAATAGTGATATTAAGCAGATTAATAAACATGCAAATTGGTTATATCTGAAATTGACAGATGAGATATTTCAGGCAAGTTCCTTTCTCACCTTGCTCAATATTATTTCTAGTTTAGGCCCAGCCCAAGTTCTACCTATTCAAGAAATATTTGATGATGCAAGTGACACTACTTGTAGGTGTCTTCATAGAAAGCCTACATATTTCTTGCTGAATTTATTCCTAGTTAAATTAACATTTTTGTTGGTATTGTCAATGCGAACTTTTATTTCCCTCTGTTTTCTAAATACTTGCTGCCCTTTCACTGGGTTCTTTAAATTCAAATTCTATTAATTTTTTTCATTGGTTCTTTTGCTTTTTTAGTTGGTCAGGCAAGTCAACTGCACACCATGATTTTTTTATTTCCTCCTTTCCAAAATATGTGTCCTAATTCTTTTTACACTTTATTGAAATGGTCAGAACATAAAGAACAACATTAAAATTAAACTGCAATTGTGATCACGGAGAGTATTTTTCTATCTCTAGTGCCAAATGTTTCACTCAGTGTTTTAACCTGTATTGAGTCACAGTCCCTTTCAATAATCTCTAATCAATAAGCTATGGGCTGTCTCCCCATACAAATGCATTGTGAGCATCCATGAGAAATCCCACGTTCAATTTCAGAGGGTACAGAGAAGTCTGGAAGTAATGGAGTTGTGCTCTGGCTGTTGGTTTGAGAGAAAAGTAGCATTTCTAGTACATAACTTGCTTTTATAAATCACCAGGAGACGTCGAATTTCATCAAATGGTTGTCGGTATCTACTGAAATAATCTTCGCTAAGTTTATATATTGATATGATGACTATATTCCTGGAATAAAACCAGATGGACGATCGTAACTTATTAATTTAATATGTGGTTAGATTTCCTTTGCTATTATTTATTTACAATTTTGCTCAGATATTTATTCCACAAATGAGATTTGTATGTATGGGTGGGCATTATCAGATTTTGGTGTTAAGGTAGTTTTAGCTCTAGAAAAACCAGGGTCTTCTAATGTTCTCCCTGCTCTGGAATAGTAAATGTATTACAGAAATTATTTATTCTTTGGAAACTTAGAAAATTCTCTCCATAATCTTCTAGCTTCTACTTTTTCTGTTTCTTTCACGGTTATTGAACTGTCCGGGTTTCGGTTGCTTTTTGAGACAGTTCTGGTATTTCTGTTTTCCTTCAGATTAGCTCATTTCAAGGAGAGTCTCAAATCTATTAGCTCAGAGATATACTTAGACTTTTCCTAAAATGTTCCAACTCTCCATGATCTCCATTGTAGTGTCCCTCTTTTCATTATGGATTTTTGCTTACTATTTCTTTACTTCTCTTGTTAAGAGTAGCTAAAGGGTTATCTATTTAGTTGACTCCTTTCAATCAAAAATCCAGTGCTTTGATTTGTCATTTCTGTTCTTTTCTCTATTCTAATTCCTTATATCTGCTTTTATTTTTCAATATTTTCCTCCTCCTGCCTTCTTAGGGTTTATTTTGTTCTTCTTTCTAACTTCTTGAGTGGAAGTTTTATTTGTTTACTTTGCTCCCTCTTCTGAAATGAAAAATATTTATTGCTAAGAAATTGCCTCTGCTTGCTCCCTGGCCTCAGAGTTGTCCCATATGTTTTGATATGTAATGCTTTTGTTTTCATTTTCCTGGCGTTCTGTAATTGCAGTTTTATTTTTATTATTTGAAACGAGAGTTGGGTGATTAGTTTTCATTCTTATGTTTTAATTAACATAAATTGTTAAGGCTATAAATTTCCTCTGAGCACTGCCTTACCTATAACCATTAAGTTCTAATATGTACGTTTAATCACTGCTTCCTAGATATTCTGCAATTTCAGTTTGCATTTACTCTTTTACTGAAGAAATGTTCAAGAAGGAATTGTGTTATTGTTTTTTTGTATTTTTTTTTTAACTCTCCAGGTGGAAGATGATTTTTTTGAATTTGATCTTTTTACTGATTTCTGATTTCATGGAGTGGCAATACCAATGTCTGTAGTATTTCTACTTTTTGAAATGTACTAAAGTTTTCTTCATGACCTGACACATGATCAATTTTTGCAAATGTGCCCTAGATGCACTCCCTATTTTCAAGCCACAGGGCTCAATATACATCAATCAGATTAGTAAATATGCCAGGTCTTCTATATTCTCTCATACTGTTGTCCCCTTGATCTGAAAGGACTCAGAAAAGTACATTTAAGTCTCCATCTACCTATCAGCGTGTTTGTATTTCTTATTTCTCTTGTAAATTCTGTTTTATAAACACTAATGCTGTTTTATTTTGCACATAGATATTCTCACAACTGTCATAACATGGAATCACGCCTTTAGCACTAAAAAGTCCCCTTTTACAGATGAATTAAAAAATAAGGCCGAAAATAAATAAATAATAGGGGGGGATGTTTTGGGTGTTCTTTTATAGTTTTATTTTTGTTTGGAGGGGAATAATGAAAGTGTTCAAAAATTGATTGTGGTGATGAACGCACAACTACACGATGATACTGCGAACCACCGATTGTACACTTTGGACGATTACGTGGTATATGAATATATCTCAATAAAATTGTATTTTAAAAAGCCCCCTTTTTTGAATACCCCCTTATCTAATATTAACATTATTACTTGTTTTCTTTCTGTTTGCATTTGCCTGGCACACATTTTCCCAATTTTTTATTTTCAACCTTTTATAAATCTCTTTATTTCAAATTTTGCTTTGAGATTCAACGCAAACTTTTTCTTATCAATACGTGTTTATATGACATATATTGCTATGACAGACATGCTTGGTCTTGGTTTTTCATCATTTTATATTTATATGGCCATATACTATATTTATATTACATTTTCTAGTTTATAGTTTGTTTTTTTAATCTTTGACTATGTGTGTAGGTATGTGTAGCTCTTCTGATATGCAGGATAATTTGACTTTATGTCCTAGCATTTACTTGATATATAAGGACAATATTCTAATTCTTTATATCTCTGGGACAATACTTATTGGTTCCTTATTGTAGCAATAATAAAATAGTGATATTTATCTCCTCCCCAGCCCTGTCCCATTCCCCCATCACCCATGTTTAGTCAATACTATCTCCCCCAACATTTACCTTTGTGCCATTAAATTTGCCTAGACTTCTATTATTTGTTTACCAATTTTAAATAATATCTGTCAACACTGCTAATTTTTGTAATATGCCAATCAATGTCCTTACTCTATATCCCATCCTCTTATCTTTCTCCACCTAATATTTGTCAATATTATCATTCCTGCATTTTCAGTACATCTGACATTTATACTCTGTCCTGTTTTTCTAAACTTTCTCATTTTAGTCCTAAGGTAAAATGGGATCATAACCACTCCTTTTGTTGTGGTTTCCCCAGTTACCTCCTAGTCAGCTAAAGTTCATCCCCAGTAATTCGCTGAAGAAGAGCTCATAGGACAATATTCCCCTAGTTCCTTCAAAACTGTCTGGGGCTTATTGGCTTAAAGGACAGCGTGGCTGAACATAAAATCCTTGGGTCACAAATCTTGCCCTGATGATCTTAAACGTGGTGCTATGCTGTCTTTGGGCATTAAATGCTGTTGCGAAGAAATCTAGGTCATTCTGATTTCTTACATGACTTCATTTTTTGTAGTTTTTTTTGGGGGGGGAGGGGGAAGGGGGTTGTGGGAGGGATAGAAGGGGTATGACGACCCAAAGAAGTCTTTCTTTATCTCTAAAGTCCAATAACTATACTGGAATACATCTCAGGGTTGACCAATCTGGGTAAATTTTTCCTGATATATAGTGAACTTTTTTAATATTTAGATTCAAGTATTATTTTATTTCAGGAAATTTTTATTAAACTATTATATGCTTAAGTATTTGTTTTGTTTCACTGTTTTGGCTGTCTTCCTCAGAGATTCCAATGAAGTAAATATTGGATCTCTTTTGCCTATCTTCTAATTCTGCCATTTTCTCTTTTTTCTTTTATAGCTCTCTTTATTTCCAAATCATTTTGCTTATTTTTATCATGTTTGTTCTCTGTTCCACTTACTGTGTTTTCCAACTCTCCCCTGTGCTCCTTCCAATTTTTTCTTTCTTCCCATGAATGCCTTGATGTCTTCTTCTCCTTCATTGTTGAGTCCTGCTTGTTCATATTTTATTTCCTCTTATCTCATCATCCCTTGAGTTCTTGCATTTATGTTTTGCATGCTGACTGCCTGATTTCTTAAAAGTTGATGGGAAATATTTTATCTCAACTGTTCAAAGGCAAATTTTTTCTAATTGGTATCCTCTTCTGTTGGTAAGTTTTGGTGTATATTTCCTCTTCTTTTTTCATGGTATCTTTGAATTATTGCTGTCATTTAAAAAAATTATCTGTAAGTAAATGGGTTGAGTTTTCCAAAACCAGCTTTTTCCTTTGTTGCTGCCACAGAGGCATACTGTTTACTGCAAATATGGTTCATCTCATGTGGCTCCACCTTCTCTGCTTCTCTGAACAAAATCAGGTCAAGAAGGGCTTCTGTCACCAGCCTGACCCTGTCTCTGAAGTTCCCACACACATTGTTGTAAACAAGGGATATAACTTGTATATGTTCTGGTGAAATTTCAATTTCTTGAACTGTAATTTTAAACTATTTATCATGGAAATTTTCAAACACACACAAAAAGTAGAGAAGAGATAATGAACCCCCTTGTACCCATCACATACCTTAAACAATTATCAACATTCTTTCTTTAGGAAGTATATTTTTGCTGGGGCTTTTTGAGATCTGCTACCACTACGTCTTTTCATTTTTCTTCATGTGCCTTTTCTTCATTTATTGCTGAGTGGCTTCTACCCAATCTCAGTTGCCTTTGGGTAGCCCTTACATATATTCTGGAGTCTGTGGGTTTTATTTGTCTCCAACTTTAACTGAAAATGGAGTTTGTGGGTTTGATTGATTTCCAAAAAAAAAAGAGTCAAAAATATTGACTTATGCAGCCATGTTCATACTGGAAGTCCCAATAAAAAACTTTTTAAATTTCCAAGTGGTTGGTTTTTTGGTTTAAACTTTTGTTATTAATTTCTTATTTTATTGAATTTTAATCTGAGTTGGATGATTTCAGCTTTTGGTAACATCACTAAACTAATATATGATCAAATTTTTTAAGTCTTCTCTGAGCACTAGGGAAAAAACAGACTTCTCTATTTTATTTTCTATATTAAAGCTACAGCATTTGCTTAAAAAACATTCACCTTGTTATTCAGATCTTTTATTTCCTTATTTATGCATTGCCTGCTTGATCTATCAAGAAAGGTACACTAAAGTCCCCATCATAACTTTAATTTCTATCATTTTGTGCTTTTATTTCTGTGATGTTTAAGTTTATATATTCTTATCCAACTTTGCTTTAAGTATTTCTAAGCTTTACAGTTCTATACATAAATATTCAGGGTTTTTTTTTCTGCTTTCTGCTGTATCTTTTATTTTCCATCTTTTACTACTTAAACTTCGAGTTGTTGTGTGTGTGTTTTCCACCATGCTACTGATTTCCAAATTGCTATTTTCTCTACCACTCGTGGTTCCATTCTCTCCGTGATGTTGCAGACCACTTTTCAAAGGCCTGTGTTGGTGGTGATGGGGTGTCTTCTATTTATTTATCCTTAAAGGGATGAGAGTTCCTTCCAGATCTAGTTCTTCCCCCAGAAATAGGTCAAATATATTCTGTTTTGGACAGCCCATTCTCCCCTGGATGCTGTCAGAGCCCTCCTGGGAGGGGGCAAGCGGGGGGGGGGGGGCTGGGTGCCAGTTCAGAATCCAGCATTTGAGGGAGCAACAAGAGGGCCAGGGCCGTGGGCCACCTTGGCAGGAGTCCTCATTCTTGCTTAGTTTTTCTCATTTTTTGGCAAGGCCACAGAACCACATACCAGACTAACGTATCGGACCTTCTTCCTGGCACACAAATCGTTCTGTCTCAGCGCCCGACCTCACACATCCAACCACCCAGTCAATGAAGAGCTCGCTGCCTGAGGAGGCCTGTGCCTTAGGAGCCACCTCTGCTGCCTGGGACTCCCGTCTGAGCATCCCTGAGGTCCCCAGGAACAATTCACCAGGAAGCCTCCAGCCTCCTGTCACCTGGGGAAATCATCCTCCAGGGTGTCCACTGAAGACGATTCTGCAGGCTGGAAGTCCGTCAGAGCTGCCCACCACCACTTCCCTTCCCCCTCACTTTCCTCCTCTTTTTTAATATTTTAATGCAAATGCCAGGCATCATTTCACCAAAAATACTTCAGCATCTTTCAGTATTCTATTCTTGGTTCCCACGGCCCACATCAACTTCTTGCTCTGGACCACTGGGTGACCCCTGGGACCCCAACTAGTTCATCAGGATTCACCAAAAGAGGAGAAATTATATAGAGACAAACAGATATTTCTCCTCTTTCTGTTGCATCTCCCGCCAGCCATAGCCTATCTCCAGGACTGTGAGGCTAAGGGGAGACATTGTGGAAAGAGGTCTCACCTTTAGAGTGTCAAAGTCCTTCTCCAGGTAAGACCCACACTTTTCTCTCTCTCCTATCGAGGCAAAGAATTTGCTCCACCAATCAATGAACTCCTCCTCCTAAGAGGGTGGAAAGAAGAAAGTACGTTGAAGAAACAGAACCTACCAAACGAGATCCTTCCAAACCGGATGCCCAGCAAGGCCATTGGGTCAGCGTGGACTTTAAAAACCCTCCTGTTGGGGGAGCAGAGAAACTGCACCTCCTGCCTCTCCAGGGGAAAAGACTGCCCAGAAGGGAGGAAAAGGTTTTAACCCTGCACAGCCGCGTAGCCCAGAACCTGCTCCCATTCACTGGGCGATTCTGTTAAAGCCCTGGGGGCCTCCTTTTCCCTTTCTGTGAAGCTGATGTAATCGTCCCACGTGCTGATGCTGACGCTAAAATCTCAGGGCATGTAGGGTAACCCTTTGGGGAAAATGTCAACACTGTGTTCCCCATGAACAGTACGCAGTAGACCCAGGAAAATGCAGACATAAAAGAGTTATCCTGCTCCTCACCCACCCCAGCAGGAAGGGAAGCATCGAAAGGTCCAGTCAAGGCAGAGACCCTGAAAACCAACAAATATTTGCTAAGTGCCCACTGTTCATAAGACCCAATTCTAAATGTGGGGAATTAGAGGAGGAAAAAGGATGTGTGTGACGTGCCCTCGGCCATTCTCCCTCTAGTCACCCATATTCCTAGGACAGGGCAGGCAGGACTGGTATCGGGCATTGCCCCCCCCCTTAAACCCCGCCTGCCCGTGGTGGCCCTGCAGGCTCTCTAGGCTCTGAATCTAGGACACTCTTCCAGCTGTGTCCCCAGCTAAGTGTGCATGTCCTGTCGTCCAGGGTGGATGTCAGTCCTCCCTGCAACCCCGCCTAGCGCTGGGTGCGTGGTCTGACACGGTGCAAACCACAAAAGCTCATCCAGCTTACTCAGAAAGGCCAAGGGCACAGCACAGAGAACGGGCACCAGAGCCAGGCTGACTGTGCAGCAAGGCCCTCCATACTGCAATGGACAGTAGACTTACCAGGAGGGTCTTCTGCAGCCAGGAGAGAAGAAAAGGGGTTTGGAGGGGTTAAGATTAGGGTAGCAGAGATTTCTGACCTGTAATCAACTCTACAAAAAGCCAGCATAGGGCAAGGCAGACCTTATCCCTGATGTTTTAAACTCAATTTAAAGAAAAAGATGCTACAGATGAATAAACATATACAGACGGACATATCAAACTCACATAATCTCCAGCACACGGAAGAATATATTTATGCAGATATTTCCAAGGGAGATGTATATGTTGAAACACACATACCCCCACAAAAATTGTACACAAAAATTATACACACTAACACACAGGCAACTATATACACATGGGTAGAAATGGTCAGAACAGAATTCAATTTTGCTGTTTGATTCCTCCTAAATTTTCTTTCACAGAGCAGATACTTAAAGATCTGAGTTTAAAACTGAGGCTCACGTTAATTTTATACAGTGGATGCACTGTATGATACGTGATGATATCTCAGTAAAAATATCTTTTTAAAAATTGAGACTCAGGTACAAATAAGCATCCAGTTGGTATGTTTTGTACAATGAAATGACAGGAATACAAGAGTTGAGGGAAGGTTATTATACTTTCCATGGTCTTGAAAAACCAAGTAAATAAAAAAAAAATACGGAAACAGAGAATCAGAAAACCACAAATAGTGTCAATTAAATAGACAAACATTATGTAATCTAAACAGAGAAAATATACCTTCTTTTCCAGCACTCTTGGAGCATTTAAAAAAAAATAAAAAGCCACAAAGAAAACCTAAATAAACTCCAAGAAATCAAACCCACATCAAGCACATTCTCTGACAATAATTCAATAAAACGAATAATTAAAGAGCAAATTTCAAATTAAAATCCAACCTTTTGGAAATTCAAGATATACCCTTAAATCCCCTCCCCCTACCAGTCAAAGAAAAAACCAAAACTAAAATCACAGATACTTAGAAAATACCAACAATGAGAGGGATATGCCACCAAAATTTGTGGGTATTCAAGCCATATTCAAAGAAAAATTGCTTTAAATATTTCCGCTTTTATACAAAAAGAATTAATAATAAATTAAAAATAAGCATTCTAATCATGAAATTCAAGAAATTAGAAAAAGAAAAGCAGGAAGACCAAATTTTGAAAAATATATATCTGAAAATGAATATATTACAAAGGAGAAGAATGTTACCATTGATAATTCAATTCTGAAGCAAGCTTTCAAATAATCAATAAAATGGATATGAGGAGGTGCAAGGGTGGTTCAGTGGTAGAATTCTCGCCTGCCATACAGGAGACCCAGGTTTGATTCCCAGCCCATGCGCTTCCCAACAAACAAACCAACAAAAAGAAACAAACAAAGAAAAAATTCAACAAATGGTGCAGCAATAATAGGATACTCACATGGAAAATGAATGAAATGTGACCCCTACCATACAGCATATTAAAAAAAATGGATATTATCTAATTTTAAAAGTAGGTACAGCCTGCCCATGCAAAAAAAAACTAGGTACAAGGGTAGTTCAGTGGTAGAATTCTCACCTGCCATGCGAGAGACCCAGGTTTGATTCCCAGCCCATGCACTTCCCAAAAAAAATCAACAACAACAAAAAGTAGGTACAATATTAGGAATGAGAAAGGACAAATAAAAAGATGTTATAGGAGACAGTATAACCAACAAAATCTTGAAAAATATGGCTGAAGTGTATGATTTTCTAGGAAAATATAAATTACAAAATTGATTCCAAAGTAGAAGAAAACATGAAAATCAATAACCATGAAAGAAAGTGGAAGAGTTCTCAAAGAACTACTTTCAAAAAAGACATCAGGGAGTTCCGGGCCAAGATGGTGGCTTAGCAATGCACGCGTTTTAGTTTGCCCTCCAGAACAACTACTAAATAACCAGACACAGTACAGAACAGATCCTGGGGTCACGTCAGTGACCGGACACACAGCGTACCCCAGTGTGTACCAGCTGGACCAGCTGCAAGCCCCCCCAGAACCATGAGTTCACCAAGCCACGGCGGCTGGCACCCCTCCCCCACAGGCTGCTTCCCAGAAGGGAAAGGAAAGAGACTTTACCAGCAGCAGGGGCTGAGCCCAACCAAACACCAACTGTGGAATTAATTAACAAATTCTGATTATCAAAAATAGGTCCCCAGGGCGGGCCGCGGTGGCTCAGCGGGTAAAGTGCTTGCCTGCTATGCCGGAGGACCTCGGTTCGATTCCCGGCCCCAGCCCATGTAACAAAAACGGAGAAACAGAATACAATAAAACAAGAAAATGTTTAAAAATGTTTCCCTTTCTTCCTTCCTTCCTTCCTTCTATCCTTCCTTCCTTCTCTCTGTCTTTAAAAAAAAAAAAAAAAAAAAAAAAAAAATAGGTCCCCAGCTCAGGTGAACCTGGTCAAAGTGGAAGTCGCTCATTTTTACCCCGGTGCCAAGGGGGCAGGGCTGACAGAAAAAGGAAAAAAAAAGAAGGAAACAGAGGTTTTTGTGGCTGTGTTTCTACAAAGGCTTAACTGCCTTTGGATACAGCAGCAGGGCTCCTAAGGCTGCAACTGCCCCATGCATAGTCAGAAACAAACTCATTTGAAGGCTTGTCTGGAGCCTCTACCTTCCCCAGGGGAGGGGTGAAGCCCAACTCAGGTGGAATCCTTCCCTTAAGGAACTCAGACACCAGGGCTTGGTCATTTGAAGCCATTAAAACCAGCCTACAACCTCTCCTCTGTCTCCACCATGCCCCCAGCAGGGAGAGTCCACCAAAGTTAAAGGTACCACATCATCTAATGCTGGTGGGACCAATAGGCAGACAAGCACCACATACTGGGCAGGATAAGAAAAACAGACCCCAGAGACTTCACAGGAAAGTCTTTCAACCCGCTGGGTCTCACCCTCAGGGAAAACCGACGCAGGTGACTCTTTCCTTCTGATAGGAGGCCAGTTTGGTCTGGGAAAATCCAGCTGCAGTCTATAATACCTAAGTAGACTCTCCTAAGTGTGTGTGTGGGGAGGGGGGAGGCACCATACAAGCAGGGCAAGAAACAAGAAAACAAGAACTGAAAAATTCTCCTCTGTTAAACAAAACTTAAGCTAGAGGTCCAGATAAAGCTGAACGGAATGTCAAAGAACAGATAGACAACAAATTCATCCAGCAAGAAAACCCTAGGTAAAAGAAGTGCAAGCAATCTCCAGAATAAACTAATTAAGGTAATTAAATGCCTAGATGCCAGCAAAAAATAACCAAGCACACTAGGAAAATTGAAGATATGGCCCAGTCAAAGGAACAAACCAACAATTCAAATGAGATACAGGAGCTGAAACATTAAATTCAGAATATACGAACAGACATGGAAAACCTCATCAAAAACCAAATCAATGAATTGAGGGAGGATATAAAGAAGGCAAGGAATGAACAAAAAAAAGAAATCAGAAGTCTGAAAAAACAAATCACAGAACTTATGGGAATGAAAGGCACGGTAGAAGAGAGGAAAAAAACAATGGAAACCTACAATGGTAGATTTCGAGAGAAAGAACATAGGTTTTCTGAACTGGAGGATGGAACATCTGAAATCCAGCAAGAAAAAGAAAATATAGGGAAAAAAATGGAAAAATATGAGCAGGGACTCAGGGAACTGAAAGACAATATGAAGCGCACGAATACACGTGTTGTGGGTGTCCCAGAAGGAGACGAAAAGGGAAAAAGAGGAGAAAAACTAATGGAGGAAATTATCACTGAAAATTTCCCAACGCTTATGAAAGACTTAAAATTACAGATCCAAGAAGTGCAGCATACCCCAAAGAGAATAGATCCAAATAGACATACTCCAAGACGTTTACTAATCAGAATGTCAGAGGTCAAAGAGAAAGAGAGAATCTTGAAAGCAGCAAGAGAAAAGCAAACCATCACATACAAGGGAAGCCCAATAAGACTATGCAAAGATCTCTCAGCAGAAACCACGGAGGTGAAAAGACAGTGGGATGATATATTTAAATTATTAAAAGAGAAAAACTGCCAACCAAGAATTCTATATCCAGTAAAATTTTCCTTCAAAAATGAGGGAGAAATTAAAACATTTTCAGACAAAAAAATCACTCAGAGAATTTGTAACCAAGAGACCAGCTCTCCAAGAAATACTAAAGGGAGCACTAGAGACAGACACAAAAAGACAGAAGAGAGAGGTGTGGAGAAGAGTGTAGAAAGGAAGACTATAAGTAAAGGTAAAAAGAAGGAAAATCAGATATGACATATAAAATCCAGAAGGCAAAAGAGTAGAAGAAAGTACTACCCGTGCAGTAATAATACTAAATGTTAATGGATTAAACTCCCCAATCAAAATCATAGACTGGCAGAATGGATTAAAAAACAAGACCCATCTATATTCTGTCTCTACTCAAAGGACATGAGGGCAAGGACACAAATGGACATTTGCACACCAATGTTTATAGCAGCATTATTTACAATTACCAAGAGATGGAAACAGCCAAAATGTCTATCAACGGACAGGTGGCTAAACAAACTGTGGCATATACATACATTGGAATATTACGCAGCTGTAAGACAGAATAAAGTTATGAAGTATGTAACAACATGAATGGACCTTAAATACATTATGCTGAGTGTGATTAGCTAAAAATGAAAAGACAAATACTGTATGGTCTCACTGATAATCAACTGACATTAATGAATAAACTTGGAATATTTTGTTGGTAACAGAGACCATCAGGACATAGAAATAGGGTAATATATTGGGTAACTGGAGCTGAAGGGATACAGATTGTGCAACAGGACTGTATATAAAAACTCAGAAATGGACAGCACAACACTACCTAACTGTAATACAATTATGTTAAAACACTGAATGAAGCTGAATGTGAGAATGATAGAGGGAAGAGGGCTGGGGGCATAAATGAAATCACAAAGAAAGATAGACGATAAAGATTGAGATGGTATAATCTAGGAATGTCTAGGGTGTATAATGATAATGACTAAATGTACAAACTTAAAAATGTTTTTGCATGAGGAAGAACAAAGGAATGCCATTACTGCAGGGTTCTGAAAATAGATGGTAATTCATATTTTAAAATTTCAACCTTATGTGTGAGACTAAATCAAAAAATATTTATTTGGTACAACGTTTATATTTTGACTAGTGCATCTCCTAATATAACCTATGTAGACAGTTGGTTAAACAACATAAGTACATGGAACCTTGGGTAGGACATTAAATTTTATTGGTTTGTCCAGAGTGATGCCCCAATGAATCCCAGAGTGGTTTGATCAGTGAGTGGGAAAGTATTAGCAAAGTCCCCTTCAGGGAATGGTGAGAATGGGGGAAAATTCTACCTCCCCAAGTTGAATTATTGATATTCTCACAAGCAGTAGAATATTTGCAGACAACCAAAGCTATAGGCTGAGCCCCCAGTCTTGGGGTTTGTTCACATGAAACTTAACACTACAAAGGATAGACCAGCCTACTTAAAATTAGGCCTAAGAGTCACCCCCAAGAGAACCTCTTTTGTTGTTCAGATGTGGCCTCTGTCTCCAGCCAATACAACAAGCAAACTCACCACTCTCCCCCTGTCTACGTGGGACATGACTCCCAGGGGTGTAGACCTTCCTGGCAATGTGGGGCAGAAATCCTAGAATGAGCTGAGACTCAGCATCAAGGGATTGAGAAAAACTCTAGAATGAGCTGAGACCCAGCATCAAGGGATTGAGAAAACCTACTCGACCAAAAGGGGGAAGAGTGAAATGAGACAAAGTGTCAATGGCTGTGAGATTCCAAACAGAGTCGAGAGGTTATCCTGGAGGTTATTCTTACGCATTAAGTAGATATCACCTTGTTATCCAAGATGTAATGGAGAGGCTGGAGCGAACTGCCTGAAAATGTAGAGCTGTGTTCCAGTAGCCATGTTTCTTGATGATGATTGCATAATGATATAGCTTTCACAATGTAACTGTGTGATTGTGAAAACCCTGTGTCTGATGCTTCTTTTATCTACCTTGTCAAGAGATGAGTAGAACATATGGAATAAAAATAAGTAATAGGGGGAACAAATGTTAAAATAAATTTAGTTTGAAATGCTAGTGATCAATGAAAGGGAGGGGTAAGGAGTATGGTATGTAAATGTTTTTTTCTTTTTCTATTTTTGTTTTATTTTTCTGTTGTCTTTTTATTTCTTTCTCTGAATTGATGCTAATGATCTTGGAAATGATCATGATGATGAATATGCAACTATGTGATGATATTGTGAGTACTGATTATATATGTAGAATAGAATGAGCATATATTAAGGATGTTTGCATTTCTTTCTTGTAATTTTATTTTAATTAATAAAAAGATATTTTAAAAAAAGACATCAGGTCAAGATGGTTTCTTGGGTGAAAGTTCCATCAGGCTTTCAAAGAAGAAATCATTTTTTGTTCCACAACACAAAACTAAAGTGAAAAATTTCCTCATTCATTTTATGAAGCAAAGCCTGATAAAGGTGTATACCCTATGTTTGTGCATGCACACACACACACACACATACACATATACAAGGAAGGGTTAAGCTTATTCCTGAATACAGACGTAATGATCCTAAATAAAATATTAGCAAATATGCAGCAGCAGATCTGGCATGTTCAAGTTGGGTTATTTCAGAATGCAAGAGTGGTTCAATATCAATGAGTAAGTAGAAAAACCCACATGGTCGTCAACAACGGGGGTTGGCAAACTACAGCCGCCGGCCGCCCACCTGGTTTTGTGATTTAAATATTATCCATGGTTGCTTTTCAGACACAACAGCAGAGATGAGTAGTTGTGACAGAGACCTTCTGGCCCGTAACCTAAAATACTTACTACCTGGCCCTTTAAAACAAAAGTTTGTGAACGCTGTATCTATAAGATGCAAAAGGGGAAGAAGGGAAATAAAACTTATCATTTATTCTTAAATGACATTATCAATGAATTAAGAAGAAAATTATTTTTTTTGCTCATAAATAACCAGATTAACTATAGTCAAAGTAAAATTTTCTCTATTAAAAAAAAAAAAGAATAGAAAGAAGTGTTCTTAGCATGATAAAGAACATCTTAGAGCAATAGTCAGAATACCAGGCTTTCCCTGCTGGGCTTTTGTACCTATGGCTGCCTTTGATGATGATTTTCATGTGATGTAGATAAAAAAGAGTAATGCAAGGTAGTTGTGAGCCACATCTCTGGAAGCAGACTGCCAGAGTTTAAATCCTGCTACTTCTTACTGTGTGACTTTAAGCAACTCACTTAACTTCTCTCTGCCTCAATGATCTTATCTGGAAAATGGAAAAATAATGATACCAATCTGATAAAGTTATTGTTAAGAATAAATAAGTCAATAAACATAAAGTGCTTAGACCTATATCTGGCACATAAGTACAAGGTAAGCATTTACTGATGTTACTGATAATATTTTAGTTGTTTTTGTTTCTGTGTGGACCAAGTTAGATTTTGGCCAACGGTTGGCTCTTCTGCAAACTGCCAGCAGGAACAGAGGTGGCCACTATTTTTCCAAAAGGCAATTTGGCTACATGTCTCCATAGCCTTCAAAATATGCATACACTCTGGCCCAGCAATCTTGTTCTGGAAATCTACTGAAAGAAGGTGATCACGGATATGCACAATGATTTAACTTAAGTTATAATAGCGAAAAATTGGAAGCAACTCATTTGGGTAAATTGTGAATATCCGTATGATTAAATGTTATACAAACATAAAAAAATAAAGCTATAGAAATATATTTATGACACGGAAAACTATTCACAACTGTTGAAATGTTTAAAAGTTCAAAAATGGTTAAAGTAACCTCATTTTAACAAAAGGACTAACCCCTAAATGTTCCACAGTGATTATCTCTGAATGGTTAAGATAATGAATGGTCTCCATATTCCCTTTATTTTTTAATATCATTCATTCATTGTATGTATGTATTCCTTGCATAATTTAATATTAAGCAATTTTTAAAATAAAGAACAAAAGCAGAATGCTTCAAAAGTGGGAAAAAAACCCAAAGAATCAAAGAAAATATTTGTAAATCATACTCTGAAAAGGAACTTATATTCAAAATATATAAAGAATTTATAAAATCAGTAATAAAAAGACAGCCCAATTTGAAAAAAAAAAAAAAAACAAGCAAAGGATTCAAACGACATTTCTCCAAAGAAGAGATACAAATGGCTAAAAGGCACATGAGAAGAGCTCAACATCATTACAGATTAGGGAAATGCAAATCAATACAGTGCGATACCACTTCACACCCACTGGAGTGGCTAGAAAAGACAGATATTAACAATTGTTGGTGAGGCCATGGAGACATTGGAATCATCATATGCTACTAGTGGAAATGTAAAATGATGCCGCCACTTGGAAAAAAGTTTGGCAGTTCTTCAAAACGTTAAGACTGAGTTACTGTATGACCTAGCAAGTCCACTCCTAGGTATGTATCCAAGAGAAATAAAAACTTATGTTGGCTCAGTGGCAGAATTCTCACCTGCCATGCCAGAGACACAGGTTCGATTCCTGATGCCTGCCCATATAAAAAAAAAATTATGTTCACACAAACACTTGCACATGAATGATCACAGCAGCAGTACCAACAGCCAAAAGGTGGAAACAATTCCAATGCCCACGAACTGGTGAAGAGAGAAACTGTATGTGGTATAAGCCATGCAATGGAATATCATTCAGCCATAAGATAAGAATAAAGTACCGATACTCAGTACAATGTGGATGAACCTCAAAAACATTATGCTGAGGGCAAGAAGCCAGACACAAATGGCCACACATTGTGGGATTCCATTTATATGAAATGTCCTGAATAGGCATATCTGCAGGCGCAGAAAGATGATGTTGCCTAGGATTGGGGTGGTTGTGGGGAAATGGGGGCAACTGCTGTTAGGTACAGGCTTTCTCTTTAGGGATGACGAAAACGTTCTAAATCTGATTTGGTGCTGGTTGCACAACTCTCTGAATATACTAAAAAAAAAAAACACTGAATGTATACTTCAAATAGGTGAATTGTGCAGTATGTGAATTATCTAAGTAAAGTTATCTAAAAAAGGAGAGCAGTCAAATGCAAGCGTAGAACCTCTTAAGAAGGAGGACGAAGACTAGAGGAATCTCCACTATTTAGTCTAAGGAAATAATTTAAAAGAAAAGAGTTAAATTTATTTTTCAGATGACCAAGAAATTAACCGCCAGACAGGATCTACATCTGAGCACACCCCGCTTTCCCCCAGAACCTCTCAGCTGCCATCACCTTGTCCCTTAAAATTTCAGGTGCAGGGCGGGCCACGGTGGCTCAGCAGGCAAGAATGCTCACCTGCCATGCCAGAGGACCCGGGTTCGATTCCCAGTGCCTGCCCATGTAAAAAATAAAAAAAATTTAAAAATAAAATTCCAGGTGGAGTCGAGCCTGCTGGTTGTCCCCTGAGCAGACACATGGCCCAGTGGCCTTTCCAGCCCCCAGTAACACCAGCTGGCCTGTTGCTCAGTGACTTTTGTCCCCATTTTCTTTCTGTGCTCTTCAGGTAAACCTTCTGATCATATGCTACCTAAACAGAGATAATGCATGCGGCAGAATCATAATTCATATATTAACACTTTATTTGTTGTCCCTATAGTCCTTTGTTTATCCCCTTTTGCCCTCTCCTACTTCTGAATGCTCTCTCTTGCTTCAGTGGACTGCTGGTCAACCCAGCCTGGGTTTAAACCTAGTTCTTCCACTGCATACACCAATGAGGCCCATGTTGATCTCTCTCCAGCCTGGATGATTTCCCCGAACTCCAGGGCGTGTGGATCCAGCCGCCTGATTGACATCTCCCAATGGACATTAAATGAGCGTTTCAAATGTACCAGGACCTGAATCCAATTCCAGGTCTGCCCTGCCCAGGCTGTTCTTCCCCCAGCTTTCCTCTAAATAAGTAGATCCAACTACTTCCTTCCAGCTGCTCAAGCCAAAAACCCTGGAGTCACTTTTGACTCCTCTTTCACCTGCCCCCCCATCCAATCCATCAACAAGTCCTGTTGGCATCACCTTGTGTACCCCCATCCCTGCCACCCTGGGCCAGGCTGCTACCATCTCAGACCTGGATGGCTGCCACTGGCCTCTCTGCTTTCTCAACAGTCTCCACATCTATTCTCAATGCAGTGGCCATGTACGTCAAACCTTGTTACCCCTCTGTACAAATCCCTCTGATGCCAACTCACTCAGAATAAAGCTAGAGCTCTAATCACAGCTTCTAAGGGCTCTCGTAACTTGGCCCCCAGCACCTCCCTGACCTCCCTGACCTTACATCTACTGTTGTCTTCCTCACTCACTGGCCCCAGTCACTGTCTTCCTGGTCCCTGAAGACCTCCAGCGCTCTCATGCAGTTTGCCTGGCTGGGATTCCCTTCCTCCTAACACAGCCATAAGTCCTTCCTCACTGCCTTCAGTCTTGGCTCAAATGGAACCTCTCTTTCACCCTCCTCGTTCACCATACTTTAAATCACCAACCCCCCAACATCTTCCCCACTCCTTGCTTTTAATCTATAACAACCATCACCATCTGATGCTCCCTATATTTTACTGTACTGATATATTGCCTTATTGTGTCTCCTTCCTCACGAGAGCTGAGAGCTTTACCTTTTTTGACTCTCATATTCCCAGTACCCAGAGCATTGCCTGGCCCGTATTTCAAGTTCAGTAAACAGTTGATGGACAGATGAATGCCTAAAACACTCATCAGGTGTCCAGTGAAAGAGGGGCAGAAGTTAGCTCTTGGCTTTTAAATTTCCAAAGCCTAACAACATGTCAGTAATAAATAAATAAATAATAAATAATTTGTTTATGCAAATGTTTTGTCTAGTCAGTTTTTCCCCACCATAGAGAAAGGAAATTACAGTGGAGAGGCAGAGAGGAAGAAAGAATGGTAGGGACTTGTCATTGTTTCTGATAAGGGGCCCTACTCTCTGCCTCCCAAGACTGCTCCAAAGTGTATATGGAAGAGATCTCCTTCATAACTTGGGTTTCTGGTAAGTAGCAGACTCTCAGAAGTTGACAGTGCAATTGTGGCATGAAGCACTTGACAAAAAATGGCTACATGGGTGCCGTGGGAGAGAGAGCCTGAGGGGCCCTGGGCATTTTCTGTTGGCACCAGAGTGGCATGGGAGACCTGCTAAATTGTACCAGTCTCCCCAGAAAGGCTTGAAAGTTAGTTGAGAGAGTGAGCCAGGAAATCTGAAAGGGTCTTGCAGCCAAGATAAGAAGATGCTGTCAATAGATGCAGTGTGGTCCACTTGTCTTATCAGTGGGACAGTGGGACTATCGGTGCCAGTTGGATACACCTTGCTGATCAAGGGGTCTTTCATAAAGAGGTCACAACAATATGGAAGCCCATCCCAGAACTTAGCTACCTCCTAAGGGGGAAAAGGGGGAGGAAAAGCCCAAAACTCACTGAGTTTAAACCTAAAATGTTGAAGATTACTAGTATTTTTCTGTCATCAGGAAAAATGCAGGCTCAAAAGACAGATTAAGTTGAATCACAGACAAAGTTATATTTTTAACACACTCACGGATATGACTTGAAAACATCCCATTCCTGCTATTTCACTAATCTGGCTTCTCATGGAGTTATTTCAAGCCTACTTCTTTCTTCTCTTCCTCAGGAAGTCCAAGAATAAGTTAGCACACCCATAAGAACAAGTCACACAAAAAATGACACAGCTCTTCCATGTCTTAACCCAGCTGTCCCAAAGCCAACTATCCCTCCGATATTAGTGGAATCCCATAATCCAGAGCTCCAAAAGGGAAACCGTTATATGTTCTTAATTCCAAGTGGGTTCTTGACCTCATTTTGCAATAGCTAAGCAATCAGTCTTGGAACAAAGCAAAGAGAAGAAAGAAATGCAAAAGGCTTGATTTTTGAAGGTTATCTCAGACTTTAACAAGAAGTTTGGCTGTTAAAACTTTATACCCCCATGCTCAAGGTTCAAGGCTCCTCATCATTCAGCAGGCCAACCAAGTAAGTCAGATCAAGGCACGGACTGGCCAGCCTCTCCAATTTCAGCTCACAGCCAACATTCAGCTCCTCAGCAACCACAGCCACGTAACAAAGACATGTCTCTCCAGGCTTGAACCAGTCTAATGGGCTCCCTAATCCTTCAGAAGACTCAGATCAGTGGAGTCCATTCCAAACTTTAATCTCCCATTATCTTTCAGTGGGCCCAACACATTCATGACTATAGAGAGCAAAACTGGCAACAGTAATTCCAAACTTCCCTTCCTGAGAATTCAGGAAGAAGGGACAAAGGTCACTTGTGCTGTCTCCCCAAGATGACCATTTGAATCAGAGAGTCAAGTTTCTGATCAAATCACCAAGGTTGAAATGTGAAACCTTGGACCACTATATGGAACCACATACCCACCTCTAACCAAGAAGTCCATTATTTTTTTCATGATTTTAAGCAGGCTTTCATTGGATCTGCACCCAGAGGAAGACATCCCAGGCTGTGTTGAGAGTAATTTCTCTCTTAACATAAACCATCATCATAAAAGTAGTAATAATATAACAACCCAACATTGGAGTTATTGTGAGGATCTGAGTTTATGTCTTTGGAGATATTTTGTGAGCCCTAAGGTTTACTATGATAAATATTCTGCTGAAACTGTCATTATCATCAGTTGATTCCCCAAACTGCTACCCCATAGACCTATATCTGCATAACATCTGCATTCATAATAATATCTGAATAATGATTTGATGATTCCTCTGATACTTTAATTAACGTCCTAAAGTTTAAGAAAGTGAGACTCTGAGACCACTTGCTCATACACACCCCAATACAACACAACAACACAACATGCAAAAACACATGCCTTCATGTAGACAAGACAACCCCCAGGCAGGTAATCACCCCAATTTCAAATCTACCCCACCCTGTGAATACTAAACTACTCATGCCCTGCAAAACCACATAAACAAATGCCCACAGCCAGCTACCACGTTGATTCAACAGAGCTCTACACGCTCATAACAAAAATCACTTAATTATTTCCACAAGTGGAACACTGAGCTTTCAACCTCTTGTTGACACTCCCTGCCATCCTGCGTCCTCGTGCATCGCAGTGATCATTACTCTCCCTACTCTTCCTTCCAGCTGGATCAGCAGAGGTGGGAGGGAAGGGAAGAGCTTTAGCCAAAATGCTGAACTGCTTCCAAAAGCCCCAGTGAACAAGTAAGCCTGAAATGCAGGAAAGTCAAGCAGATGGTGAGGAGAGAGGGGTCAAGAGCTTATAATTTGACCATTGGCCTGTTCTGGATGTGGGACCTAAATGGGGGTGGGGGGTTCCGTGGGGAACCCCAGATCGCTGGCCCTTTCCCAACTCAGGAGCCTCAAGAAGATACTTGGGCTCATGCCTTACTCCTCTGAGGACAGCAGGACTGCAGAGAGCCCAGATGGAATGGACTCTATCCAGTAGGTTGAGTGAAAGAAGATTCTCTTGGCAACTTCAAATCTATGAAGAATTAACCAAGCATCACTAATTCAGAATCTGTGATGATCTCCATCAGATCATACCTTCCTTCTGCTTAGGTAGACAGTTTTGCTCAACACGAGTTCCAACAATCTACTTAAGAGAAAAACTATTTTTGAAGGCCTTTCCAGGACTGCAGAAGCATTCATCAAACTACAGACACTAATCTTAACTCTCTTAAATTCAATTTGTAAAATATTTTGGGGGAGCCTACTATGGTCCAAAGTCAACCTACTTTCTAGTTACTGTGTGCATGTTCATACCCCAAATCACATTACTTTTCAAATATTTTCTGTTTTGAACCTTTTTCTACTTCAGCCTGGTTTCCCCGTGCCTCAGCTAATGTGAGAGGTGTTACAGGCACCGGGCGGTGAACCAGCTTCGCAAGCAGCCTCGGAGGGGACTCGCGCTGGCCAGAGGGCGCCGCACCAAGTTCCCAGCTCCTCGTGGCCCAGGCCCGGGGCAGGGAGGAGGACAATGGGCAGGACAAACCGGGGCAGGAAGGCATTAAATTAGACCTCAGAGAGAGCCTCCTGTCCTGCATATTTCCAAGGAAAGTAGAGAATTTCTCTCCAGGGAAAGGTGAAGCTTTTTCCTCTGGGGTGGGAAAACAGGCCCCTCCAGGCTGAGGGAGGGGCCTCTCTGGGGAGACAGGGTACGCGGTGGGGAGGGGGCAGGGCACAGAGGTCGGGTTGGAGGCAGCCGGGGCCTTCTCCCCCGTGATGGGCCCCGGAGTTTGCCAGACAAGTTTCACCCCGGGCTGTCCCCCCTGCAGTGTGCGTCGGGGGAGGAGGGGTGCACCCCCGAGGAGACCACAGGAATGTCAAGCAGGGGGAAGGCGCCCGGAGCCAAGGGCTCCGGCAACCAGGATCCAATATCGGCGGGTGACTCCAGCCCCGTAACAGGAGAGACCGTAAAGTATGTGCTCTGCTTCCCAACCAGCAAACACAGCAAATAACCAATTACTCCAAATAGCTAACAGATTTCGGCTCTGATTTCCCTCCCTCGCGGCCCCTGTGCCTCCACTTGTCATTTGATGGGCGATTTGTATTTGCCCTGTGAAAATGAGAGAAGGAATGACTGACAAAGGAAGGTCCCCATGACCCCCGGTGACAGGCATCAGACCTCCCGAAGCAGATCCAACGGGACAACGGGCTGCATTGCCAAAGCGTCTGAATGGGAGGAGATTTTCAAAGAAGCACCGATCTGTTCCTTTCAAGCACATACAGTAAAGCCTGCTAAACCAATTGCCAAACGCATGTCCTCAAGAAACCTACTTGAAGGAGAAGATGTATGTCTTCGTGATGAGCGCATCTTGCATGTCCGAAAGTGCAGGTACAACCGCGAATGTTATGAAGGTTAAATCCTCCCCCTCAAACTCTCTTGTTCAGAGGTGCAACCACAAAGTTCAGAGACAAACGGACTTGGATGCCTCATGGAACTATTTCCTCACTCAGGAGCCACACCCTGTAATTGATTCCTTCGCTGAGAAAACCTCTGCTTCAAAGTCTTTGACTAAAATTGCTGTCAGTACTTGTGGGCTGCATCGAGGCATCCCCTTAAAATGTGAAATGAAGGGAAATAGGCCTGGCCTCGGAGAATTAGACCATGAGCTCAGTGCACAGGCAAAATCACCTCCAAAGGGGAGAACAGCTCTGCACAAAGTCTTAACCATGAGTGGGTGGAAAGCATTAATGCAACCAGAGAAAGAAAATGTCAGTGAACAAAAGGCATCGATCGGCCCTGAAAGAAGGGAAAAAAGGAGAGGAGGGGCTGAGTGGTGGTGGCACTCACCAGCACCACGGGGTAGGGGCTGGGGGCTGCCCTGGCTTAGGGACCTTCTTGATCGGATCTCACTAACTTCCACATCACAGAACCACTTCTCGTTCTCACTCCCAACTTGGTGGCAGCCACAATTTGGCTCCCCAGATGCTGAACCTATAGGAAGACCATAAGCAGGACAAGACCTCCAAATTCACATCCCCCAGCCAAGTTTATTTCTCTCTGTACACTCATAAACTGGCAACCTCAGTCTAGAAGCTTGAATAATATGCACCCAGCCCTGAGAGAGATGATCCATCAGGCATCTGAAGCCACAAGACTGAGGATCCACCCAGCCAAAATGGTAGTCTTCCCTAAAGTAAAATGTCTGACCAGTGGACCTGGTGGGAGAGGGTCAGAGCTCCTTCACTTAAGAAACTCTTGCCCAGGAGTCCATAGGAAAGGACCACGGCTCTGACTTGGCTAGCTAGTGCCTGATTGCCACAGCAAACACAGCCCTAGATCAATGCCTCTGGCCCTGATTAAGTTCCTCCTTCACCCACCCTGCTTTCTACTGGAAATGCAAAGTTACAGCCGATCTAAACTGCTTCCTTGTTCGATTTATATGAGCTCCCAATACTTGGCAAGCAAGGACTTCCCTCTGTAAGGATGAACAGAAAAGAGAAAGAAAATATTAAGGTTGAAAAGGAGAACAATATGAAGACTAAGACAATTGTCTCCCTATGCTAAGTAATTAAATAAGAAACAGAAGCAAACAAAATACAAATTTATGCTCTATAAAAAGTCTCAATAGCACATCAAAAAAGGACATTAGAGTATGCAGTGATGAAGAAGAAATAACCCACATGATGAAAAGTGTGATTGTCCAGTTTAAAACTATAATAAGGACATCGATTTCCAGCAAAATGGAGAACCAGAAAAAACTTCCAAGAAGTATGGAACATCTAAGTTAACAGACAAGATATTTTTTAAATCCTTTTTAAATGCATGGCAGAGCTGATGGGAAAATAAAGAGACTCCTTAGTGGCAAATGAGAAAGCAAAAATTCAGAGAAATAAGGAGGCATAATGCATGCTAACTAAAGGGTCCAAAAAGCTGCAAGTTGAATATTTTGTTTCAAGGAAATCTGGGTTTGTAGTGACTGAAGGCATAATATGGCAAAATGCAAAATTTTCTCTGGAAAAATGTAACTTACATTCATGCCTCACACTAATCTTAAATAAAGTTCTAAGAAATGAGTTCACAGTCAAAAGTAGTGAACTACACATGAAACAAAAAAATATGAGCAAGAATCAGCTAGAAACAAGCAACTGTAGAATCAAACTCTAAGAACAGAAATCAGTAAATAGAATTTTAAGAAATTGTTTAAAGAAATAAAAGAAGATATCAAATACATGGTGAAGAAACAAGAGACTTTCAAAACTAAACAAGCAAATTTGGGAGAAAATCAGAACTTCTAGAAATAAAAATATAATACTTGAGATTAGAAATTCAATAGATGAGATTAAATAGCAGTTTAGAAATAGCTAAAAACTTAGTGAACTAGAAGATATACCTGCAGAAATTAGCCAGAACACAGCACAGAAAAATAAATATGAAAGTTTCACCAATATGAATATGCAACATTTGAAGAGACAATTTGAGAACAATCTGGAATAAGAAAAAGAAGCCACTGCTTCTCAGATTTAGGAACACAAAACACAAATGATGCCAGAGGATTATGAAATAATAACTCTATAATGCTGACATAAAATAATTGTTAGTGAAATTAATATTTCCAAAATAAGGGTGAAACAAAAATATTTGCAGACAAAAAGTGAGAGTTTACAATGAATAGACACTAATAATAGAAGTTTCCATATGATTTACTTCAGGAAAGAAGAAAATGATTCTATGAGGAAGGAGAGTGAAATACATAAATAGGGAAAAAATGATCACTTTTAAAAAATAATGCTCTTTAAATGTTTAAAAGACATAACGAAAATATTTAACAACAAAAGTGTGTAAATTCATAGGTTATTGAAGTTAAAGCATTGTACATTACTTGTAATATTCTGGAAGAAACTATTAACTTCAATTACATTTAGACTTTGCTAAGTAGAATTTCTAAAAGAATCACTAAAAGAATAGAAACAATGCATACTTTCCAAATTAGAAAAAGGGAAGGGAAATGAATAGGGAGTAAAGAATTCTTTCACACTAAAGAAAGAGAGAGAAAGAACATGTGGTAGGGAGAGAGAAAGAAAAAGGCAGGACTAATAGAAGCATGAAATATGACAGCAGAAATGAAACCAAATGTACCACTATTAATTAATAGTGTTTAATTAATATGTTGGAGTTTCCAACTCTCCAGTTGAGAGAAAAAGACTTTCTGAATGCATTAAAAGGGAAAGAAGGACTTCCGGGTCAATATGGCTGCTTAACAACGTGCGCGTTTTAGTTCGTCCTCCAGAACAACTACTAAATAACAAGAAACAGTACAGAACAGCTCCTGGGGCCACATCAGTGACCAGACACACAGCGTACCCCAGTCTGGAGCAGCTGGACCGGCTGTGAGCACCCCCCAGATCCATGAGTTCCCAAAGCTGTGGCGGCCAGCGCCCCTCCCCCACAGGCCGCTTCCCAAAGGGGAAAGGAAAGGACTTTACCAGCAGCAGGGATTGGGCACAATCAAACGCCAATTGTGGAACTAATTAACAAATTCTGACTACTAAAAATAGGCCCCCAGCTTAAGTGAACCTGATCAAAGTGGAGGTTGCTCATTTTTGCCCCAGCGCCAAGGGGGCAGGACTGACAGAAAAAGGGGGAAAAAAAAAAAAGAAAGAAACAGAGGTTTTTGTGGCTGTGTATCTACAAAGGCTTGACTGCCGCTGGATACAGCAGCAGGACTTTTCAGGCTGCAACTGCCCCAGGCATAGGCAGAAGTGAGCTCTTTGGGGGGCTTGTCTGGAGCCTGTGCCTTCCCCAGGGGAGGGGTGAAGCTCAACTCAGGTGGAATCCCTCCATCAAGGAATTCAGACACCAGGGCTTGGTAATTTGAAGCCATTAAAACCAGCCTACAACCTCTCCTCTGTCTCCAACAAACCCCCAGCCAAAGTTAAAGGTACCGCATCATCTTATGCTGGTGGGACCTGCAGTCAGACAAGCACCACACACAGGGCAGGATAAGAAAAACAGAGTCCAGAGACTTCACAGGAAAGTCTTTCAACCTGCTGGGTCTCACCCTCAGGGAAAAGCGACACAGGTGACTCTTTCCTCCTGATAGGAGGCCAGTTTGGTCTGGGAAAATCTGGCTGGGGTCTATAATATCTAAGTAGACCCTTCTAAGTGTGTGGGGGGGGGAAAGGCAAAACACAAGCAGGGCAAGAAACAAGAAAACAAGAACTGAAAAATTCTCCTCTGTTAAACAAAACTTAAGCTAGAGGTCCAGATAAAGCTGAACAGAATGTCAAAGAACAGATAGACAACAAATTCATCCAGCAAGAAAACCCTAGATAAAAGAAGTGAAAGCAATCTCCAGAATAAACTAATCAAGATAATTAAATGTCTAGACGCCAGCAAAAAATAACAAATCACACTAGGAAAATTGAAGATGTGGCCCAGTCAAAGGAACAAACCAACAACTCAAATGACATACAGGAGCTGAGACAATTAATTCAGAATGTACGAACAGACATGGAAACCCTCATCAAAAGCCAAATCAATGAATTGAGGGAGGGTATAAAGAAGGCAAGGAAAGAACAAAAAGAAGAAACTGAAAGTCTGAAAAAACAAATCACAGAACTTATGGGAATGAAAGACACAGTAGAAGAGATGAAAAAAACAATGGAAACCTACAATGGTAGATTTCGAGAGACAGAACATAGGATTTCAAAACTGGAGGATGGAACATCTGAAATCCGACAAGAAACAGAAACTATAGGGAAAAAAATAGAAAAATATGAGCAGGGACTCAGGGAACTGAAAGACAATATGAAGCGCACGAATATACGTGTTGTGGTTGTCCCAGAAGGAGAAGAGAAGGGAAAAGGAGGAGAAAAATTCATGGAGGAAATTATCACTGAAAATTTCCCAACTCTTATGAGAGACTTAAAATTACAGATCCAAGAAGTGCAGCGTACCCCAAAGAGAATAGATCCAAATAGACATACTCCAAGACATTTAATAATCAGAATGTCAGAGGTCAAAGAGAAAGAGAGGATCTTGAAAGCAGCAAGAGAAAAGCAATCCATCATATACAAGGGAAGCCCAATAAGACTATGCACAGATCTCTCAGCAGAAGCCATGGATGCGAGAAGACAGTGGGATAATATATTTAAATTATTAAAAGAGAAAAACTGCCAACCAAGAATTCTATATCCAGCAAAATTGTCCTTCAAAAATGAGGGAGAAATTAAAACATTTTCAGACGTAAAAATCACTGAGAGAATTTGTGACCTAGAGACCAGCTCTGCAAGAAATACTAAAGGGAACACTAGAGACAGATACGAAGACAGAACAGAGAGGTGTAGAGAAGAGTGTAGAAAGGAAGACTATGAGTAAAGGTAAAAAGAAGGAAAATTAGATATGACATATAATATCCAGAAGGCAAAATAGTAGAAGAAAGTACTACCCATGCAGTAATAACACTGAATGTTAATGGATTAAACTCTCCAATCAAAAGACATAGTCTGGCAGAATGGATTAAAAAACAGGACCCATCTATATACTGTCTCTACTCAAAGGACACGAGGCCAAGGACACAAATGGACATTTACACACCAATGTTTATAGCAGCATTATTAACAATTGCCAAGAGATGGAAACAGCCAAAGTGTCCATCAACAGACAGTTGAATAAACAAACTGTGACATTTACATAAAAATGGAATGTTATGCAGCTGTAAGACAGAATAAAGTTATGAAGTATGTAACAACATGAAAGGACCGTGAGGACATTATACTGAGTGTGATTAGCCAGAAACAAAAGGACAAGTACTGTATGTTCTCACTGATGTGAACTGACATTAGTGAATAAACTTGGAATATTTCCTTGGTAACAGAGACCATCAGGAGATGGAGATAGGGTGAGATATTGGGTGATTGGAGCTGAAGGGATACAGATTGTGCAACAGGACTGAACATAAAAACTCAGAAATGGACAGCACAATACTACCTAACTATAATGTAATTATGTTAAAACACTGAATGAAGCTGCATGTGAGAATGATAGAGGGAGGAGGATTGGGGACATAAATGAAATCAGAAAGAAAGATAGATGGTAAAGATCGAGATGGTGTAATCTAGGAATGCCTAGAGTGTATAATGATGGTGAATGTACAATGTACAAATTTTAAAAATGTTTTTGCATGAGGAAGGAATGTCATTATTGCAGGGTACTGAAATAGATGATAATTAATACTTTAAAATGTCACCTTATGTGTGAGACTAAAGCAAAAAATGTTTATTTGTTACAAAATTTATATTTTGACTAGAGCTTTTCCTAATATAACTCATGTAGATAGTTTGATTGAATGTCATAAGTACTTGGAATCTCAGGTAGGACATGAGATTTTTTTGGTTTGTCCAGAGTGATGCCTGATGAATCCCAGAGTGATTTGATCAGTGACTGGAAAAGTATTTGCAAGACCCCTTCGGAGAATGGTGAGAGTGGGGAGAAATTCAACTTCCCCAAGTTGAATTCTTGATATTCTCAAAAGCAGTGTGGACAACCAAAGCTATAGGCTGAGCCCCCAGTCTAGGGGATTGTTCACAGGAAACTTAATCCCACAAAGGATAGGTCAAATCTACTTAAAATTTAGGCCTATGAGTCACCCCCAAGAGAGCCTCTTTTGTTGCTCAGATGTGGCCTCTCTCTCCAGCCAACATGACGAGCATGTCCCTCTGCGTGGGACATGACTCCCAGGGGTGTGGACCTTCCTGGCAACGTGGGACAGAGATCCTGGAATGAGCTGAGACTCAGCATCAAGGGACTGAGAAAAACCCTAGAATGAGCTGAGAATTAACATCAAGGGATTGAGAGAAACTTCTCGACCAAAGGGGGAAGAGTGAAATGAGACTAGGTGTCAATGGCTGAGAGATTCCAAACAGAGTTGAGAGGTTATCCTGGAGGTTATTCTTATGCATTAAGTAGATATCACCTTGTTGTTCAAGATGTAGCGGAGAGGCTGGAGGGAACTGCCTGAAGGTGTAGAGCTGTGTTCCAGTAGCCATGTTTCTTGATGATGATTGAACAATGATACAGCTTTCACAATGAGACTCTGTGAATGTGAAAACCTTGTGTCTGATGCTCCTTTTAGGTACTATATCAACAGAAGAGTAGAACATATGGAACAAAAATAAATAATAGGGGGAACAAATGTTAAAATAAATTTAGTTTGAAATGCTAGTGGTAAATGAAAGCGAGGGGTAAGGGGTATGGTATGTATAATCTTTTTTTTTCTCTGTTATCGTTTTATTTCTTTTTCTGTTGTCTTTTTATTTCTTTTTCTAAATCGATGCAAATGTTCTAAGAAATGATGAATATGCAACTATGTGATGATATTAAGAATTACTGATTGTATATGTAGAATGGAATGATATCAATGGTTTGTATGTTAATTTTTTTAATTAATAAAAAAGTTAAAAAAAAAAAAAGGGAAAGAAGAACAAGGACGAGGAGGAGAAGGAGAAGCAGCAGCAGCCGCAGCCGCCATCTACTTGTTCACAGGAGAGACCCTTAAAACAAAGCCACAGGAAAGCTGAAAATAAAAAGGGAAAAATATATACTTGGAAAACATTAATCAAAAGAAAGCTTGTATAGCTATATTAATATGAGAAAAAACAGACTTTAAGACAAACTGCATTAGGAGAGATGTTAAAAGGCAGGAAGAGAAGAGTTCACTACATGGAAGATACAGGAATTCTAAACTTGTTTGCACCTCAATGATACAACATTATAAAGAAAAAGTAGGCAGCATGTTCTGGTCAACCAAGCTGGTGGTTTCACATACCCCAAGATTCCACTCCCCCACAGAATTTCTGAACAACAAACAAAAACTGGCAGAGCAATCTTCCTCAAAACTCCAGGAAACAGTTATAAGACTGCAGTAACTGGGCTAGCGCTGAATCAAGAAAACACAACTTCAAAAAAATGGTAGAAGAAGCTGGACTGCCTTCACGGTTTCTTCCCCACCCTCCCAGACAGGGTGTGGAGCCAGCCTGCACTCCCATTGTGGGTCCTGGGCCCTGCTCCAGAGGAAGCAGAGTAACCTCCATGCTCACACTGGGGGGACCTGTATGTGGGTGCCAGTCTATCCAGTGGTGCCAGCCTGAAAAAGTGAATCAGGACACTGGTCTCTGGCTCCCACTTCCCAAATGTGCCCAGCAGGAAGCAGCAGCTTGCTGACAGCTAAAGCTGCGTGAAAAGCAGTTAAGACATGGCAGCCTGGGGTAAAGTATTACCACTTTTAACATAAACAATAGAGCACGTGGCAGGGGGAAAGTTTATTTCACATGGAGTACAGAGAACATTCAAAGTCCTTTCGTCAAGGAAATTTCTAAGCCCACAAAGAAGCACAAGTCCAGGAAAAGACACAGGCTCAGGAGAGGAACCTGAATTTCACTTCCACTGATCTTCTTGATAGGAGGGCTAAACTCTGAAGGAAAGCACCAGTCAGAGCACAGCCCATTTGCAAAGACTCTGAAAAGTATCTTTTGCATTGGTTTGTTTGTTTGTTTTAATGCAATTTTATTGAGACATATCTACATAGCATAGGATTTGTTTGTTTTTGTTAGCTCCTGGTGCTCAAAGTAATCTCTGTCATATCACAACCTGGACACAAATTTAAGGAATAGAAGCTCAGGGACCAAATGCCAGAGTTAACACATTAAGGTATTAAATAGTATGCAACAAAAAACTACAAGATAAACAAAGAAACAGGAAATGATGGCCTATCCAAAGAACAAATGAAAATTGTGAAAACATCAGGGAAGAAGACCCAACTTTAGGCATACGAAACAAAGACTTTAAAATATTGATCTTCAATATGCTCAAAGAGATAAAGAAAAATATGGAGAAAGAACTAAAGGATATCAGGAAAATGATGAGTGAACAAATATGAGAATCTCAATAAACAGATAAGTCTCTTTTAAAGAAACCAAACTGAAATACTGGAGTTGAAGACCACAGTAACTGAAAAAAATTTCCCTAGAGGGTTTCAGCAGCATACTAGAGATGTAGAACAGAGAATCAGTGAACTCAAATATAAGATAATTGAAATGATTCGGGCTATGAAGGACAAAGGAAAAAGAATGGAGGTGGTACAGAGACTAAGGGATCTATGAGATACCATGAAGTGTACGAATATGTGCATCCAGGGAACCTAGAAAGAGAAGAAAAAGAGAAAGGGGAAGAAGGAATATTCAACTAAATAATGACGAAAACTGCCCAAATTTCACAAAAGACATGAATATATATATTCAAGAAGTGCGAGGAACCCCAAACAGGATAAACTTGAAGAGAACCATACACAGACACATAATAGTCTATTTGAGCCCAAATAAAATTAAATGCTAATTTCTCATCAGAAACCATGGAGGTTAAGCACCACAATAGCAAAAAAAAAAAAAAAAATCTATACAGAATGAAATGAGAAGATGGTTTATTACTAAAAAAAAAATCAAACAAATATAAATGTTGGAATTAATAGAAAAATTGAGGAGCATAAAAGGAGTAAGACTTAAAAAGACCAAATATCAAAATGTCAGAAGAACATCCTGTATTATCAGTAGTTGTAGTTACTTCAAAAGTAAATGGACTAAACTCTCCAGTCAAAAGGCAGCGTTTGTCAGATAGGATTTAAAAAACATGACCCAACTATATGCTGTTTTCAAGACACTCACCTCAAATTCAAAGAAACAAGTAGGTTTAAAGTAAAAGGATGGAAAAAATATATATTTCATGCAAATAGTAACCAAAGGAAATCTGGGGTAGCTATGCTAATATCAGATAAAACAGACTTTAAATCAAAACCTGATACAAAGGACAAGAAGGACATCATATTGTAACATAGCAGTTGTACATGTTCAGGAGTTGGAACTGTTCTTTCTAAATTCTGAGATATTGAGCTGCTTGTATATAACCTGTTCATTCTCAGAAACTTCGGATATTTATGTGACACCTGAGACTCAGATTTAGAGCTCTGAAGCTACGAAAGTCAACACTACCCCATACAGGAACTGTTTAAAAAGTTGAAAAAGGGATCAGACTTCAACTAGAGATATGAGTGAAGCTGATCTGGACAGAACTTGGGTAGATCAGAATACAGGGTGAAGGATGATGTTGTCCATATTTTACGACTTCGGCTTCTGTGTGAGATCAAAGGGAGAGAAGTTTGGCACAGGATTTAAATTTTGGGTAGTGTATTACCTTATCTAACTTGTATGATCAGTTTAATTGAACACATGGAATCTTGAATAGGGCATGAAATCGTGCTGGTTTGTCCAGGTTGGTGTGGTGTCCTGAAACACCCCGGAGTAATTTGGACAGCGCATAAAGAAGCATTTGAAAAGTCCCCTTGGGGGACTGGGAAGAAAGGAGGAAATATTCAACTTCCCCATTTAGGGAATTCCTGATAATCTCACAAACAATGGGGACAACCAAATCAATAGGCTGAACCCTCTATCTTGGGGGTTGCCCCTATGAAACTTATTCCTGCAAAGGATAGGCTAAGTGAAGGGTTAAGAAATTAAGAGCAGGACAAACCTGACCTGAGGATGACCTGCAAGCAGATGCTTCAGGTAAAGGTGAAGGGTTAAGGAATTAAGAGTAGGACAAAATTGACCTGAGGATGACCTGCAAGTAGGTGCCTCAGGTAAAGGAACTGCAAACAGTTCCTTGAACTGGTTGAGAAGAGGGAGTTCTGCATACTGGGCTGTCAATAAGGCTGGCTATCTTGCTTAAAGAATGTAACAAAATAAGTCTTAAGGCTCGCTTGTTTTTGTGCTTGTACTCACAGCTGTTGTTTGTATAAGAAACTAAAATGAAAGGTCATGGAGTTAATAGTGAGGCTGCTATTTGCCTGAGTGAGCAGTAGCCCTCTATATTCCTTTTATGTATCCATCTCGCTGGTCTCATCCTTGCTCTGCGATGAACATCAAAACACAACACTAAGCCTACTTATAATTACACCTAAGAGTCACCCACCGAGAACCTATTTTGTTGCTCAGATGTGGCTCCTTTCTCTAGGCTCACTCTGCAGGTGAACTCACTGCCCTCTCCCTCTAAGCGAGACATGACTCCCAGGATGTAAATCTCCCTGGCAATGTAAGACAGAACTCCTGGGATAAGCTAGGACCCAGAATCATAGGATTGAGAGAGCCTTCTTGACCAAAAGGGGGAAGAGAGAAATGAGACAAAATAAAGTTTCAGTAGCTGAGAGATTTCAGAGTTGAGTGGTTACCTGGAGGCTATTCTCTTGCATTATATAGATTTCCCTTTTTAGTTTACGGTGATTTGGAGTGGCTGGAAGGAAACATCTGAAACTGTTAAGCTGTGTTCCAGTAGCCTTGATTCTTGAAGATGATTGTGTAACAATATAGCTTTTACAATATGACTGTGTGATTGTGAAAACCTTGTTTCTGATGCTCTTTTTATCCAGGGTATGGACAGATGAGGAAAAAAAATATGGATCAAAAATAAACAAAGAATAGGGGGAATAAGGGGTAAAATAAATCGGGTAGATTGAAATACTAGTGGTCAATGAGAGGGAGGGGTAAAGGGTATGGGGTGTATGAGTTTTCTTTTTTTATTATTTCTTTTTCTGGAGTGATACAAATGTTCTAAAAGTGATCATGGTGATGAATACACAACTATGTGATGATATTGTGAGCCACTGCTTGTACCCCATTATGGACGTATGTGTGTGAAGGTTTGTCAATAAAAATATTTTTTAAAAAGAGTGTCATCATATACTGAGTAAGTAGTCTATTAAACAAGAAGACATACAATTATAAATATATATGCAGCTAATGGCAGAGTGCCAAAATATATGAAGCGAATATTGATAAATGTGAAGGGAGAAATAAATGTTTCTAGAAGACTTCAATATACCACTTTCAATAATAGATAGATCATCTAGAGAAAAGATCAATAAGGAACTAGAAGGCTTGAATGATACTATAAACCAACAAGATCCAACAGGCAAATACAGAACATTACATCCAACAGCAGCAGAATACAAATTCTTCTCTAGTGCACATGGGTCATTCTCCAAGATAGACTAGATGTTTTGTCACAAAACAAGTCTCAATAAATTTAAAAATATTGAAATCATACAATGTATTTTCTCCAACCACAATGGAATGAAACCAGAAATCAAAAGCAGAGGAAAAACTGGAAAATTCACAAATATGTGGAAATTAAAGAAAACACTCTAAAGCAACTAACAGGTCAAAGAAGAAATCACAAGGGAAATCAGGAAATACCGTGAGATGAATGAAAATGAGCATACAACATACCAAAACTTATCGGACACAGCAAAGGCAGAGGGAAATTTACAGCTCAGAGGGAAATTTACAGCTCTAAATGCCTACATTAAAAAAGAAGAAATATCTCAAATCAGAGAGCTAACTTTACAACTGGAAGAACTAGAAACAGAAGAGCAAACTAAACTCAAAGCAAGCAGAAGGAAGGTTAGAACAAAGGTGAGAGCAGAGATAAATGACTTTGAATATAAAAAACAATAGAGAGAATCAATGAAACCAAAAGTTGGTTCTTTGAAAAGAGTAATAAAATATACAAACCTTTAGATAGACTGACAAGGAAGAAAGAGAGGGTACAAATAAGATCAGAAATGAAAGAGGGATATTACTACCAATCCCAGGGAAATAAAAAAGATTATGAGAGCATATTATGAACTATTATACACTAATAAATTAGATAAACTACATGATATGAACAAATTCCTAGAAACACACAAATTACCTACACTGACTAAATAGTAAATAGAACATATCAACAAGCAAGAAAAGAGACGAATCAGTAATCAAAAACCTCCCAACAAAGAAAAGCCCAGGACCAGATGGCTTCACTGGTAAACTTACCAAACATTTCAAGAAGAATTAATACCAAATGCTGCTCAAACTCTTCCAAAAAATTGACCATGAGGCCAACATTGCCTTAATACATAAGACATATAAAGGTACAACAAGGAAGGAAAATTACAGGCCAATATCTTTATAAATATAATTGCAAAAGCCTTCAACAAAATACTAGCAAACTGAGTAAAAAAATATGGATCAAAAATAAATAAATAATAGGGGGAATAAAGGGTAAAATAAATTGGGTAGATTGAAATACTAGTGGTCAATGAAAAGAGTAATAAAATATACACACCTTTAGATAGACTGATATACAATAGATATACAAACCTTTAGATATACAAACCTTTAGATAACACATTAGAAAAATTATACACCATGATCAAGTTGGATTTATCTCAGATATGCAAGGGTGATTCAACACAAGAAAATCAATTAATTGTAATACACCATATCAGCAGAATAAAGGAAAAATACAGGATTGTTTTGATTGATGCAGAAGACATTTGACAAACCAGCACCCTTTACTGATAAAAACACTCAGAAAACTAGGAATCAAAGGAAACTTGCTGAACAAGATAAAAGACACATATGAAAAACCCACAGCTATCATCACACTTAATAGTGAAAAACTGAAAGTTTTCCCTCTAAGACCAGGAATAAAAGAAGGATGCCCACTGTCAATCACCACTGTTATTCAACATTGTACTGGAAGTTCTAGCAAGAGCAATTAGGCAGGAAAAAGTAATAAAATTCATCCAAATTGAAAGGAAGGAGTAAAACTTTCCCTATTTGCAGGTGACATGACCCTATGTACAGAAAATCCTGAAACATCCACAACAAAGTTACTAGAGCAAATAAACAAATCCAGCAAAATGGCAGAGTACAAGATCAATACCCAAAAATCAATAGTGTTTCTATACACTAGTTATGAACAAATTTGAAGAAGAAATCAAGAACAAAATTTCCATTTACAAAAGCAACTAAAAGAATCAAACATCTAGGAACAAATCTAACCAAGGATGAAAAGGACCTGTACATGGAAAACTACAAAGCATTGCTGAAGGAAATCAAAGGAAATCTAAATAAATGTTCATGAATGGGAAAACTAAAAATTGTTAAGACATCAGCTCTACCCAAAATGATTTACTGATTCAATGCAATCCCAAACAAAATTCCAACAGCTTTTTTACAGAAATGGAAAAAAAAAATCATCACATTTGTATGAAAGGGTAACGGGCCCCAAATGGCAAAAAAAGTCTTAAAAAAGAACAAAGCTGGAGGACTCCCACTTTCCCATTTTAAAACTTATTACAAAGCTACAGTAACCAAAACAGCAGGTTACTGGCAAAATCACAGACATACATACCAATGGAATCAAACTGATCGTTCAGAAATAAACCATCACAGCTATGGCCAAGTGATGTTTTTTCTAAATAAGACATCATTTAATCTCATTTTATCCCTATGTGGGGTTCTCTGTCCACATTTTTTTTTTTTAAAAATTTAGACTTATAGAAAAGCTGCAAAAATAATACAGAGTTTACATATACACTTTACCCAGTTTCCCCTAATGTTAACATATGTACAGTGCAATTATGAAAAACAGTAAATTAACACCAATACTATGCTATTAATTAAACTATAGGCCACATTCAACTTTCATTAGGTTTTCCACTAGTGTCATTTGTGTGTTTCAGGATGCGTTGCAGGGGCTCACATTGCATTTAATTGTCCTTACTTTCCTTCTTTCTGTGACAGTTTCTCAGTTTTTTTCATTGTCTTTAATGACCGTGACAATTTTGAGGAGTAATTAGTTATTTTTAGAATGTCTCTCAATTTTGCCCTGAATTCTAAATGGAGATAAGACATCACTGTTGACAGGTTACAGGGGGCACAAGAACACTAATTTCCCACTTTTACAGTCATATCTTACTTTGATTGTCTCAGTTTATCCCCCTTCCTCCCACTGGAGTCAAATGACTTTTGTCTGTTTCCAAATTTCATATTCATTCCACAAAGGTAAAGCATCCACAAAGGTAAAGCATTCCACAAAGGTAAAGCATCTCAAGTTTGAAGAAAAACCAGAAGGCTGAAGCAAAGCTCTGATAAAGCTCCACAATGAAAAGCTGCAGAAAAGTTTTCGGCAGAAGCTGCACCATCGAAGTAAGTGTTTAACCTTTCTGTGTCCTAGCTTACCTACGTAGTGGGGTGAGATTGCTGCCAGCCAACAGCACTAAAGCAGGGGTAATGAGGCTGAAACTAGGGGCGGACTCCAGGGCGAACCTCAAGAAGATATGCAAAACAAGCCAATATGGCTGAAGACAAAGTGTGGCTTCCAATTCAGAGCGACATCCCTTCTCAAGTGTGCCACCTGCACCTAGTCCTCACTCTTGATCCTCTGACCTGCTGCCCCTTTTCTTCCTCACCCCGGATCTTAGACACTCTGGTTTTGCACTCAAGCCCCTGCATCTGTTTCTCACTATTGGACTCCTGCCTCTGGCTCACTGATGTCCCTTGTCTGGCCTCACTCCCTTCTAACCTCTATGACTGCAGCAAAAGCATCAGCCACAGCAGACTCTGAAAGCAGACAATTCCCTTCAGCAGCTTCATGACCTTGACCAGGTTATCTGCACCCTGGACTGGGTGGGAAGGGACTAGGTCCTACAGAGACACAGTGTCTGAGCTGTCACCTGGCTCTTCCCCAAAGTCTATGTGTGAGACCCAGGTCAGGTTAATTCTGCTATATGAGCATCAACTTTCTCCCTCCATTCCTCCCCTCTTCTTCTGTTGGGGACTGGATTATGTTCACCACAAAAGGTATGTTCAGGTTCCAAACCCTGATCCTGTGGGTGTGAACCCATTTGTAAATCAGACCTTTGAAGGTGTTATTAATTAAAGTGTGCCCAAACTGAATGAGGGCAGGCCCTAATCCAATACGGCTGAAGTTCTTATAACAAAGGAAATTGGACATTGAAAGAGAAGCCACAGGAAAAGCTGCAAGCTGGAAGTCAACAAAAATCTGGAAAAAGAAAGAATGTCACCAAGTATATTGCCAAGTGTCAGGAAAGCCAAGGACCCAAGGATCACTGGCAGCCAGTCTTAGAATGCCACAGTCTGCAGGGAGACAGCATTGTCTTGCTGATGCCTCAATTTTGGACTTCTCCTGTGGGCAGCTGATTTTTGACAAGGGTGTCAAGCCCACTCAATAGGGAAAGAATAGTCTCTTTAACAAATGGTGCTGGGAAAACTGAATATCCATATGCAAAAGAATGAAGGTGGACCCCTACCTCACATCATATACAAAATTAACTCAAAGCAGATCGAAGACCTAAAGAAAAGAATCAACCTATAAAACTACAAAAAGAAAACAGGGAAGCATCTTCTAGATCTTGTATTAGGCAATTTTTTTAGACTTTATACCCAAAGCACAAGCATCAAAAGAAAAAAATTAGGTAAATGGATCATTAAAATTAAAAGCATTTGTGCATCAAAGGACATTATCATGAAAGTAAGAAGAAAACCTACAGAATGGCAGAAATTATTTGGAAACCAAAAGGGAAGAATTTAATATCTATGGTATTTAAATCTACAACTAAATGAGAAGTATTTAATATCTATGGTATATAAATAAATCCACAATAAAAAGAAAACTCAATTTCAAAATGGACAAAAGACTCAAGTAGACATTACTCCAAAGAAGATACACAAATGGCCAATAAGCACATGCAAAGAAGCTCAAAATCAATTACCACGGGTGGGCCATGGTGGCTCAGCAGGCAAGAATGCTTGCCTGCCATGCCAGAGGACCCAGGTTCGATTCCTGTTGCCTGCCCATGTAAAAAATAAAAAATAAAACAAAAAAATAAAATAAAATCAATTGCCACTAGGGAAATGCAAATGAAAACCACAATGAGATACCATTTCAAACCCGTTGGAGTAACTATTTTTAAAGATCAGAAAATAATAAGTGTGGAAAAGAAAGTGAGGAAATAGGAACACTCATTCATTGTTAATGGGAATGTAAAATGGAACAGCCTCAGTGGAAACAGTTTGGGTTTCCCTGAAAGCTATATATAGTTACCATAGGAGCTGACAATCCCACTTCTAAGTATATACAAAAGAACTAAAAGCAGAGACTCAAACTGATTTTGCACACCAATGTTCACATCAGCATTATTCACAACTGCCAAAATGTGGAAGCAACTCAAGTGTCCATCAACAAATAGGTAGATAAAGAAAATTAGTTCATACCCATAAAAGGAATGATGTTCAGATACAACATTGAAGAATTCATCTTGAGTGAAATAATCCAGACACAAAAGGACAAATATTGTACTCTTTCCCATAAGAAATAATTGGAATATGCAAATTCATAGAATCAGAAACTAGAACATGTGTTACCAGGATACAGGATGGGGGAAAAGAATAAGAATTGATGCTTAATTGGTACACAAAGTTTCTGTTTGGAATACTGGAAAAGTTTTGGTAATGGAAGGTAGGATGGTAGCACAACACTATAAATGAAATTAATGCCACTGAATTCTATATTTGAACATAGTTGAAAGGAAAATTTTTAGGTTGTATATATATTATAAGAACTAATATTTTTAAAAAACATGAACCCCAATGTAACTATGGGATATCATTAGTAGTATAATTATAATAATACTGTTTCCTCAATTGCACAAAGTCACCATATTAATGCAAAATGTTAGTAAGGAAAACTGTGTGTGTGAGCAGAGTTATATGGGAACTCTGTAATTTCTGCATGCTTTTTCTATATATATACAACTTCCCAATAAAAAAAAAGTAGGCAGAGTTACAAAGAGGAATTGACAAATATAACATCAAAATGGGATGTTTCAACATTCCTTTCTCAGAAACTGAAAAGCCACAAAAAAATTAGAAAGAATATAGATTTGAATAGCACAATTAACAACTCTGATCTAAATGGACACATTATGTGTAAAGCAGATGTGGAGAATACACATTCTTTTCAAGCACACATGGGACAGTTAGAAAAATTGACTTGTACTGGATCATAAAACAAGCTTCAACTCATTTCTAAGAATCAGTTCATACAGACCACATTCTTAGGACCATACTACAGTTAAACTAGAAATCAATAACAAAAAGCCAACTTAAAACATAAGCTAGGAATTTCCATACATATTTTTTTAATTCAGATGTCAAAATAAATGTAACAGAAATTAGAAAATAGAACTTAAAAATAACAAAAATACTACTTATCAATAAAAGCCTATGGGATGCATAAAGCAGTAGAAAGAATTTTATAGCCTTAAATGTATACATTAGCAAAGAGGAATGTTTGAAAATTGACGAAGTAGGCAATAAATTTAAAAGGTTAAAAATATAACAAACAGTCCAAAAATAGAAGGAAGGAAATAATAAATAGTGGAAATAAATGAAACAGAAACCAAAGAAACAACAAAGAAGAGCTAAAAGTGGGTTCTTTGCAAAAAAAACTTTTAAAATTTGACTAATTCTGAAAAGAACAAAAAAATTAAGAAGTTAATCTGAAAAATCCTATGTCAGATTTTAGGAGAAAATATATAAATTTCTATTAAATGTAAATCACCAAAAGTGACTCACACAGAAACCATAAAATCTCAATGATCCTTTAAACATTAAAGAAACTGAATCAACAGTTTAAAATATTCTCAAGGAAGATACTATCCAAACAATTTTACAAGTGAATCTACCAAATTTTCAGGTAATAGATAACATTGATGGTAAGCTCTTACAGAGACTAGAAAAAGAGCATATACTGCACAAGTCATTTTTTAAGACCAGTATCACCTAGAGACCAAAATCTGAAAAGAATATTATGGGAAAGGGAAATGGCAGGCTATTATCACTTATATTGATAAAAAAATTTCTAAACCAAGTATGTACAAACTGAATACAGCAACACAGAAAGATGATAATACATCATGACCAGTTTAGCTTGTTTCAGATATACAAACTTTTTTCAGCATTTAAAAATCTAGTAATATAATTTATCACATTAATGGATTAAAAGAGGAAAATCATATGTTCACCTCAACAGATACATTTAAAAAACATTCAACAAATCTAACAACCTTCATGATAAAAACTCTTACCAAACTAACAATTCACCTCATAAATTTCATATTCAGTGGCAAAATATAAAAACATTCACTTTTACATCAGGATCAGATAAGAATCCTCTTAATTACCAGTTCCATGAAATTTTAAATTGAAAATCCTGGACAGTGCAATAAGATAAGAAAAGGGGGGCCAAGATGGTGGCTTAGTAAGGTACGCGCGTCTTAGTTCCATCTCCAGAGCAACTACTAGGTGAACAGAAACAGTGCAGAACAGCTCCCGGGGCCATGGCAGGGAATGGACACACAGCGTACCCCAGTCTGGACTGGCTAGACTGACTGCTAGACTCTGCTGCGGTGAGATCCCCGAGCAGCACACGCCCCCCCGAGCCGCGGCAGCTGGCGGCCGGAACTCCTTCCTCCCTCCTTCCCAGGCCGGCTGAGAGTCTCGGAGAGGCAAGTTTCCCAAGCCGCGGTGGCCGGCAACTGGCGCCCCTCCCTCGCGGGTGGCTTCCTGGTCCGGTGGTGAGTTCCCCGGGCCGCGGCGGGCAGCAACCGGCACCCCTCCAGGGAGAGGAGGGAATTTCTGACAGTGGCAGGGACTGGGTCCAACCAAACACCAATAGGGGCATTAATAAAGGAGCCACAGGGTCCCCTCAAGCCGCGGCGGCTGACGCCCCCACCACGCGCAGCCCCCAGGACCAACTGAGAGAATTGGATTGGAAATCCCCAGGCCGCGGAGAACGGTGACCAAGGGGATCCCTTCCAAACACGTGAGACAAACGTGTGCCACGAGCGCCACCTACTGGGCAGGATAAGAAAAACAGAACCCAGAGATTTCACAGAAAAATCTTCCAAACTGTTGGGTCCAACACCCAGGGAAATCTGACTAAATGCCCAGACGCCAGCAGAAGATAACGGACCACGCTCAGAGACTGAAAATATGGCCCAGTCAAAGAAACAAACCAATAGTTCAAATGAGATACAAGAGCTGAGACAACTAATGCTGAAAATACGAACAGAAATGGAAAACCTCTTCAAAAACGAAATCAATAAATTGAGGCAGGACATGAAGAAGACATGGGCTGAACAAAAAGAAGAAATAGAAAATCTGAAAAAACAAATCACAGAACTTATGGAAGTGAAGGATAAAGTAGAAAAGATGGAAAAAACAATGGATACCTACAATGATAGATTTAAAGAGACAGAAGATAGAATTAGTGATTTGGAGGATGGAACATCTGAATTCCAAAAAGAAACAGAATCTATCGGGAAAAGAATGGAAAAATTTGAACAGGGTATCAGGGAACTCAAGGACAATATGAACCGCACAAATATACATGTTGTGGGTGTCCCAGAAGGAGAAGAGAAGGGAAAAGGAGGAGAAAAACTAATGGAAGAAATTATCACTGAAAATTTCCCAACTCTTATGAAAGACCTAAAATTACAGATTCAAGAAGTGCAGCGCACCCCAAAGAGATTAGACCCAAATAGGCGTTCTCCAAGACACTTACTAGTTAGAATGTCAGAGGTCAAAGAGAAAGAGAGGATCTTGAAAGCAGCAAGAGAAAAACAATCCATCACATACAAGGGAAACCCAATAAGACTATGTGTAGATTTCTCAGCAGAAACCATGGAAGCTAGAAGACAGTGGGATGATACATTTAAATTACTAAAAGAGAAAAACTGCCAACCAAGACTCCTATATCCAGCAAAACTGTCCTTCAAAAATGAGGGAGAAATTAAAACATTTTCAGACAAAAAGTCACTGAGAGAATTTGTGACCAAGAGACCAGCTCTGCAAGAAATACTAAAGGGAGCACTAGAGTCAGATACAAAAAGACAGAAAAGAGAGGTATGGAGAAGAGTGTAGAAAGAAGGAAAATCAGATATGATATATATAATACAAAAGGCAAAATGTTAGAGGAAAATATTATCCAAACAGTAACAACACTAAATGTTAATGGACTGAATTCCCCAACCAAAAGACATAGATTGGCAGAATGGATTAAAAAACAGGATCCTTCTATATGCTGTCTACAGGAAACACATCTTAGACCCAAAGATAAACATAGGTTGAAAGTGAAAGGTTGGGAAAAGATATTTCATGCAAATAACAACCAGAAACGAGCAGGAGTGGCTATACTAATATCCAACAAATTAGACTTCAAATGTAAAACAGTTAAAAGAGACAAAGAAGGACACTATATACTAATAAAAGGAACAATTAAACAAGAAGACATAACAATCATAAATATTTATGCACCGAACCAGAATGCCCCAAAATATGTGAGGAATACACTGCAAACACTGAAAAGGGAAATAGACTCATATACCATAATAGTTGGAGACTTCAATTCACCACTCTCATCAATGGAAAGAACATCTAGACAGAGGATCAATAAAGAAATAGAGAATCTGAATATTACAATAAATGAGCTAGACTTAACAGACATTTATAGGACATTACATCCCACAACAGCAGGATACACCTTTTTCTCAAGTGCTCATGGATCATTCTCAAAGATAGACCATATGCTGGGTCACAAAGCAAGTCTTAACAAATTTTAAAAGATTGAAATCATACACAACACTTTCTTGGATCATAAAGGAATGAAGTTGGAAATCAATAATAGGCCGAGTGCGAGAAAATTCACAAATACATGGAGGCTCAACAACACACTCTTAAACAACGAGTGGGTCAAAGAAGAAATTGCAAGAGAAATTAGCAAATACCTCGAGGCAAATGAAAATGAAAACACAACATATCAAAACTTATGGGATGCAGCAAAGGCAGTGCTAAGAGGGAAATTTATTGCCCTAAATGCCTATATCAGAAAAGAAGAAAAGGCAAAAATTCAGGAATTAACTGTCCACTTGGAAGAACTGGAGAAAGAACAGCAAACTAATCCCAAAGCAAGCAAAAGGAAAGAAATAACAACGATTAGAGCAGAAATAAATGAAATTGAAAACATGAAAACAATAGAGAAAATCAATAAGACCAGAAGTTGGTTCTATGAGAAAATCAATAAGATTAATGGGCCCTTAGCAAGATTGACAAAAAGAAGAAGAGAGAGGGTGCAAATAAATAAGATCAGAAATGGAAGAGGAGACATAACTACTGACCTCACAGAAATAAAGGAGGTAATAACAGGATACTATGAACAACTTTACGCTAATAAATACAACAATTTAGAGGAAATGGACAGGTTCCTGGAAAGACATGAACAACCAACTTTGACTCAAGAAGACATAGATGACCTCAACAAACCAATCACAAGTAAAGAAATTGAATTAGTCATTCAAAAGCTTCCTAAAAAGAAAAGTCCAGGACCAGACGGCTTCACATGTGAATTCTATCAAACATTCCAGAAAGAATTAGTACCAACTCTCCTCAAACTCTTCAAAAAAATCGAAGTGGAGGGAAAACTACCTAATTCATTCTATGAAGCCAACATCACCCTCATACCAAAACCAGGCAAAGATATTACAAAAAAAGAAAACTACAGACCAATCTCTCTAATGAATATAGATGCAAAAATCCTCAATAAAACTCTAGTAAATCGTATCCAACAACACATTAAAAGAATTATACATCATGACCAAGTAGGATTCATCCCAGGTATGCAAGGATGGTTCAACATAAGAAAATCAATTAATGTAATACATCATATCAACAAATCAAAGCAGAAAAATCACATGATCATCTCAATTGATGCAGAGAAGGCATTTGACAAGATTCAACATCCTTTCCTGTTGAAAACACTTCAAAAGATAGGAGTACAAGGGAACTTCCTTAAAATGATAGAGGGAATATATGAAAAACCCACAGCTAATATCATCCTCAATGGGAAAAAATTGAAAACTTTCCCCCTAAGATCAGGAACAAGACAAGGATGTCCACTATCACCATTATTATTCAACATTGTGTTGGAGGTTCTAGCCAGAGCAATTAGACAAGAAAGAGAAATACAAGGCATCAAAATTGGAAAGGAAGAAGTAAAACTATCACTGTTTGCAGACCATATGATACTATACGTCGAAAACCCGGAAAAATCCACAAAAAAACTACAGGAGCTAACAAATGAGTACAGCAAAGTAGCAGGTTACAAGATCAACATCCAAAAATCTGTAGCATTTCTATACACTAGTAATGAACAAGCTGAGGGGGAAATCAAGAAACGAATCCCATTTATAATTGCAACTAAAAGAATAAAATACCTAGGAATAAATTTATCTAAAGAGACAAAAAACATATATAAAGAAAACTACAAAAAACTGTTAAAAGAAATCACGGAAGACCTAAATAGATGGAACGGCATACCGTGTTCATGGATTGGAAGACTAAATATAGTTAAGATGTCAATCCTACCTAAATTGATTTACAGATTCAATGTAATACCAATCAAAATCCCAACAACTTATTTCTCAGAAATAGAAAAACCCATAAGCAAATTTATCTGGAAGGGCAGGGTGCCCCGAATTGCTAAAAACATCTTGAGGAAAAAAAACGAAGCTGGAGGTCTTGCACTGCCTGACTTTAAGGCATATTATGAAGCCACAGTGGTCAAAACAGCATGGTATTGGCATAAAGATAGATATATCGACCAATGGAATCAAATAGAGTGCTCAGATATAGACCCTCTCATCTATGGACATTTGATCTTTGATAAGGCAGTCAAACCAACTCACCTGGGACAGAACAGTCTCTTCAATAAATGGTGCCTAGAGAACTGGATATCCATATGCAAAAGAATGAAAGAAGACCCATATCTCACACCCTATACAAAAGTTAACTCAAAATGGATCAAAGATCTAAACATTAGGTCTAAGACCATAAAACAGTTAGAGGAAAATGTAGGGAGATATCTTATGAATCTTACAATTGGAGGCAGTTTTATGGACCTTAAACCTAAAGCAAGAGCACTGAAGAAGGAAATAAATAAATGGGAACTCCTCAAAATTAAACACTTTTGTGCATCAAAGAACTTCATCAAGAAAGTAGAAAGACAGCCTACACAATGGGAGACAATATTTGGAAATGACATATCAGATAAAGGTCTAGTATCCAGAATTTATAATGAGATTGTTCAACTCAACAACAAAAAGACAGCCAACCCAATTACAAAATGGGAAAAAGACTTGAACAGACACCTATCAGAAGAGGAAATACAAATGGCCAAAAGGCACATGAAGAGATGCTCAATGTCCCTGGCCATTAGAGAAATGCAAATCAAAACCACAATGAGATATCATCTTACACCCACCAGAATGGCCATTATCAACAAAACAGAAAATGACAAGTGCTGGAGAGGATGCGGTGAAAGAGGCACACTTATCCACTGTTGGTGGGAATGTCAAATGGTGCAACCACTGTGGAAGGCAGTTTGGCGGTTCCTCAAAAAGCTGAATATAGAATTGCCATACGACCCAGCAATACCATTGCTGGGAATCTACTCAAAGGACTTAAGGGCAAAGACACAAACGGACATTTGCACACCAATGTTTATAGCAGCGTTATTTACAATTGCAAAGAAATGGAAACAGCCAAAATGTCCATCAACAGACGAGTGGCTAAACAAACTGTGGTATATACATACGATGGAATATTATGCAGCTTTAAGACAGGATAAACTTATGAAGCATGTAATAACATGGATGGACCTAGAGAACATTATGCTGAGTGAGTCTAGCCAAAAACTAAAAGACAAAAACTGTATGGTCCCACTGATGTGAACCGACACTCGAGAATAAACTTGGAATATGTCATTGGTAACAGAGTCCAGCAGGAGTTAGAAACAAGGTAAGATAATGGGTAATTGGAGCTGAAGGGATACAGACTGTGCAACAGGACTAGATACAAAAACTCAAAAATAGACAGCACAATAATGCCTAATTGTAAAGTAATCATGTTAAAACACTGAATGAAGCTGCATCTGAGCTATAGGTTTTTGTTTTGTTTTGTTTTGTTTTGTTTTTACTATTATTATTACTTTTATTTTTTTCTCTCTATTAACATTCTATATCTTTTTCTGTTGTGTTGCTAGTTCTTCTAAACCGATGCAAATGTACTAAGAAACGATGATCATGCATCTATGTGATGATGTTAAGAATTACTGAATGCATATGTAGAATGGTATGATTTCTAAATGTTGGGTTAATTTCTTTTTTTTCTGTTAATTAATAAAAAAAAGATAAGAAAAGGAAATAATAAAAAGTATAAAGAAATAGAAGCTACGCAGAAAAATCAAAACTGTCAATAACCACAAATTGCATGATTGCCTATACAGAAAATCCAGAAGAATCCTCAAATCAGTAGAATTAATAAGAGAGTTTAGTAAAGTTTCTGTATATATGATCAAAGCGTGAAAGTCAATTTCACTTATATGCCAGAAACTACAATTAGAAAATGTACCTTCAAAAATCTGAGTAAAATAACAATAAAATATAAATTAGCTATAGCTAAATCTAATAAAAGTTATGCCAGATTTTAATGGTGAAAATTATAAAAGTTCGTTGAAAGATATTGAAGATCTAAGTAAATGGAAAGACATATTATGGTCCTCGTTAAAAGACAATATTACAAAGATGTCAGTTTTCCCGAAGTGATTCAATAACAAATCCAACAGATTTTTTGTTGTTGTTAACAAGCTGATTCTAAAACTGATAAAACCACTTTACCAGAAATCAAGATTTATTCTAAAGCTATAGTGAATAAGACAATGGAGTATAGTACAGCAAAAGACAAACAGATCACTGGAACAGAATATAGAGCCAATGAACAGACCCATACTCACAGAGAAACCTGATATATGACAGAACTATCATTGTAAATCAATGAGAAAGGATAAGTGATCCTATATTGGTTATCTATATGGGAAAAAAAAAAAAGAAATCTGATCCCTACCTCACATTTTATGCACACATACCACAAAATTAATTCCAGATGGAATAAGGATTTTAGAATGAAAATACCAATTTTAGAATTTTTTTTAAAATGTAGAAACATATCTCCTTATAAAGGATATCTTAAACCAGCTGAGAGAGGGAGAGAATCCAAGTGATACAAAATGTATATAATGAGAATTAAAGAGAAAAAAAGCATAAAAATGACTTGAATCTAAAAATTAAAGGAGATAACCCAATACCAGCAAAATTTTAAAGAACTGTTTCTTCAAATGAAAAACAACTATAAAATAGATGAAATGCTAGTAAGCCTAATACATGAAAAAGAGAGAAATAAAACAAATATGCAAAATTAGGAATGAGAATGAAAACAGAACAGATATGAAGAGATTTTTTTTAATTGTAGCAATATGCACAAATTCAAAAAATGTAATAGGCAGTACCTGGAGAAATCTAAACTACCAAATACTTAAGTAGAAAGTGATCAAAGGATTCATTCCCAAAATTGGTGCTGAGCCCATTTTTACAAATAAGTACAGGACTTGCATTTTTATAGAAGATATACATTTCTGAAAATCTTCAATAGTTCAAAAGCCATTTAATTTTATACCATTCTTAAGAAAAGATGATGGCCATTTCCATTTGCCAGCTAACCCATGAATACAATTTGCCATTCACTTGGCCCACCAGCTTTTAAATTATGTGACTATTAATCATTTTTTTAATTTGCAGGAAATTCATATTATTTCACATTTTGTACATTAAAAAGGCCATGGCATATATTCCTATGCCATGTTCAAGAGGATATTCCTATGCCTGTTCAAGAGGATAGAAAATAAAGGTACAGTTTACAGAATAGTTTTTGAAACTAGTATAACCCTAATATCAAAACCAAAGACAAACTAAAAAGTAATACTTCTTAATAGAGATGCAAAACTCCTAAAATAAGTCTTAACAAAATTAGCTCAACACTATACAATAGAATCTCTCCTTAGAAACATGCCTTAGCCAGGATTTACAAACCCCATAAGTTCTCCCCGCTAACAATCTGACAAAGGTCCAGAGCCAGCCTGAATGCCTACAGCTACTCTAGTTTGCTGATTTCAGCTCACAGCAGGTAAGTTGCTTGTTTACCAAAAGTCAATTGTATTTGTTCCCAAACCTGTTCATGCCAGTTTTACTGATATACTAACTAGTTTAAAAAAAAAACTCGTTAAATTTACAAAAACCTATAAACTTCAAATGGAAAAAAAAAGGACATTATTTCTATGAAGACTTATTTACTGCTTTTGAATTTTTTTAATGATAAAAATTAAGTACATGTGAGATAACATAAAACAGGTTGGGGAATAAACCATACAAAGACTCCACACTCAGTTTATTTTTATTTGTTTGTTTGTTTGTTTCAAGTATCATTAAGTTCTCGTTCAACTTCAACAAGCCTAAAGCTAAAAGTCATAGATAAGGCATTTGAATGTGGCTTATACCAAAGGCTGGCATGACCTACTAGAAACAGCAGATCTGAGTTTAAAGAAGAGGCTTTCGAACGTGAAATGATTGGAAAACAAAGCTACGTGGATATGGTTAAAAGTAAAATGCTTATGGTATGTATGTATGTTTCTCAATGAGTACCTATTTAACCACTTTTTTCAATTAGTCAATTGCTACCTGTCTTGATTACATTAGATAAGAAGACTTGTATTGTAATAAACTATAATACCATGAAAAACTGATCAATTTGGGTTTACCCCAAGGATGCAGGATGATTATACATTATATTAACAGAACAACAGAAAACTATCTGATGATCTTGATAAATGCCAAAAGACATTTGATAAAATTAAACACCCATACCTATTTTTAAGCTGTTAGTAAGCTAAGACTAGAGGAAACCACCCTAACAAAATCAAGAATAGCTATCTGAAATTAACAGCCTATTATAATTAACGGAAAAATGAGACAGGCATTCTGGGTAGAATCAGTGACTGTTTGCCTGCCAGAATACCAATTATCAAATGCTATTCCAATCAAAAGAGTAAAGGATAACCATGATAAAGAAAGTGACAGATCTATTATTATTCATTAAAAACAATCTTCCCTACCAGGAAAATCCAACAGAATCAATTAACATCTGTAAGAACTAAAGAGGAAGCTTAAAAAGAGTCCATTTTAAAGTACATACACACCAATGTTGTTTTCCTATATACTAGCAATAACCAGTTAGACAAAGTCATAAGGAAAAGAAAAATCCACTTTGCAGAGGATATAAAATATAATGTAAAAGGATGTAAAATGCCTACGAAAAAACTTAACAAGAAAAGGGCTAGATCTACATACAGTAAACCAGAAAAACTCCTCTACGAGACACAAAAGATGGCAATAGAGGATATTAACCAGTGTCTAATGACAGGGGAGTAGCTAACTTTATGGCTGGCCATATAATGAAATAAGATGCAGCCAAGAATAGAAAGATATGGAAAAACATTCACAATACATTTCTAAGTAAACTAAAAATGAGATTATAAAGAAGTACAATATGGTTCCAATTTTGTAAAAAAGAAAAAAAGTATGTATAAAAATATCTAAAAACGTAGACACCTCAGTTTTGGCAGGGCTTATATCCAACTGGTAGGACTACAGGTGGTTTTAACTTTCTGCCTTACACTTTATTGTGTTTTCCATATTTTCTACAATGGGTAAATCAGAAAAAAATAAAAATATATATCGCCTCCTCCTAGAAGCCCTATTTTCTTAATCCAGCTCATAAAACACCCCATTCAACAATGTCTCCCCTTGGCACCGTGACAAATTGATACTTGTAACGCACTGCCTTCTGGTTGCTTCTATCTCTTCCACCCTCCCAGCAGGTCAGGGACTCCCCTTGGCCCTCAACGTGGGACTCCAACTCCCAGAAGAGGCCCACAACCCACAAAGATGACACCTGGGACAGCAGCCTGGGCAGGTAGAAAACAGCCCAGCTGGGAACTACAAAAGCTGAATGCTGGTCCAGGCAGACCCTCAGAACCTGCTGGGGATGGCTGGGGCCCTCAGTCACACCTACCCTTCGTACAGCCAGGAGAAGCAGAGAATGTCAACTTCCTATTGTCCACGGAGTCTTATGTCCCATGTCCTAGCAGCCAGGGTCTAATCTTGAGACTTTTCTTTCTCCACTGGCTCATGAGATGCCCCCAAACCCCCAACCCTCACACAGGTAAACAGGAGGAAGACAAGTCCCAGGCTGCCCCAGGAGATAGCGTAGGGATATCACTGAGAATCCACACCATCACTGGCACTCCACCCCTCTACCACTACCCAGGGTAAAGAGAAGTAACTGCTTTCTGCTAAGGATCAGGAAATACCTCCTTAACCCCTTCCCACCTCCACTCCCCCCAAGAGAAATCCAGGAGCCCATAAGTAGGTAAATATACATACATGAGGACTGGATGGAGAAGACGCCATGTTAATGGGGGCCAAGGCCGACAGACCATCTGCAAACTACAAATCAAACATGCTGGTTAGCAACAGGATTAGAGAAACCGCTTCAGGGTGGGCTGGACCGTCCAAGGAGGGAGAGCTCCTCCAAGCAGGCAGCCTCTGCTGTTTGTCCAGGGAGGCCACAGGGGTGTGTGCTTTGGAGTTCATCAAGCGTGGCTCCAAATTCTGGCTCCAGGGCCTTGCCAGCTGTGTGACCCTGAGCAAGACCCCTGACCTCTCCAAGTGAGGAGCTCATCTGGAGAACGGGCACCGAGCACACTCACAGGGCAGCAGTGAGAATGAATGTGATGAAGGACATACACACCTTGCCCAGGTGAGTTACGTAGGAGATGCTAAGTTAATGTGTCTCCTGCTTTCTCACTGCCCTCAGCACCCACTGACTCAATGCCACTTTCTCCAACACCTTCCCTACCTTTCCAAAGTCTCCCCATCTCAGAGCTAGCCAAACTCTCCATCCCTGAGGATCTCTTCTAACAGCTAACTGACACCACTCAGCTCTTGAGCAACCTCTGCTGGGCATGGTTCCCTGGTTTCCAAGCTAGTGCAGATTTCCGAGTCTCTCTCCTCAAAAACCAGGGCATCACATACCTCCCTGCAAACCTCTTGCCTCCTTTTCTAGGCATCAGATCCTCATCTGCCACCTTCCCATACTGAGAGTCAATAGGCTCTCAGGGTGAGTGGCCAGGTTGCAGGGTCAAGGGGGCTTGGGGGTCAGGGCTGGAAGCAGGGGCACATGTCAAAAGGCCTCACAACAGTCCGAGAAGGTGATGAGGATCTGGCTGAATGGTACCCATTCACCTGGTGAGGAAGTAAGGCAATGTATTCTAGGCAGAGGGAAGAGTAAGCGCAAAGGCACAGAGGAATAAAGAAGCACAGAACGTTCAAGAAACAAACAGTTCAAGAAGGCAGAGGTCAAGGCTGGAGAGGTTAGAAGACCAGCTGGGACCCAGAGCTTCCAGAGTTAGGAAAAGACTGGAGTAGGGGGCTCCAGGAGGAGTCCATGGCAGGCCAGCCCCAGGCTGTCCTCCCCACCTCAGCAGGAAGATCTCGGAAGACACACTCTGCTGAGGGCCAGGGAGTGCTCAGAGCAATACCTGGAGGACAGAACCCCTCCTGGGTCCTGGAGGGAACTTTGGGAACTCACAGACCCATCCCTGCCCCAGGAAGATCACTGAGAGAGAGACCCTAAACTAAACTAACCCTTAGGGCTCTTCAGAGGCAGAAACCTGAGCACCAGGGCAGAATGGTCTCTGAATAGTTCTGGGGTGCTGACACAGTGGGACCCCCAGAATGGACCAGAAGAATTCCATGTGAAATCCTCGACTGATCAGAGACTGGCCCAGCCAGGCAGCAGCTCTGCCCCTCCTGTTCCCATCCTGAACCCTCCAGAAGCCTTATTTTTATTTTTAATACAGTTCTTTTTTAAGAAAAATGCAAGGGAAACCAGCAGTTCACTAGAGTAAAAGGGAGAAAAAATAAAGCTAAACATAGTGCTCCAAAGAACTGGTCGAGCTTCAGAAATTACACGTTCCCCTTTGGGATTCAGGCATAATTTGCTGCTCCGGTTCTGGGAGCACGTTCCCACCTTCACGACGTCCCAGAGACTATAACCAGTGCAGCAGGCTCAAAATTAGCCAAGCCTGGGAGCCCGGGAGCAGAGCAGCTTCTATCCCACCCTGACAGTGTGGACAACAGGTCTGTGCCCCCTTCTGAAGTTTCCTCCACGCTAGCCTGCCCAGCCCATTTCCTCAATAACCTCCCCCATCCCGACCACATACACACACACACACACACACACACACAGGCACGCACACACGCACACGTGCACAAGTCCCACTTCTAAGCCTCTGCCCAAGTTATTTTGCCTACCAGGAAAGCCCTCCTACATTCAAACCCCATCAGCCTTCCTCACCTCTTCTCCTTGGAGAAGCTTTCCCTTATTACTTAGCCTAGGCTGATTGCCCAGGGTTAAGAGAATCCAAGATTTTGGCATCCTTGTTAATAAAACATCTCACCCCACTGACATCACCCTGAGCATCTCCTATGAGATCTGCTAAACACCTCTCATCTCTCTCCCAACTAGAGTGGGAGCTCCCCAAACCTTCTCTTTTCTTCTCTCTCTTCAAACACACAGACTCCCGCAAGAGTCATCCTTGACACACCAAGCTGGTGTCAGCGGCATCTCAGTGCCTGGTAGGCGGGATGGGGGTGGGGGCAGGAGCCACCACCCTTACCTACAGGGCCCCTTTGGGCCTCAAGACCCCATACAGGAAACTTAGGTGGAAGGGTGTGGCATGCTTTAGGTGAATTTGTTCCTGCACACAGTTTTGTTCTTATCTTAGAATCAGAACACCAAGAGCTGGTGTAATGGAAAAGCTGATTAGCAAACTAAGACCCCAATTTTCTCTTAAAGATAGAAGGGGAGTTGGATTCAGAGACAGAGGTAGAAAGAGAAAATCAGGTGAAAGAGGAAAGGAGAGAGAACAGAATGCTAGTGAGAATTCATTCATATTACTAGAGGTAATATGTTATTTTTCTGTATTTTTCAAATTTTATACAAGGACATGTTACATTTATAATCAGAGAAGATGAATATATTCTCTCTTTAAAGCAAAGAGTTAAATGGAGTGACGTACCTCTGTGCCCCCCTCTCTGAGAACACACACTAGCTTGCCCTCTGCACACTAAAAATCAAGATCAAAATTCCTGCCACACCGCCGAGCCTGGACACATCTCACACCACTGAGCTTGGGCACACAACACACCTGGGCACATTTCATACCGCTGATCTGGGAAACCCTGCACCCCAGCATCCTTGGGAGTGCTCCCAGCTTCTCTTTTCCTCCTAGCTTTCTCACTCATGCACACTCATGTGCTCACACCACACATGCTCACACTCCCAGGCTACCCATCTGAAGTCTACGCAGAGGACAACCACAAGGACCAGGAACCATCTCTGGAGTTCATATGCATAAGCCCTTTCCCAGCCTTCATCATCATACAGAATGGTTCAAAGAGGCCAGGCACCCACATGGGACCCTGCTCTGTGAAAGCAGGGTCCAAGCTCCCTCCATCAGAGCAGGCTGATCTTGTTTCCCCTTTCTCTGCCACCTCTGAGACCCGACGAGGCCTATGTGGGCATGTGGCCCAGAGCCCAGAGCCAGAGCCCAGTTCCCTCCACTTTGCTAGGCCAGCAGCTCCAGCCCGAGTGTGACCCTGTTCTCCCACAAAGAGCACAGACCCTGCTCTGGCTCAGACCTGGTCCCATTCACTCATGTCAACACCAGGAGGACAGCCAGCCCGAACCTCCTCACCGTCTGCCTGTGCCTCTGCCTATAGCCAGAAGGACCCAAAATAGTTCCTCCCCATTTGGGTCTGTAGACATTTTGAGGGCAGTACACACAGAAAGGAAATCTTGCTGGGCAAGCCCTGCTCTTCCCTGAACCGTCTCAGACAGGCCCACTGAGGGGGTGGAAAACAGGAGCCAGGTTCAAGCAGTAGAAGTTTGGGACAAATTATCTGCCTAATTCAGAGACAAACACCTACCCAGGCCAGAAGGCACCAGCATTGAGGATCAATGAATATCACACAGGGCCATCTGAAATCTCCATCTGGGTTTCCCCAGCCAAAAGAGTTTCCTCCTCAGACCTATACAGAGAGTGGACAGGTAATTTTTGCATCCACCATTCATCCATCCTTCCATCCATCCATCCATCCATCCATCTATTGATTGATCCATCCATCCATCCACCCTTCCACCCATGATACATCGATCTATCCATCCTTCCATTCATCCTTCCACCTGTCCATTTGATCATTTGTCCAATTTTCCATCTGTCCTTTCATCCATCTGTCCATCTGTCCACTCCTCCAGACAGACATTTATTGAACACCTCCTCCCAGCCAGGCCCTGTGCTGAACACTAAGGATACAAACAGGAATAAGTCCAAGTTGCTGCTCTGTGCTGAGGTTGGGGAAGATGCTGACATCTACAAAGACAAGTAGGGTCTCAGGTGGGGGCGATGATGAAACAAACATGGACTTGCAGGAAGAGAGGAATCAGAGAAGTCTCCTTAAAGGAGATGACCACACCAACTTGAGTCTTAAGAATGACCAAGAGTTGGTCAAGAGGACAGGGACAGGAGGTCTCCCACACAGAAAGGATGGTGGGGCTGAGTCAAGGTTAGAGAAGTAGGGCAGAGAGAGCTCAGGACTTCTGAGGACTTCATAGAATTCATGAAATTGCAGGCTAAGGCCTCCTGTCTCAACAGCAACAAGGCCACAGGGTTGAATGCCAGAGAGTTTCTTCTGAAAGCGGCAGAAAGATTAAAGAGATGAGAGAGAAGCAGAGGGAAGCCCCAGTAAATACATCTCCAGGGATAGCTTCAAAGCTGAGTTTAGAGGATCCTCAACCCAACCCAGCAGCCACCCAAGTTTGTTCTCTGCTCTCATGGCTATTTTCTGATAGATGGTTTAAAGGAAACGGAACCCTCCTGAAGTTCTACGCCAACTGCTGGGTGACCAAACATCCTGCTGACCTGAGGACACAAGTGCTGCCTATCCAGGCCTGGGAAGTCTGCTTCCAGGTGGCCTGGAAGCTCTGGGACCTCCAGGCTGCTAGGCTGTGACTGACAGGTGGGAGGTGACAACCTGGAGCAAATGGTGAGTTCACAGCTGATGCTTGCAGTGTGGCCTTTCTCCATCCTTACTGCAGAAAGGGCTAGGGGTCTTCTGCCCTACAGGATCTGGAGCCCTTCCAGGGCCCTAGGTGAAAAAGTGCTCCCTTCTCAGTAGAAGATGCCACAGACTTCCTGTCATGCCATTTGGCACCTGCACCTGGGTTACCATCCAGCCCGAGATTACTGGGTATGTAGCCCAAGTGTGACCCTTATATCCCCACAGGGTTAGATACCCTTGGAATAAGGCCAGTCTCCTTTCCTGCTCCCTTCCTTTTCCTAGAAGATGAGGTGAATGGTGGGGAGGGGATAAGGATTATTGCCTTGGACACAGACCCCTTTTTGTGCTTCTTTAAGCTGCCATCCAGCACAAGCCTATACATGGCTCAGCCTCCCCCCAAGAAGGATCTTGGCTTGGGTAAGAGGATGGGGGATAGAGTACCCCAGAGACTGCCCAGTCAGTCCCTCCTCTGCCTTCTCTCCCAATTGTTCCTTACAACCTACACCTACTGGATCATCTCCAGGGGAAAGCCCCCAACAGGACCCCAAGGCAGGAGAGTCAGTTTTCTCCCACCCTCCAAGGAAAAGGATTGGGTCATGCCCAAAGAGCATGTCTCCCCACCCAACTGAAAGCTCTCCATCTGCACAGTGTATGGCCACCGTGGTACAGAGGGGGATGCTTCACAGCAGCTATGTGACAAGGAAGGGTGGGGTAGAAGGAATGGGAAGAGATGAGGAGTAGAGAGGGGCAAGGAGCAATCCAGGCCAGCTCTGGGCAGGAGCTGGTGTCCCTCCTGGAGGCCCAGCACCCAGCCTACCTGGGTGGGGATGAGGGGCTCCTTGTCATCGATGTCAATGAGCACATCTTCCCCAGGACTGAGTAAGCTCACGTCATCTGTAGGGGGAGAGTTGCGTCCAGGCCTGAGAAGGAGTTCGCTCAGAGGTCATCCCCCTTGTCAGCCCCAAGATTCAGCCAGGAGCTGTGGGCCCTTACCTCTGCAAGCTCCATATTCCCCATTCTCTCAGCCTCTTCTTCCCCCTCCCACCTTCCTTCCCATTCCCTGTCCCCCCAATTCTTTCTCTCTCTCCTTCTCCTCATACTTCCCTCTTCCCTCCCTACCTCCCACTGTCCCTCTTCCTCAGCTCTCCTCCCACCCTGCCCCACCCCTCCCCTCTCAGCAATCTCAGGCACCAGTCACCTGCTCTTTGAGGTGCGCTCAGCCCAAACCCAGGCTCTGCCCTGAGGAAGGCCAGGTGTCCACCCTTCTGCTCTAGCTGAGCATAAATGGCATTGCTCCTTCAGGTCCCAGGAAGAGAAGGCAGCAGGAGTCCCAGGAGGACTTTTCCTGGGAAGTCACACCTGCCCCAGGCCCCCTCTGCCTTGGGCCTCCCCATCAACAACCAGCTTCCCCTACCTGGGCCGCCCTCTGGGGATGGGCTCTCAGCTGAATAGGGGTCACACAGGAAGCTCTCCAGGGAGCGGATGGTGCACTGGCCCACCACGGGCCGCCGGCCAAACTGGCGGTTATCAATGACCTTGACCACGATGGGAGGGCAGTAGAGTTCCTCCCTGGGCAGCATCTGTGGGGATGGGAGAGAAGAGAGGCATGGGCCTGGACTTCCTCTCTGGGAAGTTGTGTTGGGGAGTGGGGGAGAGCACAGGAGGACCCTTCTTCACAGGACAAGCCCAAGGACCAGAGAATGCCTTCACAGCCAAAGATAATTCCCAATAGCTCTACATCCAAAAATGGCAATTCACCAAGCCCAGGAGCTGGCCATTGGGTCAGGGAAGCCACACACCTTCTCTATCAGCCTCTTGAATTCCATTTACAAGGGCTTGCTTTTCCACACAGCTCTACCTTCCAAATACATCCAGCCCAGCCTGAAGTTGAAACAAGTCTACTTTTCCTGAGCCGTCACTGGCCAGGAAGGGAAAGACGGGAGAAGTTGGCCCAGGATTCAACAATTCTTGCAGACAGTACCCCCAAGTGGATACTCAAGAGTTGGCTTACAGACCCAGATTCTTTCTCCTCATTGCTCCCCACCACCACCACCACCATCCCCAAATAAGTACTCTGAATACAACTTGAAATAATTTATACTCTCTCCTTCGGTGGCAGCTTTGGCTCTGCCAAGAGGAGGCTGCTGTTGACAGCCACTGGCCTGGAATTTCTGTAGCACTTTCATCTTGCAAACCATTTTGCTTTCTTCAGACTTGCCTCACTCTGGTCACTAGACCCAGGGCAGCCAAAGGAGCTGGAGTGCTCTGGGGGCCCCATCCCAGGCAATGAGGGCTATGGGGTGTGCTGCTCGAGGGGCCTGGCTGGGGACAGGACTGAGTCAGGGAAGGTGTGGAGGCATTCCGGAAGGTGGGAGTCCTGAAGGGACCCCGAGGAGCACTCCAGAGGTCTGAGGCCTGCCCAGAAGGGAAAACAGCCACAGTGTGGCTCTTTGGGACTTCTGCTGGTCTAGCAAGTCGGACATATTTGTGCTGGTTGCAGGCTTAAATTCGTTTGGTAAGGAGAGTGTAGGCATTTCCTCCCCATTTTACAGAACAGGAAAAGTGAGACGAGAGAGCTTCTGTGAGCTACCCAGGTCCTGCAGGGAGTCAGGGCAGAGCGCCCAGGTTGCGTGGTGCCATAAGAGATCCTAGCCCCTGGGACTGTGGAAGGGGCAGCAGGAAGATCGGGACTCACTACTTCCATGAAGAGAGTGCAGACGTCGAAGTTGGGGTTCTTGCGGAGATTCCTGATGACACAGGACTGCACCGTCTGGCCCCCGCACTCCACCACGAGGCTGGGGGACGAGACACTGGCCAGCTGGTAACTCTTCATGTTCCGCAGGCCCCACGCCAGGATCTGAGGGTACAGGATGAGGAGAGTGACTGCCCCTGGGCCCACGAGGCTGGGACCAGGCAGGGGAAGGGCCAGGCTGCCCCACCGCCCCAGTGCACCCCACCCCCAACCCCTCGGGGCCTGGCCCACCTCGATGGCCGTGCGCTGGAGAACTGGCTTGATGTTCTGGGGAACCACGTAGATGTTGGCCTCCCTCTGAGGCGGCGGGTAGGGCAGGTCTGTGTCCTCCGACTGCAGGGACAGCAGGCAGAAAGGAGACATCGGTGGGAGGAAGGCCAAGGCAGAGAGGCAAGAAAAAAGGACAGTGGGGACATAAAGAGTGTTATGCACAGAGAGATACAGAGACAGAGAGGTAAAGACACAGACGTGGACAAACAGGCAAGCAGAAATGGGAGGGCTTGGTCAGTTCTGGCCAGCACTATCTTCTCCAGGATCACAGCTCAAACACCTTGGCCCAGGTTTAGGTCACCCTGCTTCACATGAGTCCCACGTCAGCCCTCCTCCCAGAATGCAGACTCAGAGGCACCAACGAGCTGCTCAGCGTCTCCCCCTCCCCGACACACACCCACGCCCAGCCCACCCTCCAGCCCCAATCCTCTGTCTTCCGCAGGTGTCCGCTGCAAGGACAAAGGGCTTACCCTGTGAGCCAGCAAGAGCAGAGTAAGTTACAAATGGGAGAAGGGGCTCTGGTATGTCCTGCACTTAGGAGCTGGGACCAACTCACACCACCCCGGACCACAGATGAGCATGGGGTGTGCCAACCACGGATCGGGAGTCTGCCAGAAAGGCCTAGGCAAGAATACCCAGTGACCATGAAGAACTACATGGGGGAGCAGGGGGTGGGGGGACAGGGGGTGGGGGGGCAGGTACTACCATGGATTAGTGCTGAGAAGGAGGTGCAGTGATCAGGAACATGGGCTCTGGGTACAAATCATGTCTCCACCACTTATTAAGTTAACTAAGTTATTTTGCCTCTCCATTGCTCAACTCTTTCATCTACAAAGTGAACATTAAAATTATTTCAACCTCAAAAGGTTATCGTGAGGCTTGAAGAAGTTACCACCAGTGCAACCTAAGAAGAGCGCTTTGTTCATGTCAACGCTCAATGGGACCACCTCTACCAGGTCACGCGGAGCCTCTATGACAATTAGAGAGAGATGTCCTTGGCTTAAGACTCTTTACTTCCATGTCAGAAAATCATCGTGGTTTCCTAGTTTATTAGATCAAGACATTTTACTGCCATCTACTGGGAATGTTTATAAAAAATACAAATACATGACATGGGCGCTGAACGGCACCCAATTAGATAATGTGTCTTGTGCAGTGCCCAACCTGCACGTCTGTACACGGAGGCCCCGACACTCCGCAAAAGCTAACTATAATGAGAAAGGCTGCACTAGACACTTCATGGAGCTCGCCTCGTGTAATAGCATTTAATAAACCACAGAGGCACTGGATTCATTCTCCAGGGGACTCTCTTTGAGTTCCCTCTCAAAGGATGGTACATCCACTGGCAGATGTCCTGAAGTGGATGGTGGGAGCAGTTGGAGCAGAGAAGCACACCAGCTTCCTCCAACCTTCTCCACTCACTTCTTGGCCAATCCCAGCTGTCACTCCTGCAAAGGGCTCGCTAAGGAAGCCACGCTTCCCTGACCAATAGTAGTCAGGAGCTCAGTTCTGAACAGACCAGGTTCACCTCCAGCCCTGCTGCTTCCCAACACTTTGACCTTGGACAAATGATTCAACCTCTGAGACTCAGAGTCATCATATGAAGATCTGGGGTAAAAAAGACCCCTTCTAATGGGTGTAATTAATACACCCTTATAAAGTCACTGGGTATAAGCAAGAGAACAGACTGTCCAGCACACAGGGGGTGTTAATAAATGGCGGGGACTGCAATTCTTAATGTGCTTGTTGATGCCAGTAACCATTATCTTGACCATTTTTGTTATTGTTGACCTCCCCAGGATGACCTGAAGATTGCTCAAATGCTGGAAGTGTCTCTTGGAACAACACTGGCTTTATGACTCTGCCCAAGTCCCCAGGGAACAGAATGAAGGACTCCATAACCATCCTCCAGACTCACAAGGTAGGTGTGGCACAATACAGGAAGCACCTACATCTAAAGACTGGCTGGGAGATGAGACCCCCCCACGGGAGGAGGAGGATGTGCTGGCTGTCTTGGGACACAGCTCCGTGCACAGCGAGGTCTGCTAAGTGAATGGCACCCCTTGGGCAGTGCAGGCAGGGCTGCACAGGGCCCAGATGCCAGGGAGACCCTGAGCTCAACGCCCACCCTCGCAATCCACGGCACACACAGGCAGGGGTGAGCCAGAAGGCCCTCCCATGGCCCACTTGTGGCCTGCCTGTGGCCACTGCCCAGCCCCATGTGGGCCCAGGCACCCAAGGAGGAAAGGAGGCACAAAGAAGGGGTTGGCAAGGGAACACCCCAAGCTCGCCTGGGTGGAGAGGCAGAAAGACACAACCCTCTCACAGGGCTGCAACATTTCCCTGAAAACGTCAAGGAAAGCCATTAATACGTGTCCCTCCAGAACATTCCTCTCTGAGAACCCAACTCTGAGCAGCATCCCTTTGATTTCTTTTGATCCTTTATATCCACATCCAACCCTTCTCCCAGGCTTTCTGGGGCTCTGGGGTGATGACGTTCCCAGCTACACACGAAGAACCGGGCTCCTCATTTTCTGGAAACTGCTCGTCCGAAGAGACAAACAAGAACCTGGAGGAGGTTAAGCTCTAGTACCGTTTGGAGAAGGCCCTGGAGGAAGAAGGCAGGTGCACACAGCTGCGGAGCGCCAGGCCAGTGGAGGCAAGAGAGAGAGAAGCAGAAACAATGGTTACAGGTGCGTCCGCCGGGTAGCTTCTCGGCACGAAGCCTCTCTCTGTCCTCCTCGCTGTCCCCAGAGGTCCTGGGACGCTCCTGCTGCCTACCATTGTCTCCCTCCCCAGGACCCCTGCCTCCGTGGTCCTCTCTCCACCCAGCCACAAGCTGCCACCTCCTCTCCTTCTTCCTTCCCACTGCCACTCTGGGGACATGCTGAGTTACTAGGATGCCTCTAAGCCTAATCTCTCTAAATCCTGTGGAATCCCAACCTCTCCAATCTTTTACGCTCTCTACTGGGTCTTCTCCTTCACCACATCTCTCACACCCATCCAGCCTCCTCCCTGCATCCCCCTCCGGCAGCTTCCCTAACCCTCTTCCCTCCTTCACACTTCCTGAAAAGGATGGTTCTCCCTGGCCATCATCCTCTGCCAGTGCACTCCACTTCTGCCCCAGAAGCTTCTCTATCCAAAGTCAACAACGTTGGGACACTCTCTGTCTCTTCTCTCTCTCACCCCTTCAGCAGCATCAGACCAGCCCACCTCGGCCTCCTTCCTGAAATGCACTCTCAGATCCCACCCTGCTAGCCCCTCCAGCCCCTCAGGCGGCTCTGACCCAGTGCTTGCTGATCTCCCCAGAAGCCGCCCCAGCCCAGCCCTGCAGCACTGGACCTTCTGCACCCAAACATCTCCCCTGAGCCTGCAACCCCAACCCCTTCCTGCTCGGTGCACCATGTGTTCAAAACCCACCGACTGCCAGCCCCCGCACCTCGGTTTCTCAACTTCCTGGGCCTGGCCCAGCCGAGGGGCATGACACCCTCACTCGGGACAGTGCTTCTCAGTGGGGGAGGGCTGTGCTGACCTCTGTCAGGACTGGGGAAGCAGATCAGCACTGCCAGGCAGTGGGGCGGCTAGAGGCTGTAAGTGTCACCAGGACATTCTGATCCGCTGACCTGTGTGTGCAGGGGTCTCTGAGGATCACAGACCCCGGAGCAGACATACAACATAAGCCCAATTAGGTGGGACCACATTGGACTCCCCCTCCCAGACACCCTGACTGCAGGACAGGCCTGAGGGGTTGTGCCGATGGGGTTCCACAGGGGTGCAGGGTGTTTATCAAGCCAGCCCAGACCCAGGGCTCCTAGGGACGGATGAGGCTCTCTTCCCATCAGAGCAGAGCCCACCTCAGACCATCCACCCTGCTGGCCGGGAGATACAGGGTGAGAACCCTGAGCTGTGGGGAGGGCTTCCTCCCCCAGGCCTGGGGCCACCACACTGGAAAGACATTCATTTCCAGGGGTGGGGAGAATGTTGATAAGCCCCTCCGGCCACCTCAGTGGGCCCTGCACTGGTAGTCCAGAGACCACATCCGCCCTCACTCAGCAAGGGACACTCTGGGGACCCTCTGGACAGTCACATCCCGGCTCCTCAGGGAGCTGTAGGCAGCGGGCAGCCAGGCGGGCTGGGAGGGCTGTGCTGTCTGCCTGCCCCACCCAGCTCGTTAGGAACAACATGTTGCTCTAATTACACTTCCCAGGAAAAACAGTGTTTTAAATTAAGGCCTTGGGGGAGGGATGGGGGATGGGGGACCACTGGGTTTATTTTTCTGATTGCAAAGCACCAAACTTTGTCTTCTAGTGTTTTGGGAGGAGTAGGAGAATACCTCAGGTACAGCTCAGCTTAAACCCCTGCCTGTCCCAGGACGCGGAGGGTGGATGGTGGGACAGCTGGGTGGCCCCTGGAGCCTGCAGAGCCTCCCCAACCAGGGAGCAGAGCAAAGCAGCAGCACCCAGGGGCAGCACTCCTCCCCACCTTCCCTCCCTCGGGGGCCCGGGTGGGGCCTTCCCCTGCCCATGCCCCAGCACCCTGGGGCACCCCACTTATTGGGGAATCCACCATCACCTCTTCTGCTGAGTGTGCATGTGTCTGCATGTGTGTGAGAGTGTGTTCTCTCGAGTGTACGCACTCACATACACTCACACGTGCATGCACACACTCTCCAGTTCTCAGGAAATCTAAAATTGCAGTTTCTTTGAACTCATTCCCCTTGGCAGCGAGGACCTCCTTTGTTCTCCAGACAAAAAGGAAAAGAAACGAGACAGAGGGCTAAGAAGAGGCGGGGAGAAGGAGGGAGAGAGGGAGCTGGGGCCAAGGAGCAAAGAGAGGAAGAGGAAAGCACGAAGGGAGTGTGGGGAGAGGGGGTAGGCCCGCGAGGCTCAGGAGGAGAGGGAAGGAAGAGATGGCCGGAGGGAGCGGGTAGAGGCAGCCCTCCACCCACCAGGCCTCCCCGACATCAGGGCTCACAGACACAACAGCCGCCCCCGCTTTCCCACCAAGAGTCCCCAGACAGGTGGTCCTAGTGGGCATAAAGCCCTGGGAGAGGGGAACACGTGCCCCTACAACTGGCCCCAGGCGGTAGCACAGCCCCCAAGGCACTGCTGCGCGGGACCCTCCCCTAGGCACAGAGGTCATCGCCAGGGGCCTTCCTCACCCCCTTTTCAACCCCTGCTTTCAAAGCTAGCCCAGGGTTCCCTCTTCCAGGAAGCCATCCTCCACTGTCCTCCTGACAGCCCTCAGCCTGGGCAGACAGCATTTCAGCTCATTCATTTACACTTTCACCTTCCAGATATCTTTCAACCTGCTGCCCACAAGTGACTGTAAAGGGATCCCCACAGAGGAGGCCGTCCTAAAACCATCCCTCAGGCCCACCTGCCCCTATCCATTCCTCCTGGCCCTGCTCCAGTCCAGGCCCCCTCATGGTAACTGTTCTAAAAACCTCCTAGCTGGCCTCCCCCCTGCACTTTGCTCCCCACCCAGGAACCCTGCTGCAGCCAGACGCCCTTCCATCCCTCTCCGCTTCCGTGGTCCCTGGCCCAGAGTCTACTCCCAGGCCAGGCTTTGCGAGGCCATTCCGGGAGGCTGCAGCACTCCAGAATCAAGCCTGGGAACCGGGAGGGGCTGATGGGGGTTCGAGGCAGGGGCTTAGCCACAGCCAAGAAGACAGAAACCCAGCCAGAGGTGTCAGGCTTCCTGCAGGACCAGTAGCAAAGCAGAACTAACCTGCCTCCACCCAGTCCCTGGGGTTTCTTAAAACCAAATCGGTCCCAGGAGCTTGGCATGAGTCTTGGCCTTCAAGGGAGGGGGGAAGCGGACTGGTGTAAAGACCCTGGGGCTGGGGGTGGGAAAGGGAGAGGGGATCACGAGGTCATCATCTGGGCCAGCTGATACCCTGTTCGCTGCCTCCATTCATCCTACTGGACCTTGGCCCCTTTGGACCTGCTGGCTCAGATGGCCCTGGGCCTGGAGACACCCAAGACTTGCTCTGCCTGGCTCCTGCTGACCTCCACCCTGCCTCAACCTGTGGCCTGGCTAGACATGCAACAGGACACTCGGCCCTCCCTGGGATCTGACCCCAAAGCCACACCTTTGATTTGCTTCCTGCCGATGAGACTGTAGCAAGAACCCTGCTCTAGGAATCTGAGGCTTCACTGTTACATATTACAAATCCAGTTATTAAAGATTTTAACTTTTCTTTAATAACTCATCACTGGGCCGGGTCTTCTTTAGAACAGGCTGTGGGCTTTGCCACAGAATGCTGTCAATCGAGAGAGAGGGCTCCGGGCTGCCTCCCTGCATGGGGCTCTCCCCCCGGTTTCTGAATCGGCAGCCTCTGGCAACTGCAGTCGGAAGCAGGAGGCTGCCTGTCAGGTGCAATCGTGGCCAGCCCACTTGGTGGACCCCAGCTTGATCCGGGAGCAAAACGGAAGTGAGGTAAGGGGCACAGGGCCTGGGGATCCCGCATCCTGACCCCACACTCTCAACTCCAAATAGCACCGAAAATGTCAAATGGTGTCTGCTCCCAGCCTGGGGACTCCCTGATGGCAGGAAGTGGTTGCCCTTTTCCCAACTGCCCATCTGTCCAGGGCTCTCTCTCCACCCTGACTCTCCACCACTAGCTCATTCATAAGGATCTGCTCACAGATGAGCAAGAGATCCTAGGAAGCACACTCCTCCTCTCCTAGGAAGCACGCTCCTCCTCTCCTAGGAAGCACGCTCCTCCTCTCCTAGGAAGCACGCTCCTCCTCTCCTAGGAAGCACGCTCCTCCTCTCCTAGGAAGCACGCTCCTCCTCTCCTAGGAAGCATGTTCCTCCTTTCCTAGGAAACATGCTCCTCCTCTCCTAGGAAACATGCTCCTCCTCTCCCATGGCACAGGACATGGCCTTGATTCACTTGCATGCAAGCCCCCAACTTCATTCTGGTCTCCAGGAATCCCCAACCCACCCTGAGCCCCCAAACCAGCCAGGCCCCAAATTGGTCCTTGACCATTTGGGCCAAAGTCATATCCCCCCACCTTCTCCCTAACTGCTGTAATGTCTGGCTAATGCCACCTCCACCAAGAGAATTCTTGACTGCTCTGGCCCCTTCTGAACACTTCATTCTTGTGCCACGGTTACACCAGATGAGACTCTGTATTGCTGGGGGATTCCGGCCTCTCAGCAGGACAACAAGCCTTCTATAGGCCAGATTCACCCCAGGACACACCCCAGGCAGCCCTGCACCCATGCAGAGTGTGGAGGTCTCCACATATCATGTCCCTTGGGGCACGGAGCAGTGGGAAAGCTCTGGGGTCTTGCCCCGAGATTGACCTTCACTTCCTCTCTGTCTCTGCCCACCCACCCCACCCCTAAGCCGCAGCCATGCATGTCCAGCTCACCTCATCCAGGATCCCTGACGTATCGTGTACCTGCACCGCAATTGTAGGACATTCCACATCCAGGAGAGGGTGGAGGGAGGAAGAGGGAGGTGAAGAGTTCATCATTAGTGACAAGGAGCACCAGGCCAGCCAGAAATCAGCACACTACACAGCACTACGGAAGGCAGCCCACAGAAACCAGCTCCCATGCAGAGGCAGGTGCTTTCCCACTGCGCCCCTCTGTGGGGGCCATGAGAAAGGTGTGACGGCCATCAGTGCAGAAGGACTGGTGGGAAAAGCTAAAGCCTAAGCCTAGAGCCCAGGTGTCTCAGGGGGTGACAAGAGAAAAGAAAATGACACAGTGGCAGGAAGGGTCCAGGGTCTTGGTGCAGGACACCAGGGGGAGACAGGCTGACATCCTACAGCTGCTGCTCCTGCTGTGGAGTCGGGACTTGGGGAGCCAGGGAAAATCAACCTAGAGTCCTTGGGGGCTGGCAGAAGTGGGAAGGGGAGCTCAGATGGAATAGGACCTGGGTGGGTGGGGAGCTATTGGGGGCTCGTATAATAAGAACATTGAAAATTGCCTAGGCTGCCTCGTGAGGCATCCACAAAGAACCTAAATAAGCACTTCCCAAAGCCGCAGCAGAGGCTGGTCTAGAGTAGTGTTCGCTGAGTCAACTCATCCTGGGAACCAGTAAAATGCCTGCATGCTCTACCATGACCCCCAGGAGAGGGAAGGAGAGCAGCCGAGAAGGAGCTGAAGGCCTTGTCACTCGGAGAGGAAAGAAAATGGGGTCACGCAAGCCATAATTAGTTGGGAACTAATGGTCTAAAGCAGAACTTCTGAACTCCAGCGAGCACTGGAAGCGCCGGGAGAGCTTGCTTCAGCAGGTTGGACCCAAGCACCTGCACTCCCACCAGCGTACTTGGTGAGGCTGCGGCTGCTGGCCGGGCGCAAGGCCTGGAGGACCACTGGACTAAATCAGGCTTCTCAGCCCCGGCTGCCCATTGAAATCTGCTTGGGCAGCTTTGAAAGCTGCCACCACCTCGAGCCACACACCCAGAGCCATGTTTCATTTGACCTGGAGTGGGGGCTGAGCCTGTGGGGAAGTTTTAAAGCTGCCCCGGGGATACGAACTCAATGTCAGGTTGAAAAGCCCTGGCTGGACAGCCCCTAGGCCCCTTCGATCTGAGAGTCTATGATTCTCGGATTTCTCAGGGAAGCAAGACAGGAAAGACCTGAGCAGGCAGGGAGACTTGGAGGAGGTGAGAGGACCCCACCCAGCCTCTCCCACCCTGGCCTGTGACAATACAGGGTCCTCCTTGAATTAAAGGAGTGTTCACAGCCTCTGCGAGGGTTGGGGCTGGGGTGGGGGTGCCTGCCTACCCTTGCTGACCTGGGAGGGGGCTGCAAACAGGAAACTGACATTCAGTTTGAAGAAGAAAAGATAAGAGCAGGACTTACCTCAAAACCAGGAATATGGTAGATAGCCGGCTAGGGGGAAAGGAGAGAAGGCTCTGGTCACATGCTGGATACCCAAGACCCCCAACCCTCACCCTCCCTCCTGCCCCAGCCAGCAAACATGTTTCCTCTTTTTTTCTTTTTTCTTTTTTTTTAAGTTTTTAAATTTTATTTTATCCCCCCTCCCATAATTTCTAATCTGCTTTCTATCTCTGCAAATTTGCTATTTCTGGTCATCTCTTATAAGTGATGTCATACTATTTTTGTCCTTATGTGCCTTGCTAATTTCACTGAGCATAATGTTTTCAAGCTTCTCCCATGGTGCAGCCTGTCTCAGAACTTCATTCTTTCTTAGGGCTGCAGAATATTTCATCGTGTATATGTACCACATTTTGCAAACATATTTTCAGCCACCAAACGACACTCACGGACTATGTCAGGCATCAGGCATGTCCGGGGTTTTGCGGACTCTACTCATTAGAGGCCTAAGAAGGCCTCAGAGGTGCCTTAGAGCCCAGGAATTGGGAAGGTGAGTAAGGGGAAGCCAGACTGACACGGAGTCTGGGTGTCCCCTCCACACCCTTCACCCGACACAGCCCTACTTCTACCTGGTTTCCATGTTGGGGCATATGTTGTATAAATAACCAGTTTGAAGATACAGCTCTGACACAAACTCATTGTTTTGCAGCAGGGAAGTGACTGGCCCAGGGTCACTTGGGCCATGGCAGAGCCCAGCTCTAGAACAGAGGTCCCTGGAGCCCCGTCCCACCCAAATACACAGACACACTGCAGTTAAGCCACTACCTCCCCCACTGCAGTCTTCCTCCAGGAAGCCCCTCAGGTTGTGACTCAGTGAGGAAGAAATCCAGTGGCCAGAGAACTCAGCCCTGGCCAGATGCCAACATTCTACCCCAACATTAGAGAGTGCCCTGATTCAGGGTTCGGAAAGTGCAACAAATCGGTCTGAGCAGAAGGGCTGACTCTCCAGAGGTGGCCCTTCCGGGCTCCCCAAGGACTGCAGGTCCCTGGTGGGGGGACAAGGGTGTATCGACAGCCCCCTCCCAGCATCGGGGCCTTCCCCCTCCCTCTGCGTCCACCCCACCACCACCACCCCATGTCCTCCCTGCCTGGGCCTCCTCTCCAGGTAAATTGGCCTCACCTTCTCTCTTTGGATGAGCTCAAAGGAGGCCAGCAGTTCACCTGCCGGCTGGCTGCCCCTGCTCAGTGGGAACCAGGCTAGCCGGGGCATCCGTTCCATACTCGGTTGACAGATACAACGTCCCAGAAACTCATCTGCACCCTAGACCGAGCGTGGAAAAAGAAGAGTGAGCATCCCCCAAGCTCGGGGCTCCAGACGGCCCCCTGAACTGGCAAAGGGCCTCAATCGGGGCAGTGCCCTCAGGCAGAGGGGCCAGCTCTGCCCTCCCAGGCAGCTGGCCACTGTCGCTAGGTTCAAATTCCCAATCATGGCCAGAAAGTCCCTCTGCAGGTCCAACCTCTGTAATTTAATCAAACTCCAAGCGCCCTGGAGACTGGAGTAATAGCCCCACTGCTTTTTACTAGTCCCCTCGGGAGTGAAGGCGTTTTGCCATTTCCAAGGCCTTTTGTATCTCCTATTTCACTTCATCTTTAAACTCCCTCACTTTCCAGATGGAGAAATTGATATCACATTTATCAAATTAAATGAGTCTTGCTAAAATGGTGTTTTCCACTTCTCATTCCTTTGCTCAAGTCCCTTCCTGGCTCCCCAAGCCCAGAGGACAGGCCCCTCCCTGTAACCTGCTCACCTCTCCTTCTCTGCCTTGTTTCCTGCATATCTCTGTGCTCCAGCCCTGCTGCCCCTCTCTCCCTCTCACCTTGACATGGGCCTTTTTCCCATCAGTACTGCCTCCACCCTTCTCAGCCACTGCATAGAGTGCCCCTGGCCCAAGCTCTTCCCTCTGACGCCAGCCTCGGTGACCCTGCTGGCCTGGGGGCTTCAGCCCAGTGGGAAGCACCCTCGAGGGCAGGGGCATGGGTGGAAACTGGGTCTAGGCCAGATGGTCTTTGGCCCTTACCAGCCCTCAGGCCTTGTCCAAAGCCATCATCCAGAGCAGGGGCTGGGAGGCGTCCCTGCCCGCACTCACCCCACGGTGGAAGGCCTCCCCAGTGGCCAGTCTGGCGTGGCTGCCAGCCCCTGCACAAATGCCCATGCCAATGAGTTACAGCCCAGCACAGATCCTGACCACTCAGGGTGGACAACAGAAAGCGTCCTGGAGGCCCCCCTGGGCCAGGGACGGTCCCTGACAGGTCTTAGAGAGGTCTTGGGGGGGGGGGGGGGGTGCATGACAGAGGGCCAGGGCAGCCAGGACAGCAGGGGAGTCCACAAGAAGCTCAAGCAGTGGGTATCTGCTCACAGATGCAGATTGGCTTTAAAGTGTTGGCAATGGGCACACACTCCTGCGTGCCCCCAGGCCCTGCCACCCAGCCTGCCCAAAGAAGCTGTGGCTCCTCAACATCTGGAAGCAGCTTGCAGCCAGCACCCGCACTGGCTCCTCCTACTTCGTTTCCCTGGCCCAAGCCCCTCCCAGCTCTTCCTCCTGTCTGCATTGCTTCTCCAGCCCCCAAAGGTGCCCTCTGCCCTCTGCTCTTCTCCTAACAAACCCAAACAGACTCTTCCTCATTTGCTCATTCCTCTAATAGCATCAGCTTTTCCTTCCAAGGGAATAATTCTCAGACTGGCTTCTCCATCTAAGCCCTCCACATTCCAGGCCTGCTCAACATGGCCAGCGGGGTCCCCACCAGGAGGTCCTCCGACCCCCTAAACAGTCTCACCTTCCCCCAAGCCCTGATGACCACACCTCCCAAGATTCCCAGCATCCAGTTATGGCAACTCTTTCTGGAAAGCATCTTCCCAAACCCCGCACCCTCCCCAGGCCACTTGCTCAGCAGCTGACATAGTCTCTCTTCCAATAGCATTCCACTTCTTCTTTTTTTGTGTGTGTTTTTTTGTATGCTGTATGGCGGGGTCACGTTTCATTATTTTACCATGTGAGCATCCCATTATTGCAGCATCATTCATTGAATTTTTTGCTTGTTTGGTTTTTTGGGGAAGTGCATGGACTGGGGAGTGCATGGACCAGGAATTGAACCCAGGTGTTCTGCATGGCAGGCGAGAGTCCTACCACTGAACTACCCTTATACACTCCCCTACTTTCTCTTTTTAAAATGTTGCTCTCACCCCCATTCCTCCAGCCTCACCTCCCATCTCCTCCTTCCCAGCCTGCCCTTGGCCAGAATGCACCTCTGCCTCGTCCGAACACACCAATCCAGGTTCCCTGCAGGACCTGGGTCTCCCCATAGCCTTCCCTGGCTTCCCCACCAACAGCAATCTCTCCCTCTGGGAACCTTCTAGAGCAGCCCTGTCCAATGCGGAAGCACCTAGCCATCTGTTTCTATTTACATTTAAATTCTAATTAATTAGAACTAAATAAAAAATAAAATTCTGTTTCTCAGCTATACTAGGTACATTTCAAGCACCCAGGAGCCACACGTGGCCAGTGGCTCCCACTTTGGACAGGGCAACTAAAGAACATTTTCACCGTCACAGGAAGTTCTGCTGGACAGCGCCACTACAGAGGGCCCCAGCGGCGCCACTGAGCTAGGTGGCACTCGGGGACGCGCTGTCTCATGCAAAGCATTCTCTGCTCTGTGGGTAAGTCTTGGCTCCCACCTAGACTGGGAGCCCCAGGCGAGGAGCCACCCAGGAACATCGGTGCTCAATAAATGCTCATGGATTGAGCCCAGCTCTCTGAAGTGGGGGAAAAACTGGCCAGGGACCTTATTAGCAAATCAGAGGCAGAGAAAGCCCAGGCCTCCTGACACCCAGCCAGGGGCTCTTTCTAGATCTGTCCCCCTCTGCTGCGCTTGGTTAGCAATGCCTGCCACGGGGCACCGCACAAGTGCTAGCAATCCATTTTTAATTACTGCAGAAAAGTTTTTAATGATGGTATAAGCTACGGGGGGTCAGGGGAGAGGCCATCAGTCCCAGCCAGGGGGGACACCCATCAGGCTGGCTTGCTGAGACCCATTCCTCAGGGCGCGATCTCCCCTGGGGCCCCTGGAGGAGGTGGGCGGTGAGGGGCGAGGCAGGGGAGACAGGGCCAACTCACGTAGGTGTCATGGTCGTACAGCTCCACCACGATGCTGGGGGGTTGCTCGGCAATGCTGACCGGTTCACCGAAGATCTCAATCTCGTAGAAGATGAGCGTCTGGTCCCAAGTGGGGTTGAGGGTGTTTTTCACCACCACCGTCTTCTGGCTCTGATGCAGGAAGGAGACGATGGCGTAGGGATCTGTGTGGCCGGGTGGCAGGGAGACAGGACACAGTGGGACCATGAGAATCGCCTGCTCAGGGGTCATGCAGAAGCACAAGGCTGCAGCAGGACTGCCGCTCCATAGCCGTAAAGGTCAGGCTGGAGCCCCATTTCCCTAGGGGGTTCTCCCTGCCAATCCGTGAGGCCATAGCTGGCGGACAGTCATGGAGAACGGAGCCTGGATATAGGCACAAGACCCAGAGGACACCCTCTCTAGGCTTCTTCCTGGGCTGGCCACCTGGGGCAAGGGTCGGCCAGAAGAGGTGAGCACCTGCGTGGTCCATTCATTCATTCATTTATCCAACAAGCATTTATTGAGCACATTCTGCGTGCCAGGCTAAGGGGCTAGGTACCCGGTTCTGAAAGTGCAATTGGAGCAAAACACAAGAAAATGTGAGGGACGATTTTGATGGCTTTGAAGGTCAGCTCTCGGTTGCTATGGGGTGTGCCACAGAGGAATCTGCCCTCCTGGAAGAAGGGCAATTAGAAAAGAGATGTTGATCTTTGTGAGCTCTGAGATGCGATCACACTGGCATGATTAGATCTGCATTTCCACAAGCTCACTCTGTCACATGGAGAACAGGCTGGGGTGGGGTTGTAAAGCAGAAGCCAGTGCTGGGAGATGGGTTAGGAGGCTACTGCAACAGTCCAGATGGTGATATCAGGGCCTTAGATGGGTGTGTGGTGCCAGAAAGGAGGAGAAGGGCTTAAGAGATGTTAACGCTGGGTGGGGTAGGAGGAATCCAAAGGCCCCATCTTCCTTCCCAGCTTGACAGCTCCAGCCATGCTCTACCCATCCCCAGACACATACTGGTGTCACTAAAGCGGATTCTGGGGCAGTGATTCTCAAATGCAAGCAGGCACCAGAATCCCCTGGAGCATTTAGGCAGTTGTTGGGCCTCGCCCCTCTAGATTCTGATTCAATAGGTATAAGGTGGGACCCAGACCTCGTTTTTCTTGCAAGTTCTCAGGTGATGCTGAGGCTGCTGGTCTGGGGCTGCACTTTGAAAACTTCCACACAGGAAGGTCCTATGGGACTGAGTGGATGTAGCATGGGAGAAGAGCAGAGGGCTTAGAAGAGGGATCTTCCAACTTCTCCCAATAGGACATCAGCCTGGAGGCAGGGTCTGGTTTGTTGTCATTTTGGAAAACCTGGATGCCTGGGAGGCTGATCCCAAAGGTCCTAAAATGCGTCCTAACCCTCAGCACCTGCAGCACCTGCCTCCATCGTGTAACGCTTCATCCTCTCTGAGCCCCATAGTCCAGCTCAGCATTGCCACTAACTCCCTGGTGACCTCGGGAGAGCCTCAGCGGCCCTGTGGGTGTTGGTCTTGGTCCTGTTAACCTCAGAAGAGGGCTGAGATGTCCGAATGCAAACCTGGGCCAGGATGAGGAGACCACTCTTCCATGCAAAGTGGAGGGTCACTGACAGGCTTCCTGGCCACAATGAGACCAAGTGGCCCACCCTGGCCAGTGCACAGGAGGTGGCAAGGAGTGCCCATATAAGATGTGGGCAGGTTGGGGTGGGTGAAGGGAAGACTTCCATCAGGGGATGGAGGGAGTCAGGGCAAGGTCGTGGCTGTCACCCAAGGGACTAGTTTTAAGGAGGAAGAGAATCCAAGCTAGGGGACCAGCCGATCAACCTCCAGGTCAATCATGGAGGACTTCCTGCAGAAAATTGTTTTGGAAAGTTCTTGGCAGGAGAAGAGGGCAGGAGGGAAGCATCCACCATGTTTAGCCCCCTCCCACCTGGTAGGAGCCTCTTTGGCATGGGGCACCCCTTCGCACCCACCAGCCCTGGCAGGGTGGGCCCCAAGCCCTTTCTCTCCTGACCCCTGGCAGGGCCCAGCGGCGTCTGTGCATTTAATGAAACCGTCTGGACGTGATACCATCAGCTCGCAGAGAACCTCTCCCAGGTTCCAGTAAGGGAAAGGGGGCGTTCCGATAAATAAAACCATATTAGAGAGCCAGCGAAAAAGCCCCTTTTGTTCCCACCCCCCGTGCTTCCCAACGCTTTATTTTTATAAGCGTGCGGGCCCCAGACCGACAGCGTTTACACAAAGATCACAATTGCACATTGTGGCGTCTGTGCACGCCGTATTGGTGTTGGCAGCACCCCCCACGCTGGCCCCCCGAGCAGTCCCGACTACTTCCAGCAGCCCCAGCAGCTCAGGCAATGAGCTCAGCACTGGGGGGAAGGGGGATTTCAAACAAAACTCACCCAGACCCACACACACACCCCACCCGCCCCTGGGAGGAAAAAACACACAACAAAGGCATTGTAAAGAGCGGGACTGCAGGCCTGGGGCCTGAGACACTGGGCTACTGTGTGCGGAGCTGGCCTCTCCCCCCACAGGACGCAGCCCTTCCAACAACAAAAAAAACATGGGAGTAGGGCGGCTGTTGCTGAAGCAAGGTGGTCAGATGAAGGAAATCCTGACAGACTGACAGACGCATCCCTCTTCCAGGAGAGCCAAGAGGAGGCAGAAGCAGATTTCCTAGGAGAGGTGGAGGGGAAGGCAAGGGGCTGGGTCTTCCAGATCCAGCCCAGCCCTGTGTTCTCCCTGGGGCCAGCCCCGTGCTAGAAGCGGGCAGCATCTGCCCTCAGTCCTCACGTGCCCTGCAACGCACCCCCTCCTGGGCCGCTCTGGACTGAGGTAGAAGCAGATTTGGATCGAGAAGTAACGCAGCCTGCCCCGGGAGGCTACAGCAGGAGCGTGTAGTGGAATCTACCACAGTCCATCACCACCAGAGGACGGACACTGGTCACTAGGCCCCCGGTAGATGACTCCTTTGCTAGAAGCAGAGACCTGCGTCCCCAGGGAGATGCAGCAAGGGGGACCTCCCCACCCACCAGCTCAAGCCACCAAGGATGGGGGACAGGGCGGGCAGTGTCATCCCCATTGGTCAGAAGAGCGACCTCTGCCCCCAGGAAGAGTCGTCCAGGACAAGACCCCGTGACTCCCAGTCCAGTGCTCCCTCTACCTTGCCTCGCTCATGGGAAAAGGGCCATTAAGAGAGGGGAAGCAGGTCCGCCGGAATGAAGGCAGTGCCAATTAAAACTATAACACAGCAAGGTTTTCCTATAAAATTAAGAAAAAGTGTTTGAAAGTATAAAACCCAGTGTTGGCAAATATTTGGCGAAATATGTACTCTCCTTTATGGCTGGAAGTAATTCAGCGACCCTTCAAGTAAGTAATTGGGCCATCTGCCCTGAAAAACATAAAAATGGTTATGCCTTTCTCCCCATATTGCTGGGAATCACCCAAATTAACCAAAAGCTATAGGAACAAAACTATTCACTGCTGTATAGTTTATGAGGCATCATTCATTCCACCTACATTTATCATTTCACTAGCACACCACAGGGGAGCACAAAGCTAAGAACACAAAGAAGAATGAGGCTCTTATGGTCGTGACTACTGGTCGGAAATGGTAGCTAAACCACAATTCTCATACAAGGTGCTCTGCAAATTAAGTGGAGTGTGCTGAGTTCTGAGGGTGGGAGCTACTCAACCTGGATTGCGAGCATTAAATCAGGCTTCCCAAAGGAGGTCACTCTTCACCCGAGTCTCGAGAATGAGGAGGAGGCAGCCCATGCAGAGGAAAAGGGGGTGCTCCAGGCAGCCAGCCCAGCCCAGGCAAGAACCCAGAAGAGCATGGGCACCTGGGAGCCAGCACATGGCCAATCCGGCTGAGGGGCAGGGAGGTCCCAGGACAGCGGGCATCAAGGAAGGGGGAGGGGGAGGGGGTAGCTCACGAATAGTCCTGCATTCAGGCTGAGCAATTCGGACTGAATCCTATAGATCGGTGTTTCCCAAAATGTGTCCAAGACCTGCATTCTCTGGTGAGCCAGTGAGCGTTTAAACAGGTTAAATACACTTCTTTACCGCAGCAGCCTCAGAGCCTCTCCTCTGCCACTGTGCCTTGTAAATCTCTAAGTATGCAGGGCTTCCCAGTCTCTCTTGCTCAGGAACCCTTTTTAAGTGGCACATTTCACAAGCCTCCAATACACTTCGGAAAACACCTCCTTAAATTTGTCGGGTGGATTACCCCAACCAGAAAGAACCTTAACAAAAGGCTGTTAGAAAAGTGGGGGGCCGTGACCAGATTCCAGGACCCTGTGAGTCCAATGAGTACATTTCCCCAGCACCACCCAGGACAGAGTGTGGGTCTGGGGGGAAATTGGAGCACTGGTCACTGCAGAGGTGACCCCAGCTGGGGAACAGCCAGGACTCATGAACATCACCTCAGACTGGCCTGAACGAACACAGCTGTGACGTCCCAGGACCCACGCAGCCAGCAAAGAGCGCACGGGACCTTCTGCTTTCTTGAAAGGCACCTTTCCCTACCCACACCCCCACTCCAGTAAAGTAATAGCCTAGCATCTGGCCTACCAGCCATCTCTCCTCTGCTTGGCCAGCCAAGTCAGCACCCCTGAGGCCACTGCGAGACCTTCAAAGAAGGGTTTCTGAACCCCCTGCCACTCCAAGCAAAGGGTCAGCCTCCAGAGTTTGGGGATCTCATGACAGTGCTTCCCCAGGGTCCTCTGCGTGGGTGGCAGCCCCGAAAACAGCTTCGGCCATGGCTCCCCAAAATCACAATAGCAGTTCTCTGGTGGGGGGGGACGCCCCATCGGGGCCAGGTGGAGAGCACAGCACATGGCCGTGTGGGCCCAAGGCCTGTCTTGGGGACCAATGTGTCAAGGCAGACAGCTCCCTTCCCAGTTCCCTTTGAGAAATACCCAATCAAAGGGCCTCTTCTGAGAGAATCAATGCTACCCATTCCAGACTGAAGTGGTGGGCAGGAGACAGGCACGGGGTGGTAGACAGGGGATCTCTAAGCCCTCTAGAGCCTCATCTTTTCAGGTCCAGGTAAACCCAGTAAGGACGACGCAGTGGCCACTCCATCGCCATATCAAATAGAAGTCATTTGAGCTAAGCATTATTTCAGTTTTTCTGCCTGGTTATCACCTGGTCACACACACACATAAACACACTGCCCATGGCCGTACACACCCTCCCATAGGACCAGAGAACCAGGGCTGGCCATCCACAGAGTCCCAAACCCTACCCAAGGTTCTATCCTCAGAAAACGCTCACCACCAATGGGGGGCACATATCCCCTCTACCACGCCCAATTTTATCCAACAGTTTCCTGGGCAAATCCTCTGTGTCCTCCCAAACCTTCAGCCAAGGCTGCTGTAGGCCACGCGGGAGCAGACATGGCCCCAGCCCCGGGGCAGCCCCAAGGCCGCCCCAAGGCCCGCCGAACCGGGGCCAGGCGGAGAGCACGGCACAGGGCCAGGTGGGGCCTGCAGCAGTGGAGCTCGGAAAGGCCTGGAGCATCGCAGGTCAGAGGCCCGAGGGGGGCCCTCTCGGCCCCAGACACCCTGGCGGGCAGCTGGAAGGTGCTACCAGCGACCCTCCCCTGGCCCCAGACATTCCGGATTCACACATGAGTTTCCTCAGAGAAATGCCAGCCGGTGGCCAGGCACAGCCTCCAGCCGCCAGCCGCCCCGAGGTCAGTTCCAGGGGAGGAATTGCTTTGGTTTAGGGTTTGGGAGTGAAAATAAACACTCTGGGTTTTATAGGTTCACTCACATTGGCTGCTGTTTTCCTTTCCAGCAGCTGCTCAATCGGGCCTTTCATTCCGAAGCCAGTGGCCTCTGAGGAAGCCCTGGGCAGTGCCCTCAAAGCTCAAGGGAGGTTTGTTTGGGGGAGGGGATGGGGCCAGGATGGAAAGTGTGACGTTGCCTGCAGGCCACAGAGGGGACTTGGAGGAGTCAGAGGACAAGGGGCCTCCCACTTGACCCCCACTCACCATCCCTGCTGCCCAAGCCCAAGGCCTGCACCCTCACCTCTCATGTCCTCCCTGGAAGGGAGGGGAAGTGAGATTGGAAATTAGTCATTTTTTTTTCCTTGGGGTAAGTTCTAATTGTCAGAAAGTATCCTGGCAAAGTTTCCCAGGAAATTGCAGATGCAGAGAGCTGCCCCTGCCTGCCAATTCCTGTGTGCTGGTTTTGCATATGCTTTACAATTCTTGGGACCCCAGCCCCAAAGCTCAGAAGAGAAATCCCTCCACCCACCCTGCACTTAGGGTCACTGAGAAAAGTGGAAAGGGAAGTGGGTGGACCATAGCTGCTTGGAGTAAGGAACGGAAAGATTCTCCCATATCAGGTGGCCAGAAAGGAGGACAGGTTTTCTGGCCAGTGTATGAACAGAAGGTCTTTCTCACTGAATATCAGTTCTATGGACTAAACAGCCAGCATTTGGAAGATGACAGCCTTGGGTTCAACTGCAGCTCTGTCACTTGCCAGCTATTTTAACTCAAAGAGTGTTGTGAACCTGAGTCTCAGTTTCTTCATCTGTAAAATTTGGGGATGTTAAATACTTATTTCATATATTTCATAGGATAGTTGTAAGGATTACACAAATAATGTCAGGAAAGTACCTGGACACAGAGTAAACACTTGATAAATGGTAGGTCTCAGGATATCAAGCATTACAGGCCCAAAGGTAAGACAAGGCCCCATCCTGGAGCAGCACGCAGTCAGTGGGGAATATGGAAGAAATACACCACGACTAGTCCTATGCAGTGAGTTCTGAGAGTGGTGCGGGCCAAGTGCTAAGGAAAGCTAAGGAAGAAGCAACCAGCTCAGTTCAGGGAAAGGTCAGAAGACATCTGGGCTGGGTCTTGAAGGATGCATTCTAGGCAGAGGGAAAACTGAGTGCAAAGGCCAGGCATATGGAAGAGGCTGACAAGCATGGACAAGAGTTGGTGGGGCTGAGCTAGTGGACAGAAGGGAGTTATGAAAGTCGAAGAGAGTGAGTTCCACAGGGGTCAGGCCTCAAAGGACCCTGTCTGCCATGCTGAAAAGTTAGAGCTTCATCGGTCAGGATCTATGTTTGAAACCAGGGAGTGACATGATCAGATCTGTAGAAGGTGGCAGGGAGACCGGAGACAGCCAGAGTGGTCCAGACGAAAGAGGCAAAGCCAGCATGGAAGGGCTGCCATGAGATTGAAGAGGAGGGAGCACACCTAAGAGAGACTGAGGACCCAGAGACTGGGTGCTTGATGGTTTCCAGCCGGAGTAACAGATGGATGTTGGCAGGACCAAGATGGGAAATGCAGGGGAGCATGGATCTGGGAAGGGACAGGCTCACAAGGAGCTTGGTTTGGACGGGATAAATGAGATGGCTATGAAGCATCCAGTGGTGGACATAAGGGGCAGGACAAAGACCAGAAGTTTCCCCCCCCATGAGCCAGGACCTCAGTGCACAGAGAGGGGAACACAGACAGGACCCTTGGGGACATCAGGCTTAGAGGGTAATGAAGCATCTGAGTAGGAACAATTGAGAAGGAAGAGGCTGCAGGAGACCCAGGAGCCAGTGGTGTCCAGAGGGGCTTCGAGAAGGAGAGGACAGTTGGTTAGCCCAACTCTGCCAAGGAGTCAAGCTGGCCATGGACAGAAAGCTGCTTCATTTTAGGAGGCCACCGTGCCCCTGACCACAGAGCCGACCTCCATGCACCCAGCAGACAACAGCACCACCCACAAAGGGAAGCCCCAGGACTGTACTCCCGGCTGTCCAAAGACCCAAAATCTCAGTTGCCAACTTTCAGGCCATGCTCCCTGGCCTCCTCCCCTCTCCCCCACCTACCAGAAAAAGAGTCCTTGTCCATCGCAGGCAGGTCCCGGGCCTGGTACATGTAGCAGCGTAGATGGTATCGGTTCCCATCTTCACCAAGGAAGAAAAAGAGATGCTGGAGTGAGAGGTGAGGTGGCTGAGAGCTGGGCTAGAGGGGAGGATGGAGTCTGTCCCCAGTAAGGGCAGTGGAAAGAGGGGTAGGACCATAGAAATGACACATGCCGATATGGCAGGAGAGGTCTTCTCACAGGGTCAGGAGAACAGACCACCACTCAAAGATGGACACCAGAGTGAAGTGTCCCTGTGCCTGACCAGACTTGGTGGAGGAGGGAGGTCAAAGGAGGAGAAAGAGGCCAAACAGATGATGGTGGCAGCCAGAATGCACAGGGCCTCAAATGCTGCTTTTAGGTTTCAAATTGATCCATGCAGCCTACACACGCACCAAAAGCCACCAACCCACCCCACAGCCCACAGACCCAGCTACCCACAGGCCCCACATACACATCCAACCACATAACCCCATACAAACACAAATGTAAGGTTACACACCCATATGACCTGTAGATACCACCAAATGTCACTCACAGTCGAAGATGCAGGAAATCGTGGGCCTGTTCACACCAAAGCTCAAGGTGGAAACTGACATGGAATCTTCACTCCTGTCATCTACCACGCCGCCCTGGAGACAGACAGCTGGTCAGGGTGGACTCTGACGCCAGGGCCTAAGGGTGGCGGGAAGACTGGCCCAGAAAGACAGATCCCTTCGAGAAACCTCTGGGCCACACTCCAGCTACCAGGAACTGGACCATCAGGCCTTCAGTTTCACTCTCGGGGAGTCCATCCTCCCCTACAGCACCCCCAAGCACCAATCTCAAATCATCAAAGGTCTGCGGGAAATTCTTCTCCCTCTCTAGTGAAAACTGAACAAGCCAGATTGGAATTCAAGTTGTTTCTGCCCAAGAGGTTAATGTTGGTAGAAGGAAGGACTCTACGGGGCTCTCCTAGGAGGATGAGTTAAGTGGAACCAAAGCCGGTCTCACACTAGCCCCTCTGAGTTCCCAGCCCTCGCTGCTCACTGCGTGTTTGGAGATGGTGCTAGTGCCAGACACACACAGGCTCCGAGTCAGGTCCCCAGACATGGAAAGGCTGCACTGCTTCATCTACCACCTGTCACTGGTTCCCCTGTGCTGAAGGTGAGGGAGCACAGGCTGAGGCCAGGGCTAGGGACAGTCTGTGGTCAGGGACAGGAGAGGGGCCAGGGCCAGCTTACAGCCAGGTTTAAAAGTCAGTGTGTGATTGTGGAAAATCTTGTGTCTGATGCTCCTCTTACCTTGGGAACAGACAGATGAGTAAAAAATATGGATAAAAAACAAGCAAATAAAAAGGGGGACAAAGGTTAAAATAAATTGGGTGGGAAAAAAAAGAAATAGAGGGAAGGGTAAGGGTTATGGAATGTACAAGTTTTTTCTTTTTTCTTTTTACTTTTTTTTCTGGAGTGATGCAAATGTTCCAAAAATTATCATAGTGATGAATACATAAGTATGTGATGATATTGTGAGCCACTGATTATCTAGCATGTGTGGACGGTATGTGTGTGAAAATTTCTCAGTAAAATTATTTTTTTAAAAAGTCAGTTTGTCAGTTCACAGTGCCTAAACCTTTTCCTCATTAGCACTGGGCTCTAACCACTGAGCAACAAACCACGTCTGGTGGCGCCCAGACCAGACAACCTCCCTAGACCAGATGGCCCTCCCTGGTGCACTCCTTACCCCCACCACCCCTGACATACCGCAGCCCCCCGCCGAGGTCCTGTATGGGAGCACAAGAACCCAGCAGCCATCGAGGCACCCCCGTGAGGACAGGAAACGGGAGCTAGTCACATTCCAGCCCAGACTCCAAGCCTCGGCTTTCCTGCCCAGCTACCGCCCACAGCCAGGAGCCCACATCACAGCCAAGAGAGGGATGCTGGGGAGCTGGGGGCATTTCCCAGAGGCCCCATGCCAACTGCTCTGTCTCTGGTCCACAGTGACTTCAAGTCCCTCTTGTCTCCATCTCCGGCCCCTTCCCTGCTGTTTCCTACTTCGTTTTGGAAACAGCAGGTTTAGGCAGCAAGCTGGTCTCTGCTCAATCTCCTTGTCCAGTCCCTCTCTCACACACAACTACCTGCATACCCGTGAGAGAAAAGCCTGGCCTCTCCTCGGACGGTCTGTTCACCCTGCCCAGTCCCCAGGGACTCTCTGCTGACCCTGACTGACCTCCACTCTGGCTGTAGCCTTTTCCATGAGAATCTCAGCCTCTCTCCAGACCCCTGCCTAAGCTATCCACCACAATGTCCCCCAGTGCCTCCAAATCCAAGATGCCGCTGCCACTTCTAAGCTCCTCCTCTCCAAAGACCCTCCTTGTCCAAGAAAGCTCCCTGTATGCTTGTTCTCCTATCACGATCCAGACCACACCCCAAAGCCAGAACTACCTTCATCACCCACAGTCACCACTACACCTCTCTACCCAAACCCTTCAGGAGCTCTCACTTCCTGAAAGGTCAGGTCCAGCTTCCTGGGCAGACCCCCGTGACCTGGCCCCATCTTTCCAATCCAACACCAAGGCTTCCTTCTCCCAAACCCCGGCCCTTGGCTTCACACAGGTGACATTCTCCAAAGCTGCCCAAAACTCCTCTCGACGATCAAAGCTCATGCTGTCCCCCAGCCAGAAATGCCATCCCAGTCCTCCCCATCTTTAGGTCCTCAGACTCCCAGGAAAATACTGCCCCAGTCATTCCTGGGTGAATCAAGAAATGTATCATAAAGGCAGACCGGGGACTTCCCCTGCTCCGTCCTGGCAAAGGGCCTGCAACGCACACACTCAGGAAAGGGCTCATCGGTTCTCCCAGAGGACACACCAAGGTCCTACCACAACAGGGCAGGCCATGGCTACCACAGTAGAGTAGCCCTCACCCCCTTTAAGACAAGGAGATCTAGTAACCCCTTCTCTCAGCACAGAAATTAAACATGGGCTCTAGGGCCAGGTTGCTTGGGCTTAAATTCTGGTCCCACCAGTTACTGGCTGGGTTACTTTGGGCAAGTAGCTAAACTTCTCTGAATCAATCTCTTTGTAAATTTGGGATAATTACACAGTAACTATCTCAAAGAATTACTGTGATTATTAAAGCAAACAAACAAAAAATACATGTAGCTCTTAGCACATGGCCTGGCACATAATTACTCAATGAGTGTTAGCTATTTGTGATCTTAGGAGAAAAATAAGCCACACACCTGGGGCGCGGTCATAAACTATGAAGTTAGTGGCTGTGTTGAAGGGCCTCATACAGCCCATTTGTGTTCAAAATAATTCCAGAAAGCTGGGAAAGTGGATAGTTAGGACAAGCCGCGGGCCAAAATGTCTCTCTCACGCGCGCACACACGCACACACACACACACACCCATGCGCACACATAGGGTGGAAAGCAGGATAACTGGGAGTGGTGCCACACTGCAGCCAAGGAAGGACATGAAAGCTGTCGCGCCAAAATCCTCCAGGGCAGATGCGGACGGGGATGTCCGGGACCCCCTAGGAGGGCCGTTGGGCCGCGGCCCTGCTGCACTAGGGTCCCATCAAAAAAGGGTCCCATCAGAACGCACAGCGAGTCCAGCCGCCATGAGCCAAGGGCCGCCCAGGCCGGCTGCGGGGTCTGTGGGCGTCCCTCCCCTACCCCCTACCCCTCTGCTCAGGGCGCGCAGTCAGGAGATGCAGGGAAGCCAAGGGAAGCCGACCTTAGGTCGAGACCCTGGAAATAGGGCTTGGCCGGCGCCTGAACGCAACAATGCGTAGCACGCAGGGCTCTGTGCACCTAGAGCTGCGGGGCTGGGGGTGGGGGGTGGGAGGGAAGTTGCAGCTAGGGGCAGGGCGCCCTCCAGGTAAGGCGCTGGAGTGGGTGCGGGGCAGAAGGCCGCTTCCAGCTCCCACAGGCCCGGGAACTCATTCCCTCCCTCCCGGCGCCTGCAGGGACCTCCCTGCTTGCAGTTGGCTGCCAGGGCACACCCCACTCACCTCGCACCTCCTCTAGATGCTTCCCCTAGCCGCCTCCCGTCAGCACCACTCCCACCAAACAGCCTCCGTCTGCGGCTTTGGCAGCACTTTCTGGGCCCCTGTCCAAGGGCAGGGCCACCGGCTTGTGATCAGAAAAGATGCTGCTCTCCCTGGGATTTCCACGAAGGCCAGTGCTGGTATCTGCAGACTTTGCTCTCGGGTGGCCCAGAGCGGGCATGGGCACTGGGAATGGCTGGGGTGTCCCCTTGGGGATGCTCCGCATGCTCCACAGCGCCCACTGCCCACCTCCCATCCCCACCTGCCTTCACAACCTCCTTCCCTTCACTCAGGGAGACAGATGAGGACGGCCGAGAAGAAGCATTACTGAGAACCAAGAGAAGCACACACACCTCGAGCCAGGCTGACAGACACCCACTAAATACAGTCTCTCCCAGGCACAGCCCCAGTTCTCCCCGCCGCCTCCCTGGGCTCATCCTCAGCAGAAGTCCCCCTGCAGAGCTGGCTGACGTCTTCACATCCTCTAGCCCACTAACCCTCCTGGAGGGGGCTGAGCTTTCCATGCATCCCCAACAGAATCTGGGAGCAGAGAGGAGGCCAGCTCTGCCTTCTGGCCTGGCCATGGCCTTCCAACTGGGCCTCCAGCCGCCAGAACACTCCCCTACATCCACACTCGCTGCTGGCCTCCACGCTCCCACCAGCTGGAACTCTCTAGGGGCCCCTTCCTTGCCCCCAGGTCTCAGGCTGTAACTCCCTCTGCCCCATTCTTTCCCTGGCTCCCTTATCCTCAACAGTCCAGTCTCACCTTAAAGCTCACCCTGCAAGGATGAGTTGGGCACCCCTCCCATGTGCTCCCACAGCACCCTGAATTTCTCCCACTACTGAATTTCTCCCATTATTGCGCAGACCTCTGCACACTGTAACGACATGTTGACTTGTTCGTCTGCTCCCTGGGGGCACCTTGCACACAGCAGGTGCTCAGGGAAGAATCAGTGAGTGAGTGAATGAATGAATGAACATACACCTCAGGCAACAACAGCACGAGCTTTAGGGAGGGCTGCTGACAAAGGTGTCCCAGGTCAGGGAACCAGTCTACAAACTACCACAGGTAATCTGTCACACTTTCCTCACGCACAAGATGTTCTCAGTTTCCCACGTGGCCCTCAGCATGGCTCTCGCAGGGAACTTGTCTCAGAGCAAACAGCAAGCTTTGTGAGAACCTGATGTGGGGGCTTCCGGAAGCACCCCCTCCTGTCGGTCCTTCCCTGTGGCCTTCCATGCCTGCTCGCCAAGCACAGACTTGGTGCCTTCCCCACATCCGAGTCAGAAATGGCCATCACATCACTCCTCACGGGACTTAACATGTCACTTCTCAGGGAGGCCTTCCCTGACTACCCCCTCAAAAATCCCACACACACGCCCCACCCCACACACCCACTCACACCCTCAGGCAGCTTTATTTTTGCCTCCTAGCACTTGTGACCACTTGATGTCTTAAATGCTAACATTTTTGTTTCTGGTCTCCTGGGCCCTGCAGGCACGGGGCTTCCCCAAGGCTCTGTCCCAGCCCCTCGCGCAGCACCTGGCACAGAGAGACTTCGGTGGATAGTTACTGAATCAGTGAATGAAATCCATGCTGAATCCCTCCCTCTCTCTTAGGGTGCCTCACACACACACACACCCCTTTTTCTAGAAAGAAGGATGGGTTTCGTGGGGACTGAGCCTGACGCGAGGGAAAGCTCTCCAGAGACTGTGAGGATGTCGCAGTGGGGAGAAGAAAGTGCAGGTGGCAGGGTCACGGTGAGGTGTCCCCCAGTCCGCATCCTTTAACATTCGCAGTCACAGCAAACAACTACCTGGACTTAGCATGCACCATAAACATGTGCAAAGAGCTTGACACACCGGAATAGACTTACTCCTCCCAACTTGATAGAGAGGTACTGTTGCTGCTTTGATTGTAGAGGGCAAATTACAGCACTGAAAGGCGAAGTAACTTAATAGTTGCATGACAAAAGAGAGGCCTGCAGATAGCCAAAGCTAACAACGGGTAGCTGTATTTTATGTGCACAGAGCAGAAAATCTAGGCAACTAATTCATTTTACAGACGCCGAAGCTCCAAGATAGAGAATGTCCAGGCTGCATTTTGCAGGCACATGGCTCCACGTCAGACACCAGGAAGGGGAGAGGGTGAGGAGCTGCCTGGGGGTTCCCAGGGCAGGTCAGGGAAAGGACAGCTGGGAGTGGGTAGGGGGATGGGCTGCAGGAAAACCCAGCCTGAGACTCAGTTTCTTCGTTGTAAAAAGGCATTTGTGGTTAACACTCACCACCGGGCTATTGTGGAATAGGCAAGGGTTTCAGTTTCAGTGCTGTTGATATTTTGGGCCAAATAATTCTTTGGTAGGAGGTTTGGCAGCATCCCCAGCCTTACCCACTAGAGACTAGCAGCAGCCCCCACTCATGACAGCCAGCAACATCTCCACCATTGCCATATGTCCACTGTGCAAGGCAGGTGGGTGGGATTCACCCTCAGCTGAGAAGTATTGATGAACTAAGTAAAAGGATGCACCCTCAGCCCACAGCAGGTACCTGGCACATAATTAACACTCAGAAAATGGTACTAGTGGTGTCAGTTTAATATTTTTATGTCTCCAGTCTCCTGTTAAATAATCTACCACCACCCCTGCTGTTCTTGGCCTTCTTTAAATTTACTGAATCCTTCATCTTCTGCCACAGGGCCTTTGCACAGGCTGTTCACGCCCCTGGGGAAACCCTCCCAGCTGAGCTAACTCAAGTGCTTCCTTCTACTCAGTCACACTGAGACATGGCGACCTCCTTGGCTGCCCTGCCTGCACTGGCAGCCCCTGTCCAATCTCTCCTAGCTCTGTGAACTATCCATCCTTCCGAACACTTCTCCCATTTGCCACTTCACATTTGTTCACACTCTTCTCTAGCTAGCATCCTTCTCTCCTTATGTGTGCAGCACCCCATGAAGATTTACCATCTACAGGCACTGTGCCCTAAGCCACATGAGCAGCTCACAAGCCTAAGGCTCCCGGGGAAAGGACAGGAAAGGGTGTATCAGAGAGCTACCCTTGGAAGCTCAAGGACTGACACCAGCACAGAAGGCACAATGGAGGTGGACTTACACCCAGGATGGGACTATCTGGGGGGCAGAATGGAAAGCACCATCCCTTGGTTTCTGCTGGGGAAGGTTCCTTCCTGGTGAGAGGAACGGCGTGCTGGATACCTGCCACCACACTCAGGGGAAAGGCTTCGCTGGAGGGACAAAGCCAGGATGCTGAACCAAGGCCGGGCAATGGCAGGGAGGAGGAAGGGCTGCTTTTCTTCTGCTCTCCCTCTGGAGCCCTGGGCAGAGCCAGGCTGCAGGAGAGGCTGAAGTTCTGGTCCCCTCCCACACATACTCTTCCCCTGGCCCCAGGGCCAGGCCAAGGGCATTGGGTTTCCCACAGTCACATTCCTGCCTCGATAGCTCATGCCGACATGACTCCCGGGCTGGGGCTGGCGGCCATGCGGTCTGTGGCCACGCACCCCGTCTCGGGGCTGGCTCTGGAAGGGAGGCTGCTGCTGGCCGGGAGGCAAGGACTGGGCGGCCTCCAACCCGCCACTGCCCGGCTGGCGGCCACGGCTTTCTGGAGGAGCCCGAGCTGAAGAGTGCGGGGAACTCCCTGCCCCCAAGATCCGGGGGGAGCACCCCTAGTGGCCCCCAGAGCCAGCAGTCAAGCCCATCTGAGCCTGCCGAGCAGTGCCGTCCAGAGGCCTTGGGGTAGCCACTACTCTGGGAAGAGCTGGGCGGGTTTGGGGGAACAAGTAGCCTCTGAAGGGGACTCTTTAACCCATCTAACTGATCCAAGAACAAGAACGAGTCCTCTGGCACCTCGGAGCTGTCCTCCACACCTGGAACCTCCCCCCACACACCCTCCTCCCTTTAGCAATGGGGAGCTGCCTTAAACAGGGCCTAGAGGTTAGGCTCGGGAGCTAGAATGTGAGGCAGGAGGCAGACAAAAGGAATCAGAGCAGAGGTGGAAGTGGGGAAAGACACAGGCTGAGCAGGGGGGACCCCAGGGCTGAGCAGGCAGGTGGCAGCACCAGGGCAGCCAGCCCCACAGACCAGGATGGCAGGACAGAGCCTCAGGGCCATCTCGGGGGGCCAGGTCTGTGGGCCACCCGGTCAGGGTAGGGAGTCAGAGGGGCCTTTCCTGCCCCAGCAGAGCCAAGCAGGTGGGTGGGGGCAGGCATGGAGGCTGCTACCCTCCCTCAGTTTACAGGCCAGGACTCAATTTCAATGCACAGTGGGCCCAAAGGCTGCAGGTGACAGAGTCGTCCTGAAGGGGACTGCTGTTGAGGGCCAGTCCTGACCCCTTTCCTTAGGTAGTCAGGACTGGGGACTCCAAGAGAGGCAGTGTGCTGCAGTCAGCTCCACTGGCCCATGAGATCAGATTATTAGATTATCAGGAATTTTGCAAGTCAGTTATCAAACACAGACATTATTAAAAAGTAAATCATAAATTTATAATTTAAAATATTCTATGAAAAACAAGGGGGATCAACAGCCTTGACATTATTTACATCTAGCGTATCCGTGCAGTACAAACTCTATAGACCCTGTACCTACTCTCTTCTTCCCAACGCCACATTTGGGAGGCCCATGATGGTAGCCGGAAATTGGTCACAGCAGGAGTATTGACACCATGGGAATCAGCAGAGGATACAATCCAGCATTGGTTTTGTTTCTGATGAGCCAGTTGTTAACCACCACCCAGCACAACACTCCCCTAGGTGACCTTCCTCCTGGGCTCTGCCGAGACCCCTAAACCACACCATGACATGGTCAGGAAGAGGGCATCTGACCCCCCCCCCAAGCCCGGCCAATACCAGTATGATTTTCATAATGTGTGAGGTAATATGTGAAGAGACACAGCGAGAGTAATTGCTACTTGCTCCTCCATGCCTCCAAGTGCTTGTCTGTGAGATGGGACTATCTCCTAGAGCTGCTGGGAAGATTAAGTGAGATGACATATGAATGGACAGGGCAGTGCCTGGCGTGTGGTGCTGTACCAAGCCAAGCAGGAAATACTTTGGCCTTGGTGGGCCAGTCAGTCTCTATTGTAACTAGTCAGCTCTGCCATTGCACCTCAAAAGCAGCCACAGGGGGAAAAAATTTTTAAAAAGCAGCCACAGACAATAAAGAAATGAATGAGTATTGGCTGTGTTCCAATAAAATCTTATTTGCAGAAACAGGTGGCAGGCCAGATTTGGCCTGTGGGCCATAATTTAGCAATTATTATTTGGGGTGATTATTATTTTTGCTGCATTATTTTTACCCCCTTCTGATAAGTGAGATAAGTGGAGCCCAGAGAGGTTAATGTCTTCCCTGGGGTTACACAGCAAATTAGCTAGAAGAACTATAGTTTCTCAGATTCCTGCTTCCCTGCAAAGCTCAGAGCAGCTGAGCACGGCTTTGGAGCAGGACAGAGCTGAGTGCCAAGTCAGGACCTTGGGGAGCCCATGGCCCACTTCACGCTCAGCTTGCAGGGAAACCCCACACAGGCCAGCAGGCCAGGCCAAAGGAGGAGAACCCTTTGAAAGAGGGAACAACACGGGGCTCGTTTCCTAATCAGGGCTGATTGCAACCTTAAAGTGGAATAGCAGGCGAGGGTGCAACCTCATTTAATTTACAGCTGGAGCCAGGGCTTGGAAGCAGCTGCTAAACTCTTTGCAGAACTACTGGCTGGCCCCTGGGGAGCTCAGAGTAGAATGAGGAAACCTGGAGAATCCACCATGCCACGCATGGGCTGGTGTACATGAGTGTGCATGGGCCTGCCTGCATGCACGCATGTGTGTCATGTATGTGTGCACATCCCTCTAGGGTTTCCACGTCTCCACATGCGGAGGTAGCAGAGATCTCAGGTAGGTTTTATCCCATGCAAGAATGCCATGGTAATCAGGATGACTGCATGTCCCATTTTGCCTGGAATAGTTCTAGTTTATGCCTGTTGTTGCTACATGATTATTAAATAGGGTCCCAGAATGGACAATAAATTACACAGTCACCCTAGCAATGGGGGGACTCAGACCCTCATGCATGTACACACGGTGGCACATGTGCAGGGCATCCGACATGATCACCTGCCATGACACACATCTGACTCCTCCACGCCCGTGTACCCATGTGCTGCATCCTGTTGGAGGCACACAGATGCACAGTCAGACCCTTCGGTCTTCACCATCCAAATCCTGAGCGAGATGACACAAGGCTCAGACCACCCACTCAAACAGACTCAGAGTCCACACATTTACAGGAGCTATTCCAATTGCCCTTCTCTGTGGGGGAGTTGATGAGGCAGGGAGACCCCTGCTCGAGAGAGGAGTCAGCCCTCTCCTGCCAGCACAATGCCAGGGAGACAACAGATACCCAATTAGTAATATTCAAGGAACAGAGTCCACAGACACAGAGCCACCTCCTTATAGCCTGACCATGGAGCCCACCGTGGGCCCTGGTTACTTAAGGAGGCAAACCCCTCTCACCTTCTAGGAGTTGCCCTTGCTCTGGAGCCATGCCTGGGGGGGTCTTATCCAGGTCTGGAGACTTCCCCTCGCCTTTCCACCCACATTTGACCTCCTTTTGTAAAGCCAGCTTAAAAGTCACCTCCTCTGGGAAGGCATCCTGAATTACTCCTATCTGGTGCCAGCCTCTCTGCCCCACTTCCCTGTACATCTGACTTCCGCTACCCTTCCCGCCCCTGGCTGGGGCATGGGGTGCCTGTCTCCCTGGGTCTTCTCCACTTCAGATTAGGCCGTTTCCAACTAATTGGAGGCTGCCCAGGGTGCAGGTGATGGTGCCAGCTCCCCACAGCCTGCCATATCCAACCCTCCCTCCTTAACATCCCCCACCCACAATCCCCTCCATGGCGGGAAGGGAAATGGAGTGGGGGGACAAAAGCACCAGGTGGTGGTCTGGCTGCAGGTTGGGAGACACCTGGAGAGGGGGCAGAAGAGGCTGCGGTTCTGACCTCAGTTCGTACTGAGTCATGCTGTGCTCTGGGAGAACCCCTTCTTGGGCTTCAGTTTCTCCTTAGGTAATATTAAGGGCTCAGAGTTGCTCTAAGGTAGCACATCCAACGGTCCTTTCAGCAATGCTGGAACTGTTCTGTAAACTTGACACCATCCAACCCAGCAGCCAGGAGCCAGGTAGGGGCTATTGAGCACTTGATCTTGGGCTAGTGTGACAGAAGTTGAATTTATTTTTATTTTAATCACTTTAAATGTAAGTTAAAATAGTAGCATGTGGCTAGTGGCTGTCGTATTGAGCAGTGCAGTTCTAAAGCTTCAACCTCTCCAACTGTAAAACGGAATAATAACAGATCCAGCCTTGTGGGGTCAGTGTGAGGATAATATTTGATGAGGCACGTAAAGACCCCAGCCTGGTTTCTGGCACACGGTAAAAAAGATTCTAGTCATTCTTATCCTCTTTGGGCCCGGGACCCCTTGAGAATTGGATGAAATCATGGGCCTTAAGACCGGAGTTTGCCACCAAAACGCACACACATATGTACATCACACACGTGTGTATGCATGCACATCTGCACACACACACACACACACACACACACTGCTTCCAATCTCACGAGGCTCGGGCGACTCTGAAGCCAGGTCAAGGGGCCCTTCAGAACATATGCACATCCAGCGCTGCAGATCTCCAAGACTGTGAGCACATGTTACTGACATCTCCCCTCCCTGCATCTCAGAAAACCCTTCCTGATACTTGGGGCCAAACCCAGAGGCAGGGCTCTGGAAAAATCCTCACGCAGCGATGGCAGGCCCATGGCAAGGGAGACAGGATGGATTCTGTGAGCTCATCCCCGGCAGCCGTCACCAGAGTTCCCAGAGAGGCCAGTGGCGTCGGGAGGGGGTAGCGGGGTGGGCGCCAGCGGTGGTGGTGGTGGCGGCAGTGAGGGGTGTGGGGCGAGGAGAAGGGAGGCTGGGTGGAACTCGCCATAAGAGCGGCTTTGTGCTCTGCTTCCCAGCTCCCTAGGAACGCCAGAAAGATTATGAAACCCGGTGTCTTTGGGAATGCCAGGATATTAGCTGGAAAAAGAATAATATGAAAATAAAATAATGCTCGGGACGGAGACAGCAGACGATTAGCAGACGGAGCCAGGACCTCCCGCTCCGTGGTGGGAGCCAGGCTTGGCCCCGGCTGAAGGTTTCAGGGAAAGGCTGCCTATGCTAATGAGCAGACAAGGCCTGCCTTCCAAAGAGATGTCTTCCAGAGGGGAGCTGGCCAGCAAGGCCCAGCCCGCTGGTGGACGCGTGGGCCAGGGAAGGGGTGGCTGGAGGCAAGGGGGCGCCACAAGCCTGGTCCTGGAGCACAGACGTCCAGAAGTGGTCAGATTCCCGGGAAGGCCGACTGGCCCCCATCCTCCATCCCTCTCCGGGCTCCTTCTAGATCTTCTGGCATGCCTTGTCCTGCTCCAAGAAGCCTCCCTCCCCAGCCCCTCCTCTGGAAGGACACTTATGCTACCCTCCAGCACTTCACAGAGGCAGATCCAGGCTCACTGGCCCTTGAGCATGAATCCCTCTCTGCCTCCTCTCACAGGAGAGGTTCCCACGGGCCAGGCCTCCAAGCGTCATCAGATAGAGGAAGGCGATCATTAGATAAAAGATCACTCTCTCACCCTTGGGAGAAGCAAGCAGGGAACAGGACATCTCCCTCTGCCTCCCTCTCCAGGACCCTGGCCGCACACTTTCAGCCAGGTATGGGTGCACCCTGCCCCTCTTAGCAAGGCATCCAAGCGGGGAACCAGCCTGACCCACCCCACCCCCATCCTCACTATGCTCTGGGCATTCCACACCTGCCACCTGACACCACCTGGGGGCTCTTTAGAAATGGAGACTTTCAGCCCCAACCAGCCTTGCTGAATCAAGGGAGTCTGCATTTTCACAAAATCCCCACCGTCCCTGTGCTCGTGAAGTCTGAGAAGCGACTTTGTACATGAGTCATTGTCATTGTCTCCTTACAGTGTCCCTAGGATGCAGTTTTCCTTCATGAATGAAACAACAGAGTCACCAAAGGGATAAGAGGCCTGCCCACAGCTAAGAAGAACTCAAATCAAACCTGTCTGACTGGAAAGCTTCACCCATTCCCCGAGGCTTTCACCAAGAGAACCAAAAGTGGGCAAAGACCAGCACACAGGGCAGGAGCGGGCTCCTGACACCAGAAAACCCAATCATTTGATCCCGTTACACAGGGTGGGTTTCAACCCGGTGCAACAAGGGACTCGGCGGTGGGGAGCCCAGACTGTCCTTGGATTTGGCAAGAAAGGGTACGTCCAGGTGGCTGGGAGGAGAGTGTGTCCAAGTGCATGTGTGCGTTTGTGTGTGCATGTGTGAGTGTTTGTGGAGGCTGATGGGGGCTAAATTCATTCAGGCAGAACGAGTCAGATGGCTATTGTGAAATGGGGCTGCCGTGCTGTCCAAACACGACACTCCTAAACGTTTTCCAAAAGGCTGCAGCCCTCTAACCCCAGGTTTGTGGGGTCTGACCTCCCTAAGCCACTGCCTCCCTCTGGCTCAGTGGGCTGAGCTCCCCTGGAACTCAGAGAGGCTCGCTAAGTTGGCTTCTCCTGCACAGCCCAGGCAAGGAGGCCCACATGTGGCACAGCCCATCACCTCCCCAGGTCTGTGACCTGACACTTGATTTCAATGATCCCTCACGCATGATTTTCCCACATCAGCGAATAAACCAACTGGCTTCTCTGCTTCTGGAAATGGGCCCCCCATTCTCCCAGTCACTGGGCCATGAAGGCTCGGCAGAGGGTCTTCCCAGCCTGGCTTGTCTTCTTCCTCCAGATCTGGCCAGCCCCTGAACCCATCCATGTTTCCAACCACATGTCCCCTCCTTCTCTCCTCCCAGCCTTCTCTTTTCACAGCTGATGCTCAGCCCCCATGCCTACCAGCCCCCAACCCCCCAGCCCCCTTACTCTGGGCTGCCTGGTCCTCCAGCCTCCCAGCCTCCCAGCCCCCAGGCCTCCGTACTCCAGACCTCCTGGCGGGCAGCCACCAACCTCAGCTCCCTTGCCCAGCACATCGCCCTGTGTGCTAGACACACCAGGGCCAAAGGCGAACCCAACACAGCCCCAGGCCCGCCCTACTCCACAGCCTGGCAAGGGCCACCTGTTCACTCAGCAGAGTCTAGCAGGCTGCTCTGAACCTTCCTTCCCCACACTTTGTCCTTCCACCCCAACCAAGCGATCCCTTGTCCAGAATCCCTACCTAAGACTCCAGGAAGGTCTCGATGGGGGAGGCTCTCCTTCCACAACCATCCTCCTGGGCCTTTACATATTTTTGTTGTTAATTTTTTTTATTTAAGACAACAAACAATATGCTCAGAACCACCAACAATGGATAGCTCAGCTTACCCATAGGCATATTTAAATAAAGTATCCATATAATCATCGTAAAGCCTGAGTTTGCACAGTGAGTTTCATACAGCAATTTAAAATTAAGGCAACAAGGGCCATTTAAATATTAATGGTCCTGAAGCCCAGCTCTGACCAGAGCTCTCCCCTGTTCAACAACCTACACTGGGCCCCTCCTGCTCAGTGAGTCAAGTCCTGTGGTCATCGGCTGCACCCCTTTGCCCAACACTTCTTGATTCCTTTCCAGAAGCATTTCTCCCGTGTCGGGCTGTCAGTCACAGAGAGGGGGGTATGACACCTCAGCCTCTCGAAATACTCCATCCCTCACCCCAGGCCTCAGGGCTGGTTCAAGCACATGAGCCAAGCAGAGCCTCCATTCACACACAAGACTTTTATTGGCATCACCACGAAAGTGACACTCTCTTCGCCCCCAGACCTGTAGCTCTCAGGAAGGCAGAGAGTGGTGCGGTTTGTCCAGCAGGGGTTCTGATGGCCGCAAGGGCACCAAAGCCTTCTGAGACCATGAGCCATGTGTGCTACCTCACGGAGCAAGCCAGTGTGAGAGTGAGGCCAGGACAGACACAGAGACCCAGGGATACTGCAGGCCCGTTTCCTGCTGCGTCTCATGCCTGATTCTTGGGCCCTTCCCAAAGCCCATAACCCCTATTTCTCACTTAAGCCAGTTTGACTTGATTTTCTGTCTGATGAAAGCAAGAACAGGCGTTTCTTCTGCACTCCGGCCCTCTCTGAGGCCTGCCATGGCCTTTGTCCCTGCACCCCTTGCTCAGCCGGAGCCACGTGACCACCACCAGCTCCTGCCCTGCACCCAACCTAGGCCCTTTCTGACCCACGACAGAAGGCAGTCACCAAACACCAGCCCTGCCCTGAGAGGCTGCGACCTGCTCTGACTTGGGCACTGTGCACGCACACACACACACACACGTGCACACATACGTGCACACGCGCACACAGGCCCATCCCCGGCAGTGACCCAGAAAGCCCAGGGTTCTGTCTCCCCTTCTCTCACTGAGAATTAGCTCCTTGGCTTTGGCCCCAAGACTGTGGAAAGAGCTCCTTGCAGAGCCCGTGACAGGCTTCCAGACACCCTCTGGCCTCCAAAGAGTCTCTGCTCCCATCTCGCCACCACTGGTCCTGGAGGCTGATAGAACATTCCATCCCCTGCCCACTCCCTCTTGGGCCACAGGTGGCCTGAACTCCCTTCCCCATTCTCACCCATCAGATACCGGGCTTGGCCAGCTGTCCTCTCCCACAGATGTGTGCCCAGGGCTACCCAGGGCTAACAGGCAGGGCCCCTCTCCCTAACCAAACACACATGCACACGCACACACAGACACACACACTGGGCTGGCTACATACGGTCTCCCTCAGACTCTCCCTCAAAAGTGCATCTGGGGAGGACCTGCCCCAGGGTCACAGCCCAAAGCCCCACCAGAAGTGTGCACAGCCCTGACCGGGTGTCAGTGGGATGAAAGGAGGGTGTCTCCTTCAGAATATCTCTCTCTCACCTCCAGGAGCCCCCGGGCCAGCAGCGCTGGGGAACAGTCTGCACCCTGACCCTGCACGTCCTCATGGAGAGGGTCCAGAAGGGCTTAATCAACCATCTCTTTCGGGGAGTCCATTACCCAGAGCCTGAATGACCCTGAGCCTGCCCCATTTCCACTGGCCCAGGAAGCGCACACCACAGTGAGAAGCCAGGATCCCCCCAAATTCCCAAGGATGCCCACGAGGTGGTCTCTGTCCCAGAAGGAAGCGCGTCCAATCAAAGACATTCAGGGGCCACTAGACCTCTCCGGCAACTACCACGGGCCAGGATGGAGCCTCCCTACCCAGCAGCTCCTCCAGAAGGGCCCACCACACCAGTCATGGCTCAGAAGGCCCCCACCCCGTCCACTCCCGACTTGAGCACCAGGTCTTCTAGGGCCACCTTAGTTGCTGCTTGACTTGAAAAAAGGACACCCAGACAACTGTCCACTCAAACCCCCCTCGAGACAATCCCAGAGGAGCTGCAGCCAAGATGACCGGCCAATGTTCCTGGGGGCCCCTGAACCTCCCCCTCATCAGCCCCAAACAGCCCTGGGAGACCAAGCAGTACCCCCACCCTGCCCAGGGCAGGCACAGCCCCACGTACCAGGGCCCCCTCGAGGGCAAACACCGCCGCGGGCCCTGTCTTCTCCAGCGGTTCCATGCGGCGGCGCCAGCGGCGGCGGCGAAAGGCATCCGTCTTGCGGTATTCAAGGTGGAACTTCCAGCCAAAGAGCGAGGCGTACTCCCAGCCTTCACCCTCCGCCTCAGCCTGCCGATGCTTCAGGGGGAGAGCAGGGCACACTCAGAACTCCAGCTGTGCCCTTCCTGCCCGCTCCATCATGCTGCCACACCCACTACCCTCCAGGTGGGAAAATCCAGGAGGGTCGCCTGGAGAGGGGGGCTTCCAGCAGCTTCTGCTGTGGTGAGGGACGCAGGTCAGAAAATCTGATGGTGAGAGGAGGTTCCCTGGGGCCTTGGGGAAGGTAGACTGAAGCACTGGTGAAAACACTGGGTTTTTTATTTCTCTGTTTATTTGAATTATGGGTGGATTTCATGAATGCAAATTTTTCTTGTCATTTCCTTTTTCTCCTGCACATCTGAGCTTATAAAATTGGATATGGATCTGCCAGTCAGAGGCGAATTCAGATCCCCAGGTTATTTCTCCCCAGGAGGCAAAGTCTAGGTGGGTTAGGTGTGAAGGGACCCCTCTGCCTGCCCTCCCCAGGACTGAGAAGCCCCAGAGCTGGGTCTGGTTTGATAGGAAACTGCCTCCTCTGCGTAGACCCAACCTGCCCTTGGGGAGGCTCTGGTCACAGTAGGAGAGCCCAGGGGCAAAGTGTAGAGGGTGGGTGGCCCCTCTGCGGGGCCTGGCGGGAGCCCTGGCAGCTGCTCCCCACCCAGCTCTGGGGATGGAGTGATCTGGGACGGTCCTCAGACACCGCCAGGGATCCGGGCCAGGAGCACAGTGGCAAGGGCCAGACTGGGAGTGGGGTGCACCCCTCGCCCAGGAGAGATGCTCACAATGAGGGGTCCCTTGAAGCATACACTGGGCACCCCTTCATGGAGAGAGTTGGGTCTGTCTGTTCCAGAGCACCAAGAGCAGCCCACTGCCCAGAAGCCATGCCGTTCCTGGGATCCAGCGGCGTGACCGTTGAGGTTCTCTGTGCCCAGAGACAGAGGCAAGGGCCGCGGTCACACCGAGGGACTCCTGGGGCCTTGGGCCAAAATGCAAACATTGCTAGGGGAGGAAGGATGTGGGTGAAGAGGGTCCAGGGGAGGTGGCAGCTGGCCCAGCAAGAGCCCGGGACCACCCCCGGGAGGACAGGTCCTGAGGCTGGGCAGAGTATGGACCTCCAGAGACTTAGGGAGCAAGTGTTTGTGCCCGCATGACCTCATCCTAGTTCCCCGTGCATCCATCTGCGCCCCCTGGGTGTCCCCGTGTCCGTGGGTGCACGGCCTCACACTGCGCCCACATCTTCCAGTCAGCATCGGCGGAGCCCAGCCGGACCCCTCACCAGGCCCATGCACTCAGGGGGCGCCCCCAGCCCAGAAGCCACAAGCTCACTCCTTCTCCAGAGACTGGCCACCCAAAGCTGAAGAGAGCCGCCTCCTTGGGGAGGTGTGTGCACAGCACCCTCCAGCCATGGGCTGACAGCTAGGAGAACCCAAAAATCCAGTCCCCTGGGCTCCAGGTGAGGACGAGTCTGGGGGGCTCGGGCCTGCACCCCCTCCCTGAGCCAGAGGTGACTGTACCCGAGGCCACAGCCTCTACCCGCCTCTCCTGAGAGCACTGCCTCAGTAAACCACCTCCATGCGCCCAAATCCCGTCCCAGACTCTTGCCGAGGGGAACCCAACCTCAGACACATCCCGGGGCGGCTTCGCGCCCTCCAGGCCCGCGTGCGGCTGCTGGGCGTGCCCCCTGTGCGGCGGCGTCTGTGCGGCAGTGATGGGCCGTGTGCGTCCCGAAGGAGGCTGTGTCCGCCGCTGGCGCGCCCGCCCGTGGCCCGCCGTCCCCGCCGGCCTCCCCGAGCCCGGCCCCCCCGCGCTCACCCTCCTCAGCACGTCCAGCTGGCCGAGGTCCCTCCTGCGCAGGCGCACCCAGCGCCGCCGCCGGTGCGTGTAGTACATCTTCTCGGCCGGGACCCAGTGCCTTGGCTTCCGGTCCGGGGGGATGGTGATGCTGTACTCCCAGCCTGGGCGGGGTGCGGGGGGCGTCACTCACGGCCCCGCGATTCCCCACCTCTCCTAGGGGGGGCGCTCACGGGCTCTCGGGCGGCCTCTGACCCAGGCTCTAATTTGTAAGCCCCACCTTGACTTAAGTGGGGGCTGCCTTCAAGAAGTCGCCCAGACAAAGTAGCTCTCTGAGGGCCAGCACCCACGCCCAGGTCCCCAGCCCTCCACTAACCCCGCCAATGGGTGCCCGGAGTTGGCAGGGTGCCCCCCACCTTGCTCGTCTACAGCCCGATTGAGATCCGTGGACCATTCTTCATCTTCCCACTTCCAACCCAGAGGGCACTCGATGTCATCCTTGGGGAGCACCTTCTCCCCATTCTAGGCACAAAAACAGGACAGGCAGACATGAGCAGGGACAAACAGACATAGCAGAGAGGTAGAGGAGATGCGGCCAGCAGCACCCATCCTCGAAGACCCCTGGAGACCTGCAACTCGGGGTCAGCTCCCGCCTACTCCGCACCCACCGTGTCCCTCTATGAAGGTGGGAACAGGGGAGAAAATGCCCCAGGACCCCAGGGAAAACAGCCCCCAGCTGCCCTCAAGTGCCCTCTCCTACCACGTCGGTGTAGTTGTCGCTCATGTAGATCCACTGGCCACCAGGGAGCCGGGTCTGGTTCTCAAACACCTCCTCCACGAAGCTCAGGTGGCCGGCGTCGGCATCATGGAGCAGGCTGCGGACGGGGGCCCTCAGTGCTCCCCCAACGGCCCCCACCTGCCCACCGCCTCCTCGGAGCCCCTGGGACGGGGCCACCTGCCTGGCCCCCCTGGCCCACAGCCTTGCCCCCTCCTCCAAGAGAGATCGGGGGTGGGGGGCAGAGGAGGGGGTAAAGAACAAGGGAAGAAAGTGAAAAGGAGCCCCAAGGTGACCTAGGGACAGTCACAGACAAACTAACATGTCACCCAAGAAAGAGAAAGTAGGACCAGCGGTCAGACCCCAAGAGCCCAGCAAGTAGTTACTGCAGCTCAGCAGACAGTTGCAGATTTGTAAAATGTTATCAAGCTGTGCACTTATCTGGAGACTTTATATAATTCCATTTCAAAGTTTAAAAAAAAAATGAAAAAAGGTGGGCGACAGGAAAAGGTGGAGAAGAGGAGGGTAGAGACGGCAATGCAGATGGTGAAGAACAACGTTATTCCAGCAGGGACTAAGAGAGAGGAAGGGCCGCGCGGGGACCTGTGAGCTCTCTCAGTGCGTGAAGGGTTCACGTGCAGAGGGGAAGGGGAGGGAAGGGGGTGACTTCTAAATGCGGCTTCTAATAAAGGCCTCCCCAGTTGTTAGAGCCCTCCCGGGAGGGCTGGTCCCCTGCTCACGACTCACGTCTTCTCGGGACACACGAACCAGTCTCCAGCCCAGGCCCAGCCGGCCGAGGGGCGGAAGCTGTCCTTGGGTAGCTTGATCTTGCCTGTGACGTCAGAAAACTTGGGGTAGGTGAGGCCCGTGGTGCCCCAGTTCCCAACCAGGGCCAGCTTGGTCTGGTTCTCATACTGGAGAGCGAGGGAGGGAGAGAGAGAAAGAGAGAGAGCTGAGCCGGCAGCGGGGCGGCCATCGGGGGGAGCCAGGGGGCGGTGGGCGGCACTCACGGTTTCGGCAAAGACGGAGAGCTTCCCCTCGGCGAACTGGTTGAACTCCTTCTCATCCACAGAGAGCCCGAACCAGAGTTTGACCCGTATCTGCACTGGCATCCGGGCTCCGGGCACCCCTTCCGTCGGATACTGGGCACCAAGACAAGGACAGAAACCCACAGCCCCCTTCAGGATCCGGTGGGCCCAGCAGGGGGAGACCTCCAAGCCCGGGCATGCCAGCCTGGCCCCCTGCCAGGTGTGAGTCCTGCTGGGGACCTACCAGAATTTCATGCAAGGGGAACATATAAATAAGACACCTTCTCTCCACCTGCCAAGACCCCTCCTCACCACGGGAGAAGCCTGCGTCGTCCCCATCCAGGGGTGGGGGCTGTGACCAGACCAACATCCCCCTTCTCCCACCACATCCTCATTCTTTTCTCTTCTAGAATAGCAGGGCCCACCGGAACTTTCTGCCACGATAGAATTGTTCTCTGGCTGCATGATCCAGTATGGTGGCGAGTGGACACTTAACATGTGGCTAGTGTGGCTGAGGAGTGGAATTTTCTTGTGTTTTATTTTATTCTAACAAATCTAAATGTAAACAGCAACGTGTGGCTACCATCCTGGACAGCCCGGTTCTAGAACTTGTCTCTGAAGGAAATACAATGCTCCAGGCCTGGAAGGGGAAGACATTAAAACCTCCTCCTTCACTTCCAGTATTACTTTTTCTTGGACATTAGTATATCATCTAATATCCCTGCCCTTTCAAGTTCTTATCAGCGTGTTAACCACTGTTCACTGTTTTTCAACTGCTTTTTATCCTGAAACTTTCAGAAGCTCTGCCAAGACGGAATAACCACAACAACCCAACATAAAAACTCATCCCCACAATGACTTCACCCTTTGATTGAAACCAAGGGTTGAATATAACCTGAGGGGCACAAGTTCCTCATTTCTAGGATAACACATTGTCCCCAAAAGGAAGGAGCACATTGAGAGCTGAGGCTTAAGTGGGCGCAAGCTTGGGGGAGTGTCCCCTGGGACAGCAAGCTGAGAGAGAGGAAAAGGAAGTTGTGATGGGTTCAGAAGAGTAGGGGACACAAGCTAGTGGGGAGGCCTGGCTCCTTGGAGGCAGAGCCCAGTTAGGGGGCTCAGGAAGGGGGGCAGGACAGACCCCTTTCTCCTTCCCACTGCAGACCCAGCCCTTCTTTCAGGCCATCCTCGGTGAAGCCTGGAGGAGCCCCTGCTCCCACGTGTCACAGTCCCTGGAAACCTCTTCACGGCTGTTCGCTTCAGCGGTCCCCTCCCCCGGGGCTGGTGAGTTGCCTTTTCCCCTCCAAACCACGGGCCCCAGGGAGATGGCAGGAATGCCTGACCCGCTCTTCCCCCATCCGCCCCCAGCTCCCTCGCCTGCCCTCCCTTAGATGAGGCCAGCCTGCCGGACCAAAAATAGCAACAGCAAATAAAGAAATGTCTAGTTTGGGGTTCCTCTCCCTCTCTGCTGGTGCTCATTTTTTCCAACTTTGGTTTAAGTTAAGAAACACCAATGTTTTTTTGGTCTCTGTTTGCTGCCAACATTTTTGTAGAGCTTGCTCAGGAGCTACTGGTGAGGCTTATAAACTCAGTGGGGAAGACTTCGAGAAACAATTCTATATCTTTTTTTTTGCTTGGAATCAGGGAAAATTTTCGGTTTGCATTTCCCCAAGGCTGCGGGGCTGAGAGATCAGAGCCAGGAGCTCATCCGGCTCCAAGAGTCCCCAGGCATGCTTCTGCAGCCCCACCCTCACCCTGCCCAGAGGGCCTACCCTGGAGAACCCCACACAGATGTGGCAGCTACTTGACGTCCCTTCCTTTCGGCCCTCCTAGGCTAGGAGCTGGCTTCGGCGAGAGGAAAGCAGGATTCCAGGAGGTTAGGATAGCACAGAGAAGGTGACCCAGGCGCCAGGTGAACAGGTGGGAAAGGCCAGCCCACTGCCCTACACTTTCCCCTCCAGGCAAAGCTGGCTTCTCTTCTGAGGTACCAATGACCCCACATGCAGACATCTGCTCATCCCTGGCCTTGGATTGGCCTCCAGTGCTACTGTTTGTGGAGCCTCATCTCCCTAGGGAACTAAGGCGCTCCCCAAAGGGAAGAGGGAGAAAAGCAGGGAGAAACTAATACTCACTGGTCACCTAGTTCTAGCAAGACCCATTACCTGTGTTACCTGATTTAATCCTCAAAACCTTGGAAGGGGTCAGCCTTATCATCACTGTACAGATGAGAAGAATGGCAAGTGGTTCAGAGAGGTTAGGCAACCCACCCCAGGCCACACAGGGTCCCAACCAGCTCTGGCAACCTGTTCGCACATACTATGCTGAGGAAGCCTGTCCTCTCTACCCGCCCCAGGAGGAAAAAGAATAACTGGCCAATGTACAAACGTGTGACCAACAGCCACTCAGAGGGCTTGATGTATGGTTAGTCAAAACGCCTTCCTGGCAAATGTGAGACGGGAGGGAGTTGGCCCTGGTATGAACAGGAGGAGAGATGAAGGGAAGGGGCAGGTGGAGACCAAAGGGCCAGGTTGAGAGGAAGGACAGCCCGTTTAGGCTGGGGAGGCCTTGAATGGCCATGGTCATCTGGCCTGAACGGGGAGTGGTGAGAGGCAGGCCTCCGTCCTGGGCCCACTTCTCCTCTGAGAGGTCATGAGGACAGCCTGCAGGACGTGGCCCTTCGATAGGGATCCTCCCCTCGGGCCTGAGCCGCAGCACAGGGAGGGGTTTCCCCATTGTGTTCCGGCCTCCAGGCGTCCCGCTGGCCAAAGCAGCCCTGGCTCTTTCTTCCCCACCTTAACCCAGAGAGGAGGTACTTCCTGTCACCTCACCCCAAGGCTGTTCACGCCCCTGAGACAAGACTGAGGCAAGCAAGGATGGGTGGTGAAAGACCAGAAAAGGAAGGAGAGGTGGGAGCTGGGTGAGACTAAGGGGACAAGATGACTTGCGCCCAGCTCTCCAATGGGTCCCAGGTAGGCACACCTGGCCCTCTAACCCCAAACACCAGCCTTCCAGCAGGGAGAGCTCAAGCAGGAGTGTGGCTGATGCAAGAGCCCAAGACGCTGGGCAGGACATGCTGGCGGGTCCCACAGAGGCTGAGTGCCCGCGCCTCCCTACAGGGAGCTTGCCCGAGGCAGGCACAGCCGGCCAGGCCCACAGGGCCAGCCCCCACCCCACCCCGTCCCTGACAGCCCGGAGCCACAGACCCGGCTTCTCCCGCTCCCAGCACCGGGGATTCCAGCTCTCGCTGCCCACTTTCTAGTCCAGGTTCGGGGGGCCTGGAGACTTGTGTTGGGAGAGAGGTGGGCAGCTGCTTTACCCAAGACCCCTCCCTCCTGAGAGTGGAGCCCAAGGCCTCTGGGAAAGGTGGGGAAGAGGACTGGGAATCAGGAGGGAAGGGAAAAGGGGCCTGCGTTAAGAAAACAGAGATCGTGACGAAGAAGAAAACCCACTTTCAGGAATATTGTCTGCAGCTTCCCGCAGTTCTTGCCACAGTAGCTGGCGCCCCGCCGGGAGAAGAGGACCTCGTGGGCCGGCACCCGCTGGTAGGCCACCCGCTTGTCTCCCTGCAGCATCCAGATGAAGACATCGGGCAGGCTGTTCTGGGGCTGCAGAGAGGGCAGGCGGCCATCAGTGTGGGGCAGCCACCCCCCCAGGCCCCCGCCCCACAGCCATGCTGTCAGCAGACCTCCCCCAACCAAGGGCCCTCGGACCTCTCCCCACCCCCCTCGAGCACCCATCCCACATGCCAGCCTCACCCCAGTCGCCCTTGACCACAAAGGGCTGAGCGGGCACCCCATCTTCAGAGAGACCCCTTTGGACATGCTGTGAGGCCACCCCCCAGCTCACACGCAGAGCCAACCACAAAGTCCCTCAACCGAGCACACGTTTTCCAGGAAGAGAAACTCCGGCCGGGGCCCAGAGTTTCCACTCCCAGGTACCCCCCAACCCCGCACTAGGTAGATCCGCCCTGGGGGAGGCATTGGGCCGTCTGATTTGACCTGGGAGATGATGCGACTGTGAAGATGCTGCCCCCTCTTCCTCGCCCCCAAGAGCAGCAGTCAAGCCCACAGACTTGCTCCCTAATAACAGGGGTTCCTAGGGACTGGCCCTTCCCTGGACCTGGTGGCAGTAGCCTCTGAACATGAGGACTAGCCCAAAACAAAAGGGCCAGGCCCCTGGTCCGCTCTGGCGCCCCTGGCAGCCAGTGAGAACAGCCCTGGGAGCTGGCTGCTGGGAGCATCCACCCGCCGCCAAGCCGGGGGGCCGAGTGTGCCAGGGAGAGGCTGGCTCCCAGCCCGGGCCACCAAGGACGGCCAATGCCCCTGGAGCCCTGCAGAAGCGTCTTCCACGCTCTGTCCCACCTCCTCCCTAACACAAGCCGGTGCGGCAGGAAGGGCGCCCCCACTGGCCAGGTGAGGAAATTCAGGCCTATGGGGTCAGGAGCTGCCTGGGTTTTTCTGACTTCACACATGTGCTCCTAAGCCCCACGCCAGTGGCTCTCGAAGTTGCACCACGACACAGGGATCTGTTTGGAATGCACATCCTCAGGCCCCACCCCAGACCTACTGGTGGGAAACTCTGGGGGTGGCCACCGCGACCTGGTTTTATCCTGGGGATTCTCATGCTCGTTCAAGTTGGAGGCGCGCCCCCACCCCGAGGCCCCTTACAGTCCACTCCACCCCGCCATTTCATAGTCTCTGGTCAGAGAGTTCAGAGGTCAGGCTGGAGCCAAGATTCTGGGGGGCAGTCTCTGATCAGCAGGACGAATGGGCCTTGGCCAGTGTGAGGGGTCAGTCGCGGCAAGGAACACTGCGTCTCCCAGGCACTGGCCGCAGACCTGCAGCCCTGCCCACGGAGACAGCCAGGGCTGAGTCCCAGGGACCAGCACTTGGGACTGCCTTCCCCAGCTCCCAGAGCCTCATCTCCCTTCACCTGCTCGCAAGCCCTGCCCACCCCTGCACCCTTGGCCTGGGGAAAACCCTTCCTCACCAGCCCCATCTCCTCCCAGGGGTTCCCCCGTGGCTCTGGTCAGAGGGAAGTGGCCACATGTGCCTTTGACATACGAGCAGACCTTCATTCTCACTCAGACACAGTCCGCCTGCCCGTGGAACTGGAGGTGTGTCTGGTCTCACAGACTGCGACAGGGAGGGGGGTTCCTACAAGTGGGGCATGGATATACCCCGAAAAGGAACCAAACTGAAGCCAATTCTCTCTGCTTATGTAAAACAAAGCTCAGAGTTCCTACAAGTGCAGCTTCCCTGGGCCTGGAGCTCTGAGGCATCTAGGACAGGGAATGCAGGGCCCCCCGGAGCGGCAGGTTTGAAGCCAGGCACAGACAGGCACTGGTTGGCAGAGGAGCCCGGTCCCCGAGGAAGCCCTCCAGGCTCCCTGGGTTCTCTCCCCAGCTCTGCCGCTCACATATTTGTCAGGGAGGGAGCATTTAATGAGCAACTACTCTGTGCTGGGTCCCTTTACACTCAGTATCCCCCATGCATCCGCTCAGTAATCCTCCATGGCAGTTGTTCCTTTCCTCCTCCTGCAAATGGAGACACTGGCCCAGAGTAAAGTCACCCACCCAAGGTCACTCAGCCACACAGCCAGGTTCGACCACCGTCCAGAAACTCCCCAGGCCCCTCCCAGCTCGGGAGCATCAGGCATCAGGCAGGCAGGAGGAGGGAAGGTGCCTGGCAGGGCTGCGTACCTCTTCTGCCAGGGCACGGAGACGCAGGAGCCAGTCCTCAGCCTGCTCCAGGGCGACGGGGAGCTCGCTGTGGCCGAGCTTCAGGGCCAGGGCGGCCTCAGTGATCTGGTTCAGGTGACGGGTGCGCAGCCGGTACAGGTACTGGTCCAGGTGGGTGGCAGACGGTATCTCATGGACATCACCCAGGGGCCGGCTGTGAGGGGCGGGCAGGTGGGAGGTGGCTGGTGACACACACACTCACGCCTGCCCACTGGGAGCCCCGTGGGTCCCCCATGCACCTGCACCTCCTCCTGCCCGGCCCCTCTGCAGTCACACCTCCTCCAGGAAACCCACCCTAACACATCCGCCCTTCTGCCTCCTGCTCGCTCCTTTGGAACTCATCCTCGACCTCCAGCCTTGCACGTCCTCTCCCCACATGACCGCGAGCTCCCAAGGGGCCCAGGAGTTCCCTCCCCTGCCGCCTGGATCCCACTAGAGCAAAGGCCCGACTAAGTTTTCCTCCGCGAAATGAATCCATTCTGTGTTGTACATACACTTTCTTCAAAAAGGAAATTTATGGACCCCTGACAAGCCATCCCAGACGCTGTGAGGAGGCGCACAGCCAGTAACACAGATGCGTCAGGCCGGGGCAGCCCCACATCCCTCCCAGCGCCCTCTGCTTTGGGGAGCCCCCTTCTGGGGAAGTGGTGGGGTACAGACAGTCCCAGAGACACAGCCCTAAGCCCCAAACAAGAGGGCAGGAGGGCAGGTTAAACTCAATCCTCTTTGGAGCAAAGAATTCTGACTCGCCATCCCGCAGAGGCTCCCAAAAAAGCACTTCACATCTCGCCCCCCTCCCCACCATCCCAAGCTCCCCAGGTCAGTGCACACATAGGGTCATGCTGGATGGGGCAACGGAGAATCCTTAGTTGAGGGGGCGGGGGCCCCACTCCCACCCACCCCCTGCAGAGCCCTCCATTCGCAAACAGGACATCAGTCAAATCCGCCAGCCGGCCCTGCTCCCACCACTTGCAGCCCCCCCACCACCACCACCTCATACTCCCCTCCCCGCAGCGTCTCGACTCCCGGCTCTCGCTGATTTATTTTTCTGCCAATTTCCCCGAGCTATGCAGAACCAATTACCGCCGGAGCGCAGCGGCACCACCGCCGCCAGATACACCACTCTGGCAGGCCCTCGCCGCACTACATTTTTCCTGTTATTTTTTTTAATTGAATTTTTAGGGTGGGGGATGCCGTCCGCAAACTCCATCTTGGGAAACTTAAGCCCCGGGGCCTGTCTCAGGTCACGTACTGCACACCCTGTGGTAATACAATATTTACTGCCCCGAGGGTGCCGCGCACGGGGCTGCCCCTGGCCCTGCGGGGGGCGCCCCCACCCCCCACCCTCGTGAACGTGGTGGAGGGGCATGAGCCGTGGGTGCAGAAAGCCTGAGCCGCCGTCCCGGGCTGGGGCCTCTGGGGATCAGCCCCGAGTGGGCCTGAGAAGGGGGAGGGCAGGGTCTGGAGCGGACCCGGAGAGCTGAGCCCACCAGCGTGAGCTGAGCTCCCAGCTTGGGATGGGGGCTGGAGGGGCTGGCGTACAGACCCCCAAAGGGAGATTTTCAAGGAGACCCCATGTCCATCACCACTCCCAGGGAACAGCTGGCCCCATGACTGCCACCAACAGGAAGCCCAGGCCCTTTCCCACCGTGGGAAGGTGCAATGCAGGGGCTTGGAAAAGAAGGACAACCTGGAGGAGGAGACAGGGATGCTGCTGAATCCCCACAGAAAACCCTGCCGAGCCCAGCTGACTCGGAAATCAGCAGGTAGGTCAGGAAAGGGTTCTGCTCAGAGATCAGGGATCTGGGTAGGGCCTTTATCAGGGAGCTGGAGGGACGGGGCTGGAGGGAACAGTGTCCAGGGAACAGATGACCGCACCCAGGTCATTCACTTCACTCCTTGTGAGCAGCCCTTGTGGGCCTGGGCTGGGGCCTGGGTCCGGAGAGAAGACCCAGCCCTGCTCTCAGGAAACCCCCAGATCAGAGAGGCAGACAGGCTCCAGTCCCTACCCCAGCAGACCCCAAGTCAGGAATCTTCCCAGAAGCAGCAGCCCAGAGCTGCCCCTGGCAGGACAGGAAGGACGTGCTGGCCAATGGAACAGCATTTGCATAGATCTGAGGCTCAGAGACAGGAGAAGGCGGGTGTGAGGCGGTGAGGACCGCACAGCCAGCACGAAGGCTCAGGACGGCCTGACAGTGCGCTTGTTGGGTTCTGTGAAGCAGGCAATGGGGAGAGGCACAGGGCAGGGCCAGAAGGCCCATCGGCCACAGTAAGAGCTGGAACCTTTCCCCAGGGCTGAAGTGGAAGCAGGCATGGCACCGTCCAACTCAAGTTTTAAGATCATGGAGAATGAATTGGGAGGTTGGAGACCAGTGGGGGACTGGAGAGGAAGGAAGAGAAGCCACGGACGAGGGAGAGGCTTGGCCAGCAGGAGAGCTGCAGTTGGAGCTGGCTCCGTTTCTGACTTGGGCTTCTGGGGAGGATGGAACCAGGAGAAGATGTTCTGGGGGGAGGCTGAGAACCAGGAGATCAGAGGGAGTCACTAACCCAGGGTCCCAGGAGAAGTGCCTGAGGAACATGACGCTGGGTGGACATGGGCTGGTGGAGCCCTGGAAATCAGGTGGAGGGCAGAATCAGCCCTGTTTTCCAGAATTCCTCCCCTGGAGAGACACCTGTGCACCCCTGAAGGGGACAGGAGCCCAGGTCCCCTCCCAACATCCTGAGGCCAGTGACCCCTGGAGGTCCCAGGAGAGTGACTCAAGGCAGTCAGGCTTTGGCAGGAGTGTTTTCAGCCCAATCTTCCAAGATCAGAGGCCTGAGGGGGCAACTAGGGGGCCCAAGACTTAGGTTCGCCAACTCTAGACATCTCAGGAGCCTCAGATCTGCCAGGGCCCCCCCAACACAGGGGTTGAGGGCAGCGTCCCAGGTAACCAGCATCCCGAGCCTAATCACACCCCAGGCATCCAGCTAGGAGGTCACCGCAGGGCAGACCTGGGGAGCTCACCCCTGTGGCCATAGGCCTGCCACGTGCTGGCCTCAACCCCACTCTGTCCTCTGACCTCCAAACCAGGGCCAGCCTCTTCACAAATGTCCCTCAGGCACCTCCCCTTCAACATGGCTGGGCCGCAGTTCAGTGTCTTCCCCCCAATCTGCTCCTCCCCCCAGTGACCCCCTCAGAGAACAGCCCCACTGTCCACTCAGCTACACTGGCCAGAGCCCAGGGGGCCAATCCACCATCAAATCCCATCCATTACAGAACAGCACAGTGAAGGGCTCTGCCACTCACTAGCTGCATGAGTCTGGGCGAGCTAATTAACCTCTCTGTGCCTCAGTTTCCTCATCAGTAAAATGGGAATAATTCTAGTTTCCATCTCTTAAGATTTTTATGAGGATTAAATTATTAACACTTGTAAAATTCTTAGAACAGGTGTTTGGCACAGAAAGTGCTCATAGAGTTTGTACTGTCACGCTACCTCCAGATGCCCACAGCTGCCCACCCTTCCCAGGCCTCGTTGAGGCCTTCTCATGACACCCCTCTCCAATGGCTAACTCCTACTCCTCCCTCAAAGCTCACATCAGGGGTACCTCCAGGAAGCTTCCCTGAATTAGACTTGTCTGAATGAGATGCACCTTCTCTGGGCTCCCACAGCCCCCGGCTCTAACCCCCAACACACTGCACTTCATTTGCTCAGGTCCACACCCATCTCCCCCAGAAGGCAGAAGCAGTGTCTTGTCACTATACTCTGGGAGCCTGGTGCCCAGCACCCGCCTCCCCCCACCCCCCCCCAGGCTGCCAGAAGGTCTGGAGAATGGGTGGACAGCAGGTCTGGAATCCCACCACGGGGGAAGCAGGCACTTGTTTTGGGGTAAAGTCTTGTTGGATAGAGATGCACTCCCCAGGTGGAGGACATAGGACTGAAGGTCACTGCATCAGGTGGAGGGAGGAACGTGTGTAAAAGTGCAGCACAGAATACATCTGCATCTAGTCACACCTGACCCTAGAGAGGATAGAAGGGCAGCTGTTTATTATTATTAGTCATTGTTAAGTCCATTTAATAGCTGTGAAAACTGAGACCCTCAGAAGTGAAGCTGCCCAGAGCTGCAAGGCTGGGGAGAGGGACTAGAAACTAAGTCTCCTGATATTTCTTCTTAATGATAATAATAGCTACCATTTATTAAGTACCTCCTAAGGGCCACTTTATTTAGGTGATAGCTATAAAGTTGTTATTCTTAGTGCCAGATTGAGGACACCCAGGGTCAAAGCTGATGCGTGGCTCACTCCAAATGACCCAGCAGTGCAGGTGATGGAGAGATGCCCCCCCACTTCTGCCAGCCCCCCAGCCCCCAGGTCCTGCATCACCCCCAGGACCCCCTTTTCCTGCAGCTGACAGTCAGCCTTGTCCACAGAAAGCCGGAAAGGAGCCGTGGTCCTGACCAAGCCTCGGGGGATGGAGGGGCACTGTCTCACACACACACACACACACACACACACACACACACACACACACACACAGACACGCACATGCACACACATGCACACGCTTCTCCTGGAGACTCCATCAGGGAAATAAGAGGTCGGGGATCCCAGCACAATGCTCTCCATTCAGGTGGGCGGCTGCCCTGGGGCTGCAGCTGCTGCCGCTGCCGGGAGATTTATGGCCTGCTCCAAATGTCACCTTTTCAACTCCCCGCGCTGGCCCCACCACCTTCGGACACAGCACAGGCTGGACTGCTGGCCGCTGCTCACAGCCACACAGGAGCCCTCCCAGGGAAAGGGCCCTGCTGAGCCAGGAGGGGAGGGCGCAGGGTACCAGGTAGCCCCTACCTGCAGTCCGCGATGACATCATCCATCAGCTGCGCCACCAGGGAGTCCGCATCCTCGGCAGAGCACTGTGCCCTCAGGGCCAGCTGGACTTGCTCCAGCCCAGCTTCCTAAGGAACAGGCAAGTGGGGGCACGGGAGGGGGTGTCACCCTGGGCGGAAGGGGTACACTGGGCCCCCAGCCCCTAGCCCTGGCCACCTCAGCCCGGTCCCTGAACCAAAAAAAGAATGAATAGTTAGAGCACAGAAAGCAGAGCCCAGACCTGACAAACCAGGACTGCCACAGCTCCAGAACCTTCCAGGACTAACCATAATGTATGAACTCGGAGAATTGAAGTCAAGGTCGTGGGTTTTCAGGCTGGGGCCTATTATAAAGGGCACTAGACTGTAAGTTCTTACAGCAGTCGCATATATTCAGGAGCTGTAACTGTTGTTTCTAAATTCTGAGAAACTGAACTATTTGTTTATAGTCTGGTCATTCCCTGAAACTTCCGGTATTTATGTGACAACTGAGACCTTGAGCATTACCCCATATAGCAATTGTTTAAAAAGTTGAAAAAGTGATGAGAATTTGACTAGAGATATAAATGAAGCTGATTTGGATAGGACTAAGGTAAATCAAAATACAGGGTAAAAGGATGCTATTGTCAATATTTTAAAACTTGAACATCTGTGTGAGACCAAAGGGAAAGATGTTTATTTGGTACAAAATTTGTATTCTGGGTAGGACGTCATCTTGGTGTATACAAGTTAGTGGGATGCCCCATATATCCCAGAGTAATCTGAGCAGAGAACAAGAAAGTATTTGCAAAGTCCCCTTGGGGGACTGGGAAAAAAGAAGGAAATATTCAACTCCCCCCCCCATCTGGGCAATTCCTGATATTCTCTGGAGCAGTGGGGACAATGAATTCAATAACTGAGCCCTCAATCTTAGGGCTCACCTCTACGAAACTTACGCCTAGAGTCACCCCCAGAGAACCACTTTTGTTTCTCAGATGTGGCCTCTCTCTCTCTTAGTCAATGTGGCAGGTGAATTCACTGCCGCCCCCTCTACGTGGGACATGACTCCCAGGGGTGTAAATCTCCCTGGCAATGTGGTACAGGACTCCTGGGTTGAGCCAGGACCTGACATCACAGGACTAAGAAAGACTTCTTGACCAAAAGGGGGAAGAGAAAAATGAGACAAAATAAAGTTTCTGTGGCTGAGAGATTTCAAGTACAGTCGAGAAGTTATCCTGGAGGTTATTCTTATGTATTATATAGATACCCCTTTTTAGTTTGTGGTGTATTGGAGTGACTCGAAGGAAGTACCTGAAACTGTCGAGCTGTGTTCCAGTAACCTTGATTCTTGAATACAACTGTATAACTACATAGCTTTTACTATGTGACCGTGTGATTGTGAAAACCTTGTGTTCAATGCTCCTATTATCCAGGGTATGGACAGATGAGTAAAAGTAGAAAGATAAAAAATAAATAAAAGGGGAATAAAGGCTAAAAATTTTGTAGACTGAAATACTAATGGTCAATGAGAAGGAAGAGAAAGGGGTATGGGATGTATGAGTTTTTCTTTTTTCTTTATATTTCTTTTTCTGGAGGGATGCAAATGTTCTAAAAATGATCATGGTGATGAATACACAACTATGTGATGCTGTTGTAAGCCACTGATTGTATACTATGTATGGACTATATGTGTGTAAAGATTTCTCAATAAAAATAAAAGAACCTTCCAGGGCTCCCCACGCCCAAACAATTCCCAATGAGCAGGCCTGGTCATGGGACGTTCAGGTGCTGCATACAGGCTTCAACACAACTTGATTTCATCCTCACTGTCCCCCGCTTCATGCCGGGCCTGACTCCCCACAGGTGAGTGACCGTCTCTGAGGCTCTGCCCGTTCCATCTCCCCACCTGGAGCGCTCGCTCCTTTCCAGCGTCTACCTCCTGGCCCTCCTCAGGTCCCGTCCGCCTCCCTCCAGGAGTGCTCAGGCCACCTCAGATCACGGGGAGCCCCTCCTGCAGGCTCCCCGGTGGAGCTCTGTTCTCTGGCCTCCACTTTCACAGGCCTGGGAGACCACTCCCGGAATCCCGTCAGCCCCAGGAGGCTCTTCTGTCCCCTGCACCTGCCCCTACCCGCCAGCCTAGGTGGCGTGTGCGCTACCCCAGAACGGAACCTAGAAAGAGAAGACGCATTCCTCGTCCTTGCAGAGGCTGCAGCGTGGTAATGATCAGAATTGTACAACAGCAACTCCACATGTCCCCCCACCTCAGCGTCTCCTGGTCTCCTGACCTCCCCTACAGGTGCCGCACCAGGGCACCCAGGCCAGGATCCTGCCCAGATACTCCAAGATCCCAGTTCTCAGCTTCCCCTTCCGTCTTTCCTTTCAACTGTGCCCTTCTGATCATCCCACAGACACACCCAGAGCCCCTTTCTGTCCCTGCTCCTCACCTACACCTCTCCTGGCAGCTCAATGCCGTGCTCTGCCCTTGCCTCCTCCACTTCCCCGTGGGCTCTCCTTCCACTTGGGGACTCTCCACCCCCACCCACACCCCCCAAAGCGCCTTGGTACCATCCCGCTACTGCCAAGGACCCTCAGCTTCCTGCCGGGCTTCCTGCCTGCCTTGGCCTCTATGCCTCTGCCCAGTTCCGACTCTGTCCCTCTCCAGCGAGTAGCAGGCCTACGCTCCCTGGAGCCCCCCAGCCCACCCAAAGGGAGCTCGCCCCCTGACCCCGCACACCCCACTCTTTCCCCCGACTTCCCACAGCCATTCCTCCTCCCTCACTTCCAACTAACCATCAAGTCCCTTTAGCTCAAGTCTGGCAATCTCCTCCCCATGGTCACCTCCTGTCCAGGGCCTTGTTACTCGTCCCAGACCACAGCAAGGGGACCTAACTCACTGCCCTTAGGTGCCCCCCACAATGCCCCTTAGTCCCCCGCTCTCCTCTGAGCCCCCACACCTCTCCCTTGGTACCCCTGGAATGTCACCCTGAATTGAAATTTGGAAATCCCTACATGGGAGGTGTCAGTGAGTCTGTCCTCTGCTTTGCTAAACTGATTCCCAGGGCAGCTGATTGTTCAGTTCTGGGGCCTCCACAGCCCTTGCGAGTGGTTAACTTCAAAAGGCATCTGATGAGTGAGCGAATGAGTGAATGAATGAGTCTGGGGCTCTGCCCTGCTGCTGCCAGCCCATTTTTCTCCACCCTCTTTGTGCAACCTCCTCCATCAGGCTGGGGGTTGTCCCGGTACGGCCTCGTCTCTTCTCTTCTCTTCCTCTGTGTGCACGGCAGGGCTGCAAACAGGGATTGACAGGGCCCGGAGGCCGCCAGCCCCCACGCAGACTGTGGGCACAGCGAGGCATCACGTGCCCCCAGGGGGCCGCTGGCAGGGACGTCTGCATACAGAGGGCGCGTGTCGGGGGCTGTTTCCACTCACCAGCCGGTCGGCGGTTCTGAGCAGCTGGTTCTGGGTTTCGATCCTGTGGCTGATGTCCTCCCAGTAGGACGACAGCACCACCACCGGCTTCACGTTGCCCCAGGGCAAGTAGTAGTAGTGGCAGCCTAGCAGGGGGAGAGGAGCTGAGCACTGCACAAAGCCGGGTGTGGGGTAGGATGGGGGGCTTCTGAGCTCAGGCCTCCCCGGCAGGGGACTGAGGGTGGGACCGAGACAGGCTCCCCTTCCCGCCCAAGGAGTCTTGGGCACACGAGGCATGACCGTACTCCCCAGCACTCCAGCAGGGCGCGTGAGTGCAGCAGACAGCCGCTGCTCCCGCCAGGGCTCCTCTAGCAATCAGAGCAGCGGTGCTGCGAGCGCGAACCGCGGGAAACCCAAGGACACGCACCCGGCTCCGGCCTCCAGGCCCGGCTCAGCAGGCAGCACGTCGGGGTCACGCGAGCCTGTGGGCCCCCCACCCGGAACGGGGCGGGGCGGGGCAGAGCAGGGGAGCACCCAAACACGCTCGCCAGGGCCATCACGCTGGGCCTCCGGCACGAGAGGCAGGATTTCGGGTTCAGCCCCTGCTCCCCCGGCTGGGACCTTCCAGGGGCCTGGCCTCGGCCCTCACCGTCAAAGACCGCGCGGCTGTACTGGGTGGTGGAGGCCAGCGGCAGGCAGCTCATGTCGAACTTGTTCCCGTAGTTGCCGACGCTGACCTCGAACTGGACGGCGTCGTCCACGTCCTGCAGCATGGAGGCCGAGTAGAAGGCGGCGAAGAGGGAGTACTTGCGCCTCCGGAGGTATTTCTGCCAGCGGAGAGGAGGGGGCGGAGGGTCACGGGGAGCGCACGGGGGGCGCCGGAGCGGGGAGGGGTCCGCGGCAGGCAGGCGCTGGCCGTGACTTCACCCCACGCCACGCCGGGCCGGGTGGTCGGACGGCCGATGGTCCGACTCAGGAAAGCAGCGTCCAGATTTGGGTTCTCACTGAGCCAACTTAGGCCAGGCCCGCGTGTGTTTGGCCGCATTTCCCTGATAAGAGCTGCACCCCCAAGGTTGTCTGCTCCTACATCCAAGGCGGGGGGGGGGGGGGGGGGGCAGCCCACGGAGGGCAGCCCAGGCCCACCCACCTTCCGGGAGGGGCCACCAGCGCCCCCGCCCGGGCCCCCACCCACCGCAGCCAGCTCTGAATTAATTCCCCTTCTGTTCCCTCAGGGCCCGGGGCTGAGGAAAGGGGCGTTCTCATGGGAACCAAGGAGATGTTCCGCCTCTTCATGGGAGGCAGAGAAAAGGGGGTGAGACCTTGGGCTTTAGGAGGATGCGAATAGCAATGAGCAGACACTTACTGGGCGCTCACTACACACGGATCTAAACTCACTTAACCCACAACCATCGCCCGAGGTCAGTGGGTCCATGCATGGCTCAGATGCACGCGAGCCTCTGCCACCTCCTCTGTACAGCAGAGATGAGACAGTCCTTGCCCCCCGGCTGCCGGAGGGTGTGATGATATTGGGCCAGGTCAGTCCCCAGCACAGGGTCCCCCGCGGGGTGCAGCTTAGGAACCCTTAGCTCTTACACTGATCAGGAAACAGCATCTCGCTTGGCTGTAGGCTGTTCCGATGCTCTCTTTTTAAGCCTCAGAATGCTTCCCAGGGATGGGGGGTGGGAATGACTGTTCCCTGTTCCCACTTACAGCCGAGAACCTGAGGCCCAGGGGGCTGAGGGCACAATTCTGAGCATGGGGCAGAGCCACCCCCCCCGAGCCCCCTCCTCACCCCCAAAGGGCCCCTCCCCCCCAGAGCATGGCCCTGACCTCCACCCGGAGGATGTCGTCCGCGGGAAGGTCCTCCACCTTCTGCTCGCTGTGCTCCACCAACTTGGTCTCCAGGGCGAGCAGGAGGCGGCCGCGGTAGGCCACGCCTTCCCCCTGCAGGTAGGGGTGGGGGGCCAGTCACCAGGAGCCGCAGGGTGACAGGGAAGGGACCAAGAGCAGGCCCTGCAGTCTCCCACCTTCCGGGCACCCGGGAGTCCCCACCATTCCTCCACGGGAAATCAGGGCCCAGAGAGGTCAGGGGCTTGCTGGGGCCACCCAGAGGGTCAGCTCCAGGCTCCAACCCGGCGGGGGGAAGATGAGACCCGAGACAGATGGGGCCTGGGTCGCAGGGGCCAGAAATGAAGGTGTCAGCCTGGACCCTGAGGAAGAGGCAGAGGAGAGCTGAGCAGGAAGACAGAAAGGGGCCGGGAGGGGAGGGCCAGTCAAAAGGATATTCTCTGGCCTGGCCCAGGCACTGCCCAGGCCCGGGTGGAAGGCGCCATGTGCAGGCCGGGGAGCCCAGGGGGCCCGTCCTTGCCAGGGCTCAGGCCCAGCCCCTGGCCTCAGACCAGCTCACCTTGCCCGTGTTGAGCTCCGCGTAGGGGTCCGGGAAGCCCGTGAACTCCCTGGGGCTGCCGTACAGGTTGACGTAGCAGGGCCCGAAGGTGGGCAGGAAGCCCAGGTGGTCATCCACTGAGAGACAAAGGCAGGGTGGAGGGGCCAGCGTGGAGCCCAGCCACCCTCAGGCCCCAGCTCGGCCCGGGCCCTCAGTTCCCTGCACGGGTGCCAGATGCGGCTCCCAGTAAAATTGATAAATAGTGGCAAAATGATAGCCACCATTATCTCCCCTAAATCCCTTTAATCCTCACCATGATGTTGACATGTGAGTATTTCTATTATTTTTATTAACCCCATTTTACAGGTGAGGAAACTGAGGCTCAGAGATGCAAAGGAACACACAGCAAGAAAATGGCAGGACCCAAATGGTCTCAGCTCAGAGCCCATGCACTCAGCCACCAGAGAGGGCCTGCCTCAGGACCCACCACCGCCCGCCCCTCCTCCCGCAGCACCGCTTGGATACCTTCTGGAGAAGGCCCGGAACCCAGGGGCCAGAGAACCTGTCTCCTGGGGATCAGGGAGGGGACACAGTGTCCCCAAAGACAGGTAGATGCCACGACCCCCTGCGCCAGTCCCAGGCACATCTCTGGTGTCCTTATGGCCGAGACAAACTAATGGCCGCCACTGGACCCAGCATCCCCCTCCCCGCCACTGTACAAAGAGCAATCGGTCCTCCAGTGGGACGAGCTGGAGAAGAGCCAGAAGGAGAACTGCAGAGCGTGCTCTCCCAGCGCCAGCAGAGGCCCCCAGCCTCTGGGAACCCTGGACCCCTTTGCAGAGGAAGGGTGAAGAGGACGCCTCCGAAAGGTGGGAAGCAGGGCCAGGACCAACTGGGATAACCCAGTTCAACAAGGATGGGGCCAGCCAGGCCCCAAAGAAACGGCCCCAGACAGGACGTGCCGGAGTCAGACCCCGACCCACGGCTGCGCAGGGCCGAGCGCGAGGGTCCGAGCAGAAGGCTGTGAGCCAGCAGATGCTCCGGCCCCTCCAGCCAGGGGCTGCCCGGCTGCCTTCAGCACCTTCCCTTCCAGTGCCCAGCACAGACGGGGCTCTGGCATTTAGCAGAGAGGTGGGCAGCCCGGGCTGATGGAACTAGGGAGATTGGTACTATTTATTTAGACCAATTATCCTGATTCCTAGGTACCTGTGGGTTTCGACTGCAAAAGTCCTCAAGTCCCCCTGCCTTGCCTCCACTGATCCCCAGACTGGCTCCCCCGACCCCTGCCCTGACCCTCTCCTCCAGGGAGCATAGCTGGGTTGAGCATCAGCCCCAGCCCAGCGAGTTTAGGAAGGGAGCCTGGGTGGAAGGAAGTCGCCCTTAAAGCATTCCATGCAATTTACACATTCAACAGCGGTTGAGACATAACAGCCAGAGGTAAAGCCGGGGACTGTGGTGGTGAACCTCAGTCCGGCTCTGGCAAAAATCCCTCCAGCAGCAGCTTCTCCCGTCCAGAGGCAGCTTCTCCCATCCAGCGGCAGCTTCTCCCATCCAGCGGCAGCTTCTCCCATCCAGCAAAACCCCCAAGGCCCCAACCCCCGGCAACCTGCCCCGCCAAGGTGAAAATAACGTACGGTCTGAGGCTGGAGGAGGCTTGGCCACACCTGCAGGCTCCTCTGAAGCATAAAGAAATGGAAAAGGGGTTAAGGATGGGCGCAGCTGGAAGGTGGAAAGGGGTTACATGAGCCGGGCCTGTGGATGGGGAGTTGGCAGACAGACAGATGGAAAGACGGCTCCTGTGTGGGAAACAGATGTGGCCAGAGGCCCCACCCCCACCCCAGCTGTGAATTTATCACAAGCTAAAGTCATCGCATACCTGAGGCCCCACTTCGGCCCCACCGGCCAGACACAGCCCCCGGCCCCTTGGGCAGGCCCCAGACCCGTCCCACCTACACCTGTAGACCCCCTCGGTCACTGAACCCAAAACTCAACTCGATATATTCAAGAAATTTTAAAAAAAACAACAAAAGAAAAAAAAAAGCACTTTTCCATATTATAGACAGAGAAGTGAGGGAAACAAAGTACAGATGCAAAGACAGGGTGGGGGAAACAGAAGGGCCAGAGCTCAGCGGCCAGGCACGCCCAGGGCTCTGCCAGGACGGGAAGGTCAAGGCCGGAGACCAACACACTAGGTGGCCTTTCAAGGAGCAACACCGCCATCTAGTGGCCACTTGCAGTATCACCACAGAAAGCACCACGTTGCATTTTTACAACAGTAGGTTCTGGGACCTCAAAAGAAGGACAGCGCCAGACCCGGTCCATTAGCTGAAGGTTCTGCACACCTTGACCCAAATTTCTGGAAATAAGAGAATCCAGAAAGGAGACGCTCTGGCCCATTTCTGGGTTCTTGGAATCCCTCCCTGACTTCTAGGCAGGTACAAGACACCTTCCAGGGAGCAGGCAACTGTTAGCCTTCCTCCACCATCCTCTTGTCCTTGCTCCTTCTCCAGCCATAAAAATGTAAACCAAGTCTGAGGCCATGATAGAGCCTGGGACTGTGGGGGGTGAAATCCTTATTTTCATTCATTGTTCACCTCCACTGAGAATATTGTTGGTCTTACGCAAAAAAATAATAATAATACCTACTGCTATTTTCCTATAGCTCCATGATTGTCGCTAGAAGCCAAGAGTTAAGCAAACTACTGAGAAAGAAGAAAGCACAGAGAAACAGAGAGAGAAAGAGGGGGAAGAGGGAAGAGGGGATTCGAAGACAGGACTGCACAATCAAAGGCAGAAGGCAGCACGAAGGACAGCTCTCCGCAGCCGGCCACAGCTAGGCATGCCAGCTGGCAGAGTGAAGCTGCAGAAATCATAGGCTTGGCCATTCTCTTATCCACGGGAATAGGTTTTCATCAGTGGAGGACCCCGGTCTTCGGTCAGGGGGCTCAGCTTTCAGCAACAGCAAGAGAACAGAGGCAGGCACAGCCACAGCCCCAGGAGAGCTGCAGTCAGAGCCCACAGGAAGGAAACAGATTCCACTTTAAGCTCCTTCAAAATTATTACAAACAGGCCTGGCCGGTTATCTTGGGCTAATGAGTCCGAGGTCACTAGTTACAACCCCGCGTGCTTCTTACAGAGTTTGACTCAGCTTCCCACCAGCACGTTGACCCCGAGTCCTGGCTGCAGATGGTACTCTAGACCAGACAGGTGTCCTAACCCCACCAGCCACCTGGCCCGCACATCTCTGATGGTGAGGAGGACCCGGTGAGCAGCTCAGGAGAAGCCTGCTTCCCAACTCTCGATGCGGACTTCATTCATTCGTTCATTCATCAGAACCAGCCAGGCACAGTGCTAGGTATAGGGCGTGCATGATAAGGCATGGCCCTGCTGACGTCTTAAATCAGTGATTCTTAATTTGGGGCAGGGCTGTGGGGCTCCGGGTGCTGAGGGTCACCCCAGGTTCTCCCCCCTGCATCTGCAGACAGCTCATTAAGACAAGGGCCAATGAGGGATGAAGTCCCCCAAGTCAAAGCCTCTATTTAGTTCTCGTCTCACTTCTGCCCAAACACCAGTTGGTGTGTGTAGGTGGGTTTCCCCTAAACCCAGAGACCTGGGACTGTGGAAGCCCCAAAACAGAGAATACTCTCAAGTTTCCGGGTGTGTGGCCTAAGAAGCCGAGCCCAAGCCTGTCAGCTGGGGGAAGCCGTGAGAGACAGACAGCAGATTCCCCAGCCCTGCAGACCAGCCCAGGGCTCTGGACAGCCAGGGCCATCACCTGCTCCCAGCTGTCCTGGCCCCCAGCATATCCCCCACAGCCCCAGGACACAGCAGCCTGGCACCATCCTGCACCTTGCAGATGAGAACTGCTGGGAAACCATCATAATCGATGTTTCAAGGACAAAAAGAAACTAACTTTGGAAAAAGATTTAGGATACAAGTGCTATTTATGTAGCATGATTTTCCTTAGTATAAAGTTATCAAAGAATCTGTAGTTTTTACAGGTCACATATGCCTGGTATCCCCTCAAAAGAGTCGCAGCTCCTAAGTACAGCGTTCCTTTCTTAAAACGAAAATGTTTACTAAATATTTTGAGCACAGGGTCCAAGGAATACTCAAATGTGCCCAGACACACTTGTGGGCAGGAGAGCTGAAGAGACCAGGTTCTGTCCTCACTGGGGGGAGCGGGTGTGTGTGTGTGTGTGTGTGTGTGTGTGTGTGTGTGTGTAGAAATTTCTGATTTAACCAAATAATCTGGGGAGCCACGGGTGGAGAATAGAGAGAAACAATTCTTTTCTTTTCTTTTTTAACAGTTTGGTTTTGTTCGGATTTTGAGAGCAGTGAGGAAGTGAAGTGCTGTGCCTCCCCCAGTTGTACCAAAAGCAACCCAACGTGGAGAAAAAGTTCAAGCGCCTTGTTCCAAGGGGCCTCGGGACGCGCGGGAGAGGCTGGCAGGGAGCAGGGCGAGCACGCACCCTCGGGGCCCAGGGAGGAGCTCTGGACTCAGAAACGGGCACAGTGCGGACCAAATCAACGGCTCCCGTTTGAGCCCTACAGTTAACCCGTTTGTTGTGGCATGGATCCAGCTATTTACCTATCTATTTAAAGCTGGTCACCTGGTCGCATGGCTATTCCCACTTATTCCCAAACCGCGTGTGACGGCCTCCGCGCGGGCACGTCGGGTTGCCCAGGCTCCGAGCGCCATCTAGTGGCCACATCAACACCTTCCCCGCCTGCCCGCTACGATTTTCACGACAGAAAAGGCCGTGGTTAACGGATGGGGCGCAGGGGGCGCCGATGTCATAACCTGGGTGCAGTCCAAGCCCTCATCGGGCGGCTGGTGGACACGCTGCAGATTCAGGAAACAACCGCTGTCGGGAAAGCCTGGAGGTCGCGCTGCGTCCCCACGGGATTCAGAGTCAGGGATGGCATCCGCCAGAAAACGGGAGCAGAGCTGCCTCCCACGCCGGGGGTTCTGGGCTGGGAGGGGGCCCAGATGCGCTGCCCCCACCTCAGCTCCTTCCCCCTGCATGTCCAGGGCAGCCCTCCTCAGGAGCCAGGGGACCACTTCGGAGGAGAAGCAGTTCCACGGCGGGATGGAGAGGGCAGTGCCTGCTGGGACGTAGGTCTCTAGATTCCACCGACTAGAAGTGAATTCACCATGACAGAGAGTGGCTGGACTCTGTCCAGCTGGACTGCTGGAACTGGGGCAGGGGACCTGGGCGGACATTGTCTAATTCTCTACTTCTGTGTGTGTTTGAGAATTCCAATAATTAAAAGTGAAAGATGTTTCAGGGAGCCTAGAAGAAGGCATTGGAGAAGACAGCAACTTCAGGAGCACAAGCAGTCTGCGGGCAACGGCTCATTGCCCTGTCCCCGGCTAAACACCTGAGCACACAGGTGGACAGAGACGCACTGGGCTTCCTGCAGAGAGAGGACAGCACCCAACACATGATGTCAGAACGCGAAGAAAGGGCAAGGGGAGACAATGGTGTACCAACCACGTCAGGGGAACAGCCTCTGGGAGATTCAGGAGAGCACTCATCTGAAATGTTCAGGCAACTATTTCAGAATCCTCAGTAGTGTGCAAGAAGGCACAGCCTCTGGGGAACAGAGAGGGAAAGAGGAAAGGATAATATAAAAGGAGCAGTCGAGGGGAAAGAAGGCTTGACAGGAAACTAAATATGCAAGAGCAAATATTACGGGAGGCAGGAAAGAACAGAGCTGGCACAAGGAAAAAGTCAAAGAACAGAACTGGTGCAGAAAGAAAAATCAGATTGGTGATGCAGAAAACCTATAATTATGATAATAAATAATAAACACTATCTCAGTGCTCATTAGGTACTGGGCACTAGAGGATCTTGGCACTTGACACTGATAATCTCACTGAAGCCTTATAACGACGCTATGAACTAGTAAAATCTCATTTTTAGAGAGGAGACTGAAGCAACTTGCTCAGCTGCAAAATGACTGAGCAGAATTTCAACTCAAGCTGTCTGGTTCCAAAGCTTGAGCTTTTACATCCACCCTGCCCTGCCTATATAACCTAGCTACCCAGGTTATAATCTTATAATAAAATAAATCAGTTCTCATCCCAGATTTAAGAATTCGCCAAGCTCCAGACAAAATTCAATGAAAAGAGTCTCATCCCTGGATAGATACAAGTAATTTTTCGAAATACCAGAAAAAAAGATAAACCCCAACAAGGATCTCATTTGAAACCACAGACTACCTTCAAAGGAATCAGATTAGACCACTCTCTGGTTTGCATACACCAAAACAAATTCAAAATAGATTAAATATTTAAATGTACAAAATATATACCATTAAAAAAGAGAGTAAAATATAACTTGGGGGAGTGGGGGGTGTTGCTGAAGGCCTTTTAAAGCATGGCATTTGTGCTGGTTTGAAATGATGTATGTACCCTAGAAAAGCCATGTTTTAATCCTAATCCTATTTTGTAAAGGCAGCCGTTTCTTCTAATCCTTGTTCAGTATTGCATGTTTGAAACTTTAATTAGATCATCCCCCTGGAGATGTGACTCAATCAAGAGTGGTTGCTAAACTGGATTAGGTGGAGAAGTGTCTCCATCCATTCGGGCGGGTCTTGATTAGTTTCTGGAGTCCTATAAAAGAGGAAACATTTTGGAGAATGAAAGTGGTTCAGAGAGAGCAGAGCAAAACAACGTAGCCACAAGAAGCAGAGTCCACCAGCCAGCGACCTTTGGAGATGAAGAAAGAAAACGCCTCCCAAGGGAGCTTCACAAAACAGGAAGCCAGGAGAAGAAGCTAGCAGATGACGCCATGTTCGCCATGTGCCCTTCCACTTGAGAGAGAAACCCTGAACTTCATCGGCCTTCTTGAACCAAGGTATCTTTCCCTGGATGCCTTTGATTGGACATTTCTATAGATTTGTTTTAACTGGGACATTTTCTGGGCCTTAGGCCTGTAAACTAGCAACTTATTAAATTCCCTTCTTTAAAAGCCATTCCATTTCTGGTATATTGCATTCTGGCAGCTAGCAAACTAGAGCAACATTTAAGGCAGAAATCATATTGTCATTATTTAAATTAGAAATTCTGTAAATAAATACAAGCAGTTAGAAAGTTTAAAAAGTAAAGAAAATAAGTCTGAAGAAAGTTGAAGAAAAGAGTAAAAAGATGGAACAGAGAATAAGGAACTAGAAAAAAATATTTAGAATTGACAAATAAATTCAAAAGCTGATTCTTTAAAAAGTCTAATAGAATAAACAAGAAAAAAAAGAGAGAGAGAGAAAGGAAACTCAAGGCATACCTTTGGAAATGAGAAAGGGAAAAACACTGCGGGTAAAGAGAATTGTTTAAATTATAAGACTGCTCTGCGCAATACTATGTAAATAAATAAGACAGATGATTTTTCTAGGGAATTACAAATTATCATAATTGACCAGATGTGCTTCAGGAGAGATCCTTAAAAAATGTTTGGTCCCCACTGCTACAGGGAGTTATTGAAAAAGTGGTAATATTGCAGTTCAAAAGGAGACAGAGTTAAGTAATGGAGAAAATGCCACTTCTTGAAATAGATACAGTGGTGGAAACAAAACTTATAATAATGAGTGTGTTTCTTGCCAAATAAGAGCTTAAAGAGGAACAGGCAACAGAGGCAACTGTCAGAGCTCACAGGAAATGCCATGGAGAGATATAATGAATACGATTCTTAAAATTAAAATTCCAAAGAACCCTACAGGAATGAGCAAACTGGATCCAGGCAAAATTGAGTTACTAAAGTACATGCAAAACGAAAAACTCTCAAGGAATGCAGAGAAAAAAGGATAAAGAAATAGGGATTTACATTTTGAGGATAAGAAAAAATTCTACCAAGTATCCAGATGGAGAAAAACAGGTAACATATAAAAAAGCAAAAGCCAGGCTGACCTCAGATTTTTCTCTTGCAACAATAAGTGTTAGAAGACCAGAACAAAATATACAAGAGTTTTAAGGGAAAATGATTTTGAACCAAAAATGATATTTTCTGCCAAATTATCACTTCTGTATGAAGACAAGTGAAAGATATTCTCAGCTATGCAATAGTTGAGAAAGTATACCACCCAAATGATGTCCCTGAATTATGTACTGCAGCTAACAGAAAGCATGAATTTAAAAAATACAAGAGTAGGGAGGCAATCATATGAAAGAATTAATGGTAAGTATTAAAACTAGTTAAGTAGGATTAAGTTTAAATTGTTATATGGGGTTTAAAACTAAATGCAAAAATAGATTTATTTGTAAGATGGATCTAAAATTTCAATTTATATTATTTTAAACTGAAAGAGGCATGCTTAATTTTCAGTATTTAGGACAAATAATGAGGATTTTTTGTTTGTTTGTTTGTTTTAGCATGTAGCATTGTAGATAAAGATGCAAGTTCTTAAGCCAAACCTAAGGACTTTGTCACTGTGGCTAAGGCAATTGATGCGATAAAATGGGAAACAGTAAGTACAATTTCATTTCCTTATTTTTAGTTAAAGAGGAAAAAAGTAACACGTTCCCCTTTAATGTTAATATTGCTGTGTTAAAAGAACTTATTAACCAAATCACTGGCTGGGCAGGGAGATATAAAACCTTCTTTTGTGTACATCTGGCCAAGAGAAGGTCAACAGTTTCTGCTTCACACAGTAGTTCATTGTGAGTAAATGTGATACTGAGGTAAGTGTTAAGGATAAAAGTAGAATATACACATGTGATTTTTCGGACTGGAGAGGAAGTGGTGAAAGACCAAGAAAACATAGCAAAGGAATAATATCAAAGAAGCATTAAAATTAACATAAAATAGATTGAAAGAGGTACAGATGAGTTATCATATTCAAAAACTGGTTAAATTCCACTATTAAAAAGATTCAAACTGGTTCAAAAATTGGTCTTTAACCCAGGATACCCAAATTGAATAAAACAAAGAATACAAGAGTTTAAGAAGAATGAAAACCAAAAATCAGAGAAATAGAAATAGGGAGCATTTCTATGAGAAAAAATGTGGTTGTTTAACAAGTTATATTTATAAAAATATAGTGAAGGATGGAACACTTAAGAAACTTTATGTGGTAATTGACATGGCATTCAGTTGTAAAATAAATATTCCAGACTTTGATGTGGGTATAGTTTACTGATCTATACATATGTAAAAAGAAATAATTGTACACTCAAAATTAGTAAGTTTTATGCACTTAAAATTCATTGAGTAATCCTTCAATTAAAGAGAATACATATAGCAAAAAAAAATTGACTAGAGAAAAAGTAACAAACTAAAAATAACAATGGTCATAGGAGAAGTGGAAAACATTTTAAAGAGCTAGTACTGCATCTGCTAAAAAAAAAAAAGGCACCCAGCCCATAGAGTTGTACAGGTAGATTCTTTCTAACCCTCAAAACACTATAGTCTAGTGTTATTTAACTGTTCCAGATGTTAGGGCAGACTTTAAATTTTTCCAATTAATTTTACAGAGCCAGCATAATTCTGATCCCAAAACCCAAGAAAAAAATAAACAGACATACAAATTAAAGAAAATAAGAAATCCAGAAACAGGCCCAAGAACACATTTAGGGATTTAGTAGGTTGACAAAGGTGGTATTTCAAAATTTAGGGAAAAGATTATTCAATACATAATGTTGGTGCCACCAAAGAATAATTTTGAAAAAAGTAATGTTAGATCCTTGCCTTATTCATTAAGGAAAAGATTAATAGATTTGGCTACACAGAAAATTTGAATTTCTATACATAAAGAACTATTCAGAGGTAAACTAAAACTAAGAAGAATTATTTAGCACATATATGACAAGAGGAAAAAGTTAATATTATAAATATACAGGACTCTTACATAATAAGAAAAAAAAAACACCACCAGAAATATTACCTGAAAACATGAACAGGCAATTCACAATAGAATAAATACAAAACATATGAGTATACATAAACATACAATACGTAAATACAAAATAATTATTTAAAAATTTGCAATTTCACCAGCTCTCAAAATAATAAATAATAAGGCAATAACGCTCTGTCATGTTCACCCATGAAGTCAGTGAAGTTTTTTTAATATTACTTTACCCTGTGTTGGTGAGAGTGCAGGGAAATGAATTTACGGGAGTATTTAAAGTGTAAATTCAGCCAATCTTTTTGAAGGGCGATTTTGATATATACAGAAGCCCCTAAAAATGTTCAAATCCTTTGAGACACAACAATTCTACTGCTAGGAATTTACCCAAAAGGAAAATCATGACTTATACAATGATTCCATTACAAAAATATTCATTACAAAGTTAGTTGTTTTAATGAGGAAAAATGAGAAAACTATTCAACATGAACTAGTTGGTACGGATTAGGGTACGTGCACACAATGGGATGTGTATTGATTGAAAATTGTATCGGTGAATGTTTAATGACATGAAAAGACATTTAGGTTGTATTGCAAAGTCACAAAAAGCAATTTTCAGAACAATCTGATTTATGTGCACGTGTATAAATAACGGGTGTGTGCGTGCGTGTACTGGCATATACATGTGCATACATATACTGAATCTACATATGCGTGCTGGTCCTAGGATAGTAACAGTTTTTGCCTGGGAGCAGATTTTTCGGTAATTTCATGGGTAGATTATATATTCATCTTTCAAATTGTCTCTATTTGGGGGGTGCAAGCGTAGTTCAGTGGTAGAATTCTCACCTGCCATGAGGGAGACCCGGGTTCAACTCCCGGTCCACGCACTTCCCAAAAAGCAAACAAACAAGCATTCCCCAAATGGTGCTGTAATAACAGGATACTCCCACAGAAAAATAATAAAATGCGGCCCTACCATACAGCATACAAAAAATTTTTTAAATTGTCTCTATTTAAAATTATACCAAATGATCAGGGATTACTTTTTTAATAGACCGATGAAAACGATTTCAAAATAGAAACTGCTAGAGCAGAGTCAGCCAGGAGGTGGGTGAATTTCCCTCTTGGTACCCCCCCCCGACATGGGGAACCCTGAACACCTACAATCGCATCTCTCTCATCGGCCACAGCCCTTCTCCATGGAAAATGGGCAGCGAAGGCCTTACAATCTTCCCTTTGCAAACTCTCAAAATTGGCGATGGGAGACAGAGCAGGGACAGGGCAGGAAGAGCCTGGAGCACCAGAGGGCAGAACCCAGTGGAACTTACCTTCTATCTCTCCTCCAGGTGCAGAGATTTTCGACATGCTCAGGTAGGTGGTGGCCACGATGTCGTTGTGAGTGAGGCGGTCCCTAGAGCGAAGGGACGGAGAGGGCCTGAGCACCGGAGGGCCCGGGGCCTCCCAGGCCGCATCCCGCACGGGAAGGAAACGGCCTCGGTCACGCAGTTTTTACTCCTAACATCAGCCCTGTGAGGTTGGTACCGCTACGAGCCCCAGTTTCAGATGTGGGCATCAAGGCTTAGAAAGTTAAAATAATCTGCCAAGGTGATAAAGCTGGGATGTGAAGTCAGATGCCCCTGACATGGAAACCAGAGCTTTCATGACAGCAGTCCCAAGAAGATGCTGGAAGGAAAGTTTCACTCAAGCCTCCTAGATAGACTTTTCTGCCAACCACCAGCACTTTCTGGATTCTGGCCCGGGCCTGGCAGGCTGGCTGTGCGCAGGGCATACCTGCAGAGTGGGGGGAGGGGGTCAGAGGTGGGGAGGAAGGCGGAGTGGGGCGGGGAGGGCAGCAGGCGTGCAGGGAGCCAAACCCAGGGAGCACTAAGGCTCCAGCAGCTAAAGAAATATCCAGACCAAGGGAACAGTCAGGTGACCTGAAGCTGTCTCCAAGGCCATATCCTAACTTTGGCAACGCTAATGCACTTTGGTTTTGCTTTGTTTGTTTGTATCTGACTTTCTATGTGACAAAGCGCTTTTAACTTCCTTTCTCATGGAATCCTCCCAACAGCCTTGGGGAATAGCATTTTATCATCATCCCAGTTGTTCAGATGAGGAAACTGAGGCTCAGAGCCATGAACGGCCAGGGAGGGAGGGGCAGAGCCGCCCCCACCCCTCCCCTCCCCCCTTGGTTGCATCCCCTCCCGGACCAGTACAGGCTGCTGTGGGCAGCGGCTCACAGAGATTGGCTCACCGGTTCACCACTTAACCCACCACGACCCGTGCATAGCCCTCTCTGTGCCCCACACCTGCCCCCTCTGACAATAAGAAATCATAGCTGCCAACTTCTTTTGAACACTTGCTCTGAGTTCAGCAGTGGGCTAAAGCTCAACTCATTTAATCCTAACATTAGCCCGGTGAGGTCGGTGTCACTATGAGCCCCAGTTCCAGATGTGGGCACTGAGGTTTAGAAGGTTAAAATAATTTGCCAAGATGATAAAGCTGGGATTTGAAGCCAGATGCCCCTGACACAGAAACCAGAGCTTTCATTGCAGCAGCCTGCAGCTTCCTGGCCAGGCTCGGCCACTGGTTCTCAACGGGGCAAGGAGGTCCCTTTTGGTGGGGGTCCGGGGTTGGTTTGCTCCCGGCACCTCGCAGATAGAGGCCCTGGGTGCTGCTAAATACCCTACAATGCACAGGCCACACACCCCCAACAAAGAATTTTCCACCCTGAAATGTCAGCGTTGTGGAGGCTGAGGAACCCTGGGCTGGGCTAGACCTACCTCCTGCAGCAAGTTTTTCTGAGTACAGCTTTTCCCTCCTTCTCATAGCCCCAAGTAGGTTCTGTTTCCCTGCTATGAATCCTTGGGACGGACAGCACTTCTGAGCAGATTGTGGTTGGGTTTTTTTTTCCTTTTAAATACCAATCCATGCTGCTCCCTTACTTCCTCTTTCTACTTTCTCAGGAAGGAGATTAAGCTTTGATTTTTAACGTTTTCCACGGGAGCCTTGACAACTGAATTACCAGCACAGCTCCTTATCATTTTTCCTGGTGAATGTTGTTGAACCGGAAAGTAAAAATGTCCCTAAACATTTTACAAGATTATCAACATCAGATAATTGACAGTTGAGGGCATTTTTAAACTGCCTTCATTGCCAACCCCTAGAAAAGACCAGCACTGGGAAAAGAATTAGATTTCTGACCTGAATCAGGTGAGGCTGGAAAGAAAACAGGAAAAGAGGTGTTTTCATTGTTTTTTATTGCAGGAGGGTAGTTTGGGGTTTTTGTTTTGTTAAATAAAAAAGTAACTTTTAAAAATAAATGGAAGATTTAAGTTACAGAGGAAAGACTGTATGACTATATCAGATTTCCAGGATTCAGGTTATTACAGCCGTTTATCTGCATTTTCTGGGAAGAAAGCACTTTTCTGGATAGGAACTTGCAGCAGCAGAATGCTTTCTGACCAAGAGTCGGGTTTTGGGGCTTGGGGTTGCTTTTGGAAAATGCAGCATGTCTGAAAATAGACTCACAATAAAAATGCCACTTCAACCCAAACCAGAAAGGCAACCACCAGATTCTGTAATGCATTTGGATTGTACCGTGGGCTGCAGCAATCGACACAGCTCGCACGGGCTCAGGAAAATGCAGATGCCGTGCACGGGACAGTGAGCACTGTGCCCACGTGCAAAACCACCCGCCTTCAACGCAACACACACACCCGCGCACACGCATCAGGGCTGAACTGCAGCGAGGGTGCTGTGGCCGCAAAGCACATCTCTCCTCCAAACCGCTTCCCGACCGTGCATGCCAGTGGTCGCGGCCCGTGGCCTCTCCTGCCGACCTCCTCGCTGCGCCGGGTCCTCTCCTCTAATTCTCACAAGCTGTTTTCTCTAGGCCTGGGATGCTGGCGCACACTTTAATGGCTCTGTGGCCTGGGGGTTTTTCCCTGGTCTTTCATTATCCTCCTGGTTGGGGGCGCCAAGGGCGTGAGACCGAGGGAGAACATGCCCGGGAACCACACGGCCAAGATGTTTTGGGGGCAATGAAAGGACAAGGTTCTCTCTTTCTGGAAAGGCTGGTGGAAGGAAAGGCCTGGAGAGCACACATGGCCAACCTTAGCAGCCCCTTCAAGTACGAGAGGGACCACCTTGGTAGCCAGGAGGCCACAGGGCCGTGTGGTCAGGACTGGGGGCTTGGGGAGCAGCAGGCTTGGGTATGAGTCCGGCCACTGACCTGTCCTAGCTATGTCACCCCACTCAGTCTGTGCAAACCTGCTTCCTCAGCAGTAAAGTGGAAGCTGGGCCACAGAGTCGAGTCGAGGACTAAATGACCTCATGCAGTGTTTGCACAGCACCATACGTAGATAAGCAGTCCATGAGCGTTGTCTGTGATTATTTTCCCGTGCGTGTGGAGATGCCCCGTGCCTGGGAACCTGGCCCGCCTTCCCCTGCCTGGTGGCAATCCCGCTTTTCCCACCAACCACAGGGGCTTCCGGACCCGTCTCCCCAGAAGCTGTGCTCTTCCAGCATCTGTGCCCTTGCACAAGAGCCTCTCCTCCCTAGAATGCCCTCCGCTGAACAGATCACACCCCCACCCCTCTGCCAGGCCACCACCTGCCCCACCTCCTCCAGGAAGCCTTCCCTGGGCCCTCCTGCCCGCGGGGACCCCCAGGCGCTGGGCCCTGGCTTACCTGCCTGACATCCTCCCTCCTGAGCCAGGCTTTGAGGAAGCTTGCCAAGAAAAGCTACACCCCCAGAGAAGATGCTCTCGCACAGAATATCCTCCCCCAGTGCAGATGCCTGAAACAGCTGAGGCCCCCTGACGCCCACCCCCAGACTCTGAGGCCCAGACTCACCAGTCAATGACACGGATCCTCATTTTTTCGCACATGGAAGGAAACTGAGGAGGGAAGAGAGGTATGGGAGCGGGTCTTCTTGAAGAAAATGACACCACATACAGCCCCCCCCATCTCCAAGCAGACGTCTGGGATGCAGGTGGGCTGCTGGGGAGGGAAGGACCCTCCTCAGACCTTCTGAAGTGGATCTGGGGGAGGTGGGGGTCTCACCATGGCAGGCAGCGTGATGCTCTGATTCCACTGGGGGTTGGCCGTCTTCTCCAGGATCTTGCTGCAGAGCTGGAAGACACAGCAGACAGGCAACTCAAGCTCCAGGGGGACGCTGAGGCCCTCCAGGACCAGCCAGGGGCCACTCCGCCATGCTGGCCACCCTCTGGGCCTGCTGCAGGGGGCTGCTCAGGCAGGAGCCTTTGCAGAGACAAAGTTCAGTGGTTGGTCAGACCAGGGGTAGGGGACAGCACTGCCTGCGTGCCACAGCCCTTCTCTCCTGACCCCAACTCCCACCCCAGCATGCCCTGCTTCCCGTGGTGGGCACAAGCCTCAGTCAAGACTGCTTCCTTCCAGGGACGCTTACATCCTGTGGCACTTCCCGTGGCCTATCAGCTCAGAGCACCTGCCACTTAGGAAGGCTGTGACCCCGTCTCTGGAGGGAGGGGGGACTGGCAATTGGAGGTTCAGGATGGGGCCATGCACACTGCCATCTGAGAATGAGGGTACAAGCCCCATAAGCCACAGTGTGCCTGAGACCAACCCTGCTTGAAAACCTGGGCTTCCCACAAAAGAAACCAAGCAGGGGTGGGAGCTGGACCAAACCCTCTCCCGGTCCCAACCACCCTGTACACACCCACGCACGGGGACAGCAGGTCCTGGAAGTTTTGTATAGCCTGCATATAAAGTAGTGAGCAGCCATTCTCAGAGCCCTCACCACGGCTCAGCAATGAGCCAGGTAGTGCACGTCATGATCTCATTTAACGCATCTCACTATCTGACTTAGACCAGGGACTTCAGTTCTTCCATCAAATGAAGAATGGCCTCTCCGGGGGTGAGGGCTTTGTCTCCATCCCTGGTCCACCCAGTGCCAGACCCTGCCCCACTTCCCCCTCCTCCCTGAATTAAAAAAATAAATAAAGCCCGGGCAGAGGCCGTGCAAGGCTGGGGGCAGCAGCGGGCACCAGCATTTGGCCCTTGGGTTGGCCTAAGAGAGGTGGAAGTAAAGAAGAGAGACCAACAACCCAAAGGGCAAAGGGCAAAGAGCGGAACCAACATTTCATAACCATAGAGATAACAAACGGCTGGGAAATGTACAAAAAGATGCTCACACTCACTCACATTAAAAGAGGCACAGATACAACTAATGAGAGACTATTTCTCATCGAATAGACTCACAAAACCTCTAAAATCTGACAGCCCCCTGTTGGGAAGGCTACAGGGAATCTGCACTCTAAGATTTTGCTGCTGGGAGAATGAAGTAGCTTGACCCCTTGTTTCAGTTTGCTCGCTGCCGGAATGCAACACACCAGAGACGGATTGGCTTTTAATAAAAGGGGATTTATTTTGTTGGTTCTTCAGAGGAAAGGCAGCTAACTTTCCACTGAGGTTCTTTCTTACGTGGAAGGCACAGGAGGGTCTCTGCTGGTCTTCTCTCCAGGCCCCTGGGTTCCAACAACTTTCCCCGGGGTGACTTCTTTCTGCATCTCCAGAGGCCTGGGCTGAGCTGCGAGTGCTGAGATGAGGAATGCCAAACTGCTCAGCAGTGCTACATTGCAATCTCTCATTTAAGCACCAGCCAATTAAGTCAAACGTCACTCATTGCAGCAGACACGCCTCCTAGCTGACTGCAGATGTAATTGGCAACAGATGAGGTTCACGTACCACTGGTTTATGTCCGCAGCAACAAGACTAGGTATGCTCACCTGGCCAAGTTGACAACTGAATCTAACTAACACACCCCTCCAGGGGACATTTGGCTGTCATCTATCAAAAGTACAAATGCATATACCCTTTGGCCTACTGACTCTACCTCTAAACATGTATCCTGCAGAAATACCTGGACATGTGAGGTTATGCACTGCAGCATGGCTTGAAATAGCAAAGGTTGAGTACAACCTACGTGTCCACCAATAGAGGCCAGGCTAGATAAACTCGGGTCCATCCATGAACCGGAACAGTGCACAGCTCTGAAAAGAATGAGGACTCACTCTATGTTCTGACATGGAACAATCTCCAGGTTTTGTGATTACGTGAAAAAAAACCAAGGTACAGAGCAGCGAGTTACTGTGCTACCACCTGTGTTTAGAAAGGGTAAAATAAGAGAGTCTATATCACGCTTGTTTGCGTAACAAAACCAGAATGATACCAAGTAAATCAACGGGCGAGGGAATGAACGAATGGATGGTTAGATGGGGAATGACAGGGAGAGAGATTTTCATGATCTGCAAATGGTACATGTAACAAGCAAGTTACCTAATGGAAAAGTTAGATGAGCAATTTCTTAGAGTACTGAAGAAAGCACATGAAACTAAAAGGGAAAGAAAGGATTCTAGCTAGGCACAGGTGAGAGGCCCTGGCCACACCATGCCTCCAGCTCCCTGGAACAAGGAGGCGCAGGTTGTCCCCAGGCCCCCAGGGGCCATGTCCACGCCGCCCACGGAGCCACCTTCAGCCCTGGCCAGGCCCGTCGGCCACTGGGAGCAGTGCAGCCCAGCCGCCCTCCGGGACACCCTCTGATAGGACAGCCAGGAGGTGGGTCTAGAACCTGGATAAAGGCTTGTGCCACCCACAGGCCAGCACTGCCTCTGGCCCGAGCTCTGCCAGCTTTCCCACACATGCACACACGCAGCTTTCCCACACACGCACGCATGAGACTTCCCACACACGCACACATGCAGCCTTCCCACACATGCACACATGCAGCTTTCCCACACACGCACGCATGAGACTTCCCACACACGCGCACATGCAGCCTTCCCACACACGCGCACATGCAGCCTTCCCACACACGCACACATGCAGCTTTCCCACACACGCACGCATGAGCCTTCCCACACACGCACACTCGCAGCTTTCCCACACACGCATGCATGAGACTTCCCACACACGCACACATGCAGCCTTCCCACACACGCACACATGCAGCCTTCCCACACACGCACACATGCAGCTTTCCCACACACGCACGCATGAGCCTTCCCGCACACGCGCACATGCAGCCTTCCCACACACGCACACATGCAGCCTTCCCACACATGCACACATGCAGCTTTCCCACACACGCACGCATGAGCCTTCCCACACCCGCACACATGCAGCCTTCCCACACACGCGCACATGCAGCCTTCCCACACACGCGCACATGCAGCCTTCCCACACAGGCGTGCATAAGCTTTCCCACACACGTGTATATGAGCTTTCCCCCACACACGCGCATATGCACACACACATGAGCTTTCCCACACACACACGCACACACGCAGCTTTCCCACACATGCACGCATGAGCTTTCCCACACACACACACTCGCAGCTTTCCCACACACGCACGCATGAGACTTCCCACACACGCACACATGCAGCCTTCCCACACACGCACACATGCAGCCTTCCCACACACGCGCACATGCAGCCTTCCCACACACACACACTCGCAGCTTTCCCACACACGCACGCATGAGCCTTCCCACACACGCGCACATGCAGCTTTCCCACACATGCACGCATGAGCTTTCCCACACACACACACTCGCAGCTTTCCCACACACGCACGCATGAGCCTTCCCACACACGCACACATGCAGCCTTCCCACACACGCACACATGCAGCCTTCCCACACACGCGCACATGCAGCCTTCCCACACACACACACTCGCAGCTTTCCCACACACGCACGCATGAGCCTTCCCACACACGCGCACATGCAGCTTTCCCACACATGCACGCATGAGCTTTCCCACACACACACACTCGCAGCTTTCCCACACACGCACGCATGAGCCTTCCCACACACGCACACATGCAGCCTTCCCACACACGCGCACATGCAGCCTTCCCACACACGCGCACATGCAGCCTTCCCACACACGCGCACATGCAGCCTTCCCACACACGCGCACATGCAGCCTTCCCACACACGCACGCATGAGCCTTCCCACACACGCGCACATGCAGCCTTCCCACACAGGCGTGCATAAGCTTTCCCACACACGTGTATATGAGCTTTCCCACACACGCGTGCATACGCACACACACATGAGCTTTCCCACACACACACACACACGCAGCTTTCCCACACACGCGTGCATGGACGGCCGAGCAGCACCAGGCTTCATCTGCCTCCTTCCCCTCTTCTCTAAGTCTTTTTTTTTTTCAAACCTTCCATCACTTTTAAAACCTTTCTGGAGGGCTTCTTGGCCACATATATCAAATTCTTAAAAATAAGCACACACTCCGACATACCAATTCCAGTTCTAGAAACTTCTCTATGGAAAAAAATTTTTTAATGTGGACAAAAAGATCAGTGTATGCTGATGTTTGTCAAGAGGTTGTTTATAAAAGAGAAAGTTACAAACAAAATAAATATCCAAAAGTGCATCGATCTTACAAGTATATTCATCCAATAAAATATTAACCAGCTGTCAAAAAAATTGTATTTCAAACACTATTTAGTAACTTGAGAAAATATTAGGTGATAAAAGCAATTTACCAAACTGCATCCATAATCTGAATCCAACTTTTTTCAGATACATTTTTTAAAAGGTGAGAGATAAAGACAGAAAATGCACTAAAGGGAATTCACCCAGATGTTAGCTCTGGCACGCGCTTGGGAGTCAGGAGTGTGGTTCATTTTTTCCTCTTTCCTTCCTTTTCTCTGATTTGTTTCCCAAATTTTTTTTTAACAACACATTTTACACTTGCATTCATACGCAAAAAACAGTTTTAAAATAAGCCGTATTTTTATATCTCCTAACCTTTCCCTCAAACTAACCCCCGTTTCCTTCTCCCCCTCTAGCCCCTTTAGGAACTTGGCCAAATCAGGAATGGGTCATGTCTTAGACAGTGACGCCACCATGCGTCCATGAGAGGAAATGCAAAGAGGGCCAGGCTGGGGTTAGTGGGCACACGGAGGACAAAACCCACGGCTCTCCAGGTTAGGTTGTAATGAGAAAAAATGACACAGGCAGGCTGGGCAAGGGGGTCAGGCAGACAGGCAGCGAGGACGGGGGGAAGCCACAGGGAGGTGGCTCAGGGGAAGGGGAGAGGGGTGCAGAGTCCTGGGGACACAGAAGGAAGACAACCAGGCTGAAACTTTCAAAAGCGGGGTGTCTCAGATGAGTAAAAGAAATATGGACAAAAAATTTAAATAGGGGGGATAAGGAGTAAAATAAATTGGGTAGATGGAAATACTAGTGGTTAATGAGAGGGAGGGGTAAGGGATATATGTTTTTTTTTTCTTTTTATTTCTTTTTCTGGAGTGATACAAATGTTCTAAAAAATGATCATGGTGATGATACACAATTATGTGATGATATTGTGAGCCACTGATTATACACCATGTATGGACTGTTTATGTGTGAAAATTTGTCAATAAAAATATTTTTTTAAAAAATGAGTGGGGGGGGTCTCAACTCTCCTCTCCCCTACTGTGAATCCAACCTTTAACCCCTTCCTTCTAAAGGGAGTGCAGAGACTGACCCCCAAATTGATGGACATTCGATCTTTGATAAGGCCCCAAATCCACTGAATTGGGACAGAATAGTCTTTTCAATAAATGGGCATGGGAGAATTGGATTTCAATAACCAAAAGAATGAAAGAGAACCTTACACCCTATACAAAAATTAATTCAAAATGGATCAAAGACCTAAATGTAAGAGCCAGTACCATACAACTTCTTGAAAAAAATGTAGGGAAACATCTCCAAGATCTAGTAATAGGAGTTGGCTTCTTAAACTTTACACCTAAAGCACAATCTATGAAAGAAAAAATAGACAAATGGGAACTCCTTAAGATCAAGAGCTTCTCTGCCTCAATGGACTTGGTTAAAAAGGTGAAGAGGCGGCCAACTCAATGGGAGAAAATATTTGGAAACCACCTATCAGATAAAGGCTTGATATCCTATGTACAAAAAGAAATTATACAGCTCACCAACAAAAGAACAAGCAACCCCATTATAAAATGGGCAAAGGAAATGAATAGGCACTTTTCTGAAGCGCAAATACAAATGGTTAAAAAGCACATGAAGACCTGCTCATCTTCATTGGCTATAAGGGAAATGCAAATTAAGACGACAATGAGATACCACCTCACACCATAAGAATGGCTGCTATTAAACAAACAGGAAACTAGAAATGTTGGAGAGGATGTGGAGAAATTGGAACATATTCACTGTTGGTGGGAATGTAAAATCGTTCAGCCACTGTGGAAGTCAGTTTGGCGATTCCTCAGAAAACTAAATACTGAGTTGCTCAATGACCAAGCAATACAAATACTTGGTATATACCCAGAAAAACTGAGGGCAGTGACACGAACAGACATTTGCACACCGATGTTCACAGTGGCATTATTCACAATTGCCAAGCGATGGAAACAATCCAGGTGCCCATCAACAGACAAACGGATAAACAAAATGTGGTATATGCATACAATGGAATATTATGCAGCATTTAGACAAAAGGATGTCCAGAAAAAATGACAATGAGGATGAACCTTGAGGACATAACACTGAGTGAAATAAGTCAGACACAAAAGAACAGATACTGTATGATTCCATTATTATGACTCTGATAAAGCTGCCAGCATTTTGGAGCAGCTAGAAGGAAAAATCTAAATTGAGGGCATGGAAGCCCATGACAAACTCTGGGAACTGTTCTGTAGCTGCTTGCTGAAGTGTGCTTTGAAAATTATTGCTTTTTTCCTTTGTATTTATATGTTATATTTTGCACCTAAAAAACAGTTAAAAAAAAAAAAAACTATAAGCAGTTATAGTAATATTAGATAAAATCAATTCCTGAAATTAAAAAAAGAGAGAGAGAAACCCTATGCCGTGGTTAAAATAAAAGTAATGTATACATTATCATCATCATACACCAAACTCAATGATCAATAAAAATTAACAAAAAGATTTGTTTACTATACCATGTAAATAAAAGGTTGAAACACTAAAAATGACAGTATATAGGTTGTGTGTGTATATATATATGGATGTATGCACTTTATATATATGTATATGGACGTACGTTTACATCTATACACACACATTGAGTAAAGTTGTAAAAAATACCTGGAAATGTTACCCAGCCACATCAGGGTAGGACAGTGTCTACCTTTGGAAAGGGAGAGTTGGGGAAGTGAAGAAGTAAGGTATAATCTGTACTGAGGTTTAAGCTGTACTTACAATGTTCTATTTATTCAAAATGTGGTCAAATGTTTGAAAGTTCTCATTATTTAAACATTATAAAAATAGTAGCCTATTCTCTTCAAGACCTTATAGCTTGCATAGTAAAACAAACCACACTGCAGTTCATCCCTGTCCACACCCAAACACTAATGAAGAGCTCATCGAGTATGACGTATACGACCTACGCACCAGTGTTCGGAAAATGGACAGAGAATTGGAGGGGAGGAGAGGGGAGATGTGGCAAAATGTTTAAATTGGTGGATCTGAGCAGAAGTATTTTGGAGTTCTCTGTATGGAGTCTGTATTATTTTTGTAACTGTCTTATTTTGTAACTGTCTTTGAAACTGTCTAGTTTTAAAGTATTTAAAAAGAAAAACTAAAAAGTGAAAATAAAAAATGAGTGGGGGAACTCAGCTCTCCCCTTCCTTACTGTGAGCCCATCCTTTAACCCCTTCCTTCCAAAGGGAAAATGGGGGGCCTGGCTTCTTGCATGAGCCCAGCCACCAATCAGCTTCATACAGTCCCCTGCCTTGGTCAGGTCCCCCACATCCCTCACCTCCCCAGATACTAGCACCTACCTAGTAAAATCTTGGGGCCAGCCAAAGGCAAATCTGAGCAGAGGAGGTAGAGAAATCAAGGGTGCTGGCAAGGACCCAGGAACAGCCAAGAGCCCTGAGACTTAGCTCCAAGGAAAGCTACTGACCTTGACGGCAGGTCGATCTTGGTGCTAGCCACCATCAAAGCACCCTACCATATTCAGAGCAAGAAATAAAAACAAGCTCAGAACCTCATTTTCCCCATTCGTCAACTGTCAACTGAGAGAAATGAACCCAGTCCTTTGGGGGCGTGTCCAGCAAAACCGTCCTGGCACATGCATCAGACCTTCTTGATCCTAAGCCCAAGCCAAAAGCGTGCTCTTGGGTAAAGATCCTCAGTGAGCAGGTAGGTATACCTCATTGCGAAGGGGTTTAAAACCCGAGTTACCTGGCCACATACATTTTCAGTGAGAGTGTGCTAAGCGTGGGAAAAGAAGGGCCGGCTTGAAAAGCCTCCCTATGGCCAAGGGGGTCAATTTGTATAACACAATGGATGATTTTAACACGCTAAATTAGTAAAAATTATTGACGTTCAATGTAATTATATTCAAAGGAGCAGGGCAAGGATGCTCTTCTTTACAGAAAAAAGCCCGATAATAGAGATGGAATGAATGATAATTAGAAAATCACCACTTCGTAACCCCAAGAGTATCGATTTAGTCAAGCAAGGAAATCGACGGAAGCTTAAGGCACGAGCTAAGAGGCTGCTGAGAAGCAGGCTATTCACGGGGGGCCAAGATGTCATCTGCAGATCACCTGCTAATCATGGAGGGAAGCCTGTCCTTTCATAACAGAGCACTCTGCTACCACGCCTCACCCTGACATCACTGCTGTGATGCAATAGTTGTGCAAACCATCAGCTGCAATGCCTTCCGTACAAAATACTGCATCTGAATTTGCTGGGTCTCGAGACCTGACTCCCAGCTTACAGAAATGCAGCAGCCAGAGGAGCAGTGAAACAACCCCAGAAGGAAACAATCAGACAAATCCAGAGCATGGACAACGGGCCTGGGCTCCTCAAAATCTCAATGTCATTATTGTACAAACAGGCTTTACAATGATTACTTAGATATATATTTTAATATGCTTATAAATAAGCTAATTAACATATCCATTTTAGGTGGTTAAGATTTCCATATGCTAATAGTAAAAAAAAATCTCCATATTTTCCTGAAATCGGGAAAATATTTTAGTGGCATAGGTCATTATTATAGCAATGCAGATATTTGTAAGAACTCTCTACTTGATATTTTGAGAACATTCACAGTTTTGACAGCTCATCAAATGGTATCTAAGTTAATTTGTAATACTTAGAACTTAAGAGCTTTGCTATCTGAATATGTAGACTTTTTCCTTGTTGCCTTAGTTTTAAATCGGTTTATGAAATTTACCATGCAAACGCAGGCTTTTCAATGATTATATGGATAAGCTTTCTAGACGCAGCTGTGGCAGCCCTCTAGGCCCCTGACCCACCTCCACCCCCTGAAGTCCGGACAAAGAGTCTCAGAGGCTCCCGATGGGTTCCAGGACCCAGGGCCGAGTCTGCGCCCACTTGCCGCGTCCCCCCAGCCCCTCCCCCACGCAGCGGGCTCGGGCGGGGCTCTGGATCTACCCAGGGAACCCGACCCCGGTCCCTGCCCTCGAGCCAGGAGAACAGGTGCTAACACATTACTGAAGCATAATGGAAAATTGGCTAACATAGAGCAGGGAATGAGGGGCCCCTGGAAGCCCGGGACTGAGCCACTGCCCGCCCGGTGAAGGCTCCGGAAGCGGGGTGCTGACCGATGCACCGCAAGCCGGGAAGAAGGCTGGGAAGGGCGCGGGTCACAGCCCGGGCGAAGGCTGCATGTGACCACGCAGGGGCTCGGCAGGACGGCGGAGAAAGGCCACCGGCCGCTGCGTAAACTGCGGCCCCTCCCGGCTGGCCTCCGAGGGGCGAAGGGCGGCGTCTGCCCACGAGGGGGCCGCGTTCGGATTCTCACCCGGCTCGGCAGGCGCCCACGCCGGACTTGGAGCCCAGACTAGGAAGTCAGACCGAGCAGGGCCTGGGCAGACAGGCTTGCGTTTTGGGCTGTGTGTGCACAGACAGGGCCGGGATTCAGAAAAATTACACCGATAACTGCCCATGGAGAGAACCCAGGCAAGAGGAGAACGAACCCAGGCTGTTGGTGGGTCAGGGCAGAGAAGGGGATGCCTGGGGCCGGGGGGAAGGGACGGTCCTCAGGGACATGTGAGAATCTGGAGCTAGAGGCAGCACGTTTGATGGGGAGACCAAAAAGGGAAAGAATCAAGGGGCCCACGTCCTCTTTGATGGTGGTCTCTGGTTAGGATAGAAGCTGTTGGAGGTGGGGCAGATCAAGGCAGAGAAGAAAGATCCTTAAAAAACAAATCCTTTAGGACCAGTGGGGCAGCAAATAGAGATGTTCAGAAAGCATGAAGAGCTCTGGGCTGGAAGGGAGGGGTCAGAGCTAAGCAGAGCTGTGGGGGTCCCAGAAGGGGACACATCTGCCTGGGAGAGCCTCTGGGGGGGCGAGTAGAGAAATGCTGGGGTGCACCAGGCTGTGTGTGGGCCCAGAGCAGAGGGAGGGGCATGGCCAGAAATCACCAAGGACTTGAGAGACAGCCCGGGCCTCAAGGAAGAGAGGGAGCTCCAGTGACCCCTGGGTCTCCACCAGAGTGGCCATTTGCTGCCCAGCGTTGGCCACAGCTTTTTAAAAATCATCGTTGTGTTTCTATTACACATTAAAGAAGAAACTGCCTTTCCTTAGCTTCACGCCTTCCTATCTGGTTTCCCAGCTCCGACTCCATTTCCCTCCAGACATTCACTTCTCTCTCTGCCCACTGTCACTGCCTTCTCCATGTCCAGCCACACCCACCTGTCTGTCTCGGGCACGCTGGGCAGACCTGTCCCTGTTGGGTCCCTCTCAGGGTCTCACAGCCTGTCCCAGGGTCAGCCCTGCCTGCCCCCCGTAGGCACACGTCTCTGATGGGACCTGCTGAGGACAGTGTGTGTGTCCCTGGCCACATCCTGCACTGTACCCAGCATCCCATCCACAGACCGCCCAGTGGTCACCCTCCCATGAGAGCGCCCCTGCCCCCTTGCTCCTTACCATCTTCCCAGCAAAGCCAACCTCCAAGAAGGGGTCCACCAAGTTCTTCTTGTTACTGTCAAAGCCGAAGATCTGCTTCACGCTGTCCATCACAGCATCGTCCACTGCGGGGAAGACACGCTGGTCACTGCCCACCGGTCGTCCCGCTGCCAAACCCCGCCTTTCCGCCTGCCTGTCCCCCACCGGTCCTGGGAGTCCCTGAGAAAGAGGCTGTGGCACCCCACTCAGCCCAGAGACCAGGCTCTTGTCCAGCCCAAGACCTGCCCACAGGCAATCCAAGCAGACTTCCTCCCAGAGGCAAGGGAAAACCAAGGCGATCCAGCGCTGAGAGCAGAAACAGCGTCCGGTGCTGCTGCCCAGTGAGCATCAAGAAAATGGGTTCAGGGAGTGGCTGAATAGCCAGACCAGGCCCAGGGGCGCTGGGACAGAGCCCCCTCTCAAGAATTCTTGCATCTCCCCTCCACCAGCTTTTATTATTTTGCATGAAGTTCTGGTTGCTTTTTTGTTGTTAAGAACATAAGAAACTCCTGGGGAACCTAAAACAGGTCTGAGGCTTCCCCCCAGGCAGGGAGGAAGGGAGTTCTGCAGTGGTCTCTGGCAGACCTTGGGGGTGCCAGGCCAAGGGGAAGCAGGAAGGAGCAGAGGGGCAGGCAGCCCCTGGGGAGGAAGAGGCGCTAGCAGGAACAGGGACCAGCAACCCATGAGCGGAGGCCTCTCCTTTCCCCCAGGCGCAGTCCCTGGACTCTAAACCTCTCGGTGGGTGCCTCAAAGGGGCCTCAGACCCAGAGGGGATGCCAGACTTACTCTGCGGCAAGTCCTCAGCCCTAAAGACCTTCAGGCAGAAGTGGGCTCCGCGGAGGGCCACGCCCGTGGGCCTGAGCAGGTTGCCTTCGATGTCCTCCTTGTCCTCCAAGGGGTGTTTCCTTTCCAGCTGCAAAGCAAACCAAATATGATTTCCTAATACACCCTTTCTTTACCCGATACTATTGCCTTCTATTTTTTTTTAATGAGGGCTGTTATAGGCTTGCAGAAAAACACACAGAAAGTACCGAGTTCCCGTACTCCTCCCCCCCACCCAACAATTTTGCCTGTTTTAATATTTTGCATTAGTGTGTGCCCAGTCTGTGCCTGGAGAACAGAGACACAGATATTTGGAGATGCTTGGAGCCCAGCAGACATTGCCATGAGATATCAAGCAAGCCAGAGCCTGGAGAGAACCAAGGGAAGCCATGAGATGAAAGCCATACCCAGAGAGGCAAAGGGAGGAACCCCCACAGGAACAGAGGCTGAAAGCAATGGAGACCAGGAGCAAGGGACCAGCAGATGCCAGCATGTGACTTCCCAGCTGACAGAGGTGTTCCAGACGCATTGGCCTTTCTTGAACTAAGGTATCTTTTCCTGGATGCCTTAGTTTGGGCATTTCCATAGGCTTAACCTGTAAACTTGTAACATGATATTCCCTTTATAAAAGCTGTTCCATTTCTGGTATATTGCATTCTGGCAGCTTGCAAACTAACACAGCCTGCCACTGGGGTTGGTAACAGTCCAGGGTGGGAAACTCCAGTGGAGCAGACCTCGAAGGAGGAGGAGCTGATGAAGCTGAGACAGGCTGCAGTAGGCTGGAAGTTTATATGAGAAGCCAAAAAAAGGCTACTCCGCACATCCCAGAGACCCAAGGGGAGCTGAAGCAGAAAACGGGGGCCTCCTCTGTTGGTTTTAAAAGTGGCTTCATCAGGAAAAAACAAGATTCCCAAGAATGGGAAGAGGAGGGAAGCATATAGTTTTTTTTAAGATAATGTATTCAGAAACCCCGAACAGAAGGAACAAGAAGGTGCGGTGTCTGGAGAGATGGACTACAGAGGAACAGGGCTGAATTTTATGGGTGACAGAGCAGAGACAGTGTCCCATGGTGTGGCTTGGCCCCCTGGAAATCCGTACCCTCCACACATACCCCAGGTTCTCATGGTTATGACCCACCAGGCCTAGGTTAACCCTTCCTAGATGGTTCCAGAACCTGCCTCACAATTTGGGCATTTGATTTCCAATTCCCCCATTCACATGGACAACTCATTTGCCAGTCCAGCTACTTGCCCTCCACCGACAACACCTTCATCTCCTCTCCCCTCTAGCTGCTCTCACCATACCTTGAACCTCTAGCCATTTGGAACCATTCCTCTAGCAAAACCTTGACGGCTGACCTCCCCATCCACCTTCTCCAATCCTTCACTCACACCAAGTGAGGCTCCCAGTGCAGAACCTGGCACACAGTAGGCACTCAATAAATGTGCCTTCCCAATCCTTTCCCTAATCATTGTCCTTCTCACAAGCCCCAGGCCCTGTCCTCCTGCATCCTCCCTGCCGAATGCTGTCAGCCCTGTAAGGACATCTGGCTATCAGCCCTGTAAGGACATCTGGCGACAGCATGTATCCAGCCTCCAGGCCCTCCCTGCCCAGGCCCACCCCTCCCCACCCACCCACCCCAGTCTGGTCTAGTTACTGAGCACCATGGGGCAAAGGGCCCTACCACAAACAGAATCTCCCACCTAGAGTGGGCACTCTGATGTCTGCTTAGAATTCCTATTTATATCTAACAAGCCCCCATTCCTCTCCCCCAACAAGGATTCCAACCCTCTTCTGCTCCCAAATATTCAAAGATGCTGGTACCTCCCCAATTCTAGAGACCTTTCTCATTCTCACCACCCAGGACTTATAATTTGCACGTACTGGCAGGCAAAGATGATAATGATATATATATATATATATATTAAGCAAAACAAATCCCAGTTACAACATATGGAGCATGATCTCAGAAAGAAAAACACCCACGCATGTACATCCTTCTGGAAGGTATGCAACAAGATATCAATAACAGCTATCTCTGAGCAGTAGAATTATTGATTTCTTTTTTCTTTACACTTTTCCACATGTTCCAAAAGCCTCACAACTACCATGTATTCTGTAACCTTTTTTTTTTTTTTTGCATGCGCAGGCACTAGGAATCGAACCCAGGTCTCCAGCATGGTAGGCGAGAACTCTGCCACTGAGCCACGGTGGCCCACCCTGCCAGGTATTCTTTTAAAACAGAAAACACAGCTGGTTTTGTTCTCTGTTATTGTGTTTTGTGGGGGTCCTGCACCCCCAGGTGCTAGTGCAGTGAGGTGAAGTGGGGCAGTGGACTCACAGGGGCTTCATCGCCGGGCCCCAGCACGCACAGGCTGGCTTTCAGGTAGCCTCTGGCCCCAGCAGAGAAGTCATCGGGGTCCGAGAGCAGCAGCCACTTCCTCAGATGGGCATGTCCTAAAAAAAGACAGTACCCATGGCGACCCCAGCACTGGAAGGACCCATCTGCAACCACATCCAGGAGACCCGGGGGGCCATGTGGGTGAGTCGGAAGGCTCGTCTACCAGGACAGGTGGGCAGGACTCAAATTCCAGAATCCACAGGCCTCTGACTGCTCATGGGCAGCAGAGTTAGAGATATCAACAGGAATCCCCACAAGAGGCTACCACGGGCAAACCCAAGGCCATTTTCCTCCTCACTCAGGTGTGACCGTTGAGAATGTGTTGCCTGAGGTGGCCCAATGTAGGGCAGAAGTGGGGGTGTGCAGAAATCCTGGTCTCTTCATGCAAATGACCTGTCCCAGTCTGCGCTGCCTCCAGGCTCCAAGCATCCCTAGCTCTGGCCTTCTAGATTTGGCAACCCTGACGGGGTCAACTGTAGACGCAGCCGCAGGTTTGCTCTTCCTGAGTACCTGCTTTACCTGGGGGGGTGAAAATCCACCTCATCTCCATTCCTGTAGGCTCATCTCCAAGACCCAATCCCTTCCTCTAAATTCTAGGGCCCCCAGGGAGGGAAGTGCGAGAGTCCCCCATGGGTGTCCCCACGTAGCTTCCAGAACCACAATGCAAGGATATAAACAGATTGGGGAGAAGCTGACTCACGAGGCTCTCTGTATATGGCACCCACGTCCATCTGAAATCAAAGAGAGGAAATGCAAGTCAGACTCTTGCCCTGAAGTGTTAAATACACTATGGAGGTTATACAATTCCATTAAAAATCATGTTTTTGAAGGACATTTGATGACAGGGAGAAATGTTCATCATATAAAAAATAATACATGGAAAGAAAGCAGAATCATTTTGATCCCAGCTTGGAAAAATATATTTATGCCTAAAAAAAAAAAAGAGGAAAGAAACACAGTCAAATGGTGACAGGGCTACCCTCTGGGAGGTAGATTTAGGTTATTTTAATTTTTTTTGTATTATTTCCTATATTTTATAGTTGTCGATAAAAAGTATAGATTACTTTTATAATTTGGAAAAAGTAGAATCTATTTTAAACTTAACCCTTGGGTTCTCAGAACAAGAATTTGTTACAGAGATTTGAGACCCAAAACACAATTAAGATTTCATTTGTTACAGAATGACTCAGGCTCAAGCTCACTCCTTTGAAAAAAAAAAAGCTTCTCTAGGAAAAGAGACTTCATTTTTTTTAATCTTGTGACTGTTTCCCAGAGAAGAGGGATGTATTTTATTTGGATAGTAGGGGCAGGTAAAAATAAGTCTGAGCCCTTTCTTTCCTTTTGATAAATGCTTGAAGATGCAAAAATGAGAAAATCAACAAAATTACATTAAAATACCATTTGGGTCTCCTTACTAGTTACCTTTATTTCATGCAATTTGCTAAATCCATCCCGGGAGCAGAACTGTACTCAGTTCTGTTCTCAGTTCTCCACAGCAGACTGTCTGGGACAAACTGGCAGGCCTAGGTGGGCTTCCCCTTCTCTCCACTGCCCCCTACATCCCCAGGATCACCCCTGGACCCCATGCCCCAAACTGGAGTCAGGGTGAGGCCAGAAGAGAGCACCAATGTCACCCTGGCCTAAGATGGTTAAAACTGGGAGGAAGGTGGCTTGAGATCAGACCCCGTGCTGCCTTCCCAGACCACCGCCCGGGCACGCCACCCTGGGACGGCTCCATCAGCTGAGAACAGACCACTCTCAACAGCAAGCAGTTACCCGGAACTCCCCGATGAGCGCATCGGTCCTGAGGGAGCGGGAGTCGACCACCTGGAGGGAAAGATGTGGGGCTCAGAGGGGTCCACCCTACAGCTCCTCCCTGCCCCAAGGCCAGACTTCACCCTGCCTAAGGGCACAGTAAGCATCATAAAATGAGAACCAAGCACTTAACTGCAGCCCAGAGACAGTCCTAAGGTCTGCGCATAGGAACTACCGTTATCCTCACTTGACAGATGGAGAAATAGAGGCACGGAGAGCTCACAGGACCCTACAGTCATGCAGCTACTAAGTGGCACAGGTGGGACCAGCCAGGGCCCACACTGCCAACCTCCGTATTGTACTTTCTTTCAGGAATAAAAAAAAGCCTGAAGCCCAGAGAAGGTAAATTTTGGCCTGAAGAAGGTACCTGGGCAAATAAAACAAGATGTGAACCAAAGTCCACGTGGCCACTGACCTCAGGCCCCTGGGGAGGCTGGGCATCGGGGCCTCCCCACGTGGCTGCTGCCTCCCTGCTCTAGACAGTCCAGGGACCAGTAAAGCTTAACTGTAAGTTGCTCCAGATCACCCACATCCCGACCTCAACGTTCCTCACCTCACGTGTGCACGCACACACACACGAGTACACACGCGCGTGCACCCCGACGGGCACGCACACACCCGCATCACACCGACAGGCACACCCGCACATGAGTGCACATGCACACCTGCACACAGACAGGCACACACAAATGCACACACACAGCGACATGCACACACTCACATACAGGCACACTCAAGGGCACACGCACCAGTGCGTGCCCGGACCCGCAGCCCCCGGAGACTCTTCAACCCTGCAGACTTACGGTGATAAAGATGGGCTCGTCAAACAGCTCCGCGGGAGAGTCGAACAAGTTGAAGAAAAGAGTCTGTCGTGGTGAGCGAGAGGGGGACAGAGCAGCGCATGGTGACCGCAGCCCGGGAGACGGCGGGCCCTCCACCCCAGGCTCGGGGGTCCTGCCGGGCTCTGGGCACCGACGTTCTGGCGCGCTCCGCCCCTGCCCTCATGGGGGCCATGGCCACGGGGACGGGGGTGGGGGGTGCCGGGCCCCGGAGCGGGCGGCGGGGGCGGGGGGACGGACTCAGGGGTGCAGGGAGGAACAAGGGCCTGATGCAGCCCTCCACCCCAAGCCAGGGCCTCGCCGGGTGGGGGTCTCGCCGGCGGCCCTCACCTCGTTGAAGAGCGGGCTGTTGCCCTTCTGGATCCGCGTCCGCTTGGTCTGCCCGGCGGCCGTGACCTTGACCACAGGCCTGATGTTCACCCCCGGGAGCTGGCGCCCCTCAATCACCTGGACCCTGATCTGAAAGCCAGGAGGGGCGTGAGCCGGAGGAAGTCGGGCGGGGCGGGGAGGGGCGCACGGAAAGAGCCACTCCCCCTCCCGGCCCGAGAGGGTCAGAGCCTCGGGACTCTGCGCCCCGCCGGCTGGCAGGTCTTGGGACACTGGAGAGGCTTCAGCTAGAGCATCAGGAAACCATCACATTTCCCCCAAGTCCCTTTCACCTGAAAATCCCATAGGTCCGTATGGGCACCGCCGGCTCCCGGAGGAGGCTCCTAGCACGGGCCCAGGACACCACCCCCAGCTCCGCTTCGCTAGGCGGCTGCTGGAGCCCACCCTCAGAACCCACCAGGGCGACATTTTTAAGCAGCTTTAACATTCTTTACTGATTATTCCCTCAGAGGTCAAATCTACAGAGTGAAGTGACACCACAGTCGGTGCTGAATTTTCTACGATAAGTATATATTACTTTTCTAATGAGAAAAAAAAACAGTAAGACTATGTCTTAAAAATAATAGATGGAAGTTAGAATTTTGCCCTCTGAGCAAATATAATGTATTGTAGGATGTTTTACTTAAATAACCATGACTTTGAGTTGAAATATATTTTTCTGATTTGTTGCACTTAATAAACTTGTTTTGCATTTTTAAACTTAAAAACAGTATTGAGGAACTAAAACTCACTAAAAATGGGAAATCCTATAGAAAAGAAAAAGAACATGTAAAGAACCAAAATTAAAAGGCAATACAGGGATGTATTTCTGGGTAAAAATATGTCAAAAGGTTAATATTAATATTCTTATTCTATGAAGTGCTTGAACAAAGTCCATTTCAGAAAAACCCAGGGTTATAAGTGGGGTACTGGAGATAGGAGGAGCTTCCCAGATTTGGGGGTTTTATTAACAGGCAGATTTTGATTCCGTGGGTCTGAGGTAGGCCCTGGGACTCTGCAGTTCTAATAAGCTTCCAGGTGATGCCAAGGCCATGGCTGCAGGGACCAGACTTTGAGTAGCAAGGAGTGAGAAGGACAGACAAACCCTGGTGAGGAAAAAAGAAGCAAAATACACTGTCTCTCTGCAGGGACACACACACACACCTGTTTTGTTTGTTTTGTTTGTTTGTTTGTTTTCACCTTTTCTTTGTAGAGCAAGACCCGTGGAGCTGGGTTGGGCTGCTCTGTGGCCCCAAGATGTGATGTCCCTGCTCAGCGCCTTCTCAGGGTCCAGGGAAAGCAGAGACTCCTGCCTGGGAGGCCCCTTAGCCCCCGCGAGAGCGTCTTCCGGAGGCAGGAGCTTCACATGAGCAGCTGCTGGTTGACCAGAGGAGCAGAGCAGGGTGAGAGGGCACCCAGCGAGCACCTCACCTGGAAGTCCTGCGGCTTGTCCGACAGCAGCTTTCTGGACGCACTTCTCTTCCTTTTGCTCCCGGGGTGGTAGGGGGGAGGATGGGAAGGAGGCTTCCTCGGGGTGGTGGGAGCCCCAGGGCCTGGGGCTCCGCTCTGATCCAGGAATGGCTCTGCCTCATCTCCCGTGAGCCCCTGGTCCTCGGTGTCCTCCTCTCCACCTGTGTCTGGGAGGGGAGGGTGCTAATGAGGCCTGGGGCCCTCTGCAGCCCCCAACCCTGCAGGCGGATGAGCCTGCAAATGGCTGACCCGCCTCCCCTGCCCCTTCTCCCTTCCCCACCGGCTGAACTGGGATGAATGATGTAGACAGAAGAGCAGGTTCGAGCAGCTGAGACTTGAGGCTGTCAGTTCAGTTAGTCAACAGGAAGGAACAGAGAATGGCCCCAGCCCCCCTCGCTGCCCAGGTACTGCAGGATGAGCCCTCAGGCCCCCCTGGAACCCCTAGAGAACTGAAAAGGCAGCTAGTGAGACAGTCACAGCGGGGAGGGGGGAGACAGCCCCGGCCCGAGTCTCACCGGTGGGGGCCAGCCACTTCTTTCCGGAGTACCTCGTGTCTATGGTGCTGTCACTAAGCAGGGACCAAGTCTCAGCCTGGCTCTGTCCCCCACCTGGACAGGGCACAGCCCAGGAAGGGCGGGGGGAGCTGGAGTCGGGAAGGCCAATCTAATGTGTCCCCCCCACCTCCACCCTGCTTTCCCCACGTGCCCCAACCTGGCACAAAGCTTAGAGACAGCTGCCGTGTCTGTCAGGGGCAGTGGACAGACCTTCCAGGCAGGACTGGGAATCGGTCATCTCCAGAGCTTCCAGATTCCGTGAGATCCCCCTTTAAGGTGGCCCCTGAGCATGGGGGCTGCCACCGTCCCTACACTCTGCCATCAGGAATGCCCCTTCTCCTCCCCTCAACTGGTTCCAACCCTTGTCCAGCTTGGCATTTCTTGGTTACCCCCGTCCAGACTGAATTCCCCCATCTCTAAGCTTGAACAGTCCTGACCCCAAGGACATGGCGCCTCCTCTGCCTCCCTCCCAGCCACAGAGCTTCCCATGGGGCCGGGCACCTGGGCAGGCAAAGGGCAGCTGTCGGGTTTTACTGCTGAGTTTGCTTCCAGTTCCCTTCACCATAAGAGAAACTAGGTGACGTTTCTCATGGTGGCAAGTCCCCAAGTGGCCCATCTTTGTGGCCTTTCTCCCCCTGCCCAGGTCCCCATCTGGCCAAACCACCGTGGACTGTGTCCTCACTTGACAAGATGACTTGGCAAGGTGAATGAAGAGAGCTAAAGGCAACCTCTGAACTTAGCTAATTCAATCTCTCCATTTTACAGATAATAAACCATCAGCCCAGAGAGGGAGAGTAGCTGGCCAAAAGTCACACAGCTACTTGGTGTCAAAGGCAAGTCTGGAACCCGTGTTCAGCGAAGGGCCCTTTTTGCAAAGCTCTGCTGGGTGCAGAGCCCAGAGCCATGTAGTGTGAAGGGTAGGGAAGGATTCAGGGAGTGGGTAGAGCCTCAGTTATTATCTGGAACAAACCCCATTCCAGCCCAGACACGTCTTCTAAAGCACCCAGCCACCTTGGGCCTGCCCAGTGCAGAGAACCCAGCCAGGAACCGGACAGCTGGGACTGGGAGGGCAGCCTCATACGAAAACCCAGGGCTCCTAAGGGACATGCCTCCTGCCCCTTCTTTCTGCACGGCACCCCTTTCTGCCTTGATGGCAGCTCTTGGGACTCCCTACCCACCCCCCGTCCTTTCTTCTCTGGGCCTGAGAAACCTGGGGGAGGCAGCCAGGGCTGGTGGAGGCCTCCCTGCAGCCCCCAACTCCCAGGGTCATGTTCCACGGCTGGGCTCCTCACCAGCTACCATATCCGGATCAGGCAGAGTCGGGGAGGGTTCCAGAGGGGTAGGGGGCGGGAACAGGGGCACGGCTCCCGGGAGTGGCGTGTAGGACACCTGCAGGACCAGCGAGGCCTGGAAGAGATGGGGTGGAGGACAGCAGATTAGTGCACTGGCCTCGGACCACTGCCTTCCAGCATCCTCCCTGTCGGCTGCAGCCCTCTCCAAGGAATGGGGCTCCGGCTGGGAGCAGCAGGGTCAGGAGCACAGAATCTTGAGTCAGATTTGAATCTCAGTCTCACCACTAAGGAGCTGTGTGACCTTGGGCACAATATGTAAACTCTCTGTGCCCTACTTTTCTCATCTGCAAAGTGGGGGTATTAACAGCAATCCTCCTGAGGCCAAAACGAGGATTAAATTCATCGATAGACCGTACAGTAAATGTCTAGAGGTGAATCAGAGATCCAACCTCTCCTGCAGGATTTTTGAAACTCTCAACCCTCTTTGAGGAAAAGTCTGCCTTGGTCCCTCTGCTCAGCGAAGGGCCTTCCCCTGCTCTCAGCACCGAGAACACAGTTTTGCTCTGCTCAGGCCACAGCTCACACTGAGAGGGTCTCAGAGTGCCGCTCACCTCTCTGAATCCTCTTCCCTCCTAGAAGCAGCCCTTACCCCATCCCTCAGCCCCAGGCTGCTCCAGCCAGAGGACAGTATCCAGTGACACGAGTCAGATGGAAAGGACTCAGCTGCCTTCTGCTCCCAGCCTGCTCTGGCCCCCACCATGGGACCAGCAGTGCTCAGAGGAGCAACTGAGCCTGAAGAAAAGGTGCCAGTTCAGCCCGATAAAGATGAAAGGGCTCTGTCCCCCAACAGTAGCTTTGGACAACCAGCACGGGCTGGCAGAAAACATTTTTCTCAAAGCTCCAGAAACAGTCAAAGGTTTGCACAAACAGGCTGTCATGGTCAAGTTCATGTGTCAACTTGGCAAAGTGGTGGTTGGGCAAGTGCTGGCTTGTCTGTTGAGATGAGGACATTTCATAGAATTAAATCATGATCATGTCAGCTGCATCCACAGCTGATTCCATTTGTAATCAGCCAAAGGGGCGTGTCTTTTGCAATGAGTGATGCCTAATCTAATCACTGAAAGCCTTACAAGGAGGATTCAGAAGAGGCAGGCTCTTCCTGTTTCGGCTGGTGAGCCTCTCCTGTGGAGTTCGTCCAGACCCTCCATCGGAGTTGTCGGCTTCACAGCCTCCTCTGCGGATTTTGGACCCTGCGTTCCCGCAGTCTTGTGAGACACTAAAATTTTATATTTGCGAGCGTTCCCTGTTGATTCTGTTTCTCTAGAGAACCCTAACTAATACACAGGGCAAGCGCCAAATCAAGAGAAAAGCATCTTAAAAGCAGTAGGATTTCGTGGCGCCCTGTCTGGCCACTGCCCCAGCCCCTCACCAGCCCAGCACAGAATGGACCCGTGCTCCAGTGAGAGTCCCTGGTCCTGGTTTTAGGAGGAGCAAAGAAACACTCATGCACATCCTGGGGGCAGGTATTTCTGGCACAGTCTGACAGGTGGCATCCTCAGGGACTGAACAAGGACACTCATCGCAGTCTTGCTGTGCCAGAATTTGCCCTGCATATAGAAGTGTCACTCAGAGAGCTCCCCTAGAGAAGGTAATGTGAGGGCAGTCAAGAAACTATTTCCTAAGGAAGAGGGTACATTTGTACTGGTGAATGGCGAAATTCCTAGGGCCACTTGCACATGTTCAAGACAAAACTGATGGGCAGAAAGAAATGCTGAGAGACACTGTGGAGACGGCCATTGCAGCCAGAACCCAGAGAAAAGGGTCAGCAGATTCTCTCTGACATGTGCCTTCCCATGTGACAGAGGAACCCAGATGCCAGCAGCCTTTCCTCCAAGAAAGGATCTTACTCTTGATGCCTTAATTTGTACATTTTCATGGCCTTAAAACTGTAAATTTGAAACTAATAAACCCCCATTGAAAAAGCCAACCCATTTCTGGTATATTGCATTCCAGCAGCTTTAACAAACAGAAACAAACATAAAAAGAATATCAATAGATGGAAATTATGAAAAGGAACCAAACAGAGCTAAAGACCACAGTAACAGAAATTTACAATTCCCTAGAGGGGTTCAACAGTAGATTCAGACTGGCAGAAGAAAAAATCAGTGTACTTGAAGATAAGATCATTGAAATCATCCAGTCTGAGGAGGAGAAAGAAAAAAGAATGAAGAAAAGTGAACAGAGCCTGAGGAACCTGTGGCACACCATCAAGCATATCAATATATGCACTGCAGGAGTTTAAGAAAAAGAGAGAAAGGAGCAGAGAGAATATGCAAATAAATAATGCCAGAAAACTTCCCAAATTTCATGAGAGTCATGAACACTTACATCCAAGATGCTCAATAACCTCCAAACAGCATAAAGCCAAATAGACCCAAACCGTGTGTCACAATCAGGTTCATGTGTCAACTTGGCCAGGTGGTGGTGCCCAGTTGTCTGGTTGGGCAAGCACTAGCTTGTCTGTTGCTATGAGGACAATTCATGGACTTAAATCATGACCATGTTGGCTGCATCCATAGCTGATTGCATTTGCAATCAGCGAAGAGGAGTGTCTTCTGCAATGAGTGATGCTTAATCTAATCATCAGAAAGCTTTTAAGGAGGATTCAGAAGAGACAATCACTCTTCCTGCTGCAGCCAGCCAGCCTCACCTGAGAGTTCATCAAGGACCTCCATCAGAGCTGCCAGCTCGTGGCCTGCCCTACAGATCTTGGACTCTTACATCCCCATGGTTGTGTAAGACACTTTCATAAATCTTATATTTACAGATATCTCCTGCTGATTCTGTTTCTCTAGGGAACCCTAGCTAATATACTATGGTATATTACAATCAAAACATTGAATGCTAAAGACAGCGAGAGAATTCTGAAAGCTGCAAGTGAGAAGTAATGTGTCACATACAAGGAATCCTCAACAAGATTAAGAGCCACTTTCTCATCGAGAACCGTGGATGTGAGACACCATTAGATGGCATATTCAAAGTGCTGAAACAAAAAAAATGGCCAGTCGAGAAAGGGGGAAAATTCAACTTCCCCATTTGGAGAATTTCCGATATTCTTGCAAACGATGGGGAAAACAAAATCAATAGGCCAAGCCGTCGATCTTGTGGTTTGCCCCTATGGAACTTACTTCTGCAAGTTAGGCTAAGCCTACTTAAAATTAGGCCTAAGAGTCACCCCTAGAGAACTCTCTTTTGTTGCTTAGATGTGGTCTCTCTCTAGGAGCCAACTCAGCAGGTGAACTCACTGTCCTCTCCCCTACATGGGACGTGACTCCCAGGGTATAAATCTCCCTGGCAACATGGGACAGAACTCCCAGGATTCGCCAGGACCAGGCATCATGGGATTGAGAAAGCCTTCTTGACCAAAAGGGGGAAGACAGAAATGAGACGAAATAAAGTTTCAATGGCTGGAAGGTTTCAAACAAAGCTGAGAGGTTATCCTGGAGGTTACTCTTATGCATTACATAGATATCCCTTTTTAGTTTATGGTGTATGGAGTGGCTGGAGGGAAGTACCTGAAACTGCTGAACTGTGTTCCAGTAGCCTTGATTCTTAAAGACGACTACATAAAGATATAACTTTTTTTTCAAGATATAACTTTTACAATGTGATTTGTGATTGTACAAATCTTGTGTCTGATACCCCTTTTATCCAGGGTAAAAAAAATGAGTTAAAAAATATGGATAAAAATAAATAAATAATAATGGGAACAAGGGGTAAAATAAATTGGGTAGATTGAAATACTAATGGTCAATAAGAGGGAGAGGTGAGAGTAAGGGATGTATGAGCGTTTTCTTTTTTCTTTTTATTTTATACTACTTTTTTTTTTTTTTTACATGGGCAGGCACCGGGAATCGAACCCGGCTCCTCTGGCATGGCAGGCAAGCGTCCTTGCCTGCTGAGCCACTGTGGCCCGCCCTCTTTTTATTTTATAATTATTATTTTTTTGGAGTGCTGTGAATGTTCTAAAAAATGATCATGGTGATGAATACACAACTATGTGATAAACCATTGATTGTACACCCTGCATGGAATGTATGTGTGTGAAGATTTCTCATTAAAAATATTTTTTTTAAAAAAAGGTACTGCTTCAGCAAGCTTCCCAGGTTTGCAGCTCCTAGAGCAGTGAGGACCTGGCTGAGCCAGGCAACAGCCACATAGGTCCGGCAAGCCTCCTGGGACAGGCTTATTTTCCTATTTTATTTTTTTTAATCAAAGTAATATATTGCTCTACTGAAGAAAGTTTGGATATTGCAAAAACTTAAATAGGAAAATAATGATAAAGAAAGCCAATTGCCCCCAGTTCCACGAAGTTCATTTTTATATCATTCCCTCCAATCTTTTCACACAATCATTGACCAGCTCTGTTGAATATAAAATACACTAGCTCACACTCTTTCACTTAATATTAGCGTCTCCCCAGATTTTGACAAACCCTTAATAAACGTCATTTTAATGCCTGCATAATATCCGTGTGAGTGGCCCTCGCACAACTCGCTGTCTGTCTCTACTGAGTAATACAAGGGATGTTCACAAATGTTTTGTCATGCTAAATCTAAAATTAATATCCTTGGGCTGAAACCCCTTTTTGTTTCTCATGTCTTTGTAAATATTCTGTTGGCACCAAGGGAAAATCGATAGTCCCTGCCAGGCTGCTTCCCAGAAACTCCTGGAGAAACGATGGTTCCGAATAGAAGGGCTGAAGGTCGCAGATGAATCCAGACCTTGGGCTTGAACCCTCCAGGCCAGGAGGACGGGGGCTCAGAGCCCTGAAGAAGGAGACAGAGCCGGAGCCAGCTTAGCATCCCTTGGACCCTGGAAGGGGGCGACTGAGACCCCTGAAATCCAGGATCCCAGGCACTGCCTCAACCACCACCACAAGGCCCTAAACCGCCACCAGGTGTCGCCACATAAGCAGCCAGAGGAGGTGCCAGCATCCTAAGCAATGACAACCCGGCAAAGAGGAAAGAGCTTCCCTGGGACATTCCAGTTCAGCAGGTCTGGGGAGCATTTTTAACACCTCATCAGAAAGCAGGTTGGGCTCTTTAGAGAAATAACTGGTTCCAGGGCCAAGGCAGGGAAGGGACAACGTGAGCCTGGAACATCTTTTGGTGCCAGAAAGCGAGGAATAGATGTCAGAAGGATGCAGAAGCCCCACTGGCAAAATCTGGAACAAGTTAAACATTTAACATTGACTAAAATAGGAATACATGCATCCATATTGATTAATAAATAAATAAATATTAATTACATAATAAATAGATTTCCTTACAGCGGGATGCCAACCAACCAAAAAAATTTGATTTAGAACATCGTCATTTAGTAACAATCAAAAATAATGAATAATCCAACCAAGGAACAACAATGGATATTAAAATTCATGGATAAAAGGCACATGAGGAACAGGAATACTTACAAACGCAACAAAACTCTTACTGATTAGAAAGGGTGAAAGTTACTTTAGAGTGGAGAAGCCCAGCAGATGCTACCTTAACAGATGATCAAGGTGAATAACACAGGATCAGATGACACAAAGCAAAGTCGTACCCCCTGCAAGGATGTAGTGACATCAACACAGTCTTGCATGTGTTAAATTTGTGTCAGAGCAAACCACCCAAATCTAATCACGAGGAAACCACAGGCAAACCCAAATTGAGGGAGCATCTAACAAAATAATTGGCCTGTATTTCTAAATGAGTCAAGGTCACAAGATTATGAAAGTCAAAGAAAGACCAAGAAAATATCTCCAACAGAAGGAGTCTGGAGAGACAGGCCTACTAAATGCAATGCATGATCCTCAGCTGGATCTTTTTGTTATAAAGGACACTGTTGAAAAAAAATGATGAAACCTGAATGGAGGTCTGCAGATTAGACAAGAGTATTGTATCAAGGTTAAGTTCCTCATCTGGAAGAGTGTGATATGGTTATTTAGGAGAATGCCCTTAATCTTAGAAAATACACTCTACAGTTTGAAATGATGGGCCAGCAGGCTGGCAACTTAAAAATGGATCAGGACGAAATATTCTTTGTCCTATTCTTACAACTTTTCTGTAAATCTTAAATTGTTTCCAAATAAAAAATGAGAAAAGATTGGAGAAATCTGCTTCCACTATAACCACAGACATGTCACTCAGCAGAGACAAAGCTACCCACTCACCCACCGCTACTCCTGCGGACTCCCCCCCTCCAGGAGTAGCCTGGGATCAAGACCAGCCACATAATTTTGCAGGCCCAGTGAAAAATGGACATACGGGTGCCCCTTGTTCAAAAATTATTCATTTCAAGATGGTGACAGATGCATATTAAACCAAACCCTGGGCCCTGGTGACTGACTACCCACGAAGTTGGCCCCATGTGGGGCGTGTGCCCGGCTCAGCCCAAGTCAGGCTCACATGAAGAAGGATGGGAAATGGAGCCCTGGTTGGCGTATCTGGTTTGACCCATGTTTTCATTAATTCATTTATTCACTCTAATCAAGCACCTGCTATGGGCCAAGCACTGTTCAAGATTCCCATGAACAAAACAGACGCCCCCATGAAGCTGACATCCTGGCGGAAGAGACAGACAATAAATAAGAAGTGAAATAAATGGATTTCATATATTTAATATGTTAGAAGGAAAAGAAAAAGTAACCCAAGGTAAGAGGATCAAGAGAGTGGGAGGGGGGGAAGTATTTAAATCAAGTGGTCTGAGTGGACCCCAGTGAGGTAAGGAGATTTATGCAAAATTTTGAAGAGGGCCCTCCTCCTTGGCTGCTTTTCTGCCCTTTTGGGGCTCCAGGTTCTTCTTCACTTAGTGACGGGGATCCCCAACGCTGGGACCAGCTACATGTTTGCCCTGCGTGCCCACGGCCTCCAGGCGCCTCACACGCGCCTGGGGCTTCTCGCATACCATCTCCGTAGAGAGGCAGAGCCACAGGAGTATAATTGTACCAGACCATGGCCTTGATGATAGCATCTTGGAACAGGGGTTCAGGGGCAGGAGTCCATGAGAAATCAGGAAGGAGAGGCAGCCCAGATTCCCAGAGATCACCCAGGCAACCCTCCCTGGGTTTCCTGAGCATCAGCACCAGTAAGTTACTCCCCACCCCTCCACGCTGACAACCCCACGTCAGGTCCACCTTCTAAATCAGGAGTCACGGGGGCATCTCTGGCAGCTGCAGAGCATCACTCAGGACCTAGAACACATCTCACCACCCAGGGATGGACTCCAGGGACCCCTGCTTCAGGACAGGGGGTGGTTATTACTGAAGGCTGCTAGCTCCGCTGGGAATGGAGAGAGCAAGGCCTTCACCCTCTCACCGCGACACATACCCTGTCCGCTTCTCCAGACCGCACCCCTCCTGCAGGCTATGTGTGAGCGCCCACTCTCCCAGACCGCAGGGCCTTGGTCTAGAACCCCCACTGGGCCTTCTTCAAAGACCTCACATTAAGGTGCCCCACCTGACAGCCCAGTTCCTCCAGTCTCCAACCTTGGCACCACCAGGGGGTTGTTCTACCACAAGACGTCCACGGCCCGTCACACGTCTGCCGAGGCTTACGCTGCACTAGAGCAGGGTCACCCAGGCTCAGAGCAAATTCAGCCACCCACGTCTGCCATCATGGGGTCCACAGTCAATAACATCAGCAGAACTCTGGAGGGCTCTGCCTGGCTTCCAGGCTAAGGGGGCCCAGGAAACCCAAGGCAAAGACAGAGGACAATCTCGTAAGATGCTTCAATCTCGTAAGAGCGCCTAAGAATACACGGACAGACTCTGGGGCCTTCAGCACATCCTACCAGCTCAGTGCCATTGCTTGCTACTTGCCTCATGGGCCACAGCTCTCCAACACTGAGTCCAGCCATACCAAACCCTGGACCAGCCCCCTCCCCCCTCCCCCCTACACATTCCTCATGAATGGGTGGGCCAGCTCTATTATGGACCTGCCTAAAGTGAGGCCTTTCCCTTAGAAAATCTCTAGAACCGAGTCGAGGGTAAGCCATGGCCCTGAGTTGATGCAGCAGTGGTTGGAAGAATCTTCAGAACCCTTGCAGGAAACTCACGGCTTGTGCAGAGCATCTTCTGCCCGCCTCCCACCCCTGCGCTCATGAGGCAAGGCCCTGCTGGCTACCTGGACCCCACTCCACTGAATTTCTTATGTTCTTATCACCAGTACATAAGACTTTGCTGATCCGACTCTGGGTATATCCACACCTTCATTAGTAACCGGAGCATCTTGTTTCTTGCCTCCATGTGTGTCCAGCACCTCCGTGGGCCCGGAGGCTCCTCCAGGACAGGGGCCAGGGTCTTCCCCATCAGTCCTGACACTGAGGGTAGAGCTGGCATCTCCACACAGCTCGTGGCCCAGCCTGGTGTCTCTGCAGGGACTTGGGTCTCCCAGCCGCCCAACCCTTCCTCCTCCTCTCCGTCCTTCCCAAAAGGCCCATCTTCACCGCCATCACTCCATTGCCAGGTCCTTTTGGCCCTCAGAGGGAATCCAAGCCCCAACCAAATGGTGACTCCTGGCATGCCCCATGAGCCCAGCCCAGAAACCGGGCCTCGGTGAATGACCCGGGAGAATCCTTGGCTTCTGAGCAGAATTCTCAGTGACTGGAACCCCCCAACCCTATGCCTCCCCATCTCCTGCGCCCCCCACCACAGAGCAGCCAGCCCTAAGTCCCAGGAGGGAAGCCCCAGCCAGGAGGACTTGGGGCCTGCCTGGGCTGCACTGTGACTTAGTGCTACCTTGGGGTCTAAATCTGGTCCTAGACCCTCTCCTCAGGCCAGAGCTGCTTCCTGGGCAGCAGGGAGGGAGGCCCCACGTCTCCCAGCCCATGCTCAGCCTGGAGGGAAAGGACACAGCCCTCCTCCCCCAGATGCCACCTTCGGGCTGAGACAGCGCGGTCCGGACAGAGCACGGGAATAAGGAGGGGATGACGGAGAGACGAGGCACCAGCCTGACTCAGCCCCCGGGACAGGCGGTGTGAACAGCTCTGTCTTGGCAGAGGAAGGGCCTTTGAGCTTGGAGAGGAACAGGTGCGGGAGGCACCAGAGTCACAGATGCACAGCGGGCTGGGATGGAGAGATATTTGAGCCGCTCAGCAAGGGAGCGAGAAGCCTCTCTTGGAGGCACTGGGGCCAATGCACAGGCAGACTGGGCAGCTCCCAAGGGCACAGCTGCCAGGGGCCAGTAACCCTCCACTGGTGCTCCCCTCCTTCACGGGTAGGGGCTGCCCAATTTGGGATCCCCTGAAAGCTGTTCCAGAAAGCCTTGAGTCTTCCTTGAGTAGTAGGAAACTGAGGACCTCAAGGGGGGGGACAAGCGGGATTCAGGGAGTGATGGGGCAGGGGTTTCCATGACTGCTGCCCAGAGCCAGGATGTCCTAGCGGACAGTGGGTGCTGTCCAAAAAGGAAGAGATCCTCCCGGGAAGCTGGCATGTCCCAGCAAGGAAACGGCCCCACCAAAGAGGCCCAAAGGAGCAAACTCCAGCGTCAGGAGCACTGTGCGCCAGGAGTCTCGAGGCCCTTGCACCCCTGTGCTGCCCTGATTCGTGTCCCCGTGTGACTTGGGGGTCACCTCCTTTCTCCAGGTCTCAGGACCCAGGTGTGGCTCCACTCAGGGCTGTGCCCAGGCAGGCCACTCCCTGACACCCCCAGCCAACAGAGGGGCGTGACCACACACACACACACACACACACACACACACACACACACACACATCCTGCCTGAAAGAACTCAGGGCCACCCTGGCTGTGGGGAGGAAGTATTTCCAAATCGATAGTTGTCCATCCTGGGGGGTGGGACTGACCCAGAGGGAAGGTCAGGAATTCTACTGACCAGGAAGAAAGAACTCCTCGTGGTATATTTAGCTCACTAAAAATAACAGGAGGCCCGAGGAGAGGGCCGGGAATTGTCTGCCTCAACTGGGAGAGCACCGGGAAGGCTGGGGGAGGGAGGGAGGAGAACGCAGGTCCCAGGGGGCGGAGGCGGGGTGTCCACCCTCCCTCGTGGTCTGTGATTCACAGGACTCAGATACTGTGAATCTGGAGAAGGGGGTGGGCCGTGAGGGGGCCTGCCAGGGGGTTCAGGGGGCCACAGCCAAGGCTGTCAGGGAAGCTGGGGGATTGGACCTCTCTCCAGGGCAGGGAGGACAAGACCTGGGGTCAGGCCGAGCCGCGGTGGGGCCTGGAGATGTGGGGACAGCAGAGGCGGTGCTGGGGTCTCAGGAGGGCCAGGGTTGCTTCCTGGGGGCTGGACCATCGCTCACTTTTAGGGGTAGAAAGGCAGAGCCAGGGACGGCCCTCGGAGCACAGGGTGGCCTAACACAGGGGCCGACGGACACTCACCCCTGTGGGCTGCTTCTTGGTGTCCAGCAGGGGGGCGTTGAAGCTGGCAGACAGACTGGGGGTGGCCAGGACCTCCCGAAGCGGGACCTTGGCTTCCCCCAGGAACCTGGGAGGAGAGAAAAGGAGAATGTAGGAAAATAGCCTAATGCTCCCTGGCTCCTTCCCTGCTGCACCCTCACCTCAGAGATGAAACTGATGTACCCGGACCCCGCAGCCCGAGGCGGCTGACCCCTCAAGGGCTCTGTTCAGGGGCTCCGCACCACCCCTCAGGGGCCCTGCACCACCCCTCAGGGGCCCTGCACCACCCCTCGGGGGCCCTGCACCACCCCTCAGGGACCCCGCACCACCCCTCGGGGGCCCCGCACCACCCCTCGGGGACCCCGCACCACCCCTCGGGGACCCCGCACCACCCCTCGGGGGCCCCGCACCACCCCTCGGGGGCCCCGCACCACCCCTCGGGGGCCCCGCACCACCCCTCGGGGACCCCGCACCACCCCTCAGGGGCCCCGCACCACCCCTCAGGGGCCCTGCACCACCCCTCAGGGACCCTGCACCACCCCTCAGGGGCCCCGCACCACCCCTCAGGGGCTCCGCACCACCCCTCAGGGGCCCCGCACCACCCCTCAGGGGCTCCGCACCACCCCTCAGGGGCTCCGCACCACCCCTCAGGGGCTCCGCACCACCCCTCAGGGGCCCTGCACCACCCCTCAGGCGCCCTGCACCACCCCTCAGGGGCCCTGCACCACCCCTCAGGCACCCTGCACCACCCCTCAGGGACCCTGCACCACCCCTAGCCCCAGCCAGCCCCAGGCACCATGCCCGTGAGGAGAGGACAGGGTGAGGGGACGGATCAGAGACACCTCTACCTCCACCCACTCCTGCTGGTCTCCAGGGGCGCAGTCCTGCCTCCCCGTCAGACTCAGAGCTCCCACTAAAGGGCCATCCTCCCCCTCAGACTGCAACAGTCCACCCACTCAGCGTTTCTGAGGGCCAGACAGCACGTCCACTGCCGGACCCGCCCTGCCCCCAGCCCCAGCAGCTCCTGTGATGGACGTCTACACGGGCCGGGCCGTCTACACGGGCCGGGCCGTCAGCACCACAAGGTTCCCCAGCACGCAGCCAACAGTGATTATAAATGAAAAACAAAGACGCCCGCTGGTTTGCCGGGACCCAGTGTGAGAAAGAACACGGGGGCCAGGGAGCCCTGCCCCACTCCCCAGAGAGGCCCTCCACCCCCCACACACCCCAGTGCACTCTGACGGGAGGGTCTGTGAGCAGAGAAGCTCCCAGGAAAGGGGGAACCCATGAGATGACCAGCAAGGGGACCCTTCAAAGCATGCTCCCTAAACTAAGAAACGGGCAGACTGCATTCAGCCCCCCTGCAGCGGCCAGGAAAGAGCAGGGGCCACGAGCAGCCTATGTCAGTTAGGAACTGTCACCCAGGGCCTGCCTCCTGGGCTGCCTGCCTCCCGGGACACAGGTCCATGTGGCACATCATGCTGGCACGAAGCCTTGTTGGTCCAGTTCACGGCCACGGGTGCGCCCCTATTTGCTTCTTAACTTTTTCCCCGGTTCATAAGCAATGCACTTGTCATCTGGGACCACCCTTCTGCTGTGACCGCTGATTTGAATATGGGTTTTTACAACCCTGTGAATTGAAACTGCCAACACAACTGCTCATGTCAGCTTCGTGATTCTAAAAGTCCCGGGTTTCCATCCTGCTTGGAACCAGCACTCTTGATGTCACCTTGCAGCTTCCCTGGCTAGCAGCGAATAAGTGTGACGTGCTCAAGATCAATTTGTCTAACGATTTTTAAGGGAGGGGTAAAGGGAGACATGTGCACTAATATTCACCCCAGGTGTCCTATTTTCTAGAGTTGGGGCTGACTCGTGTTCTGTCCACTGGCGGCATGCAGCAGGCTTGGTCCAGCAGCCGACACAGCCAGGGCCCCTGGGGTCAGGGGGACCCCCATGTCTCCATTCCAGGGCCCAGAGCAGGGTCCCACCCAGGGAGCCACCTGTCACCAGGGTGTTGACTGAATTGTGTCCTCAGAAGCCAGACAAAATCAAAAGGACCAGAAAGCCAAGAATCCAAGCAACATCAGAGATCAGAGCACCTGTCCTTCTTTGGAAAACTGGGGCCACAAGCCAACGGCAGGACCAGGCCTGAGACTCTCGTCTCCATATTCCCAGAGGCAAGTCCCCAGCTCTCAAAGGCTTCTAACTAGGGGGTGGGGAGGCAGGGCCGGGGCAGTGGGGACCAGAGGGGACAGCAGGACCAGTCATCCAGACAGCTGTACAAGGCAGCCCAAGCGCCAGCTTGGGAGCCAAAGAGGCCAGGCCAGAGGGTACTGATAGAAACCAGGCGGCGGCCGCTGCCTCCTCCTCCTCCTCCTCCCCCTCCCAGCATTCCCAGCCGAGGCCCAGGAGAATTCCCGGAAGTGGGACAGGGAACAATGGGGGGAAATGCAGAAGGAAGCGCCAGCCCCACCCCTGCCAGCCCAGGCACCTCCAATCTGATGATTGACTTCTTGTTATTTCCTTAAAGGTATTTCTGGGCTGTGACACAGGCCTTGGGGACAGTTGTTCTGAGCAGTTGGGTGGTTTCTGTCCCAAAGCCTAAGGAGCAGGCTGAGGGGGTGGAGCTGACGGGGGTCGGGGAGAGACCCACCTCCCAGCAGCGGGCAGCAGGGAGAGCTGCTCAGAGGGGAACAGCTGGAGGAGCCAAGGAGGGTCTCCATGGGGTGGTGGTGGGGTTCTCCTGGAAACTCTGATGACCACTCTCCACCCATTCATGCCAAGGAGGATAAAGAAGGGATGCCCAGGCCTTGAAGGGGCCCCACCTGGGGTGGACACAGCAGGACATTGAAACTGAGACACAACCTTGGGGCCCCAGTGCCCTCAGCTCACAGTCATGGGTACTGCCAGGGGACGCGGGGGGCAGGCAGATTTCAATAGGGGGTGTCCTGCACGGGGTCCTGGTTGCCTTGCAGCCAGCACTGAGCATGTGCAGAGCCTGGCATATTGGAAGGAAATCCCATGGGTTCTGGGTCGTCCTCTCCCCTCCTACTGGCAAAGAAATGTCGCTGGCTCTCCGAGCCTCTGCAGGCCTGGTCATCTCTCAGAGTTTCACTGTGTTCTGCAGCCACTGGAACGTGGGGGCAGGAGAAGCATAGGGGCTGAAAGAGCTACTGCCATCCCAAGGGCGGAAAGAGAAGTCAGGAATTGGCTTGGGGGAGGGAGGGAAAGACCAAAGCGGCTTGCATATTGACAGGGCACACATTTTTCCTCCATGGAAAAAAAACCTAGTTTCCAAGTTCATGGCCCAGTGACGCCACTGCCCTACGCGGATCTCCTGTAAGGCCCATCACAGACTTCGGAACAATGGACAGCGCTTCAGCTGGGGTGCCAGTTTAAACAGCAAAATTGGCAACAAAAAGCACAAGAATGCAAACAACGCAGCACTACACATGCTGCAAAAAGCACTCTTGTTTACAGAATGAGAGCTGAAATCAGAAGGCAGAGCGATGCTTTGTTCAACCTCAGCAGGGAAAGTGCCCATTGGACAACTCAAATATTTTCACTGCTCTGTGCATATCCACAAATGCCTCCAAAAGTACTGTGAGTACTGATTTGGGGTTACAAAATAAATATCAGTGAGCAGGTGAATTTGCAAATACGGAATCTGCTGGATCCATCCGTTGAGGCCTAGAAAAACTCCAATGTCTTCCCACCTGGGTTTGAAGCCCAGCTCTGCCGCTCACCAAATGTGTGGCTGGACACAAGCTGCAGAACCTTCCTGGAGCTGTTTTCTCTTCTGTAAAAGTTATTTGTTGATCCTGCACATCTGTAGACAGGTAGGCACCGTTGAAGGTACAAGGAACACGGCAGAGAATGAAAAGGCCAGCAGTCCCTGGCCTGCAGGAGTCTCGTGGAAATACTACACACCTCCGAGGGCCCCAGCCAAACCCGAGCTAAGCTGTCCAGCGCGCCCAGAGAGGAAGAGCTGGCTGCCTTCCTCCCGCCCACCCGCTCGCCACCTTCCCAGCCTCCTCCAGGCACACCTGGCCCATAGTTTAAAACTGTGGCTCTTCTGGTGACTAGGACCTAACGCTGAGTGAGAACCAAGGAATCAGCCACTGAAAGGTACAAACCGCGGCTAAATAATGAGGAACAAATCAAGACCTCTAAAAAAATGAAAGCACAGATGCTTTTTTAGCATCATCAGTGATCAACTTTGCAGAATCTGAAGTGATGAAAACTAGGGATTGTCTTTAATGTCCAAAGTTCACTGCTCTTGAATAACCTTCTTAGACTGTTGACTCATGAATTAGGCTAAACCATGCTTTGTCTCCCCTCTCTGCATCCTCTGCTGATATAGGAAGTTCTTTTACTCATAAAGTGCTTTTTATATATTTCTTCACAAGAAGTTCATTCCAAATGTTAAAATAAATTTAGTAGAATGAAATGCTAGTGGTCAATGAAAGGGAGGGGTAAAGGGTATGGTATGTATGAATTTTTTCTTGTTTTCTTTTTATTTCTTTTTCTGAATTGATGCAAATGTTCATCAGATCATTTCAATCAGAAATGATCGTGATGATGAATATGCAACTATATGATGACAATGTGAATTACTGATTATATATGTAGAATGGAATGATCATATGGTAAGAATGTTTGGGTTTGCATGTTGGTATGTTTAATAAATAAAATAAATTTTTTCTTAAAAAGCCAAAAAAAAAAAAAGAAAGAAATTAGTTCCGATTCCATTCACACTCTTTCCATGTTTTTTGTTCTTCCTTAAGGATAATTGTGTGTATGCGTGTAAGGTGCAAAGTGTAAGACCATGGTCTTCCTTTTTTATGTGTAAAATTTTATCCTTTTACAGATTATGTTCAGGTAAAAAAAAAGATAATGTTCAAAGATTCAGTGGTTATAAACCACCGCATCCAGGGGCTGCCGACATTAACCCATGGCTTGCAGTGCTGTCAGATGGAAGGGATGCAATCTGATGTTTTGTTTTGGTTTGGTTTGGTTCTTCCTGACAGCAGAAAAGAAATAAGACCCAAGGAATCTCAGGGAGTAAGATGGTGGCTCAAAAGAAGGAAGGGCCTTCTAGCAGAAGGATCCAGCCCCAGGATGGGCTTCTTCCCGACCCCGGGATGCAGGCAATGAGACCCCCTAACGGGATGACCCCACAGCCTCTTCCACTCGGGGGTACAACACGTGCCTGGAGGGAAAGCGTGTGTGTGCTGCCCCAGCACAGTGTGGCTCAAGGCAGGGCTCAGTGCAGGCCGGGCCCTGAGAGAGACACATGGCACCGCGATGCCACGGCCTCAGGGAGGCGAAGGTGCCCACGGCCAGTAAACACCTAAGGGCTTCAGGAAACTTCGACAGCTGTCCTGGGAGGAGACACACGGTCAGAAGAGGCGTAAGTCCAGCAGTGAGGGTGCGCCGGTGGGAGCTGCGCGGGCTCCGCTGTGCGTGCCTGGCAGTGAGGGGCAGGAAGCAAGGGACAGCCGGACATTCTACAGGCCTGAGCCCGCCCAGCCTCCGGCCGCCTTCCTGCCAGTATCTGACTCTCCAGGGGCTGCCCAAGGGTAACTCGAAATAGTTTTCCACTTCAGTCCAGAGAAAGACAAAAGAAAAAGTATTCTGGAACCCAGGAATTTCCTGGATGAAATCCAGGACAAAATACAAATCCTTGAAAATCAGGAGCCCGTCAGTGCTTCCGGGCATGCAGAGAACAATGGGACAATGAATGTATCCCTGCCCCCAGATGGAGGATTCTAGAAAGGAGGTGGGGGGTGGGGGGGGCTGCAAACCGGCTTTCTAAAACCCAGAGACTGAACTGATGCCCATTTTTCTCAACATCTAAGAACAGCAAAACTTCTCTGCCTTTTAAATGGTGTCTGTGCACATACAGATGGAACCGCAGCTGCGTGAGGAAAGGACGCTCAGAGAAAGCAACCTACAGATGGCAGAAGAAGACATCCTCCACACGTAAGACACAACGTTAGCATTCCTAACAAAGTCCCAGATACACAGCATCACCCTGAATTAGTAAGAAAAAGACAAGCATCCCCCCTCCACCACAAAGAAAGAACAAGCAATTCACAGAAGAAATACAAATAGGCAATAAACGCATGAAAACATTCTCAGTTTTGCAAGAAGTCAAGAAAATGCAGACCACAAGGCACCATTTTTCTTGCCCATCCCACAAAATAAAAGATTGACAGGCACTTTTTTAGATTGTTGGGAGACATGCACTAAGACAACATTTTTTAAAAGGAATGTGGCAGAATATATAGAAATTCTCTTTGCTCATGCCGTTTGGTCCAGTAAACTTATTTCTAAGACTTCTCCTAAAGAATCAATAGTTTAAGGACAGAAGGACATTTGGATAAAGATGTTCATTGAACAATCATTTGAGAGCAAGAAACTGGAAAGAGACAACACCAGCCTATAAGGGCTTGGCGGATTAGGTGCAATGCCACAGTCATTGAAAAATGTGCTGGATCAACACATATTGATCTGGCAAAGTCCATGATGCAGTGACAAACAGTGAGTTGTAGAACAATATGTAGAGCAAAATTCCATTTTTATATAAGAAAATATATATGCAGGGATGTAAACAGATGCCTGCAGATGTTTAGAAGTGGAGAAAGATACGCATCAAATTGTTAACAGTGGGCACCTCTGGAGGGGAGGAGTAGATGGGTGAACAGTGAGAGATTTTGCACTTGTTCCTTTATAACTTTGTAAGTAATGGGTCTTATTGGTAATTTTTATTCTTTTATACTTTTTTTTCTCTTAGCATTTTTTTTAAATAAAAGAGGTATGTGCACGTAGGTTCACACACTCAGGAGCAGCCTGTGTGCTCCACAGGGGGCACACGCATGGAGTAATGTTCACACGTTTGTGTGGTCTGTGTGTGCACCCACATGGCTCCTGCTACTACAACAGCCTCCACAGACTGAACACCTTTAATGTACAAGCACAAGGGAGGCATCTTTTGCATGCATTCTCTCATGGCAAACTTCACAACTACTTTGCCACACAAGTACCACTGCTGCCATTTTGCTGATGAGTAAACAGAGGTTCAGAGAGGTCCAAGTCACTGGCAGTGCCAGGATGGTGACTCACTGTGGGGAGTGGGGGTCCCTGAGTGCAGCCCCTGATCCTCAGGCTTGCGCCATCACCCCTGCCCTGCCTAGCCCCAGTGGACAGCCTGGAGGCCCAGACCTCCTGCCTCATCCCAGGACAGATCTGCTCCTCCCTGGACCCTCCCACATTCCTCCAACAATTAAGCCCACTGCCCCAGAAGGGACGAGGACAGTCCCCACCTCCACTCTGGGGACACCAAGCCCTGCTCCAGGCTCAGGGACAGCCCCACAGGAGAGGGCAGAAAGACACACTATCCCCAAATAGCAACTCGCTCTTCTTCTGTGGCTTGACGCTCACCTTTAGCACTTCCCTTTTTTATTTAAACAAAGTTTAAATAGAGCGGCAGCGTCCAGACTCCTAAGAAGGAGCAGAGCGTTAAGTCGCAGGCTGCCACTAACACCTCAGTGCGGATCAGCCCCTTTCAAACCACAGCTGGGTCAGTGGGACTTGGAGCAACTGGGACAGCAGAAGGCACCACAAAGGGGATAAGGAAAAGGGGGTACACCCAAGGGAACATCTAGGGCGCTCCACTTTGTGGCAGGTTCCGTAGATGTGCTTTTGCTGTTGATTTAATGCTACCTAAGAAGGACGAAGGAGAGGCTCGGGAGCTTCGGTGACCTGTCCAAGACCACACAGCCACTTGGGACAGACACTTGGGCTCTTCCCAAGGTCCACACTCCTACCGGACCAGGTCATCCAGCCCACACTGGGGTACGGTAGGGTGGGGAGGAGCGGCTGAAAAAGAGATGAGGGGAAGCAGCAGCAGCATTTAGGGACACTTTTGCGAGCTGCTTCCTGGATCTGGCCCGGCCATTTGCATCACCATGAGTGATGCCCTAGGCCACCGGGAAGGGCAAGTAAGGCTCTGGGCATGGGTGACAGCCCCTCAATGCCCAGAGGCTCTAAAAGACTGTGAGTGGATCACTGTCCCAAAGAAAATGCTACTCAAGCCAGGGCACTGCTCTACTCAAAGGCAAGCATCTTTAAAGGTAATGAACAAAGTGCCTCAACGGATTCTCGGTGTAAACCAAGGTCTCCTTCTACGCTGCTTGATCAAAGCAAGGGGGGTGCTGGATGCATAGCCGTCCTGGGGTAAAAAGTTGCCCATTCAAATTTGCATTTCAGGTAAAGAACAAATAATTTTTTAATATAAGTACAGATTCTCTTTTTTCATAGTAGTTATGTTTTACAAAGTCTCCATGAACACTGAGTTAGCAAGCACTGATCCTTTGCCCTGCCCGTTAAGCTTCTGCCAGCCTCTGGTCACAACATTTTGTCAACCAATCAATATGTAACTTTTATGTTTCCGTTTAAAGACGCCTTATATCTTTTCTCTCCTCCTTAATTTTGCATACAGATTAATTGTGCATACAGTTCTCTGCTTCACCAGCCTTTTACACACTGGTTCCGTTGAAGCCCACCTAACAGTATTATTGCTTTCAAAATGTTTCAGAGCAACATTTAAACATAAATTTAAGCAAGTTTAATCATAAATCACATTAAAGGGCAAGCAATTGGAGCTCATTGGAAGGCGTGGTCAAGCATGCTATAACTCATCCTGAACCAAGCTTATCTAACACACATATTTTCTCCATAAGGCACATGGCAGCCTTATCAGGCTTAGGAACACTAGACAGCACGTCAGCACCACGCCTGGGGGCCATTTTTAACAGTTAAGTCACCCACAAAAAAGCACAAAAATGAAAAAACAAAGTGGCATTACATGTGCTGCAGAAGGACACTTGTTTACAGGATGAGAGCTGAAACAAGAAGGCAGAGAGCTGAAACAAGAAGCTGACTCAAGCTTTTTCCCACTCTGCATATAGTCAGGAACAACCACAAATGTTGATTTGGGGGTTACAACAAATCTTAACGAGTAGGGCCAATTTGCACATATGGAATCCGTGAATAATGAGGACAGACTGTACATCCTATACAATATTTGGGAAATTCAACTTGAACTGGGTGTCCTCTCTGCTTATTTGTTGATCTGGTCACCCTGCCCTGGGGCCTGAGCTACTGGACAGAGGTGAGGACCAGACATTTTGACCCTGGTGTTTCAGCAGGTAGGTGTTTTGTCCCCATGGAGATTTTTGTTTACGTTTATATTTCTGAAACATTTAAATAAAAAAAAACACCTCCATGAGTTAATTTCTGCTGGGAAGCCATTTTCCAAAACAAATAAAATTAAGCCAGTTTCATTCACTGATACATTTTCTATACGGTTCAATTAAACATTTTCCCTTTTTTATCCATTCCATTGTTATTTACTGAAATTAGTTTCATGGGGAACAATTATTTGCAGTGTAAATTTCACAACACAGATTTGGTCCCTAGGTCTGTTTTATTTTTAAGTCCACAATAAACTTTATCAGCTATAGCTCCTTTGCCATCTTGAGTTTCCGTTTGTGGAACTATTTCTATTAAATCCAATTTTCCCAGGTCAGCATTTGCAGATATCAACAAGATGCTTCAGCTTGTTTTTCATTCCTTTAATAATTTCACCACATGCAGTTTTAGCCAATATTATTTTGTGATTATTTCTCCCAATAATCACATACATTACCTACTACCATAGTGACAGCTTATAATCATTTCTTGATTGTTGGGGATTAAATCATGTTCTCCACAGTAGACACAGTCAGGTCTTATCCCACGTCCCTGCGGCAATGGACCCATTTATAAACAGGACCTCAAGTGTGGGCTCACTCAAGAAGAGGTGAGTGAAAATCCTATTTAGATGACGCTAAATGGAATCAGGAGTGGGCCTTAATCCATATGATGAGTCCTTATGAGCAAAGGAAATTCAGACGCCATGAATCAGTAGAAACCAGAGGCAGGAAAAGCCAGACTTCTACTCTCCAAAACTGTGAGACAATAAACTCTTGTTGTTTAAGCCAACTCATGTGGTAGGTGTCATGGTAGCCCTAGCAAATGAAGATAATCCATTGAATATTTGAGAGCAATTGCTTTCAGAAGTGCCAGGATGGCTCTAAAGCAGCAGGTTCTTGACCCTGGGTGCACACTGGAATCACCCAGGCCATTTTAAACAAATACTGAGGGCTTGGGGTGGGGTCACAGTGGCTCAGTGGTACAGTTCTCACCTGCCATGCCAGAGACCCGGGTTCAATTCCCAGAGCCTGCCCATGCAAAAAAAAAAAAAAATACAGAGGGCTGCACCCCATTCCAGAGTTCCCCTTTCCATCACTATGAGAGGCAGCCCAGACACTGACATTTTTAAATGTTCCCAGGTGATTCTATTATGGAGTCAAGGCAGGTCCATGACCCCAGAAAATCTACAGGTGCCTGTCCATCCTGTAGGGCTGTTCACCACATGTAGCTACTAAGAGATACATTTCACTTAAAGAGAATATATAATTCAGTTCCTCAGTTACACCAGTCAACGTCAACACAGACTGAACATTTCCATCATCTCAGAAAAGCTCTACCTGGCAGCCAGGGTCCAGAGGCCGCACGAGGAATCACCCCGGGGGTTTGTTACGACTGCACAGGCCCAGTCTCACACCAGTTAAATCGGAGCCTCTGGGGCGGGGTCCCGGCGCTGGCATATTTAAAAGCTGCCCAGGTAATTCCATCATGCAGCCTGAATAAGGAACCACTGACCCTGAACGTGCCAGCGGTCAAAACACGCGGCTTCCGCAGAGGGCGGGTCAGAGGTCAAGGTCACCTCCCCTCCAGCCTCTGTCCGAGAAGCCGGGAGTAAACCTGAAGTTTTCCAGAGCAGCCTGGGCTGAGGCTCCAGATTCCTCCAGCCGGGTCTGCCACTCATGGACGCAGGGCTTCCTTTCGTGCGCATTTGACTCCTGACTGCAATGACATAGAGCTGGCCCAGAGCTGGCCCAGACGCCTCTGAGGCTTCGGGTTGCCCCTCGGCCCTGGGTGGCTCCCCGTCCTGAGGCACGGGGGGCCTCCCTGAGACCCCATTCCAGGCCAAGAGCAGTCTGATCTAACGAGGCCACCCCAAAACTGCCCAGGGACATCAATATCAAATTCCCCAGAAGCCACAGGGAGAAGAGGGTGGGGGCGAAGACAGAGCAGAGAAAGAATAAAATTCGGAGGGCAGGGAGGAAGGAAGAGAAGCAAAGCCAGAGACATGTGGAGGCAGAGGACCGCGTGAGAAGCTGGAAAGAATGAGTGAGGCAGTGAGGGGAGACCTAGCAACACCCAGAGCCGGGGGTCTGACGCTGAGGAACAGGGAAGGGGAGTGAAACAATTAAGGTGCAGGACGCCTGTCGCCCACCTCGCTTCGCAGACGGCCAGGGAATGCCCCGAAAGACATGCCCAGGATGCCCCGAAATGAAGGAGCAGATGCTTGGTGAGCTGGTGGGGTCTGACCTCACTGACAGCCCCAGCCGACGAGGCCGGGCCAGGCAGAGGGCAGTGGTCGTGGTCACCCGCCTGTCACCCTGCCTGCCGCCGGACCAGACTGTGACCAGCTGGAGCGCAGTGAGTGGGGGGGTCAGTGGATAACAGTCATTGAACTGAATTTACGGATTTTTTTTCTTACCTCCTCTCTTTCAAAATTTAATGTCGCCCGATTCCCCTTGTCCCCTCTTGGTGGTTTCTCCCTTTTACAGCTTTGGAATTTTTCATACTTTTAGCCTTCAATTGTTTCCTCACATGTCATGTGTACAGAGAATGTACCTCGAGGTCTGATCATGGGGAAAATGACATAATCCAGGTGTCCTGCCTTACTGCCCATGCCCCAAAGGGCTCCACCCTCGCCTCCTTACCTGAGCAAACTTAGAAATGAACATTTAGATTTAGTTTCATATAAATTTAATATTTAACTGCTAGAAATACAAAATTAAGAAAAGTCTCTGGAATAATATATATATTCCAATAGTTATAAAACACAAGTTTCTGGCAAATGGGTGAGTTTAATGAATTAGTTGTTCTGTAAATTGACACTTGAGAAATAGATTTTCAGCAAACTCCCAGCAATGAACTGGTCGTGTGGGAAACCAATTTTCAGGGCGCTGCAGGACACCAAGGGGCGACCAAGAGAGCCCTCAGGGGGCCACGTCACCTCCCCCCCAGTGTGACCTCCCTCCCAGAAGACCTACCCATTGTCACGTGAATTGATGAAAAATATGCCCACGGACCCTCGTCTTATGCTGCCTTCATCATCTTAGAAAACACCCCACAGGCCTGCAAAACTGCTGAATGTGATTATGAAAATGAAACATGCATTTCCTCTGCATGCCCCGCAGTAACCAGCCTATCCAGCCTTTGCCTCACTAAAATCTCAGAACTGCAGCATTACCCGGGGAACTGAACTCTCCAGAAAGGGTCAGCGCTCACCGGGGCTGCCAGGAGCCTCTGAGGGGTGCAGGGGGCTCAGTGATGCTGAGCACGTGGGAAGGCCTGCCCTCCGTGCCCGCTCCTCCCGTGAGCCTGCAAGACAGCTCCCCAATCTCTCAGCGCAGTGGTCTCCCCAGCTGTCCGGATGTTAATTATAATAACAGTACCTACCTGATTAAAAAAGAAATTGTATATAAAGACTAGGGGCAGGGCCAGGGACATGGCTAAGCTGTTAATAAACGCCAGCTGCTTGGTTAGGCTATTATTATCCTCATCCAGCCCTCGAGGCCCCCTCCCAATCTGGCCCCCCTGCTCGGTGACTGAGTCCCCCCCGCAAGGCCTCCTGGGCCGCCCTCCACTCCCACACACTGCCACGCTCTCCCCCTCTGGACTCTGCCCAGCCACGGTCTAAACGGCCCTCCCCCAGGCAGCCTTCAGGGTGCAGTGTCCAGAGCGTGCGCCCGAACTGGCCAGCGGGTCCACCCTCCGTGCTTGTACCAGACTGCCTCATTTTCCTTCCCGTTAGAAGGTAGTTTGGAGTAAACTGAGTCCAACCACCACCCTTGTGCGAGTGGGAGCTGCTGAGATCCGGAGCTCAACAGGATGGTCCCCACGTCCTCCAGATGGTGCCCATGGTCTCCCCCGACGCTTGCAGCCCAAACTTCGAGGAGCCAGTGAAGTGCCTGCACCTCCCCACACACACCACACCCACACCTAAGCAGAGCTATGGGGAGGCCGTGGCAGGTGGGTTTTTCTTTCCACGCTTAAGATTTCAAACTTCCAGGTATTTTGTAGTCCAAGACGCTCAGCCTTCCCCAGGACCCAGAATCTTTCCTCCTTCCCTCTCTCTCCTTGCCCACCCCAAGGAAACATGACCAGGCCTCCCGTGCCTTAGACGCCAACTGACCCAATTCCCAAACAAAGGCTGCCCTGTGAGTCAGCCACAGGACAGCAAGCCCACACCTGCTCCTTGGGCCTGGACCTCAGTAGCCAGCACCAAGGGCAAACACCCTCCCCCCAGCCCCCTACCACCCCGCTGGTATCTAACACGCCTGCTCCTCATCATGCTCAGCAGGGACCACCGAACTCCTACTCCAACATTCGAAGCCCGTCACTGCGCACCACCCAGGCTGTGTGTCCCAGTCCCCACCCTACTACCACAATCAACAGGTCCATCTGCCCACTAGCTCGCTGCCCACCCCAACCTCCACCTCCACCGTCCTCATGTACAAGGCCTGGGAGCGCCATAACAAGAGGAAATTCCTCTAGCCAGCCTGTAGGCAACCTGCTTTTGCCTCCACCGCTTTGCTCCTGCTAGCTCCTTGGTCTGAAAACCCTCCCCACTGTGTAAATGAAATAACCACACAGACACTGCCCCAGGGAAAGGGTGCAGTTAGTGCCAGCCATTGTTGCTGTCATGACTTCTAAACAATAAACCTTGTCTCAAGTCCCACCTCTTCCATGAAGCCTTCCTCGACAGACTCCTGCTCCTTGCAGCTTTTCTTCTGCCTCCTCCAGGCGTGTGCCTGCTGGCCTCACCAACCAGGAATGGGCGGGGAGGACCCGCCCCCGGGAGCCCGAGCCGCTCCCTGCCAGCTCCCTGGCACCCACGCTGTCTGTGCAAAGGCATGCACACCCGTTTCTAGCTCACATCCCCTTCTCTGCAGCCTGGGTGGCTCTCAGATTTACCAACAGGCAAGTTCTCAGCATGTCCCACTGAGCCAGGCCTGCAAAAAGCGTGTCCTCGGTAAATGCTAAGTTGAAACAGCCACGCTCAGGTAGATCCAAGTCCCCAAGGGTCCCAGGGACACGTGGCTGGGACTCTGGAGTCCGCAGCCACCTCCACCTTGCCTGAGCCTCCAGGCCTTGGCGCACCCCGCGCCCACCTCACCTGTTCCTCCCCATCGTCTCATGGTCTTTGACCACCACATGAAGTTCGGAGCCCTGGTCCAGGGGGACACCCTTGAGGTCCCACTCAAAGCCCTGGAAGAGAAAGAGAAAAGGCATTTTAACCTGTGGGCTCCTGGGGAAGGGGCTGGGCTGTCTATCCTCCACCCCCAGCACACTGAGCAAACATCCACGAGCAATGCAGGAGGATGAACGGATGAATGAATGAATGAATGAATGGGTGAATATCAGGGTCCCAGAGCTTCAGAGGTGGCACAAGTGAGAGCAGAAGGCAGTGGAAGGGAGGAGGGGGCCAGACCACTAGGACTCCCTGTCCCCAGCTCAATTCCATTCGGTCACCAGAAAGCCAGGCCAGGAGCACAGTTGAGGAGAGACCAGGTGACCTTCAGGTCCTTAAGGTCACCACACTGTCCCGGAAACCAGGCCCCAGTAGGCAGCATGGGTTAGTGCCGCTTTGAGAGAGCCCAGCCAGAGGTCCATGATCCCCCTCAGAGCAAAGGCTGGTCTGTGCACCCCAACCCCCTCCAAAGATCCCCACCGGGAACCATGTGCAGGGAGAGACCCAGTTCATCAAGGAGGGCTGCAAGGAGGAGGTGACCATTGGGCAGGAAGAATGGCCTGTGTGAGGAGCCAGGCCACCAGCTCCTCCCAGGTTCCTACAGCTGGGAGGGTCTCCTTGATGCACCGGACCGCCAGCCCCTCCCTCCTCAACGACATGCTGAGAAATCCACCTCCCCCAGGGGCCGCCCGAACTCTCCCTGCAGAGGCAGTGGCAGCAGAGGGAGAGAGGAGAGTGGGGGGGTTAAATGCACCTCATTCCACACGGGGTTCACGCTGTTCTTGATGACTTTGGTTCTCTTCTTCACCCCTAGGAGAGAGACACAAAGGGGAGAGTGAGGAGGTCGCCCCCCGCTGCGCAGCTGCCCCCGGGTTCCCGCCAAGGGGAATCTTCCTAAGCCTGCCGGTTCCCTGGGGCCCGCCACCGGCAGTGAGCGCCCCACGCCAGCCACACAGCTCCTCTGGCTCCCCCGGCAATGAGACCGGCAGCACAATTAGAAAGCATAAGGTTTAAAAGAAAGCATCCAACTGGCCAACCCCCAACCAAAACCACTCCAGCCAATCCTAAAGAACACCTAAAAGAAAGCACCCAGGCTGACACTTCTTAGTGAGTTTGCTATTGTTATTTCTGACTTTTTAAAGAAAGGTTTACATTGTAAATTTTCTGAGGTTAAAAATGAAGCCACCATCATAGGGGGAGGGGGGAGGGGGAGTGACTGCCTAATGGGTACAGAATTTCATTTTGAGGTGATGAAAATGTGCTGGAATTAGATAGTGGTGTCGGCTGCACAATATTGTGAATATACAAAAAACCAACTAAACTATATGCTTTTAAATGGTTAAAATGGCAAATTACGTGTTACGTGAATTTTACCTCAATTAAAAAAAAAAAAACACTTCCCCTCCTGCAAAGCTTTGAATGGACCTGTCTGCAGCTCACTGTCCTGAGGCAGCTCCATCTGGCTGGTGGGGGCTGGGCCAAGGGAAAGCAGAAGGGATCTGGAGTAGACAACAAGAAGAACTAACACCACAATGGCTGAGAAATCTGACCCGCTCTGCCCCAGGGGACCCAGGGCGCTTCCTCCAGAGGGAAGCAGTGAGGAGAGCTATGTGGGGACACCTCCTCCTAACCAGGCCGGAGGCTCCCAGCGAGAAGGAAGATAACTGTCATTACAGAGCCTGGGGCAGGAGGAAGGGGCTGGGTTGTGACCGGGCCCTGGGCGAGTGCATTCCTCTCTCAGGCTAACCCACAGAACAAGAGTTTGGGCCAGAGCTTCAGACCCTCCACGGATGGGATCAGTGTGAGGGGGTCCCACGAAGCCCCACAGAGCTGAAAACCCTTCTTTCCAGGAAGATGCACTGGCCCATGGAGAAAAAGAGTTATTGACAGCCCCAAAGAAAGCAATTAGCCACTGAAGTTTTGTTCTGCATTGCTTTGCCCTAAGAAGGGCACAGAAAGGGCTAAATGTACCCAACTGTTCCACCAGGAACAGATATCGTTCGTACCCGCAGACATTGGCAAGTGTTCAGAGAGACAAGAACTTTTATTTGGGGTGGATGGTAAAGATCAGCTGGTTGCCCACATGTGCAAGCTTCTCCTGTGAGAAGAAAAGGGACTTCCTGCTTTTACAGAGTCCTGCCTGAGTCCCAAAAGCCGCTTGAACCTCGGGGAAGCTCCCAGGATCCCCAGACCTCCCCCTAAGCTGACCACTGTCAGTGTGTGTCCAGCTCCCCTGAGTTGCAGGCTCCTCCAGGGTCAGCCCCCACCCTGGCCAGTTTCAGAGCGAGAAGACGAGGAGGAAAGCGGGAAGGGGTCAGGACGCCAGCTAGGCTGTGAAAGGATTTGGAGGAGGGAAGCAATCAGAGGAAAGCAAAGGAAAAGTGTGGAGAGAGGAACATTGAGAGGCAAAGGACTCAGCAGGTTCTAAGGCAGTTATGCTGAGAGTGGGTGTTTAGGCTGCGTGAGCCCCCCAGAGACTGCTTATCATGCCCCAGTGAGAGAGGGTGAACCCCAACTTTCTCGCACTTCCTGTGGCAAATGTGGAGCCTTAATTTCTGTGAACTACTGTTCTAAACTTTTTGGAAAGACGACCCCTTTACAGTCTTAAAAATTACTGAGGGTCCCAAAGAGCTTTTATTCAGGTGGGTTGTATCTATAAATTATTATCATATTAGGAATTCAAACTGAGAACATTAAAAATAATTTCATAATTCACTTTAAAGTAACAATAAACCTTTGGGATGAACATAAATGGCATATTTTATGAAAAAAATAACTATAATTTCCAAAACAATGGAAAAGAGTGAGAAGAGTGGTATTGTTTTACATTTTTGCAAATCTCTTCAATGCCTAGGTGAATTGGCCTGACTAGTCCTGCATTAAATCTACTGGTATGTGTTGTTTTAGTTGAAGTCTTTAAAGAAAATCCAGCCAGGTACATATATGGAGAAAGAGGCACATTTTAATAAACTTTTAGATAATTATGGCTATCCTTCTTTGATATTACACCAAAACTCAACAAGTGGTATTTCTTTTTTTAAACTTATTTATTAATTAAAAAAAATAAGAACAAACAAAAACATTAACGTATCATTCCATTCTACATATATAATCAGTAATTTTCAATATCAACGAGTGGTATTTCTTAAAGGTTAGCTGCAATGCAAAACCTGAAACCAGATCAATAAATCTTTTGTACTCTAATACATTAAAATTTGTTACTCTATCTTGGACTTTGAGTCAATCTTTTACCAGTGCATGATTTTGTAACAAAAATTTTGGTCATTTGATTTATACAGATCTTCCAAATGCTGACACGTTTCATTACATAAAACCAAAAAATCGCATTCATCAATATCACCCCCCATCTCATTTGAATACTGGGAAGCTGGAGGATATAAAAATTCCCAATTTTGCTTGAAAGCTCAAATTTTTATCATCGGCAACAACTGACAAACGTCAAGGTTATTTTTTTCCTTGAAGTGGCAGGTTCAAGAAAATATCTGCCAAATACCCAAGTTGGAATAATCATAGTTTTTCAGTTGTTCTTTCAAGCAAAAATGGCTTCCATGTAAAACAAGTGGCTAGTTTGGCTTGCAACTCAAGCAGTCACACAAGTGTGATGATTGTCATGTTTGGGAACGCACAGAAGAGTCCTCACACAAAATATTACAAATATGTAGACATGAAGATCAAATGAGTTAATAATTTACTGCTTCATTAATGATATTCTTAAATGAAACAGACAATTTTTCACTATGAACATGACGACAGGTACAACTTGGTACCTCTGCCTTGATGGGGGCTAGGACACAGCAGTTTTACCCTCCACTGCTGTTGCACCATCAGCGTAAATGCCAATATGAGGAAAAAGGCAAATAGCCTCTTGGTGTTAGTGTGAAGATAGTTATGACTTCATTGACTTGCTAAAAGGTCTTGGGGACTCTCCCATGGGTCCATGTACCCCACTTTTGAGAACCTCTGAATTAGGAAATATATTTAACATTTCAGCCTCAGTTTAATCACCTGTGAGACGGTCACAATAACTCCCCATGGGATGGCTATGAACATTCAACAAGATAGGATACTTGAGGTGCCTGACATGATGCTCATTAAATGCTACTTCACTGCCCTCCCCACCACCACCAACCTCTGGGGCATCTAGTAAACTCCTATTGATTCCTCAATACCCAGCTCAGCAGTCTCCCCTCTGAGAAGTCACCCCTGACTCCCCCAGGCAGAGGTGACTGCTCTTTCTTTGCTACTCTCTAAGCAAGCAGGGACCACAGCTATTGGATGTTTCTGGGTCTGTCTCCCCCACTTGACTATAGCTTCAGAGGGTAGAGACCTGTCTTTTTCATGGTAGTAACCCTAATATATATATTGTGGTTCCCAGTAACTAGGTGCTAGTTTACTTTCTGACCAGGATAGAACCAAGCTCTCGGGGAACACTGTAAAGCTTCCTTAACTTCATGGCTGTGCTCCAGTGGATGGAGGGGGGTGAAAGGAGAGGTGGAGGGACACGTCCTGGGAGGGGCACCAGGCCTGCTCCAGCTGAACCACTCTGATGGTGTAGCTCCAATAGGAGTTAGCATATGGCTTTGGAGTCATCAAACAACAGCCACTAACCTTCAGTAGGTCTTATAATCTCTCTAAGTTTTAGTTCCCTCAGCAGTAAATTGATAATAATAAGAATGTCTACCGTAGAGAGTTTTTATTTTGGTTTTTTTAGGTGCATGGTCCAGGAATCGAACCCGGGTCTCCCGCATGGAAGGCGAGCATTCTACCTTTGAACCACTACTGAACCACGTCGAAGGTTTTGAGTGGACATGAGATGCAAAGGTAAGTGTCCACTTCTCCTCGCCTATCACAGATCAGCTACAGGAGCAACATGGAAAATTCCATCTGCAGCCTCTCTTGAGCTGCCCACCAGGAAACTCATTTCCTAGTGCTCCTAGAATTTATTGAGCACCATCTATGTGTCAAGCCCCATGCAAAGCGCCTTTTAAACATCTTCTACTTCCTGTTTTCCCTGAAGATGAGGAGGACAAAAGCTCTGATAAGATTTCATCAAGTCCTGATTAGAACAGTCAACTCCAGGAACCTCTCGCTGACATGAAGGGAGGGCTCACTGATGGGCGTTGTAGCCCCAAAGAAGTACAAGAAAGAAATGACACATTACCCTGGCACAATCACATGACGTACACATCCCAAGGAAGGGGAAGGCACATTGCTAAATAGGAAGCAGTTAAGAAAAGAGTTCCTTCCTCGTCATGGATTTAAGACCTGTCCTGTCCCTGATGATTAATTTCATTCTGGAGAGATGTGGCTTTAAGTGCATAACTTAAGGGACTCAATGCCAGCAGGCCCACCGCTCAGGCTGGGTGGGGGGAGTGCCCCATGCCTTCTCTATAGACTGCTCTGCAGAATTTGGGGGCCGGGAGACATCATGGGAATCATGCTAAAGCCCTGGGGTGTCCGTCCAGATTGAATGACTCAGTGAAGAGGGACGAGTCCACCAGGGGAGACACATCCATCCCCCACTAGAAATTCTTCACTCATGTCCCCAGGCCCTCTCTCCTCTCAGCCCAACTCCACCCCAGGCTCCTAGACCAAAATCTCCCTTTGCATTAGGGAGAAGGTTTTCAAACTGCCCAACAAGACCCCCAAGTGGGCCAGGACATCAATTGTATGAGTTGACCAATATATTTTAAAGACAGAATAGTCAAGAAAAGAAGATATCAGAGTATATCTTTTACAGTAAAAGTACTGTTACTTGAAACTTTTGTGTGGATTAGTTTTTCACACCCATATTTATGTATATGTACTGAGTCCTGGTGCAAAATATATTTCTTGTTGTGGTTAAAGTCAAAAAAGTTTGTAAATACTGCCCTAGAAGAAAATCGTCGGAAGAGAACTGGAGAACAAGGAAATTGCCACCTTGCTGAATGCCAAGGCGAGTGGCAGGGATGATGGAGGATGCTGTCTGTTCCCCCACCAGAGCAGATGCCGAAGAAGACCATGGGGGGGGGGGGGTGCCTCGTGTGGGAACAGGGAGAAGGAGGGGAGAGAGCCCCTCCTGACCAGCCAGTGCCAGGGGGCACCAGGCTGACCAGTCTCCTCTGGCAGGAGCCCAGTGTGGTAGTTTAGAGGCTATATGCACCCAAGAAAAGATCATGTTCTTTTAATCCATTCCTGTGGGTATAAACGTATTATAGGTGGGACCTTTTGATTAGGTTATTTTAGTTGAGGCCTGCCCCAAGGTAGGTCTTAATTCTCTTAATGGAGTACCTTAGAAGAGGATCAAACACAGAAAAAAAACCCAGAGAAGCTGAGAGAGACAGAAGCTAAAAGAGAAAAACACAGATGCTCAGAGAGGAAACCACTGAAGCCAGAAGCTGGAAGCAATGAAACCCGGGAAAGAGAGGGCAGCAGACACTGCCATGTGCCTTGCTATCTGAGAGAGGAGCCCAAGCTGGCCAGCAGCCAGTCTTCAGAGAAGGGATCATTTTGTTTATGTCTTAATTTGGACATTTCCACGACCTTAGCATTGTAAACTTGCAAGTTAATCAAGCCCCACTGTAAAAGCCAACCCGTGTCTGGTACACTGCATGTGGTCAGCTTTAGCAAGCTAAAACACCCACATACCTCCTGACCCTTGCCACCTGGTATGGGAGCCACATCACTGCCCCTCTGCCTTCTGCCAGTGGCCTCTGCAGGTGAGCGGACAGAGGGGCCAGCCCAGCAATCTTGGGCCCCAGGCTTCACCCACACCTCAGACCCACCTTGTGGGGGCCCCGTAGGGGCTGCGATGGAAGGGAGTGTCCCTACCTCCCAGGAGCCAGGCTAGGTCAGACCCTCTCCCCAATACATAAGGTCACGGGGCATTTGGGAAGCAGACAAATGCTTGTACTTGTAACACTGGCTACAATGGAATCTTTGGGGCTGGTGGGATTATAAAAAAAAAAAACTGGAAGCGGGACCTTTCTCGGGGGTATACAGCACAGACTAGAATGGGAAAGTGTTATGCCGGTCAAAAGAGGGTCTAAGGAAAGGTTGAGGAATGGTGGGAATGGAGTGGTCCGTTTCCCACTGCGTCTCAAAAGACACAACAGGTGTATGAGTGCGACGCTAAGGGCGAGTTGCCATCCCTAGTCCGCACTTGGGGCAGGGGGCCACGCAAGGAGCGATGGGAACACAGGTGTGCAGATGCTGACCGATGGCTCTCACTAAAGGGGTTGCAGATGCCACAGCCACATTGCCCTCCGAACCAAGATGAGAACGAAGCAGCCCCTGCTTCCTGGAGCCTGAAATGGAGGGGGCTGCTGGGCAGCGTGGCGGGGGGTCTCCAGTGACGGCTCAGTGACCCACTCACTTCCTCGGGCCGCATCTCCACACTGAGCTGAGCTGGCCCTGTGACCAAAAGGACCCTCAGCTTCTACTTTCTGGATCTGGGGGCCCGTTGGCTGCCGGGTAAGAAGGGGGCTGCCCTGCTGGAGAGATCAGGAGGAGCCCGCTGGAGAGGGAAAGCCCCCCGGGGCCAGCTGGAGGGAAAGACCTCCACGCTCCAGCTGGAGTGGAGAAGGGGCGGTCCAGGCGGGAGATAAGAGGACACGGGCAGTGGGGCTGGGGCTTCCAGCCTGTTCTGAGAGGGGCACCTCATGGCTGCAGGTGCCATTCGCCTAGGGAGGGAGCAGAGGAGAAGGCAGGAAGATGGGGAGCTGTGGACGCCTGAGAGAGAAGACTGTTTCTGCCCCTGAGTCAGGTGACAGGACTTAGTCCTAGAAGCTGCAGGGACCTTAGTTCCAACACAGTCATGAGGGCAGCCTCCCTGCAGCCTCCCATTCATTCCACATGTATTTATTCAGGACCTGCTCTGCACACTCTCTTGACACCTCATTCGAATACCCATTCGACAAAGAAAGCGATAGAAGTTCAAACTATTAACCCACAACCATAAGGCAGTAACTGAGAGGAGAGAAACCAGCCTGGCTTCAGCTGAAGGAGGGCCCTGCTTTACTTCTCGGCACAGACACCCCCTAATTCAAGGGTGGAAATGCCGAGAACTCCAAAACTTGCCCCACCAGCCATCCGCCAACTTGGAGGCCTGAAACCTGTGCACCCAAGAACCAGGCAAGCAGCCCCCTCTGCCCTCAAGCACCTCCATTCTCACCTCTATCTTTCTAAATCCTAACTGAAGCCACATGTTCCAGGAAACAAGTGGCCAGGAAGGGGCAGTGGGAGTGGATAAATTGGCAGTGGGATCCATGCTGAGAGGGTAGACTCTAAACTCAAAAGTTCTATAAGAACTCGAGAAACTGAAACAAACCCCTGTGACAAAATGATAACTCACAGCTCTAAAGAGACTTTAGAGAACAAAATGGGCAAATTAAAAAATAGGTCAGTCTAGAACCTAAATTTTCTGTAATGCATTGTCTGAATCAGCGTCTCTGGATAGCTCATTTCGACAGTACGGACTCCTGGGCCTTGCAATTCTCTGTGGCGTGGGGCAGTACCAGGAGACATCTCAGACTGTGGTGGGCTGATAATTGAAAAGTACTGGCAGAGTTCCTTGAGGATCTGAAGGGGGAAAAAAAATAGTTCCATCTGGGAAACCCTGGGTATCCTCCCAACCATTGTAGTCTCCCATGAAAATAGGCCAAGACCTGAATTTTGAGGCTTGCTCTTATGGAACTTATTTCTGTAGGGGAGAAGCGTGGAGTACTCGTAATGAGGCCTAAGAGTTGCTTCCAGGAAGCCTTTTTCTGCTCAGATGTGGGCTCTCTTTCTCTCTCTCTAAGCCCAACTCTGCAAGAAAATCACTATCCTCCCCCCTAAGTGGGTCATGACATTCAGGGGTGAAAGTCTCCCTGACAATGTGGCATATGACTTCTGGGGATGAGTCTGGCCCTGACACTGTGGGACTGACAATACCTTCCTGACCAAAAAGGGAAAAGGAAGTGTAATAAATAAGGCATCAGTGGCTAAGAGAGGTCAAATGGAGTCAAGAGACTGTTCTGGAGGCGACTCTTATGCAAGCTTCAGTTAGTGCTAATTGCTATGGTTTGCTAAACCTCAATCAACATCACTCCTGTTGACTCTTCAGAACACCTAGGGCTCAAACCGAGACTTTATAAAGTTTTCATGCACTAGGTTTGCCTTCCTGGAACCTATAATTCCCGGAGGGTACCTAGGTCAGAAAAATCCTGAAACCCAGAGAGACCAGCCTCTCCAGGGTTATCAATTAATTATATACCCCTGTTCTTTAGTGTGGGCACGCCTTCTCAACATGAGAAAGTCCAAACAGGCATTGCCCAAAGACCTCAATAGACTGGCAGAAGGATTAAAGGAGAAGGAGGAGGTATAACAGAGAAAATGGGATTTAACAAACAAGTGTGGCTGCTGACTCACTATATTAATATTCCTTCCAGCCTCCAGTGTTTTGGAGCAGCCAAAAGGAAAAATCTGAGATGGTGGATTCATAGTCCATGACAAACTCTGGGATCTGTTCTGTAACTGCTTATTGCAGTGTGCTTTGAAAATTGTTGCTTTTTTTCTTTCTTTGCTTTATATATATATTATACAGAAAAAAAAAGTTTTAAAAAAATAAGCCATTCAGTACAGGATAAAGGCAAATAGGTAATAGCATAAAAATATCACAAATACTATTTGAACCTAAGGAATTGTCAAATATGTACATGATAATGCTTTGAGTTAGCAGGATTATAAGAAAAAAAGCTGTCATAATGGGCTAATGGGAGGGAATAATTGCCACAGAGTTTTTGGGAAATGCAGCAAAGCCATATATATATATCCTCTGACACAGCAATTCAGCTTCCAGGTATTTACCCATGGGAAATAATTAAATCCGGAAGCAAAGGTTTAGTCACCAGGATATCCCTCACCATGACAGCATAATGTACGTATTGGATATAAATGTAAAAAAGATGATAAAACCTAAGTATTCATCAATGGGGGGGGGGAATGAAACATATGGTGCAACCATATGATAAAATACTATGCTAGTCATTATGAAAGCTTATGTAGGAGAATATTTACTGGCATAGAAAAATGTCTCTGGTTTATGGTTGAGCAAACATGCAAACATTTAGTGGAGAAAATCTGTGATAGGATTACCTCTAGGAAGGAAGGCAAGGGGTCTAGGGGCTTTCAGGGGGAGGGAGACGCTGGCAAGATTCTATTTCTTGACCACTGTCGGGAGACTACTAACGTTCAGGGTAGGGTGACCCCTTGTTGGGAGGGGCTGTCCTGGGCACTGCAGGATGATCAGCAGCATCTTTTGGTATCCACCCGTCAGATGCCAGCAGCACAAACTCCTGGGCTGTGGCGACCAACAATGTCTCCAGACATGGCCAAATGTCCCCTGGGGGTGAAAGAGCCCGTGGCTGAGAACCATTGCATTAAAGTATGCAATGATATTTTATGTACTTTTCTCATGTGTTATATATTACACAATTGGAGTGGTTAAGGAAAAAAAAATCTTGGAATAAATACATCCAATTGTTAGTTAGCAAGTTAACTCAAAGTGGCAGAATTTTTTTTTTTTTTTTTTTTAAAGAGAGAGGGAGGAAGGGAAGGAAAGACAGAGAAGGAAGGAAGGATGGAAGGAAGGAAGGGAGGAAGAAAGGGAAACATCTTGTTTTATTATATTTTGTTTGTTTGTTTGTTTTTTACATGGGCTGGGGCCGGGAATCGAACCGGGGTCCTCCGGCATAGCAGGCAAGCACTCTTGCCCGCTGAGCCACCGCGGCCCGCCCCAAAGTGGCAGAATTTGGGACCATTTTTTTACTTTTGTTCCATGCCTCCCTGAAATGTTCCAACTTTTACATTGAGTGTACACTATGCTCACTAAAAGGGAAAAGAAGGCTATTTTTCATTTTAAGTCACGTTTAATGCTTAAACAGCCAGATTCAGAGGGGCCAGTGCCCCTGCATCCTGCCTGCCCTATGCAGCAGGAGGGGTGTGCCTCTCAGGTGGGCTTCGTTGGGTCATGGTTCTCTACTTACCCGCAAGGCCAAGACTGGCCACCTGTCCATTTTGCAGAGGTTCTATAAGAACCTCCCAGGTTCCTGCCCAATATCTTAGAGACCCCAGGAGAGAGAAGAGAAGGGAGGAGGAGGAAGAGGAGGAGTTGGCTAGAGAAACATGGGGAGGAAGAGTGGACCTGGCAGCTGAGGGAGAGGGAGAGGCCAGTAATGACTCAGGTCATCAAGTGGGGACACAGGAGGTTACAGCCTTCAGGGAAACAAAGACATGAGTTAAAAGGGAAAAGGTATCTTGTTTTGTTTTTGGATGCATCCCAGCACCTAGAACAGCACCAGGTACACAGCGGGTGCTCAAAAAATATCTGTTCAGTGAACTAAATGCATGAATGAATGGGCACATGTAATCATATTACAGGATAGGGATGGGCAGGATGGAAGAGAGCTAAACACCAAATGCTACAGAAAATGAAGCTGTTCGTTCATGCACATAATCACCCAAAAGTGTCCACCACGGCCCAGATACATGTGATAGAATTAACTGATTAATTCACTAATTCAATTAAAATGGAATGACCATTAATATGAATGATCAATAATAGCCTCTACCCTTTACCCAGAGGCCCTTAGCAGGGAAGCAATAAAAAAGTGCCCTCAGAGTCCCGCTTCCCAGAGCTCATAGTCTATTTTGGGAGGCAGGTCCTGAAATTACACCCCAGGCTGGAATGCTCAGGGAACAACTGCAAGGAAAGTGTGCCCAGGCCAAGCCCATGCCTCTCGAGCTGCGTGTGGAAGACTGGCTTCTCTATTAAGTCCCATGTGTGATATAAGGGGTTGGATTCAGCAGTTCTCTGTTAAACATCAGGATGTTTTAGAAATACCTATGCCTGGGCCCCATTCCCAAAGATCTAACTTCAAGTGGAAAGGAGGCGGGAGGTTGCCAGTGGTCCTTCCCAGATGCTTCAGATGTGCAGCCAGGGTTCAGAACGCCCTCTGTAAGCTCTGGGTCTGGTTCTCAATGGCCTCCGGCTCTAAGCAGCTCATCAGCCCCAAATCCATCGCAAGCACCCCTTGGTGGGGAGCATGTCAATTCAGCTTTCACCACGTCTCAGACCAGTTCTTTCCAAGTGTGGTTCCAAAATGACCTACCTTGGGTATTTGCTAAAATTCTGATTCCTTGGTCACTTTTAGATACGCTCAATCAGAATCTCTAGGAATGGGACAGGACACATTTCAAATACTCTCTCCAAGTGATTTGTGGGCACAGGAAAGTGTCCTCCCTGCCCCAGATGGCGTGAGACTCCCAGCCACATCTAGAGGTTGGCCAGAGGCCAGGCCAGAAGGGACACAAACACATACACCACCTGCCTATGCTCAGCAGGGGGACACCACAATGAACAGAGCAGGCCGCTGCTCTCAAAGAGGGCCCAGCATCCCGAGGGTAGGAGAAATGTAAGGTAAAAGGCACTGCGTGGCTAAGCATTGAGCACAGGCCAACTGGGGTGAGGGTGCCAGCTGACCTAACAAGATGCTGGGCTTCCAGAGAGGAGACACTGAGCATAGCCGGGGCAATCCAGGGTGCCTTCCTGGAGAAGATATCATTGCAACTTGGCTTTGCAAGGCAAACACACCTTGAAGAATTGGAAATGTTGCATTTTAGTTATATTTCAGTTTTGCTAGATGCTCAGCCATCATTGTAAAGGGTGGAGAATGCAGGGCTGTAAGGAAGACAGTCACTTGGGGTGCCTGGTCAGGCAGCAGCCAAGAGGGAATTCAAACAATATGGTCTTCTGCCTGACTCAGTAGCACTGCCCACTCCTAGTGCTGGTAGCTGTTTGTCACTACCGTTGATCTGGACACAACACTGAACTTTTCAGGTTTCTGTGTCCTTATCTGCAGTGTGAGGATTTTAGAAGCTACCTACTACAAGACTGCTACAGAACCAGGGAAAGACAGAGAGCTGTGAGCATGCCCAAAAGGGTTTTCCAAGCTACAGAACCAGGGAAAGACAGAGAGCTGTGAGCATGCCCAAAAGGGTTTTCCAAGCATCTGAGAGATTTCGGGCGTTTAGTGCCCTAGAGACTTTCTTTTCCGGCTTCTATTCAGGAGCGGCTAAGGCAGAACCTGGTGGACAGGAGAGTGCTAGGGTGCAGGGGGGCTTGTCTCAAAGATGCATTCTCAGGGTGAGCACCCAGGCTTGTGACCAAGCAATAAAACTAAAGTTTCCTAAAATGCTTCAATTTGCACTTTTTAAAAGAGGAATCAAATATAAATTTTCCCATAACAAAGAATAAGTTATACACGGGTCTCACTTTAGCAAATGATGTCTTTCATCCATCATTATGATTTGGGGTGGGGAGGTGGGGAGCTGTTGGAGATCGGGAGTCACAGCTAAAGGTCCCCCTTGGTGTTCCCACTTTTTTCAGACCTCATGAAAACACCAGCCACTTTCGCCTCTACAGTTGACCAACTTTTGGATACACATGTCTGTTTAAGTCCACAAAGCCATGGAGTCACTCTCTGAAAGGAAAAAACCTCTCTCTCCTCTCCTGATTTATCTATCTTTGCAGAACATGAGTCCTGACTCACAGCTATTGTTCCTTCTTTTAATTTTGACAGATCTTTCCTCTTCCTTTTTCCCCTCCTGAGACACCTCCTCCTGTGGGAATCTTTGCCTTGCCATGGGGGTTCAGGAAGCCTGGGGAGAAGGGGACAGAGTGGGGAAGGGTTGTCAATCCTTTACTGCCACAGAGACAGGTTCCCTCTAGTCTAAGTACCACATATAGGTGCTTATGCTTGAATTTGAAAAACATATATAGCATTGGATCCCTAAAATTCCTGCTGTCAGGTCCAAATCCTTCCTTCCTTTTCCTTCTGGTGAAGAGACGGCCTATCTAGCCTTTCAAGAAACGATGGGCGAATGAATGAATGAAAGAAAAAAAGGCACGAGTTTCAAAGCACACTGTCCACACCTCCAGTTTTTAAGTGGCGCTGATTTCTCCCTCTCTTCGGCATCCCCTTTCCAACCCCACAATCCCCACGGCCCAGGAGGAGCTCGTTTTCTCCCTGTGGGTTACCGTGTGAGAAAAGCAGACGCCTTTGATATCTTATAGTTTTCCAAAATTTCAAAGCACTGTGGCATTTACTTCGCTGTGTTCCCTCCTCACCGCCCCCTCTGCAGAAGGCAGGCCTGAGATTTCCGTCCCGGCTGGCAGGGAGAAACTGGGGACAGGGGTTAGCGCCGGGGCCGGAGCGCCGAGGGGCAGGTCGCGCCCGCGCGGCACGGGTGTCTCACCTCGGAAAGTCAGGCTGGCGACAGGGTCGCTGCGCCGCTCCTTCTTCACACTGGGGAGGTTGCAGGCTCTCGCCAGCAGACAGCACAGCATGACGCGGCGGCCCCAAGCGCGCAGAGGCGCAGCGCGGCAGGCTCAGCACCGATCCCAAGCCGCTTCGGGGCAGCCGCGCCAAAGGGGAGCTGTCGCCTCCGCTGCGCCTCCGCGGAGAAGTCGCCGGCGCCGGGAAGACACCGGACACCCAACCGCCAGACCCTCCCCGCCCGCCCCGGCTCCGGTCCGCCCTGTCCGCGGCGGGCGGGGCGCGGCGGGGGGCGGGCGGGCGCCTGCGGGGTCTCCGCCCCAGGCCGGGAAGGGACGCGCGGCTGACGCCGGGCACTGGCCTCCCGCCGGCCCAGGGTGCCGGGCTCCGCGCTCCGGGCGCACCCGGGCGGACTTCGCTGGGCGCCGAGCGCCTGCCGCGCCCCCTGCCCGCGGCTCCCAGCCCGGGGCCGGCCGCCGGAGCGCTCGGCGACACGCGCGAACGAGGAACTAGTGGGTGGGGGGCGGCGGGGAAGGGCGGATTGGAGTCAGCCCCGAAGGCGGAGCGCCCCCGGCCTCCGCGCCCCTCGCCTCCGCCCTCTCACCCCCTTCGACCCATCACCAGGTCCCCGAGCCGGCCCTCTCCCCTCCCGCGGTCTGCCGAGGCCGCTCTAAGCGTGCTGGGAGCCCAGGGCCAGGGGACAGGCGGAGGACCCGGCCCTCGCGAACCCGCCGCTCTGCCTTCCCCGGGGCAGTCTCAGGTCGCTGGTCTCCCCGGGCAGAAGTCTGCATCCAAACCCTGCCCAAACCCCGCAACGCCAACCCCCCCACAATAATCTCTAGATGCCCCCACGGCGGAAAAGGTGGCTTATGGTGTGAGTCTTGGGCGTGACAGCCCTTCGTTCGCATGCTTTCGTCTATTATTTCTGGTTCCTTTCCAGCTTAAGAACTCAGCTACAGGGAGTCTGGTTTCTCACGTCTATACCCCAGCACTCCAGCACCCTGTACCCGGTACCCAGCCTCCAACACCTAGCACTGTCCCGCTAGCTCTGCCCAAGGCCTCACTAACCTTACCCAAAATTAGTTTTCACCCTGCTGTTTAGTCTCAACTGCCTTGCCCCTCTCCAGTTGTGAGGGATGCAATATCTCCATGTGACCAAACCATCAGCTCGGTGAACTCCCACGCTCTGCAGGCGCCATACCTGAACCAGAACTGCAAACCCTGTAGGAGGCTAACACAGCTCACCTGCCTGCCCTTAAATCCATATCCCCTAAGCCGGAGTGGACCCCTAGTGCTGCATCCTCTCTGCAGCCTCCCGCTCTCTTCGGCAATTATTTCAAACTTTTCTCTCTTCCCAAAGCTACAGCACCCTCTTACCCACCCTCACTCTCAGTTTGTGTTCCTTTCACTAAGAATACCCTTAAGCTCCCACTTCCAATCTCCCATCAACATCTGTGCCCCAACTGCCTTCCCTCCTGCTTGTATAAATGAGTTCTCTCTGTGCCTAAGACCAGTCCGGCCCGTGGGGACCGGAGCCCATCAGCTCCCACAGGCAGTGACAGGCTCCAGCAACTCCCCGGCCTCTCCACATTGCCAAGCCTTCCCTGTCTCCTGCAGCATCCGTGGCATACAAGCAGGATGCTCTTTCCCTCTCGGCCCCACTCCTGCCTTCAGCTTCTGTCCCAGTTCTCTCTTTTTTACAGCAATACCTGTTGAAAGAGTTGTCCCTGGTTGCTTTCTCCAGTCTCCCTCCTCCATTGTCTCTTGAACCCACCCCAGTCTTGCTTTCAACCCCACCACGCCACCAAAACTGTAAGTCCTGTCAGCTGTCCTTCAAAATACATTCAGAACCCCACCTTTTCCCAGCTTCTCCCCTGTAACCACTGTGGTCCAAGCCACCACATGGTGGCCTGAGTCACTGCAGTAGACCCTCTATGGTCTCCAGCTTCTGTCCCCACCCCCATGTCTATTCTCAACCCGGTGAGCATGACCCTGGCAAAGCAGAAGTCAGATCCATCACTCCTCCCTGGATCCTCCTTCTCACTCGGCGTAAAACTGAGTCCCACGTGCCCTTCAAAACCACCCTGAACAGATGAGTAAAACATATGGTTTAACAATAAATGAATAATAGGGGGAACAAATGTTAAAATAAATTTAGTAGATTGAAATGCTAGTGACCAATGAAAGGGAAGGGTAAGGGGTATGGTATGTATGGATTTTTTTTCTGTTTTCTTATTTCTTTTTCTGAATTGATGCAAATGTTCTAAGAAATAATCATGATGATGAATATACAACTATGTGATGAAGAAAATAGAATGTTCATATTGTATGTTGATCCGTTTTATTAATAAAAATAAAAAAATTTTTTAAAACCCTGATTTCTCTGCCCTCCTCTAGAGCCACAGTTCCTGGGACCTGCCCTTCTTCAACCTGCCAGCCTCTAGCTGCTCCTCTGAAGTGTCCAGCCAGCGCCTGCCTCGGGGTCTTTGCTAGCTGCTCCCTCCAACTGTAATACTCTGTCACCCCTTTACCCCATCCCACAGGGCGCCTCACTTCCTTCAGACACTCACTCAAATGTCACTCCTCTGGCCACCCAATTTGAAAATGCAAATTCCCCACCCACCGCCAGATGCAAACTTCCCGTCTCCTCCTTGTTCTCCTCCCCCTCCCTCTCCCCCTCCCCCTCCTCCTTGTCTTTCTTCTTAGGCACTAATCCTAGGTAATACATGTGTCTTATTTGTTTCCTGTCTTCCCCATTAGAATGTCAGTTCCAAGAAGGCAGGCATTTTTGACTGTAGCCCCTAGAACAATGCCTGGAACAAAGTAGGGGCTCTATAAATACTTTTGAAATATTCTGACTTGCTGAGACCCATGCGAGGCCCTGGGAATAAATGACCCGCCTGACCTCACTCAGGGAGGCCCCAGGCCAGGGTAGAGACAAGGGAGGACACCAGCCATGTCTGCAGGCAGCAGTGCTCCGGGGGAGCGGCGTAGAGGAGCCAGCAGTCCTGCCTGGGGGGCAGGGTGGGGAGTGGGGCGGGAGTGCAGGTGGGGACAGGAAGGAGAGACAGAGACTCTGAGACTGTCCCCTCTGCAGCCTTCAGGGTCTCAGCGCCCCTGGCTGTCCCAGGCTCTCTTCCCTCCCTGAGTGACCTCCCCATTTCCATGGCAAGGCTCGCGTCTTGTTGCTTCCCCCTCCTCCCTCCCAAAGGCACTCGACTCTTCAGGTGCGACCCCCAGCCTTAGCTCTGTGGCGACTCCATCTCCTGGCCACGGCAACTGGTCTAATATATCCTAAGTCCCACTGCAGGGACAGACTTACACACTTATATTCTATGATTAGAGATGCCCATTCCCTCTCCTGCTTCATATGAAGATAGAAGCAACTAGATGCAACTACCAAACAGCTCTGAAGCAGACAAAAAGGATAATAGACCAGAGAGAAAGATGGGTCCAGGATATCTGGGGGAGCTGGACACTGGGCTACCCAGAGTCCACCATGCCTCCAGAGTTCCAATTAGTTGAGGTGATTAGTTGAAGTCTATTACGTACGTCTATTTGGGCCAGGATTTCAATTACTTGCAGCCTAAAGCATCCTTACTGACACCTGTGACTTCAGGTGCATTCAAATGCCTCCACCAAGTCGCACCACCACCATCTCCTGCCTTGGCCACTGCAGGAGCCTCCTGACTGACCTCCTCACAGTCACACTGGCCACGCCTGGTCCATGACCCACACTGAGGCCCCGTGGTCTTAAAACAGATGACCAAATCACACCCTTGCTGAAAAACCCTCAAATAACACCCCTGCTCTCAAGATGAAACCCAGATCCTTTACCTAGAGCACAAGGCAAGGCCTTTCACTCCCCACTCTCTGAGCTCAGCTCCAGTGGCTTCTCAACCTCTGGAACATACTAGCTCGCTGCCAGCCCCCAGCTCTGCTGTCCCCTCTGCACGCCATTGCCATCTGCTCCTGTTCTGCAGGGCTACCCCCCGTTCATCTTTCAGGCCTCAGCTTGACCATCACTTCCCCAGGGAAGCCGCCCCTGACCGCCCCGGCTAGGTTGGGTCCCTCTGGCAAACAACCAGTAGCAGTACTATTCCTTCTCAGCACTCACTGCAACTCTAACTACTAATTACCCTGTAATAACTTGCTTCAGGTCTAGCTTCCCAGTTGGACTGTGGAGCCCGTCAATGCAGAAAGAGATCAGGGCAGTCCTGGCTGCCCAGATATTCTCAGCGCATGGCACAGGCTGCTGGGACTGCCTGGCAGTCGGTGTCACAGACTTTGAACTTGGCTTCCAAGTGTTCGGTCCACCCTTCATGAATCTAAGTCAGTGGTTCTCGAAGAGGGTAGTACTGCCCCCTAGGGGGGATTTGCAGATAGTATGAAGCTTTTTATTTTTATTTTTTTACTGTCACAATGATTCATGGATTTGCTCCTTTCCCCCAACCCCGCTGCCCCGACCCATCAGAGTCCCTCGGACTCAGAACAGGAAACCTGTAGGGGATAAATCTATCACTTCCAGAGAAATATTCCAAGGGACTTTTACAGACGCTTGACCTGTGTCCATGGAACAGGGAATGCACACACCTGCTCTGCAAAACACAAAAGCAGCAGCTGCGACGTGCCCTGCACTCTTCCTGAGGCCGCTTTCCCACCCCAGCCTCCAACTGCCCTGGCCTGGCTGCTCGTCACTGCCCCAGGCTTTTTCCTCAAGAGCTCTCTGCCTGTTCCCTTGGAGCCTTCGTACAGGGCCCAGTAGCTCAAGGGGGCTTCCTCCCAGGGGTATTGAATCAGGCCTCAACTTGTTCCCCTATGTACATTCTCTCCTTCCTCCACAGAAATGGAAATCTTAACCAGGCACAGGCTGCCAAATAGGAAGACTCCATATCCCAGCCTCCTCACAGCTTGGCCACAAAACCAAGTGATGACCCACGGGATATAAGTAGAAGCGATACATGCAACTATCAGGTTGCATCCTTAAAGGGAAGGGGACTAAGTGTGCAAGCCCATCCCTTCAGTGGATCTTAGGGTGTACTAGGCCAGTTGCTGTGGCCAGGAGGTGGATTCGTCGTGCAGCTAGGGCTGGGGGTCGGGTGCCGTTGGGAGGGAGGACGGGGAAGCCACAAGGCGTGAGACTCGCTCTGGGAACAGGGAGGTCACTCAGGGAAGGCTGTTGTTGAGAGGAAAGAGAGCCTGAGACAGCCAGGGGAGCTGTGACCCTGAAGGCTGTGGAGCGGACAGCCTCAGAGTCTCTGTCTGTCCTTCTGTCTCCAGCGGTACTGCACCCCTAACCAGCGCCCGGCAGGATTGCCAGCTCCTCTACGGCCCAGAGCACTGCTCTCGGCGCCTGCAGACATGGCTGGTGCCCTCCCTTGTCTCTACCCCGGCCTGGGGCCTCCCTGAGGGCAGGAGGGTCATTGATTCCCAGGGCCTCGCATGGGTCTCAGCAAGTCAGAGGTGATCGATGAATATTTCAAAAATATTTGCAGAATCCCTACTTTGTGCCAGGCCCTGTTCTAGGGGCTGAAGACAAAAATGCCTGCCTTCTTGAAGTTGACATTCTAATGGGGAAGATGGGAAATAAATAAGATGCGTTTATCACCTAGTGATTAGTGCTAAGAAGAAGGACAAGGAGGAGGAGGAGAAGGGGGTTGGTGGGGCCCTTGTGTGTCCGTCAAGAGTGGGAGAAGGCACGTGGAGCAGGGCAGAGCTGTCCTGCAGTCGTTCCTGCCTGGTCCAGCATTTTCTGCCTGGGTGACCTTAGGCACATATCTGACCTTTCAGAACCTTTCTTCGCACCATGAAATCAAGAGACTGACGTGTGTGATGTGTGTTGAAGCTGTAGGTACCCTGGCAAACATTTTCTCAAATCGAATCCGTCTCTGTGGGTGGGAATCCACTGTAAGTAGGGGCTTTTGTCTAGGTGACTTCAGTTTAGGAATGAGTCTTAATCCTTTTACAGGACTCTTTATAAATGGAATGGATATAGAGAGAAAGCAATGGAAGGAGGAAGCTGAAAACAAAAAAAATCTGGAAGGAAAGAGAAAGACTAGCAGATGCTGCCAGGTGCTTAGCCATGTGGCAGAGGAGCCAAGGATTGGCGGCACTGGTCTTCAGGAAGAAAGCATCACCTTGATGATGCCTTGATTTGAACATTTTCCTGGGCACTGCCCATGAGCAAATAAATTCTCATTGTTTAAGCCGAACCGTTTCATGACATCTGCTTTAAGCAGCCTTTGGAAATCAAACTGGAGAATGTTGGGAGGGTTGGACAAAACAGCCCCACACCAGCACAGGGCCTGGAGCGGAGGAGATGAACAGTAGATATTTGTTCTCTTCCTGCCAACATTGCATGCTCATGAATCAGTCTGGAGAGAGATGGGTGTGCAGGTAGCCGAGAAGAGAGCACGCGTGGCCTGGGGTGTGGGGCTGAGAAGGTCTCTGAGCTCCAGGAGAGTCACCAGAAAAATATTTATTCCAAGAAATGAGGCTGGAGAACACATGCCCTTAGTGCAGAAGAGGCTGTTCCAGGCAGCTCAGCCAGAGGAGACAGGAGCAGGGACCCCGGGGACCAGGAAGACAGATGCCCGCCCAGCCAGTTGTGCCATCCTGGGAAGACAGTGGATAGACAAATGGACCCGATGATAGAAATGACTAGACAAAAAAAAAATGATACTGAAAAGACTCCTTGGATATGTACAGTGATTTCTTAGACCTGGAATAATTATAGTTAACTTATTGAGTGCCAGGCACTATTCAAAGTACTTTACATGGATTAACACATAAGCTCTTCAGGGCCAGTCCTCTGAAGTAAATAGGTACTATCTCGTAAATACTTTATAGATAAGGAAACCGAGACACAGAGTGGTTGAGTGACTTGCCCAAAGATGCACAGCTGGCAGGTGGCAAAGCTGGGATTCAAAGTCCAAAATTCCAGGCAGTCTGCATCCAAGTCTACACACTTACTCACCATGCTTTTCTGCCTTTTGTTTGATGCCCTCAGACTGCCAGATTGCAACCAAGGCCACCAGCTATCGGCACACCCACCTTCTCCTTTATCCAGGCCCGGCTAGGCGACAGGCCCGTGGGTTACACTTTCCCTTCCCAGAGGCCCAGGATGCCTGCCACGCCCACCATGGGCTGCACACCCCAGAGCCTCATGACCCATCGCTCTGGCCCATCAGTCAGCTGGGCATAAAGGCACTGTCCGGAGGGAGTGTCCTGGACCGACTGGCAACTGGCCCCATCAGATGCAGAGAGAGTGAAAGGAAAAAACAAACAAACAAAAAAAAACCTTGAGATGAGCAGGTGTCTGCAAGGCTAGAGAGTGGGATCTGAGGATGCGCATGCCGGGTATGAAGGGCAGCAAGTGGCAGTAGGGACAACGTTGATGTGACAGAATGTGAAGAGTCAACACCATATACCAACACTGGGCTTCAGGGTCTGAGCCAGACCAGGTTCAAATCCTGCCCACCCACCTCCTACTGCATGCCTCTGGCAAGTCAGAACAAAAGTAGAGGCAGATAAAGAGATGGGGACATTGGGCTTGAATTCGACTCCATTACTTACTAAGTTCCTTAACCTCAGTTTTCTCATCTGTAAAATGGGGATGAAAACATATGATTGCTAGGAGGACTAAATGAGATTTATATGTAGACAGATGTGATTAGTCTATATTGTAATTGGAAAGTGATACAGCCCATGTTAAAGGAGCTCTATTTAGAGCAACATCTGGCATGCAGAAAGTATGACGTCAGATAAAGAAGTCTCTTTCATAGGGCTGTTCTGGGGCTTTGAAGCAACTAGCATCTGAAAATGGTACATTGTTTGTGCCTAATGAAAGTGCATCTCCTCGCCTTGTTTTGAGTACACATTTTAAAATTCAGAATCCTCCTCCATCTTTTGTTCTTTCCCCTTACGCTGTGCTCCCTGCACCTTGCATTCCCCCTGCTTTGAATCAGCCCCATGCAGCGTGCCCCAAGCACAGCCCTCCCCTCAGCCAGCCCGGTAGGGGGCGGGGCAGCACATGGTATTCTTTCCAAAGCACTTTCTTATTTCAGAGAACAACAGAGGCCACTGATGCGGGAGGGGAGGGACGGTGCTTTGGCCAGGGTGCGACCCGTCCAGGCTGCTGGACTGCTCCCGGCAATGCTTTTATCTGTAAAGGAGGTCGCTCTCCTTGCCCTTTGGCCTCACAGAGCTGCTGCGAGCATGAGCTGAGTTTATGCGTGCACAGAGGAGATGGTGGTTCTGGAATAGTACAATGATGTAAGCCAGAGGACAGACTTGAAGAGACAAGATACTAAAGGCTCTGCAAAAGGCCTAATCCATGCCAGCTAGTAAGGGAAGGCATTCCAGAAACCCGTTTTGATTTAAGCAGTGTGTTCCCGAGACCAGAGCCTCCAGTGTAATCATTCACCAGCCTGGCCCTGGCCTGGAGAAGGGAGACCAAATTTGGACATGGGTTAGGAGTTTGGCTAATGCTGGAGGTGGAATGTGGCCAGGGGTTGGGGGACGGGAGAGAATGCCTCCCCGTGACCAGCCACTGTGAAGGTGATGACTCGGGGAAGGGGTTCCAGCCAGCATCACCTCCCCCCACTCCCAGGCTGGGGGTGGGGGTGAGATGTCCTATCAGGAAGGCAAGGTGCTTCCTCCCTCCACGGCAAGCTCTGGGCCCTGGGGAAGGGGTGGCCCCCTCAAGGGAGCCAGGCAGCCAGCCAAGGGCAGGACTGCAGTGTGACGGCAGGCATGGGGCAGCTTGGACAGGGACACTGAATGAGAGGATGGAGGAGGATGCTGGAGGCTGCTCCACAGACCCAGCTCAGGGCTGAAATAACAGCAGGAGAGAAGCCACACCGGTGGTGCTTCCTGTGGGTAAAACACTTCTGGAGTTAGGAAGTGCTTCCCCGTTCATTATTCCTTCTCTCCTTTCTCCTGCTGGGAAGAGGGACCACAAGGCAAGTGCGCAGGTACTGGAGGGAGGACCACGGAGAGAAACCTGATTCCAGCTGAGTAGAAACAAGAGGAGCAAGCCCCCTGAGAGCAGAGGCAGGAGCTGCAAAGTGGCCCCTCTCAGGGCAGCTGAGGACAAGAACACACTTGTACACTGCACAGCTCCAGGGGGCGCTATTCACAAAGGCTCCTCGGCTGCATGTTAAGGGGCGGAATGGCGGTGGGGAGCTGGAGTGGGAGGCAGCTGCTTAACTGACAGGCGACAATATCCTCTCTCTTCTCAGCCAGCGAAATATTTACAGGGTGAATGCTGCCCCCTGGAGTTGTGCAGCGCCGAGCCCAGGACCCTCACTACTCCAGGGCCAGGCAGGGGAACCAACCACTGGCCTGGCCTGCCAGGAGCCTAGGATGCAGAGAGGAAGTATGGGGAGCCCCGCGGATGCCCTCTCTCCTGCCCCAGAGACACCTTATTAAAGCTCATTTCCTGATCAGAGAATGGGAAGCTGAGCAGCCTCCCTCCTCCCTCGCCGCCCAGCCCCTTTGTGCTTTCCAGGCCATAGGCAACCCCGGTCCCACGCCCTGTGTAGCACACACCCCAAGGAGAAGATACACGGGAACCCCAGCTCCCACCCCAGAAGTGGGCATGCACCTGTCACGCACACCTCTGTGTGTACTGCTGGGGACACGTGCCTGGGTTCTCTAAGCATCCACTCCTTGGAAAATCCCTGAGTCGTCTGTGCTCAAAGGTACGCGAGTCTCTGGGAACACGTGAGCACAGGCGTCTGGGAACATGTAAGCCCAGAAGCTCGATAAAGGAAAGGAATGAGCTGTGCTGGATAGCCGGGGACCAGCTGATGCCAGAGTTTGTGGGGACTGACGATCCTGGATGTGAGTGGATAAGAAGTCAGATCTCTGGGGAAAAGGGGGCTGGCAGGTACTGGAGGCTGAGAAGGGAACCCACAGGATGGACAGGGAAGCAGGCTCTGAGACTTTTGTCCCCTGAACCTTCTCCTCCAGCATGGCTTCAAACCCAGACCCCCAGCTCTGAGCTTGTCCCTAGGGGTGGCGGGTGGTACAAGGGAAAGCAGACAGGGCCCAGCCTGCACCTTCTGCAGGAAAAGCCCAGTCAGGGCTGCGAGGAGACCTTCCTATGGGAGGTCCCAATCTGATGGAGGAATAGATTCTCCTGTTCAAGGAGGCACCAGTCTGATGCTGGAAACCTCAGGCACGAGCCTGAATGGGCGGTGGGGTGGGGGATGGGGTTGTCACTAGAGATCTGTGACAGCTGTTCCCAGCTGCTAAATTTCCCCCATCCTGTGCCCAAAGCAAGGATAGGCTTCCAGAGGGGGGTGGGCAGTGCCCCCAGGAGATCACCGGCCAGTGGGCCCAGGCTCTGTCAGATTGCAAAGGCTGAAGACAGCAGTTAGCCTCGGGGCTGCAGCGGGAAGAGAACTGGGTTATAAATAGACCTCTAACCAGGCCTTCAGGGGAGAGGAGGGGTGCCCTGCAGTAAGGGGCGGTGCGCTGCGGCCCCTAGGGAAAGAACCTCTTTTATGAGATCCGGAAGGGGTGAGAGTGGAGATGCTGAGCCCAGCCTTTCTGCCCGACAACGGCCCCACCCCGGCCTCAGTCTCCAGGGCCCCAAGAAGCCATATCATTCTCGCAGCCTCAGTTTCCCTCTGAGTCGCCCCTGTCCGCGGATGTGTCTTTGCAATACTCAACCTCCATCTGGCGGAGCCCGAGAGTCTTGTCTCTCCCCTCCTCTCGCGGCGTCCTCTCCCCTTCCCCAGCGCCCCCACCTCGCCCACCTCGCCCCCGGGCGGGCATCGCCGGCCCTCCTACCTGCAAACACCGCGGAGCAGTAGGCATCGCTGATGTCGGAGTCCGCGGTGTGGACATTCTCGGCGTAAAGGAAGAAAACCCTCAGCATGCCGGGCGCTGGGAGGGCCGGGCGCCCAGGGCGCAACGAGGGCTGGGGAAGGTCGCGGAGGGCCCAGGCGCGCCTCGTGGGTGCCCTCACCGGAGAAAGGCTGGCGAGGGAGGCCGACTCGGGGCTCGGGCTCGGGCTCCCGGCTCGGAGCGGTGGTTCTTAAGGAGGGGCCGGCCACTCGGAGGCGGCCGGGTTGGGCTGGGCGCGCCCCCCGCCCTGGTTGCGCTCACCCCTCTCAGCAGGCGCTGGGAGAACAGGGGCTTCTGCTCATCCTCCGCCCCCGCCGCCCTGCTCGGGAAAGGCTGAGCTGTAATTTAACGCCCCGGCGGCCGGCTCTCCCGATGACAGGGCATTTTGCACCTGGCTGGCTAGCAGCGGACTGGGCGGCGGCCGCAGTGACCCGCGGCTGGACCAGGGCTCGCGGAGGCCGGAGTAGCCCAGATCTCGCTCCGGGACTGGGGAGTGACGGGCTCAGTCCCTCCCCTGACCTTCCACCTCCGGCCAAGCGCGGCGCCACACCCGTCGCCTCCTCCCGCCGCGGGGACTCGCGCACTCTCACCCGGGAGCCAGCCGGGCCGCCTGGGTGGGACGAGAGATTCCGGAGCGCGCTGGGGTGCAGGCGCATGGGCCCGCGCTTTCCTGAGAAGCCCAGAGCTGAGGCATTGCATTGATAGGCAGCACCTGTCTTAAAAACCCCGTTCTCGGGCAGGCCACGGTGGCTCAGCAGGCAAGACCGCTTACCTGCCATGCCCAAGGACCCGGGTTCGATTCCCAGTTCCTGCCCATGTTAAAACAAAACAAAACAAAACTCTGCTCTCTCCAGCACCTCCACCACTTTCTGGCTGTAAAACCAGCACATGCAAATTTTAACACGAAAATGCATAAAGATAGAAATCTCTGATCCTGAAAAAAAAAATTAAATTCTGGATATATACCAATCCAAGGCTTTATATTCTCTGAATGTATATACTTGTAAAATTTCAGTATTTATTATTCATTTGCGATCAGGCTGTATATGCAATTGTGTCCTGCTTTTTGATGTGACATTTTCTTGAATCATCAAAAATTCTTTATAAACGTTTCAATATCTACTTAATTTTTTTTAATCTTATAGATGTACTAGATTCACAAAGTATTCTCCTATTATCATATATTTAGGCTCGACTTAGTTTCTCACTATTATAAAAACTGGGGCATAAACCCATCTTGATCCCTTCTCTGCTAGTTCGTCAGATTGGATCCCTAGGTTTGGGATTATCAGGTCACAGGATATGACATTTTTAGGTTCTAGTGCTTATTGCTAAACTGTTTTCGGAAGCAGTGTGACTCACATTCTAAAGAGGGCCGGTTAGATGGGGGCACAGCTGTCAATGGAACTCCCACAGCAGCCCCTGGGGACAGCCAACACTCCAGGACTGGAAGGGTCAGCTGCTGACAGAGGCCTGGTTTTGCTCCATCCTTATGGAGGTGCTAGGAGGGACCAGGGCTCCCCCAAAAGTCTGCAATATTTGAAGATTAGGGGAGTAAATATTTCCTAAGGTCACTTATTATCCTCCTGCAGCATATTGGGCCTCCTTTCTTTCTTTGCCGAATCCAGTACAGTGCCAGGAGAGCGGGCTGCAATGCACTCATCGATTCAACAGCTATGTATTGCGTTCTGCCAAATGCCAGGCACTGTCCTGCGTGATAGAAACACTATGGTGAACAGAAGTGACATCGTTCCTGACGTAGAACTTCCACTTGAGTAGAGAAAGTTGATAGGATCCAGCAAATCATACACCTTTACAAATTCATAAGTGCAATAAAAGAAAATGGGGGAATTAGCACATATTAGCAAGGAGGCTTCATCTTACTCCCCAAATTAGTAGAGCTATTTGAGATGAGATCGGAAGACCAATTAGGAGTTCACTGGGCAAGGGATACAAAAAGAGAGTTCCAGAGAGATGGGAATGTGCTATGGGATGGAGGGAGGAGCATGGGAAGGATGGGAGAGAAGCTCAGCCTGGCTGGGGCACTTGGAGGAGGTAGGGCTGGAGAGGACCATTTAGGGAGCTGCCTTACCATGCTAAATCCAGAGAAGTGACAGGAGCTGCTTTACTTTTCAAAAGACCCGTCTGCTGCGTTTTGGAAGCTGAAGTCCAAAAGGGCCAGCCAGAATGGAGGGGAAGAGACTACTTAAGAAGCTACAGCAGAGGACCAAGGGGGTAAACTTGGAAATGGAGAGAAGTTAGGCAAATCTCAGAGGACATAGGAGGGAGATTCTGCAGAGCAGGTGAAATAATCAAAATTCTTGCTGCTGAACCTGACCATTGTGTGTGTGTTGCTAGGGAAAAAAATCTTTGGCTTGAATGAAGTGATTGACTAATTGATACATTCATTTAACCAACATGTTCAGGGTGCTTTGTATATAGTAGACTTTTGCCAGACTCAGGTTTTAGAGAAGGGTCCCAAGTAGGAAGTAAAAGTTCATTTCATTGGGGAGAAAGGAAAAGAAAAAAAAAAAAAAAGTCCTTTTGATCTAGGGAAGGCCCAAATTATTACCTATTTTTAAAGAAGCACATTTGGCTTTATTCCGATACATCAAGTAACATGAACCTGCTCTAAGGCAGAGCTAAAATTGGATCTAAGAAACAACTAACTGCTTACCAATCTAGTATGGCAAACTGATTTGAAAAGAGTCAATGCTCTTTGCAGGTTAATAATCCCCCTTGCAAGTTCTCTATTTATTTGTATAGCAGGCTCTCTTCAAACTTTTTCTGTACAGCCCAGTCTGCACAGAAACGAACCCCTACTATAAAAGAACCAGTTTTCTCTGAGACCATGCACCCACAGCCGGGAAAGAGAACTGATTCAAGCTGAACCAATCGTATCCTCTCTCCCAAGAATTTGGAATTGGGACTGAACTATGTGTGACTTGAAAGTGGAGGCTCAGAAGGTCCACATGCATGGAGAAGTGGAGAAAGTTTTGCAGTCAGGAAAAAAAAAGATCATGCATAGGAGGTGAGAGAGGGGGCAACAAGAGACAGAGAGACCTTTGGTCCTAGTTGTTGTCCCTGGATTCCATCCCTCAAGTCTCCAGGCCTGACCATTCTAGGAGATGGCTCTTGAGGTGAATAACCACCATTCTCCCACTACTTATTCCATATTCCTCTTATCCTCTGCCAGCATCAAGTTTGCACAGATTGGAGTCTGAGGTGGCATTCTTCATTGCACTGCCAGTTTTCCACTGACAGCACTATTGAGCAAGATCTGTAAGATTCATTTCAGTGAATCGCCTGGGTTTCACACAGCCCTTCGTGCCTCCACCGTGTAGCACAATTCAAGACCAGCCTTCCACGTCTAGTAGTGACTCTTCTCCCTTCCTATTGAATTAGTGGCACGAGGAATTCCAAAAGATCCGGGGGCAGTCTCAGCTTCCAATTCATTGGAATCATGATCTTTCTTCCTGGTGTATATGTTTCTTTCTTGGGCACTTGGACTTCTAAAAGGATTGAGGCCAAGATCACAGGGATGGGAAGTAAAAACCTTTCAGGTCAGTAATTAGATGTAATTGGGGATGCAGCACTCTCATCTCTACTGCATGGTTCCCAAACCCACACATTCTGACCGTGGAGGAGATGGCACCATATACTGACCTCTGGTTAAGGCATATAAAGCATCCATAGGACGATACCCGAACTTCCCCAAATGTCATCTTCAACTGGTACCATGACTAGTCTTTAGCAGGTCATTCCACCTATCAAGCCAACTGCTTCTGGGGAATGGAGCACATGGTAAGACCTGTGCAGTCTGTGGGCATGAGTCCATTACCCACTCCATTTATCAAAAAAATATATCTCCCTGTCAAAGCAATAGTATGTGGTTTTCTTATTGTGACGGATAAGACTATCCATAAGCCCACAAATGGGTGTACTGTCAGAAGCCCTGAGTTCGGCTAAGGTCAATCCACACCCCAAAATATGTGTATCTCACCATAAAGGTAAAGCACAGTTCCCTCCACAATACGGTATAATCAACCTGCCACCAAGTGGCTGGCAGGTTCCCCAGAGGAATATGTCACATTAGGGGCTTCATATCCTTACCTGCCCTGTGACTCCAAATGAGGGACTCTTTCAAAACCACCATAGAAGCCTTCTGATTCTCTACACCTGCTTCAATTGTATACTTAACAGTTTTCTTTCTTTTTTTCCCTAAATATGCTCACAAGGGCTGCAAGAAATCAGTTGACTCCAGAGGCTTTAGAATCACTATTGTTGTCACGGTGACTTAAATGTCACAGATAATGTGGTCTTCCAATGCCTTGCCCTCTACCTGCACTTCTTTCCTTGTTGCTACAGGTGATAATCTAAATAACTGTATTGACACTGCACACCACAGATCACTGTGTCCCACACACCCCCGGAAGAGGCTGTGCATGTACTCCTTGAATATGACCAAACCAATCCCAGAATCCAATTTTTAAAAACTTTTTATTTTGAAATAATTATAGATTCATAGGAGGTTGCAAAGAAATACACAGGGAAGTCCCATGCACATTTCCATCATCCTCTCCCAATGTTAATATCTAATACAACTATTTTACTGTGCCAGTTTGGCAGCTTTCGGTACCCCAGAAAAGCCATGTGTTCTAGTTTGCTAGCTGCTGGAATGCAATATACCAAAACGGAATGGCTTTTAAAAAGGGGGAATTTAATGAGTTGCTAGTTTACAGTTCTAAGGCCAAGAAAATGTCCCAATGAAAACAAGTCTATAGAAATGTCCAATCGAAGGCATCAAGGGAAAGATACCTTGGTTCAAGAAGGCCGATGAAGTTCAGGGTTTCTCTCTCAAGTGAGAAGGCACATGGCGAACACAGTCAGGGCTTCTCTCTCAGCTGGAAGGGCACATGACAAATACAGTGTCATCTGCTAGCTTTCTCTCTTGGCTTCCTATTTCATGAAGCTCCTCGGGAGGCATTTTCCTTCATTCCAAAGGTCACTGACTGGTGGATTCTCTGCTTCGTGGTGCTGCAACATTCTCTGCTCTCTCTGAATCTCTCATTCTCCAAAATGTTTCCTCTTTTATAGGACTTCAGAAACTAATCAAGACCCACTCAAATGGGTGGAGACATGTCATCCCCTAATTCAGTTTAACAACCACTCTTAACTAAATCACATAAACCAGGGAGATGATCTCATTACAGTTTCAAACATACAGTATTGAGTAGAGATTATTCTACCTTTATGAAATGGGATTTATATTAAAACATGGCTTTTCTTAGGGGGCATGCTTCCTTTCAAACCAGCACACCATGTTTTAATCCTGATTCAATCTTGTAGTGGTAATTTATTAGATTATCTCCATGGACATGTGACATGCCCAATTGTAGGTGTGAATTCTGATTACAGGAAGATGTGACTCCACCCAACCCATGTGTGTCTTGATTAGTTTACCGGAATCCTTTAAAAGAGGAAACATTTGGGACAGAGTCAGAAATGACATAGCCAACAGAAACTTCAGAGCAGTGCTGACACAGATGCCAACACTTAGAGAATAGAGACAGAGACGTCTGGAGATGCTTGGAGCCCAGTAGATGTCAACAAGAGAGGTTAAGCAAGCCAGAACCTGGAGAGAGCCCAGGGAAGCCAAGAGATGGAAGCGAGCCCCAGAGGAGCAAAGGGAGGAACCCCCACAGGAACAGAGGCTGAAAGCAATGGAGCCCAGGAGCAAGGGACCAGCAGATGCCAGCCCATGACTATCCAGCTGACAGAGGGGTTCCTGACCCATTGGCTTTCCTTGAATTTATGTATCTTTCCTGGGATGCCTTAGTTTGGATATTTTCATAGGCTTAGAATTGTAAACTTGAAACTTATTAAATTCCCTTTTTAAAAAGCCATTCCAGCTCTGGTATATCGCATTCCAGCAGCTTGCAAACTAAAACATATTTTGGTACCAGAGAAGTGGGATGCTGCAGCAGTTTGCAAATACCAAATATTTTGGAACTGCTTTTTACTTTTTTAAAAAAACTTTTTTTATTGGATAATATAACATATATACAATGCAAAGAAAGAAAAAAGTAATAGTTTTCAAAGCACTCTTCAACAAATGGTTACAGGACAGATCCCAGAGTTTGTCATGGGCTACCATACCATCATCTCAGATTTTTCCTTCTAGCTGCCCCAGAATATAGGAGGCTAGAAGGAATACTTTTTATTATCACAATTGACTTTTTTTCTTTTTTGTGAAAAATAACATATACAAAAAAGCAATAAATTTCAAAGCACAGCACAATAATTAGTTGTAGAACAGATTTTAGATTTTGGTATGGGTTATAATTCCACAATTTTAGGTTTTTAATTCTAGCTGCTCTAAGATACTGGAGACTAAAAAGAAATATCAATTTAATGATTCAGCAATCGTATTTGTTTCTTAAACCCTACCTTCTCTGTATAACTCCATCATCACCTTTGATCTTTCTATCCCACTCTTTAGGGGTATTTGGGCTATGGCTATTCTAACTTTGTCACATTGGAAAGGGCTGCCAATAATATGGGGACAAGAGATGAAACTAGCTTTTTTCTGGAGAGGTTGGGCCCTCTAGGTTTCAGGACTTATCTGGTCCAGGGACCCATCTGGAGGTTGTAGGTTTCTGGAAAGCTACCCTAGTGCATGGAACCTTTGTAGAATCTTAAATACTGCCCTAGGTGTTCTTTAGGATTGGCTGGAATGGTCCTGGTTGGGGGGTTGACAAGTTATCATAGGTAGCAATGTCTAACTGAAGCTTGTGTAAGAGTGACCTCCAGAGTAGCCTCTCAACTCTATTTGAAATCTCTTAGCCATTGATTCTTTATTAAGTTACACTTCTTTTCTCCCTTTTGGTCATGATGGAATTGTTGATCCCAGGGTGCCAGGGCCAGACTCATCCCTAGGAGTCATCTCCCACATCGCCAGGAAGATTTTCACCCCTGGATGTCATGATCCATGTAGGGGGGAGGGCAATGATTTCACTTTCAGAATTGGGCTTAGAGAGACTGAGGCCAAATCTGAGCAACATAAGAGGTCCTCCAGAAGTAACTCTTAGGAATGCCTATAGGTAGTCTAAGCTTCTCCACTACCTACATAAGCTTCAGAATAGTTAGCCTCAAGATCAAGGGCTTGGCCTATTGATTTGGGCGTCCCTAATGTTTGACACAGTATCAGGGGATTCCCTGATGGTAAAGTTTAATAGTTCCACATTTTTACTCCCATCCTTCAAGGGACTTTGCCAATACTTATTTTTTTTCTTACACACAAATATTGATATTTAATGTAGAGATAGTAGCAACCCGAACCAAGCTTGAGCTGGGGACAATGGCTGGAGTCTCTCCAATGGCACTTTTCTTAGATCTGGGGCCATGCTGAGGTATCTGCCCAAAGGTCAAGTTTAAAAGGAGAAACCCAGCTACTGTTGCCACTCCCTCAAACCAGGAGTCCGCCGTCTCGGTAGGGAAGTGAGCAGGTGAGGTGTGGGTGGGCTGAGGCAGGTACTGGTCTTGGTGAAGACCAGAGAAATGTCTTGCTCTTGCTTTGGAGTGCCAATAATTTTTGATTATCTGCTTAATATACTCTAGGATGCATCCAGGCATTACCTTAAACTGTATGAGATGAAAGACCCTCATCCTTAATCTGGGCTCCCTGTGACTCAATTGTTCAAATGAGCTATCCAGACAGGTTGAGTTAGAGTATGTGCTTCAGAAAATTTAGGTTCCAGAAAAATAAACCTTTCTTACTTTGGTCTAAAAGACAAGGTGTGGTTCTAAAATATAGACAATGTCTTCCTTACCCCTGTGCTCTGAATTACCTTAATTCCGACATGATCGGCTTCATTCTTATCTCTAAATACCAGGTTATACATATATAAAACAGCTTTTCAAAATCCAGAATAATTACCACTCTGGACTAAATGAGTCTACTATAAGAGCTTACAATCTAGGCCCCTGTTTTCTTCTAAGCATTTTCAAAAAGAGACCATGCAATAATTGCTCTTCCATTTCTGGCTTATTTTGTCTCACCCAACGTCCCACATGTTCATTCATATCATTTCATGCCTCACGACTTCATTCCTTTTTGTATCAGCACAATACTTGATCAAATGTATACACCATTATTTGCCAATTTACTTCTGAGTCAGTGCATCCTTCAGTCACTTGCATTCGTTAGGCATCACATACAATGCCCAAAGCCCAAAGTTCATCAACATTTTCAATTTTAGCTAATTTCATTGTTGGAACAGCTTTTTAAATGGATAAGGGGAAGATTCTGGAAGAGTTGTGAAGATTGTGATAGAGAAGGCCTAGAATGCTTTGAAGAGACTGCTGGTAGAAATATGGACTCTAAAGATATGAGGTTTTAGGCAGAAATGATGAATGTGTCTTTGCAAATTGGAAGGAAGGCATTCTTTGTGGATGGAAGGCAGAATTTAAGAATAATGAACTTGCATATTCAGCAGAAGAAATTTCTAAACTAAATGTGGAAAATGCAGTCTGGCTGCCCCTTGCAGCTTATAGTAAAATGTGAGAGGAAAGAGATAAGTTGAGAATTGAACTTTTGGGTATAAAGAAAACAAAAATTGATAGTCTGGAAAATTCTGGGCTTCCAGAAAGTGAGACCCCAGTGAATAGGGCCTCATGTGAGGATTTAAGCAAACATGGAAGCTGTCAGCCATTACAGAAAAAGCCAGGATTGGAGATCGATTTATCCAGAAAGGATTTGTGGAACATCCTGTCTGATGGTTATGATCCAGTATTCTGTATAGAAAACCAATAAAAGTGTTGTGGGAGCTGTATAAACAGAATCATTGCCAGTCTGGACTAAAAGGGACAGAAAAGGGACAAATTGAAGGGAAAATGGCTTCAGAGGTGGAACCACGGAAGCGGAGGTCTGGAGCCAAGAAACCTCGGGCCAGGAGAGGGCACCCATCCATACATATGGAAAGCAGAGAGGGGTCTTCCACTTCATTGCTCAGGAAGCACAATGGATCTCTGCCACCTCAGGCCTCAGGGAGGGTGCAGCACATAAACCAGGGATTGGGGAGAGCCTGGCTGCCACCCCATTATTCTGGAGGGGTTGAGCATGTGCCCTGGAGATGGCAGAAACCCCAGGTGGTACTCCAATATATGGAGAGGGTGGAGCCAAGAAAAAGGTGGTCCCCCAAACGAACTCCAGTGTTGCAACACACCCCAGCATTTGGAGAGAGCAAGGCCACTGTGTAGGCCCTTGGAAAGTGTGGGACTGCTGCTCTCTAAAGTCCTGAGGATAAACGACTCTCATACTTTGAAATCTAATGGAATTTGCCCTGCAGGTCTTCAGAACTGTTTGGATGAAGTGACCCCTGTTTACTTTTGGATTTCTCCCTATGGCAATGGAATTCTGTATCCTATGACCATCCCTCCTTTGTATATTGGCAGGAGATAACTTATTCTGAGTTTCACAGGTCCAGATTCAGAGGAGAATTTTTTTGTCTTAGGACAAACCATGCCTTTAACAGACTTTGATGAGATTTGGCACTGGCTTTGACCTTGTATTGTATTTGTATTGTTACTGAAATTGTTTAAGGCTTTTGTGATCTTGTGATGGAGGGAATGCATTTTGCATATGGGAAAACATGTCTTTTTGGGGGGGGGTCCAGAGGATGGAATGTACCGGTTTGAAAGTATTGTGTACCCCAGAAAAGCCATGTTATAATCCTGATTCAATCTTGCAGAGACAGCCATTTCTTTTAATACTGATTCAATATTGTAGGTGGAAACTTTTGATTAAATTATCTCCATGGACATGTAATGTGCCCAATTATGGTGTGAATTTTTGATTACATGGAGCTGTGACTCCACCCATTCCAGGTGTGTCTTGATGAGTTTATTGGAATCCTTTAAAAGAGGAAACATTTGGGAGAGAGCCAGAAGTGACAGCTGACAGAAACTTCAGAGCAGAGCTGAACAGATACCATCACTTGGAGAAGAGAGACACAGATGTTTGGAGATGCTTGGAGCTCAGCAGATAGAGCCAAGAGGAATTAAGAAAGCCAGAACCTACAGAGAGCCAAGGGAAGCCAAGAGATGAAAGCCAGAGAAGCAAAGTGAGGAACCCCCACTGGAACAGAGGCTGAAAGCAATGGGAGCCCAGGAGCAGGGAACCAGTAGATGCCAGCCATGTGATTACCCAGCTGACAGAAGTGTTCCTGACCCATCGGTCTTCCTTGAATTTAGGTATCTTTTCCTGGAGGCCTTAGTTAGGCTTAGAACTGTAAACTTGTAACATTAAATTTCCCTTTTTAAAAGCAGTTCCAGTTCTGGTATATCACATTCCAGCAGCTTGTAAACTAATACAAGTACAATTTCAAAATGAACAAATGGCATTGGTACAATCCACTGGGCTTTTTTAGATTTCATTAGTTGTGCATGCACTCATTTGTGTATAGCTTTATGTAATTTTATGTGTAGCCTTGCATAATCACCACCACGATCAGGAGCCTCAATTGTACTATCACAAAACTCATTCTTACAATCATTCCCATCCTCTTCCCCACTAATCCTTAGCAAACATTAATCTGTCCTCCATCCCTATATTTCATGAGTATTACATAAATGGAATCATGTAGTACGCATCTTTTTGAAATTGCCTTTTATTTCACCAAGCATCAATAGCATACTTTCCTTGGCGTTCTTCCCAGCTGTATGTATCAACAGTCTGTTCCTCCTTATTGCTCAACAGTATTTCATGGTATGGGTGTACCACTGTTTATTTAACCATTCACCCATTGAGTGTCATACAGGTAGTAATCAGTTTGGGGCTCTTATGAATAAAAGCTGCTATAGACATTACGGTACAAGTTTCTGCATGAAAATAAGTCTTCATCTGTCTGGAATAAAAGCCCATGAGTGCAATGCTGGGTGATATGGTAAGTCCATTTTTTCGTTTTGAAAGGAACTGCCAAACTACTTTCCAATGCCATTTTACATTCCCATTAGCAACGGATGAGTGATCTAGTCCTCTAGTCTCTTTGCATCCTTGTCAGCATTTAGTGTTAACACTGCTTTTCATTTTAGCTAATCTGATGTGTGTAGAGATATCTCATTGTGCTTTTAATTTGCATTTCCCTAACAGCTAATGAGGTTGAGCATCTTTTCATGAGTTTGTCATCTGTATATCCTCTCTGATAAAATGTCCCACATCTGGTTTTCTAATTGGTTTGCTGTTTTTTTGTTTTTTTTTTTAAGTTTTGAGATTCCTTTATGTATTCTAGGTATAAGGCCTTTATTGGATGTTATTGCAAATATATTCTCCTAGTCTATAATTTGTCCTTTCATTTCATCCTTTTAGCCAGGTCTTTCAGAGTGAGTTTTAACTTTTTTTCTATTTACTTATTTTTTACCCTTATTTACTTTTACTCATCTGTTCATACCTTGGATAAAAAGAGCACCAGACACAAGGTTTTCACAATCACACAATCACATTGCAAAAGCTATATAGTTAAACAGTCTTCTTCAAGAATCAAGGTTATTGGAACACAGTTCAACATTTTCAGGTACTTCCCTCTAGCCACTCCAATAAAACATAAACTAAAAAGAGATATCTATCTATTGCATAAGAATAACCTCCAGGATAACCTCTTGACTTTGTTTTAAATCTCACAGCCACTGAGACTTTATTTTGTCTCACTTCTCTCTTTCCTTTTGGTCAAGAAGGCTTTCTCATTCCCATGATGCTTGGTCTTGGCTCATCCCTGAGAGTCAAGTCCCACACTGTCAATATTTATAACCCGGGGAGTTGTGTCCAACATAGCAGGGAGGGTAGTGAGTTCACCTGCCAAGCTGGCTTAGACAGAGAGGCCACATCTGAGCAACAAGAGGTTCTCTGGGGGCGACTCTTAGACATAATTATCAGTAGGCTTAGCTTCTCCTTCGCAGGAATAGGGGCAAGCCCCAAGATTCAGGGCTTAGCCTATTGAACTGGTTGTCCCCACTGCCTGTGAGAATATTAGGAATTCCCCAGATGGGGAAGTTGAATATTTCTTCTTTTCTTCCCAGTCCTCCAATGGTACTTTACAAATACTTTTTTATTCTCTGCCTGTGGCAGTTTGAATCTGTTGTGTACCCCAGAAAAACCAGGATCTTTAATCCTCATTCAATGTTGTTGGGTGGGATCTTTCTGATGTGACCCACCACCCTTGATTAGATGGTGTTCTAGTTTGCAAGCTGCCAGAATGTGATATACCAGAAATGGAACAGCTTTTAAAAAGGGGAATTTATTAAGTTGCAAGTTTACATAATCTAAGGCTGTGAAAATGTCCAAATTAAAGCAAACCCATAGAAATGTCCAATCTAAGGCATCCAGGGAAAGATATCTTGGTTCAAAAAGGCCGAAGATGTTCAGGGTTTCTCTTTCAATAGGAAAGGCACATGGCAAACATGGCGATAACTACTAGCTCTCTTTAGGCTTCTTGTTTCATGAAGCTCCCCTGGGGTGTTCTCCTTCTTCATCTCCAAAGGCATCTGGCTGAGTGGGCTCTAAAGCCTTTCCCAAAAATGGTTCCCTCTAGTCAAAAGTTAACACCCCAAAGTGGGTGGGTCACATTTTCCATGTAAACAATCATAAAGCTCATGCAGCAACAATGAATGAGGAATACAGAACTTGGCTTTTCTAGGGTACACAAGATTCAAATCAGCACAGATGGTTTCCATGGAGATGTACCTCCACTCCACTCAAGGTGGAGTTGCTTACTGGAGCCTTTTATGAGGGAACCATTTTGGAAAGAGCAGACAGAATCAACAGAACCAACAGAGCCCACACAGCCAGAGACTTTTGGAGATGCATAAGGAAAATAAGGAAAATGTCTCCAGGGAAGCAGATGTCACCATGTGCCCTCCCAGCTGAGAGAGAAATCTCGAATTTGATTGGCCATTTCTTTGGAGTTAAAGTATCTTTCTCTGCAAGCCTTAATTTGGACATTTTCACAGCCTCAGAACTGTAAATATGGAACTTAATAAATTCACTTTTTAAGAGCCATTCTATTTCTGGTATATTGCATTCCAACAGTTTATGAACTAAAACACTGGTCAAATTACTCTGGGATATATCAGAGCATCATACTAACTCGTACAAACCAACAAGAGCTAATGCCCTATTCAAGATTCCATGTCATTGCGGTGTTGAAGTAAACTGACCATACAAGTTAAATTAGATGATGTGCTACCCAAAATATAAATTTTGCACTAAATAAACATCTCTCCCTTTGGTCTTGCACAGAGGCTGAAGTTTGAAAATATGGGCCATATCATCCTTCACCCAATATTCTGAGTTACCTTAGCCCTATCCAGATTAGCTTCATTCATATCTCTAGACAACAGCCTGATCACTTCAGCTTTTTAAACAGTTGTTGAATGAGGTAATGCTGACTTTCACAACTTCAGCACTCTAACTCTGAGTCTCAGGTGTCACTCAAAACCCAGTCTCAGGGAATTACCAGTTTATACACAAAGAGCTAAGATATTTAGAAATATCTTGAAACGCCTAAATACATGTGACTGCTTTAAAAGCTTACAATCTAGGACCTTTATAATAGGTCCCTATCCAATAACCTATGCTCTCGTCTTCAATTCTCTGAGATTGTATATTATAATCATGAGGCATGATAACTTTGTTTTTTGTTCCTGACATTTCATTCAACATACTGTCCTTCAGGTTTATTTACCTAGTTGCATATGTGTGCAAGTTCTAATTTTGATGAGATCCAATTGATCTATTTTTTTTTTCCTTTTATGGGCTGTGCTTTTGGTGTCATCTAAGAACTCTTTGCCTTGTGCTAGATCTTAAGATTTTGCCTTCTGTTCTTTTCTAAGTTTTAGTTTTACATTTAAATTCTCGATCCATCTGAATTTTTGTGTAAAGCATGAGGTTTAGATTGAGGTTTCCTTTTTTTGCTGATGGAATCCAATTGCTCCAGTACCATTTAGTGAAAAGGATATTCCTCCTCCAAGGAATAATTTTTATTCCTTGTAAAATATTAATTAGGTATATTTGTGTTGATCTGCCTCCGAGCTTTCTCTTCTGTTCCACTATCTATGGAACAGTTTTTCCCTCTGCCAGTCCTCCACACCATCTTGATTACTGCAGCTATACAGTAAACCTCAAGACGAGAAGCAATTCTTCCCCCTTTATTTTTCTCAAAATTGTTTTGGTCTATTCTTTCCCTTCCATATAAACTGTAGAGTAAGCTTGTCTGTCTAAAAAAGTTGCTGGAATTTAATAGGAATTGTATTAAACCATGGAACAATTTAGGAAGTATTGACAAACTTTACTATGTTGCGTCTTTTAATCCATGAACATGTTATATCTCTCCATTGATTTAGGTCTTCTTTTTTTTACTTCTTTTATTACTTTTATCAGCAGTTTATAATTTTCATCATACAGATCTGACACATTTTGGTAAATTCATACCTAAGAATCTAATTTCCTTTGGAGCAACTGCAAATAGTATTGCATTTTTTTGTTTTTTGTGTTGTCAATACCTAGAAAATGCAAATGTTTATGTCAAATCATGCAAACTTACTCAACTTATTATTCTAGCTTTTTTTTTTTGCATATTCCTTGCAGTTTACTATGTAGATAATCGTATTGTCTGCAAATAGTTTAGTTTCTTTCCTATCTGTATGCCTCATTTCTTTTCCTTTCTTGACTGAAGTGGCTAGAACTTTCAGCATTAACGTTGAATAGCAATGGTGAGAATGGACACCCCACCCCTTTCTTGTCCTTTATTTTAGAGAACTAAATTTCAGAAAAGCAAATCCTTCATCTCCAAGGTTTAGTATCTGCCTGGAATATAAAGATGCTGCTGAGGATGCTAACCAATTGACTTCAGTTTACACTGAATTTACCCACCATCTTAATCGTGTTGTTTATTGTCACTTAATAATATTTAGTAGGGTACAAGTCTATAATCTATTTGTCCTCTTTATCTTTTATTCCCCCTTTACTGTCTTTTCTTAAGACTAATTTTCAGTATTCCATTTTATCTCCTCTATTGGCTTTTTACCTATACCAATCTTTATCATTATTTTAGTAGTAGCGATTGCATTTACTCTTAATTTATTACAGTCTACCTTGAGTTTTTATACCACTTCACAAATAGTCCTATATTTTGATTTTTTATATTGATGGATTCCTGGTATCTTTACCATTCAGCTAAAATCTACCACAAATTAAGTTGTCAAAAGATTTTTATGCTCACATTTTTATGGAAGGCCTTCAAAAGGAAAGAAACATAAACATACATACACACACAATATCAACACACTTAGCCTACATGTTTTGCTGATGACTTGTAGGCCTCAAAGCAGAATAAAACAGGAAAGAGTCAATCATATAGCACCCTACTCCCCTTTTTCATGGACTCTGTGGTACAGACTATAACATCATCCCTTTCCTTTCTTTTTAAATCTTTAAAAGTGATCCTATAAAAATGACCCTTTGGGGGAAAAAAAAAAACCTACGGTTTTACCAAAAACTACACTTGCCTCAGCTCATGGAATTTATTGTAATTTAATATTAAAAAGTTTTGATGACAGCATCTAGCAAATCCCTGACTCCTAGAATTACAAAAGATTCTAATATTTCCTGGCTCTCCTCTAGCTTCAACATCAGTTCTTGTCATCATTGGTTCCCTTGTAGATTAGTGATCATTAAGATACAAAGTATTAAAATCTGATTACCCCGTGGATATGAATACATACATGTATCTTGTATTTTTAAAAATAATATATTACAAAATTAACAAGGTTACTTATACAAGGGAGGGAGGCAATAGGATAGAGAGTGATAAAAGCTAGACTTCTTTGAATTTATCCTGTTTTATAGATTTAACCTCAGAACCACCTTAAAAATGTTTATAAAAGCAAAGTATTTTAGTTTTAATTAACACAAAATTAAATTTAAAAAAATTCCTAAAAATCAACAAAAATGGAACGAACCTAAATGTGAATCCAGATGGTAGCATAGCTACTAAAAGAACTATCCCAAGTGACTTGAAAACCCTATAATTCAAATGTAAATCCCCACTGGGATAAGCCCTAAGGATAAAACAAAAGCAAAACTGGAAAAACAAAAATTAACTGTTTTCAATAATTACATGTTGGTTGTGGTCTTGATACTATTATTCTGACAGTGTTGTTTGTAAGGTGAGATAAAATTAAGCATCTTAGTGACAGTTTAAGTCTATCACCCTGGTGTGCCTGAACACCCCTAAAAGTGCACATTTTCATTAGAGAAATGCTTGATTTTGGGTCTGGGGCAGGAAGTTCAAGAAAAGCTGGTAATATTTTGACATAGCATGGAAGCTATGAAAACTACTAGTGTCATGTTAAAAGGATTCAGGAGTCAAATCAAATGAACATAGGTAGGACAATGTGAGCATCCATAAAGCTACTACTGCAAAAGTTTGAAACATCAAATATGTGAAAATTCATAAGTTCATATTAATATCTTTAAAAAAATTGATCACAGTTGGGCAGTGCCAAAAACCAGCTCATTTGAAAAAGAAATCAGTAAATAAAGAAAAAGCACCAAATATTTATCATGTCTTTATACTGAATAATCAAACAGCAGATGAGAAGTTCCTCTCTTTTGAAAAGCATCCCAGTTTATACATGTAGAAAACACAGAATTTAAATATCACCATTTTGCAATCCTTAATGAATAAATGGACCTAGGATTTAAACATCAACAGCTACTAAATTCCCAAAGAAAGCAATCAGACATTTAGTGCCTCCTGTATAGGAAGCCCACATTACCACTTACACGAAGGGTGTCAAAAGGAAGAAAAAAGAACACAAATCTGATCAAGTATCTATTTACCTACCAATTTACAAGTTAGACAAAGATAGAGGACCACGTTAAAACACTAGACAGTTGTGATCAACAAAATCCAGACTGTGGGAAACCCTACAGCAGTCCTTCTCAAGCTATTTCTGATGGATTTTTTTTTCTTTTCTTATTTCCAGTTCATCACAGACTAAAACTTTCATAAAATACAATAAAATAAAATACAAAAACTACAAACCCCAATTTTAAAAATTGAATTTAACAGACAAGTAGAACATAAAACCACTACGTCAAACTGCAAAAGTTTCTAAACATTCAATTTCTGTACTTAAGTTGTCACAAACTGGCATCTTAGTGGATCCATGCTGGGTCCAAAGACCATATTTTGAGCGGCACTACCTTACACAATGACCTAGTTTCTTCACCAAATAAACTGTAAGCAAGAGAGAAATGGGGAAAGAAGGGAGGGAGAGGGAGGGGGTGGGGGATGGTAGAAAAGCGGGAGAAAATGTATAGATCAAAAGTAATTTGAAAAACCTTTCAGCAAGTTGCAATGTATGAACCTTATCTGCATGCATCCTGATTCAAAGTAAAATGGAGCAAAAACCGTTCATGAGACAGCTGAAAAATCTGAACTGGATTTTCATTTAAATGAGGAAGATATTAAGATACTGGCTAGGTGAAAAAAAATTATTACTTTTAGAAATACATAATGAAATATGTATTTAGAAATACATAATGAAATTTCAGACCTCATACATAATAGTATGAGGTCTGAAATTTACTTTAAAATGAGAGGAAGAAGTGCTATTATGATCGGTCTTAAACTTTTAACTTGAAACAAGATAGTATATGAGCATAAATTATCCCATTCTGTCTACTTTTTAGCATGCCTCATATTTCCCATAAGTACAAAATATCAAGATAAAATTTAAAGTTTTAAAAACCCAATTCCCATGATTTTTTTTTCCTAAAGAATTGAAAATGAACAATTCTGGGGAGGCAATTACCACGGCATTCTGTGACAAAAGCCAAGTTATGAGGAAGGAAGTAAGCCTTCCTTATAGGGGTTGATGCAACATAATTTTTAAACAGGTCATGTTGAAAACAATTTTTCCTTGTTCTAATGTCTAGATGATGAAATGGTAGAAATTTATTCCAAATTATACCCCTCAACCAACTAATAAGAAACTACTATATATGATGTCCTCATGTGGGTGGTATGGATAAAGATGTTTCAAGGTATTCTGAAAAAGTCAAGAGCAAGTCTAAAATTATATGCAAAAAGTATCTATTTTAGAAAACCTCACATATCTTAAACAAGTCCAAGAAAAGGAAGGTTCTTCAAAAGTAAGATTCTTACCCTTGACTGTGCTGCCTTAGCTTGTTGGCACCACATCCTCTGGTCTTTTAATGGCTCTTTTCTCTCATTACCTTAATTCATCAGTTTTTAATTACAGCAGACTCTTGGTACTCACAAACCAACGACCATCTCCACCCTCACTTTCCTTGACTAGGACATGTAGTATTTTCAAATTTTGTTCAGGCTGCTGCTAAAACTGAAATGAAGTACAGTAAGGTTGATGAACAGTAACAAAAGTTGGAGCTTTCTGATCTTCACTTCTTGCTGACTGTGAGGTAACTCTTGTGCTGTGATGGGAGAAAGACATCTAGAAAAGTAACTATTTCACGTCGAAGCCTAGGAGTTGCTTCCAGAAAGCCTTTTTGTTGCTCAGATGTGGCTTCTCCCTCTCTAAGCCCAACACTGCAAGGAAAATTGTTGCTCTCCCCACTACGTGGTACAAATCACCCAGGAGTGAAACTCACCCTGGCAACGTGGGGCAGTACTCCTGGGGATGAGTCTGGCCCTGGCCATTGAGGGATCAACAATGCCTTCCTGACGGAAAAGAAGTGTAATAAATAAGACATCAGTGGCCAAGAGAGGTCAAATGGAGTCAAGAGGCTATGCTGGAGGTGACTCTTATGCAAGCTTCAGTTAGATATTGCTGCCATGGTTTGCTAAACCCCAATTAACATCACTTCCGTTGATTCTTACCAGGGCTTGAACTGAGACACTATAAAGGTTTCACACATGAAGTTTGCCTTCCTGTAACATAATTCCCGGAGGTTTCCTAGGTCAGATAAATTCTGAAAAACTCAGAGGGGCCAGCCTCTCCAAGATTAACAATTAATTTTGATTTCATTTCCCTATCCTTCAGTGTAGACACCTCTTCTCAACATGAAAAAGTGAGAATGGGCATTGCCCAAGGATCCCTATACACTGGGGGTGGGGGGGGAGGATTCAGGAAAAGGAGAAGGTTTAACAGAATGGGATTTAACTGGTGAGAGTGACTGCTGAATCACTAGGTTAATATATTTCTTCTAGCCTCCAGTGTTTTGGAGCAGCTTGAAGGAAAAATCTGAGATGGTGGAATGGTAGCCCACGACAAACTCTGGAATCTGGTCTGTAACTGCTTGTTGAAGTGTGCTCTGAAAACTACTGCTTTTTTCTTTGTTTTGCATATATGTTTTATATATATATATATACATACATACATATATACATATTTTTTACATAGGCAGGCACAAGGAATTGAACCTAGGTCTCCTGCATGGTAGGTGAGAACTCTGCCTGCTGAGCCACCGTGACCCGCCTATATGTTATATTTAAAAAATTTTTAAAGTAATTATTTTTAGTTTTTCTCCACTCACTCTTTCCGTTATCAATTGATGTGCTCTAACCTTGGAGAAATTGTGAGATCAGATACTGAAACAATACAGTCAGCAGGCTTTTGTCTGAAGCATGGCCTACACTAAAACCATTCAGTTCAGGGCTGTATCTAGCATCTACTAACAATCCACTGGATTACTTTTTTTTGTATGTTTACAACTTCTTACAAATATATTATATAATAACTCAAATGACTTAAGAAACTCTGTGGAGCTACAGGAAGTGAAGGATGCTCTATAATTTCAAGCTAATACAAATCACTTGCTAAGTGCTACTTAAATGTGTCCTGGGAGAAATATAAGGTATTGCCAAAAGCAGAAAAAATATCTTCCTGACCTTAAAAGCATCAACTATAGTTTTACTCAAACCAATCTGGGCCAAACATGCTATAATCTAATTTTACTCAGAAAAACTGAGATTTAAAAACCGTTCACCATATATGGATGAGTATAGCACAGAAGAAACACTGTCATGCTATGAATTTCAGTAATACAGGGAAAATTTCAAAACACCCCAAACCACAAGGGATGTAAGAGAAGGATCTTTTCACAATCATAGACAAGTGAATCTTTTAAAAAAATCAACCACAAACACAAGATGGTATTTTAAATATACAGTAGGAACATTTATTTTAACACTTCTAAAAGATATTTCTCCATGCCTGATGATTTGATATAAAAATCAAACCCATCATACTTTCCCCATCAGTCTCTCTACATCAAGGGCAATCAGAAATTTATACAACATGAATATTTGCTTCTGAAACAAAAAGGTACAAATTAAGTGATAACAAAATACACATATCAACTGGACCCTAAATGAAATTCTAATGAATTCTTTCCCCTTTCCTCCAATCACCTAGAGCTTCTTTCTTCAGCCTCAGTCTGTTCCTTTTCCTTTTTTTGCTTGGCCATGAACTTCTGTTAAAAGCAATTTGCAATACAAAATATTTATCAGATGCTGTTTTGCTGTGTATGCACACAAATCTAATGTATTTCACTGTATTTACAATTTAAAAGAGCCTAGCCCTACAAAATAAAGATTAGAAACACAGTGCTTTTATAATAACATTCCTTCCGTTTACTCATCAGTTATCAATATTTGTGATATAGCCAGCCTTATATTTAGGGATTCAGTGGTCAACAAGATAGATAATGCCCTTTACTGCATGGAACTTACACTCTAGTGGGGAAAGGGAAATAGTAAAGAGTAATTTAGAATAAATTTATACAGATAAATTAGTTAATAAGTTTATCTATGTTTTAATAATTGTTTATTTTTATAATACATTTATTTTATATCTATTAATACATCTATTTCTCATTTAATCTTTCTATTAATAAAGAAGAAAGATAATTTACAGTGGTGGTAAGCACTATCAGGTACAATTAGGTAACTGACTCAGGTTCACCCTTGAGGTGGGCTGGATTATACTACTTTAGCTGGGTCTTTCTCAGGCAAAGGACTATCCAGGGAGCTGATATTTGAGTCCTAAAGTCATGCAAGTGGTATAGGGAGGGGGTAAAGGGACAGCAATATAAAGATGCAGAGCCAGCAAGGGGCCTTTTTGTATAAGAAAAATAGAATAAAAAGAGCCAGAAAAGTTGGAACAGAGTGAACAATGAAAAAAGTGTGATCAAAAAAGTATACGGGGATCTGATCATGTAGAGGCCTTACAGACCCATGAGAAGTAGTTTCAATATTATTCTTAGTGCAATATGAAGCCATGGAAAGATTTTCAATAGAAAAATGGCATGATAAACTAAGTTGACAGCAAAGATAGCATAGAATAATATTTTAAGGGTTTTGACTAAAACAGAGCTGGGTTCAAATCTTAGCTTTGCCATTAGCTAGCTCTAAGACCTTGGGTTTAATTATTTAACCTCTTTAAGCCTATTTCATAATCATTAAAACTTGAATGATAGGTGTGCAAGAGTAGTTTAGTGGTAGAAATCTCGCCTTCTGTGCAGGAGACTTGGGTTCAATTCCCGGCCCAAGCACTTCCCAAAAACAAACAAGCAAACACACAAACAAAAAATTAAAAAGAAAAAAAAACTGGAAGCATAGCATTGTTTTCATCAGAGCAATAGGAGTATTAAAAAAGCCTGCATCATATAACATTAATAAATGTTAAATGAATGCCTGTACCATCAATTCAATGGTGAGGACACGCAAAACAACTTTCAAACATTTGGGAGGGAGTCAGAATCATTGCTTCAACTGAGGCTAATAATGATTCTTGAGAGTAGCACTTCCCAAAGATATGTAACTAATGAAGGGGTTTTGTGATCAAATCAGTTTAGGAAATGGGTAAATAAATTTAAGCAGGATTATTTCTGACTAGACATTTCAGAAATTTTAATACACTAAGGTGTACATGACTGTACGGCATCATAATAAGCAGATTCCCCTAATTTAATGGAGTGTCACAAGGCACTCATGAGCTATAGAATTTATTCTCGCAAATTCTATTCCTGGCGAAGTATAGTGAAAGAGAAAAATAGGATTTTGGACTTAAAAGAAATAAACTGGCATAAACATTCAAAAGTTCTCCCAAAGGGAAACAATGTTAAGTAGTTCAGTTACATGACAATAACACAGCTAAAGACTTTAAGAAGAGTTAAGAATAAAAAACTATTTACCTCTGTATTTTGCTTATGACGTGTACTCTTGCAGTGATTTGTCATTGCTTTTTCACCTGAGTAGAAGAGGGAACAAATAGGACAGAAGAATCCAGCCTTCGGTACAAGAAAATCTAAATCTAGAGGACAGAAAGAGAGAGGGAAGATAAAGGAGGAAAAATAACAATAATTTATCCTTAGTTGTGCTGTAATCAATTTAGCTAAACATAACAAGAGCAATAAAGCCTTTAACTATCAAACAGGTCTTTATTTTTTAACAAATTCTACAATATTCCACAGCCTACAGGGAATGTCAGAATGCCAAGTTGAACAGGATCCCATGGAAAATCTTTAAAAAACAAAGAACTGTTGAGTTATCATTCAGAATACCAATTCACAGAATCTGATAAAAAGTCTTTGAAATAAACCTCTTATGAATCCCCTATTACAATAAATCAGGGGAAAGAGGCAAAATGATGGGCAATTGCCTGCTTAAAGATATACCGACTATACAAATAAAGTCCCTTTCAGCTCTCCTTAGCAGGCCTTGAAGAAAGTTTGTCTGTTAAGGTTTTCAGCATGTTCTGCTCAGCCAAGGTGTTTCTACATGGGCCAGTGTAACTCCATTCTCACCAGAGCAGCAAGGAAAGCACCAGGAATAGAAGATGAAACATACACCACACCTCAAGAGCGTAATAAAAATAATCTTGCCAAGTTAAAAAAAAAAAAAAAAAAAAAAAAAAAGTCCTAAAAAGCTGTCTTCAGAAATGCCAATGTGTAAAATTTGTTCATTTCTACTCTATAATAAATAATCACCAAGGTTATTTATTCATTTAAACAACGGAACACTTTTTATGGTGTTTAACATATATTTCATAGGGTTAAGGGAAAAATGTCATTTCCGCTTTACCTTCAGGGACATCAGGTGCATCTGATATGTCTAAAGAAGACTCTTCTATCTTCTTGCGCTTTCTTTCTGGTTCTGAATCTTTTAATCCAGACTCGTCATCAACTAGTTATGAAATATTTCCAGGAAAAAAAAGTTACTCAAAATAGAGTCACAAGCTATATGAAACTAACATCAGATAATCCTTTGTCTTCAAAAGCTAATTTAAAACTCATCATCTCTCTAAAGAAATTTTCCTTAGTTAATCTCACCTTCATATAATATGTCCAAGATTCTTTGATGCGAGGAAAAGATCGGTAAATCTGCTTGGCTTTATTAAATGGATTTAGGAGTAGACAGCTAAGGTTAGTAGTGTATTTTATTTCTATATTGTTTCGGAAAGAATTGAAAAGGTTAACAAATAGTTTAAATTTAATAATTACTGGTAAGAATTAATCTGTGTTTGGAAAGTATTGGGTTGAGGGGAAAGTATGGATTAAGGGGCAAGGGATGCAAGCAGAGAATAATTCTGATGCCTTGAAATTGTCCATAAAACCTGGGAAAACTGACTACCTAAGAGTTACTAAGATAGAATTACAAATAAAATTACAAATCTATAATGCCCAGCAAAGTGAGTAACACATAAGAAGCATTCAATGCTAGAAGACTCCAGAGAATACGATCTTGGGGGAAGATAAAAATGGAAATTGATCCCAAGCAATTCTGGTTACTCTCAGTAACTGAAATACATCATTGTTGCATAGTACCTGACAGATATTTTTCACATATTTATCATTCATTTAGCTTTCATCTTGTGTGACAGGCAGATCAAAGGAACGTTATCCTATTTCTGCACAGATGGGAAAGCAAAACCCAGAGAGGTAATAAACTGATTTGCCCGAGGTAGCATAGCTAGTGACGAGGTCAGAATCAGAACTTTTAAGTTCAGTGTTCCCTCCAAGTTTAAACTGCTCTTTACCAAGTCTGAGGTAAAGCTAGAAACTTTGAAATCATCAATCATTCTTCTTATCCCACTGGTAAAATAAATAGTAAATACATCAACTTTTCTATATTATTCAGTTGAGATGAGGCAGTTCTAAGCAAGGTGGTAGGTGAATAAGAGAAATTTCCAAAAATAATTTCATGAAATCATATTAGGAGCTATTATTCAAATTATTAAATTAACTCTGACTTGGTATCAAGGAGTGGTTATGAAGAAGAACAGACAAAGAAGGAAAAGTACCTATTTCTTCTTAAGGGAGAGAGTCTTAAGAAAGAGGGTGTGATCAATATTAAAAAATGAAGCAGAGAGTCAAATAAGACTGTATCAAGAGGGAAAAACTTCTAAAAAAATAAAGTTTGACAAGAAGCTAATGGGGGTTTCTTTATGAAGATCAATTTCAGGAAGATGGTAGAAGAAAACAAAACACATCCAGTTGAATAAGAGATGAAGAAGTGAATATAGGTGATTCACTCTAGAAGCTTTGTTCTGAAAGGAAAGAGAAAGATCCAAAGGTCAAGGGCTTATTTTTTTTTAATGGGAAAGACTTGAATATATCTTATGTGAGAGGAGCCAATATAGATAAAATACAAGACAGTAAGATCCTCTATTTGCTCTGGTAAAAAGAAATGAAAGCAAGGTCACCCAGTGATACAGAATGGGAAAAAGCCTTATATTACACTTGCTTAGGAAATGGGAAGAAAAGAGACCGATGGTAGACTGTAGGCACTGAGGGCGCAGCTGAGGTCAGACAACAAACTTCTTGGCCTGAATCATGGTTGATAGTTTTTTTTTTCAAAGAAGGTAGGATAGAAAAGCAAAAGGGCAAGGAGGGTGCTACCAAGAAAACAGTGAAAGAAGTACATTAGTGCTGTTCAACTTATATAGGTAGTTGATTTTTTACTTTTCTGAGTCAATAAACTCCTTGAGATCTGGCATTGTGTGCTTTTCTTTTTTTTCTAAACATTTTAGCATTTTGCTTTGAATAATATAGTGGACACAACGATAAATATTCGTTGAGTGACTAGAATACTTTTCCTCACTGGACAACTAACAAATAGTTCCCTATTTGTTTCAACATAAATTTTATTAAAGTCATTAAGACATCTTGTTTCATTCACTGGCTGACTGCTTTGCAGCATCCATCCAAAGCAAGGGATATGGTTTATATGTAAGAGCTAGTTGATAAATGATTTCTACCTGCCGCAACATAGTCAGAATAACCTCTCGTGGATCATTTCCACGAATTTTTCAAATTTTATTAGCAAGTTCTATTATCTGTCCAAAATAGAAAGATAGAAATCTTTAATCAAATCTAATAATTATAAGCCTGCCTCACAGCATGATGCCCCCCTCCACCACCATTCTATTTCACTCTTTTTATACTTTTCTTCTTAGATGGCAGAACTTGGGAACTTTCACCGCCATCTTGTGTCATGTTACTCTCCTCCCCCTTACATCAATCCTGCTTTACCTTCACTAATTTTGAAGGCCTCTTCACCTTCTGCTGGTTCTGATGCAACAGCTTTTCCTGATGGTGGTGTTCCCTCAATTCTAACTCTCTTGGATGGTGGTTTAGCTTTAAAGAGAAAGTCTAATTTACTGCCATAGTAACAGTATTTAAATTACTTTCAACTTTGAGTAATAAATAATACCTTATTCTTTCTCAAACAAAATAAGCAAATTTGAGAAGGAAACCTATTTCTGATTTAAAAAAAAAACAAAAACAGGGGAATTCTATTAAAAAATATTCAGTATCAGCTAAATCATTCTCCTTTTCTTTTGCCAATTTATCTTGTGCCAGAAAGCTATACTTTCCTACCTTCCTTTCCCAAGGTGCCTACATATATTTTTCCAATTTGGTTCATAAGCCTGTAGGACCTTCCTACATTTTATTCTTAGTTTGGTTAAATCTTTGAAGATTTTCTTCCATGGAAATTATCCTGATCTCTCTCAAATCCTAAGTGAGCTGATCTTTTATTTCATACCATCAAAATAAAAGTGAAATGGTGTCTTTATGAATTTTTCCAAATGCTAAGTCTAAGCAAAAACTGGGAGGCAGTTCTAGCGCAGAAAGTCATTTGCTTATCCAAAGCTGTGTTCTCCCCATAATAAAAATATGCCATACCAATTTCATTCCAATTCTAATCTGGGGAATCTAGCTTGCTTTCTGGTTTTGTTGTCTTTTTCTGATGTGTAATAACTTGGGGCCTAACCAAGAGAAATTTATGGAACTTAAGCACATTTCTTTGGAAAACGGCTATAACTGTTGTTGGTGTCTTTTATCAACACAGTGAAAAAACCAGCAATGTCACAGAATATATTTTTAAATTAATTTCAAATGTACACTCCTCACAAAAAAGAAAAACTATCACTGCCAAGTATCTACCTGCGAAATGTCTTTCGATCATGGTTTTCAGATCTTCTTCCATAACATTCTCATTTACTTGACACATTTGGGACAAAGTTTCCAATTTCATCTTCTGTGTTTCCACAGCTCTCTTCTTTCTATCCCCCTTTTTGTCTGTGGGATAATCATTTTTGCCTTGTGCTAACTCAACTTTTAAATCGTTTTCTCCATCTTCCTCCTCTCCAACCTCATCAACAGTAACAAAATTAAGCTCTTCTTTGAGGTTGTTAAAATCTGCCAGAGAATCTTCATCCTCTTCAGTTACTTCATCCAAAGTCACTAAATGCAGATCACTGCTGTCATCTTGTATTTCATCAACAGTAACTAAGGTAGAAGGATCTTCAGGCGTCTGAGAAGAAATGAACCCAATAGAATCCCTTACGGTATTTCCCTCATCCACTTTAGTATTCAAAGCGGCAAAAGTTATGTCTGCCGACTCATTTAAAGGTAGCTCTTCTACTTCTCCAATTTCATCTACAGTAACCAAGCGTTCCTGTTTGAGAAGATCTTGTTCTTCAGCCACTGACAGAACAGTAACATCTTTAGGTTCACTATGGGAAATGCAATCATCTTGATCAATTAACTCATCTAATGTGAGAAGTGAATTTGAGTTTTTTACCATTTCTTCCATATTTAGCTCTTCTTCATCAATTACTTCATCCACAGTGACTAGAGTTTGTGCTAGATGTGCAGCTGCATCTTCTTCTTCCCCAATCTCATCCAATGTTACAAAAGATAATTCTCCTTCAACGACACAAGGGGCAGAACTTTTCCCCTTCTTCTTCTTTAAGTTTAGTTCAGAGGAAGGGATATTTTTGACAGCTTCTTTCCTTTTTCCTTTCGGATTTTGCTTGGCTTGAGAAGGATTCACTTCTTCTATAACTTCATCCACAGTAACAAATTCATCCAGATTAAATGGAAATAATGGTTCCTGTTGGGAAGTTAAAAATCAGTGTTGTGAACAACTACTGACCACTGGGTAGGATCCAAATAGTTGTAAATGTGCATGAACTATCATTTGTGAGAATATCAATGCAAAAAAGAATCCTGAGGTTGCAATTAGAGTTATTTTTAAAAATCCCAAAATAAGTCACATTAAGTTATAAAGGTAAAATCCTAAGAACATAACTCTCATTCCACCTTTACTTAATTTAATAAGATAACAGTTTCTAAATGAGCTATGAGTTGGGTGGGCCACGGTGGCTCAGTGGCAGAGTTCTCTCCTGCCATGCCAGAGACCCGGGTTCAATTTCAAGTGCCTGCCCATGCAAAAAAAAAAGAGCTATGAGTTTAGAAATACAACACCAAAAATACTACATTTAATGCATTTGCCAAACAACTAATATTGTAATGAGTTTACTATTACACATGACAAATGATATCTAACAAGTGTTCTAAGAAACTTAATGACTTCTAAAAGGACCTCAAAATATAGCTAACTGGAGTTGTTCCCACTGGCCAATTTATACATAAACTATAAAACCGCATATTTTAAGATATACAATGTTACAAAGTTTATGTTTTGAGAAAGCCTTCCAAAACAATTATTACTAAGACTTAGTACTTAGAGAAACAAAAAAAGCAAAACCACTAACAACAAAGGAAATAAATTCCCAGCAGGCCTTCCACACATTTAGTGTTATCAGTAATTAATTACTAGTACATAATGATGACATTAGTATATATCCAATACTTCAAAGAGTAAATCTATAATTAAACTAACATCTTTTAAGTCTGTAGAACTAACCATAACCCTTTCTTCTGCTCCATAATTATTAATTATATTAATATCAAATTATAATGATATATAATTAATACACAACCATGTATTATATTAATTATATAGTGCTAAATAAATATATTGTGTGATATTAATGATATAAAATTAATAATAATTAATCGTTATAATTAAATGATTAAGATCTTTCCTTGCCCCAAGGAAACAGGCCCAAATTCATCCTCTACCAGGGTAAATGAAATAACTGAAAAACTAGTCCATGAATGTTTGAAATGTAAAATACAAAACAACCAAATAAAATATAAGAAGTTTGTTTGGCAGTAGAACTCAGTACCAGGAAAATAAAATCTTAGAGCCCATCCAGTCAGACCAAACTAGAGCCATACAAAAGGATTATCTGTTTGAAAATTCAATGGAATAAGGAGGACTCAGTATATCAAATACTAGCCTCTTTTACATAGATGATTTTATTCTGCATTTATAACCTATTGCTGTCAATATGAGATTGGTAGTTATTTTTCTACCACTGCTTCCTTTCTACTTTCCTTCATATTTCCTGCTTAAGTTTCTGTCCTGCACTAAGAACACAAACTAAATTATTTAGGCTAGCTCAAGGTCAAAACATGAGTTAGTGATAGGATTAATGGCAGGATAAAAAAATAAAGCATCTCATTCCTGTCCCTTGCTCTATCTCGTTTCACTCTCTAAACATCTGAATTAACTGATTCCTACAGGGGATACACAAGTTAGGACAGATGAACTCTGCTACAGATGGAGGGAAAAGAAGTCTGTTGTCTCTCACCTCTTTAGATTTGGAACTTCTACCAGTGGTGCTTTTAGAATTCTTAGTGTTCTGCCCAGCCAAAGTCTGAAATATTAAATAAGAAATACAGAAAAACAGAATTTTTCAACTATGTTATCAATGCTTTTCTTGAAGAAACACAAAAAACTCAAACAGCAAATGTTATCCAAATACATTCACTAAGCAAAATAACATGTAGTATATACAGAACTAAATCAATGATCACTTAATAGTATAGGCATGGTCTCTATAAATTATAGTTAAATTCAGTTTTACTGGTCTTCCTTATAGCCACAACTGAGTTGGGCAATCAGTGACCTGATAAAGGAAGCTTCCACTTAAAAGAGAAAACAGTTTCCCATTCAGAAGCAAAGTTCTAAATCACCTTAGGAGATTCACTGCAGACTTTTTTTTTTAAACCACAAAGTTACATTTCTGACCAAATTTTATCCAAACAATGCTTTTCAAACCTGTTAATAAATTAAGAACTTGAACTTAAAATTCTAGATATATAATGGCTTAAATCAATGGATTCACTTAAGAAAGGGAAATAAGAGCTTGGGGGTGGAGTAAGGAGATGAAAGTATGAAACAATATTACATCTCCTTCATAGCTACAGCAGCGGAGCGATTCACTTCACAGATACAGAGTCAGTCTTCCTACCCTCCTCACCTTATTGTTGCTGTCATCCCGTTTCATGATGGAAGGTCTAGTCTCTGTTTCCTGAGATTGTTTGGTTATATCCCTGTAATCCAGTTTAGAATCCTTGCCTTGCAGAGCTGAGATCCTTCCACTGCCTCCTCTGGTAACACTGCTCTGAGTGGGTTTGGATTTACTGTTGCTTTCTGCCAAGCCTGACCTGGCACTTGCAGGTTTAAGAAAACCCAATTCCTTGGCTAAAAGTTTCTTTTCAGCATTTATTTGATCTCTGAGTACCGATTTCAGAAAACTTTTCTGATTTTCAGTTTTTGAAGCTGTAGCTTTTGCCTTTGGAGAAGAGATCATAGCAACCTTGATGCTTGATTTACCACCTGATCCATCTGATACAGGCAGCATACTAGTTTTACTAGTTTCATCAGGTTTATCGGTCTGGCCCACTCCTTTATTTGGATATGCCTTGGTCATAGTGTTTTCTGCAGGTTTTTCTTTCATTGCTGCCACAATCTTTTCTAACTTCTCTGTAACCATCCTAGCTTCATTCTTTTCAGTTCCCGTCTGCAAATCCATTCTGGTTTCGAAAGTATTAAATTCATTCTCCTCCTTTTCATCCATGTTACTTTTTTCAGAAGTTCCCTTTCTGCTCACTGACTTCTCATCCCCTGTGGAAATTCCTGGTACTAAGGCCACAACAGAAGCAGGTGGCGTTATTTCTGAAACTGTTTCACGTTTGTCCACTGCAGCTACAGCTTCTACCATAGACTGTGTAACTCCAGAAAAGAAATCTTCTGTATCAGATGGAGAGTCTTCTAGAATTCCTCTGATATTCCTTTCTTCTACAAATGCTCTGTCAGATATTGATAATTCTGTTTCAGGGTTAATAATTTCTGCCTCTTCCTTCTCAAAGTCACTAGAATACATTTGCTGATTTAAAGCAGACTCCTCTGCATTTTCAGGGAATAATTCAATACTGGCTGGAGTGGATGCTACAAGGGGAATTTCTTCTTCTTGAGTTTCAACTTCCAACGTTTCAACAGCAAAGTCAGAGTCACACAGTGATTTTTCAAGTTCTTCCTCTAAAGTTTCTTCCTGCTGTAGAGGTTCTGCTTCAATGTTGGAAGTAGTTTCTTCTTCAACCTCACTAGGTTTAACAGAGGGACTATCAGCTTCTGTCTGCACCTCACTCTCCTCAACTGGACTGTTTTTCAAGTCAGGGCTAAAAGTATTTAAAAACAAACAAAAAAACACAAACAAAAACACAAACAAAAATCAAACTATGATGAGAATTCAACCATTATAAATAATCCTGTTGATGCCAACTGTTAAGACTTCCTGATGCATTAGAAATAAGCACAGGGAAATCCAGCCAATCAGCATTTAAATGGTTAAAATGTTTCGACGTAAATATAAAAATTTTTAAAAAGTGCCTTCATCACACTGAAGGTTTCTCTGTAGTTTAAAGGAAATAACGGCAAACTTATGACTGTCAATGTGATTCTTTTACTCATGTGAGTTATAACCAGACTTGATTATTTAGAGTTAGGGGTGAAACTGATAGATTCACCTTAACATGAATATATAGCTCTATTATAAAATAGTGCTTTGGGCAACATTATGAGAAGGTGTATGTTAAAAGAAATCTTCCCAGTTACAGTGAAAAATTTAATATCCCAATACATAACTTAAAAATTTTAGTAAAATTATCCAGAAGAAATGGAGGAAATACATGGCAAGTATATGCAACTGATCTTATCTCATCATGGTAGTCCCAAATCCAAGGTACACAAAAATGTGGAAGTCTATAGTTTCAATACTTTCACTGAGACAGAAATAGAAAAACTATTTTTATATTAAGAGTTATCTTAGAGAATAACAAGGAAAATCTTGGCTTCTGAAGATAATGTCCAGCATGCTATCAACACTAATAACATTTTAACAAATATATTCACATAATTACATTAGAAACAGCAGGATGGAGGAAGACACCAGAAAATGATCATACTCAAGAGTATTGACTTTTTTCTTGACTTTTTTCTCCTATTTTTCAAGGAAGGTGGGGGATGAGACATAGACTATTTAATTCTTCTCAAAAGGTGGCAATGACCTTTAGTTAACAATGCAAGATGATAGGTATTTGTGTTCTGAGACAGTAATCACATTTCAGAAATTCAGAAAAAGTACCTACCACCTCTGGGGTATAACCACTTGAGCCAATATAAACTAGCTTTATCTCCGAAGATAAGTTAAAGCTTCCAAAGCAGAAAAACTTTCTAAGAGCTCAGAGGAACCTTTCTTTATGAAAGGTTGTAAAGGCAAAGAGTTTAAGGAATTTATTTTAAGTAGAAGTCAGTAACCATAAACCTTAATCAATATCTATTTTATTCATTTGTGAAAGCTACCCTTTGTACACTGAAAAGGATTTAAAAGTTTTTATTTGAAATAATACACATTTCTTATATTCAAAATACCAATGGCTGATTTTTAAGTGTTACAGATTTTTAGGAGTAGTCAAAATAAAATTTGTGGCCAAGTTAAAATATGACAAAGGTAAGAAAAAGTTATGATTTTCATACTTAAGCAGTTTTGTGTGTACTATTTCTCAAAATAGAAACTTTCTAAATTGCCACTTCATTTGCAATAATTCATTCCTCATTACTGAACTGCCTATTAGCCTTAAAAGATTTACAAAAACACCCAGGAACCTACTAGACTAGCAGGGTAACTTTATCATATTTTAAGTATGTTAATAATGAAGGAAATAATCTTCAATATAAAATGAGCCATTATGTGGAGTTCTACACTTCAGAGAACAATGACCTACTTAAAAAAATAATTTAAATTCAGTATTTATTCTTATGTGTTGGTCTTCAAAAATTATAGTGCTCCCGTCACAGAAATCATTCACTGAAATTAGTGTCTGGTTTTCTGGCTAACATGGAAAAAAGGCTCAGTATTGATCAGGTCAGTTTGGAAGGTCAACTTGAAAAGTTGTATAAAGGACTTTAACATCAAAGTTTCAAGTCTATTAAAAGATCAAAAGAAAACGGTCATATTCTGGGAATTAGCAAAAAAAAAAGGACTCCAGGAAGGTATTTTGTATAAGCAGCTTTCACAAAAGAAGGAAGTCTGTAAGAATCTATTACTCTGATCTCATTACTCATATCCAGTTAGTATTAAATCTGGAATCTTTCACCATACAGGTATCTGAGTCCCCACAACCCCTCTGTACCCAATACCAGTTTTACAACTCTCAGAAAAGCATACAACAAAAGCTGAATATGAGAAAAAAAGGTTAAAACCATATGACACACCTTCTGAGAAACTTTAGACTGGGATTTAGCAATACTGCTTAGGGTTTATTTCAGAGGGCTACCTGGTACTTTCCAACATTATTAATGAACCAGTGGAAAGTTTATCTGGAGCCTTAATTATATGGTAAATAAATCCTGTTTACTGGAGAAGAAGAGTGAATACAGTCATATCATGGGTTGTTAAATTATCAATATAGCCACATAAGATTTCCTTTAAGTGGGGAATCTATTTAAATAGTTTACATTAATTATAAACAAAAGGATCATATTTATGATAAATTAGCACCCGCCAAGGCTTAAAAAAACAATACAACCAACCAACCAGCCAACACCAGTATTTTCTCAGAATCAGTTTATTCTGAAAGAAATTCCAGCCACATCTCACATCTTTTTCTGTAATGCCAAATAACCCAGAAAAAAAATGTCTGCAATACGGGGATTAAGAATTTATTAGTGCTAGGACTTATTAATTTTATGAGTTTGGACAATTATCTATAAATTCATTAATATTTTTGATTTCAGGAAAAGAGTCTAAACAGTGGGGGGAAAAATGACCAAAACATAAACAGCTGTTGTTATAAACTCGAGATAAATTTTGTCAAACGAAATACATACAATGGATTTTTTAGAAGAGCCTATTTGCTTACCAGCCACAGAGTTATTGTGGCCAAACAGTAGGTTTATCTATACTACATGTGGCACTATTACTTAATAAGCCCTCTGTGGGCTTTTACATCATACACTGCTGGTGTCATTACTTCTTAGGGATGTGAATACAATTGCATGATGAGGTACAACTTTAAAAGTCCGTGCTAACACATACAGCAAACCTACTCCTTGAAGTTACCAATATATTTTACTGCATTCATATTAATCTTTATTATTTAAAACTCTCTCATTTTATAAGAATTACTGGGAAGAAAAATCCTTAAAACATTCTGCTTTTCAGGCTTCTTAAAATTAGACAGTATAGCAAATAAACACTTTCCATATTTAAACCCTTTCAAACTGCTGTTTCAAACTATAAGCTCTTACTTACCACATGGACTTTAAGAAATATGGGAGAATCACTTAGTATAGAGGAGAAAAAAATATTTCAAATAACTGATTCTTAATGAAAAGCAGTAAATGGGAGGTTATTGACTGGTGGGGCAAAGGAATAAGTAGTGATAACGGTGGGTATGCATGAACTACACGTGACCAAAATAAGACCGAGCCACTAGCCTGAGTAGATTTTGAAGAACAACTTTTCATCCTTTGAAAATATGAACTAGTATACATAATTATTTTTTTAAACATGTATCTGTTTTCCTTACTCCTGTTGCTTTAAAAAAAGATCAAAATACACATTAAATCTTAAGTTAAAATGCCCTAAAACCAAGCAAATGCCCATCTTTCCAGAGTGAGAATTAGAAAATAGATTAAATCTTCTTTTTCCTGACCCAATTTTAAAGATAAGACATTGAGCAGAGATTTTTCTTTAATTCAATATACTCTGTAATCAACCAGATAAAAATGAACAAACTTAAATGGTACCTTTTGGTGTTCAAGTCAATAAGATAAAAGAGAATTATATAAAAAGATTATAGTTTTTCTACCATGTTTATTTTGGAATAGAAGATCTAACGTAAGGAACAACAATGATCGTGGAGTTGGATTGTTCAAAAGCACTTTAGCAAAACATTTTATAAAGAAGTTATATATGTAAATTTAATTCCAACTATTTTGATACATTCAGTTTTTAAAAAATGACTAATAAATACCTGAATGAGACAATACAAACAAAACAATCCTAGGTCAAAAAAGAAAACCATAACTGACTCATACAAATACAGAATGGAACAAGCACATAAAAGAACTATATGCTGCATGTGAATTAATATAAAATACGGAATAAAATTAAGTAATTAAATATTAGACAAAAATTTTGCACATTAAAGCAACATACCTTTCTTTTCCTGGTTCTGAATCTTTCTCAACTTGACTCTGCAATACAATTCCACATTTTATTAGAAGCTATTCTACCAGATCCAGATTTTAACTATTTAACTCATCAATGCAATGTTTCCAGTTCTCAAAATCTAAGCTAAAAAAAATACATCTTTAAAAATGTATTTTAACAGCTAGTTTTTAGTGTCCTCATATGTATTAGGTTCTAGAATTTTTTCCCATTAGATGAGACCTTAAATTTTAAATTATGCAGAGAAATTCCCATGAGCAATTAATCAGAAAAACTAGTTTACATGATGTTGATATAAATAAAAACTTTTATTATTATTTATAAAGGAAATCAGTTGACTTAGAAAACTTTCCCCTTAAGACGCCTAGAAATGTTGGACAAAATTTGACAATAATCTTTATTACGGTGTATCTGAGTTCCAAAGAAAGCAATGCCCTGAGGTCTAAAACAGAAGGAGGAATTAAAGTAAGTGCCTGTCTGGAGGGGAGTACCGAAAATGTTGAGCTGTGTTCCAGTAGCCTTGATTCTTGAAGACGGCTATATAACAATGTGGCTTTTACAGTATTTCTATGTGGTTGTGAGAGCCTTGTGCCTGATGCTACGTTTGTCCAGCATATGGACAGACGAATGGAGGAATGTGGATGAAAAATGATTAAATAATAGGGGGGATAAAGGGTGAAATAAATTGCGTAGATTGAGGTACTGGTGGTCAATGGGAGGGAGGGATAAGGTACGGAATGTATGAGTTCCTTCTTTTTATATCTTTTTCTGGAGTGATGCAAATGTTCTAAAAATGATCACGGTGATGAGTGCACAACTATGTGATGATACTGTGAGCCTCTGACTGCATCCCATGTATGGATTGTATGTGTCCATACATAAATGTGTGTGAAGATTTGTCAAAAAAAAAAAAAAATCAGTGCCTAAGTACTGAGCACTATCCTAGGCACCAAGGATACATCAGTGAACAAATAGCCCCAAATACCTGCCGTTGTGGTGTTTATACATACCAGCTAGAGCTTTTTTGTGCAGGCATCATGTCCTCTGGGTTGAGAACTGCACTTTAAAGAAACTGAATAATGAACCCAGAAAAGATTCCTGGTTTGGGTATCAGAGTCCCAGAGTAAAGGCCTCCTTTCCTTTACTGGGGAATTTGGTAGGAAGTCTAGTCTACATCCTCATGGTATTACCAAAATTAAAGATGGTACTTGATAACTCTATTCACAGGTATGTTTACAAGCAGCCTTCTCATTCAGGAGGAAAGCCTGTTTGAAAATAAGACCTATATGACAGATGAAATCTATACCACCTACCCGTATTAGCTAATCTGCTTCTTTACACATAAATGAATAAATGAGCAAAAGCAATCAAACCAGGGAAAATGAACAATAAAAACATGCAAACCAAGTGAAGAAAAAATATTTCAGAGAACTAAAAGGCTTTTAAAACATTCTACGGATATCTATAGAAAAATAACAGTAAGAAATAGCATTCTAAAAAAATAGTACAGGTGTTATTCCCAGAAAGACAGAGTATTAAAAATGGAAGAGAAGAAATAAAGTAATATAAGGAAAACTTTTCTCAAATGAAGGAAGGAACTTATCTTCAGATTTCATCAATTCACTGAGGGTTCTAAGAAGGGTGAAAGAAGTAAATCCCAAACCAAGATAAAACATTGCTCACTGCACTAGCCATACTTGCTGTCCTTGCAGGGTTTTAAATCGCCAGACATGTCCATAAGGCTTTTTCCCTTGCTGTTCTCTATGTTAAATCTTTTCTCCCTGATACAGGCATAGAACCTGCTGTCTTACTTTTTTCAGGTCCCTCAAATAATCTCTCTTTGGAAGGTTATTCCAAAGTAATCACTGACTACTCTAAAGATATACATACCCCCACCCAATTCATCACTCTCTATTCTCTTATCTTACCTTATTTGTATTTATCATACTTCTACCACCTGATATTACTGATATTCAATCAATCTACCTATATTTGCTTATCAGTTTTTAGTTATCTGTCTTCGACTCTTTTGTTGATCACTGCATCCCAATGCCTGGAACCCCTTTTCCTCATAGAAAAGGAATTAGATAAATATGTGTCTATAAATTAATGAATAAATATCAAAATCTTGTAGAGAGAAAAAAATTAAATAGAGGTTTGATTGGAATAAACCTCAGCAACACCAGTTCCTAAAAACAATGAAAAGGAAATGATTTGAAAACATAATTCTACACCTAGACAAACTATCAGTAAAATATCTAAGAGTAAAATAAAGTCATTTTCAAATACGTGGGTACTGAGAAAGCCCATTACTCAGACATAATTTCTGGGGAAAAAATTATTTGAAGATATACTCAACTAAACAGAAAAGCAAGTGGAAGAAACAGAATATAAAAAACAGGAGAAGTAACAGAGAAGACCAATAAAAAGAGTATCAAAGGTATATAGTTGGTCTACAAAACAAATGACTATAAATTTAGAATATCCCACCATCACCTTTGTTCTTTCTATCCCTTTCATTAGGGTGTTTGGGCTATGGCCATTTTAACTTTTTCATGCTGGAAGCATCTGTCACTAATATGGGGTAGGGAGATGGGACCATCTGACGCTCTGGAGAGGCTGGGCCCTCTAGGTTTCAGGATTTATCTGGTCCAGGGATCTATCCAGAGGTGATTGGTAGACTTATAGAGAAGATTGGATTTAGCAAATGAATATAAGTGCCGAATTATTAGACTGACATCTCTTTCAGTCTTCAGTATTTAGAGCAGCTATAAGTAGAAATCTAAAATTGTGAAATTGTAACCCATGTCAAACTCTGAAATATGTTCTACAACTAATTGTGGTGCTGTGTTTTGAAATTTATTGCTTCTTTGTATATATGTTATTTTAAACAGAATAAGAAAGAAAAAAGTCGATTGTGGTGATAAAAAATATTTAATAAGGCTTCTAGCCCCCTATTTTCTGGAGTAGCTAGAAGAAAAATTCTGAGAGGATCATATGGTAGCCCATGACAAACTGTGGGATCTGTCCTGTAAATACTTGTTGAAGAGTGCTTTGAATGTATTGCTTTTTTATTTCTTTGCTTTGTATATATGTTATACTATACAATTAAAAAGTTAAAAAAAAGTTTTAGAATACTGAGACAGAAGAACAGCTTTGAGAAAAATAGACAATATTTAACAAACAGCAATTAAGTTAAAATGAAGTCTTTTTTCCTCTGTAACAATAAAATATAATCCCTATACTATACAAGAAAGCCATAAGCTAAATGTTATAGAAAACAAAAAATGTAGCATCATTTAAATAAATTACTGGAAATATATAAATATCATCAAGTTTCAAGTTATAAAGATAGACTATATTTTCTCCTTTATAGACCTACTCAACACTAAATTCTGCAACAATATCTTCATAATCAAAACATAAAAAATGCTCATATTGGTTCCCAATGCTTAGATAAGTCTTCATGTTTCATATACACCTAATTATAGGCAAAGAGCAAACAGCTGCAATATACTATGCATGGAAGTAAAACTACCGGTAACAAAAACGGAGGGCAGTGCAATAGGTATGTTTAAGAGAGGGTAATACAGAGTTGTTAATTAACTTATTTTAAATACTGGGAAATTAAACAGCTCTATAACAAAAACCTGGAGTTAAGTTTTACTTCTATATTATAGTCTATTCCCTAGCTCAGGTCTTTTTTACTTCTCCTACAGACCATTACAATATTTTAAAATCAGTGTACCTGCCTCCAGTATCCAATTTATCTTTTGTTGAATAGCTATTATGGATACCTTGTGACATGTTTAAGGTCACACAGTCAGCTAGCTCATCGGTGGCGGAATTAGGTCTTTTACAATAAGCTAAATGCATTCTCCATTTTAATAAATAGGTTCTGAGTAAAGGCTTGGGAAGTAAAATGCCAATTCGGGTGAGGATTTTATATAATTTTCACCCATTTTGTTTTTTTTAAGTCTAAGAATCTGGGACAGTATTTCTAGAAGATAATTTCTATAGTCAGTGTTTGGTATACCTCTGAACTTAATTCAAGTAACAACTTGAGAAATGAGTGAGACAAAAAATTTCTTTAAATACAATTTTTCTTGGGATAAAAAAAGGCAAAAACTTTTAAATTTTTAATGAAATTATCCTGTTAAACGAGCCACTTAAATTTGTGCTTAAATTGGTTCCTATCATGATACATTTACCATAGGCACTCGATTGCACTTGGGTTTAGGCAGTGAATTTTCTTTTTCTTTTTCTTTTTTTGTTTGCACCAGTGCAAGATTTCTGGCACGTTAACAAACAAAAACAAAGAACACCAAATTATTTATCCCCTGCTATTGAGATACCATGGAACTATTATTAGTAAGTCAAAACATCTATCTGTGAGTTTGAATTTAATTCTTCCAAAGGTGGACCATTCAGGGCTTTCATACATGTTTTACTACGTAAGCCAAGAACCTGTAAAATCTTATTTTCTATACAAGAAAAGAGTTTATAATACATACAATCTTAACAAATAAAAAGAACGAACAAACTTGTTTCTACCCAGGATGAATGAGACCAAAATGAATTCAAAGTAGCCTAAGCATTCTGGAGGCAATCATACTACATATATAAATACACTCTAGTACCTAAAACAAATATAAGAATGCATACACTAGGTGCACATGCGGTTCAGTGGTAGAATGCTCACTGCTTTCCATGAAGGAGACCCAGGTTCAATTCCCAGATCATGCATTCAAAACAACAAACAAAAGAATACTACGTTCTTCAAAATTACCTCAATTTACTGTCATTCAGACAAATTTATACTTCACAAAACATGAAAATTTGAACAGTGATTACAAAATAAATTTTAAATAGGACCATCCAAATTCAGAACAAGTTTGACTACTATCTGAGAATAATTCTTGATACTATCTTCAGAGTACATGTACTAGCTTTAGGAGAATGATGTTTACACTTATCACATTTTATGAAAGCAAACACACACAAAAACAAAAACAAAGCGAAACAAAAAAAAGTTACCTCTGATGAGTCCATCTTTGGAGAGAGTGTGCAGGTCAATACATGATCACCTATGTTCTGTGGATTTTGTTTCAGGAAGCTGTACATTGACTGAGCAGATTCAGGACTATCTAATTGAAGAATTGCCTTCAGAGAAGATAAAAATCAATATGTTTTTCTTCTAGACTTCAGATAGGTGATTACAAAGACAAGGTTAATATTTATTTCAAAATAAATAAGAGAAAACAATCCTCAAAATGCTTCAAGGAAAAACTGAAGAGGATGGCAGGTATCTTTAAAAAGAAGATGGAATTCCTATATTCCAACTGTGCCCCCTCTTCCATTTGTCGCACTATTTCTAAAGCCACAATCATGCTCTATGTATCATCAGTAAGGTGCATGCTGAAGAAATTAATATCTAATTGTTGGTTATGTACATTTTATGGAGTAAATATTGTCAACTTTGATAGGAAACCCTGCCTTTCTAGGTAATATTTAGTTGATCAAAATATAATTTTAATGGAAATACACTTCAAATAAACATTAAATACAGGGCAAAGCCAATGTAAATAGGTGAACAAATTCTGTTTTCTAAGAAGACAAATCATGAAGGTAAGGAATGATGACCTGTTCTTTCCATATACCTAAACAAACATAACACCGTGGGTTTTATGGCTACAAAGAATGTTAAAAATACCTAGTAACACTCCATTTTACAAGAACTCAAAAGGTTTGACTTAGCAAAGGTCACAATGGTGGTTAAGGGCAAGGCTAGATAACTCAAGTCTAAACTTCCCATTAAGATAATGCTTTTTATACAATTAATATCTTATTTCCCTGAGCAAGTCTACTTCCCCAAGCAAGTCTTATTTCCCCTTAAAAACCAGTTCTCCTCATCTCTTCTTGTCTCAGACCAGGAGAAAATATCCTGGTACATTAAAATTCTGCTAAGAGGGTGAATGATGTTTACAGGTACTTCAGTTCAAGAAGCTGAATTAAAGGTTGCAGATCATAAGAATATTGGCTTCACAAAGGTTAAAATGTATTGGGTAGATAGAAATACTAGAGGTCAATGAGAAGGAGGGGTATGGGGTATGGAATGTATAAGCTTTTTCTTTTTCCTTTTTATTTCTTTTGCTGGAGTGATTCAAATGTTCGAAGAAATGATCATGGTGATGAATATACAACTATGTAATGATACTGTAAGTCACCGATTATATACCAAGAATGTAATGTTCATATATTAAGAATGTGTTTGCATGTTGTTTTTCAATAAAAATAAAAAATTTTAAAAGCAGCTACATTTTCTCAATGAACACAGAGCTAAAATAAGAAATCTTGTTACCTTTTTTTTATTATTCATGAATATATGGTGATCTACTTTTCCAAATTGAAGTCCAACACAAAGTACACACTGAAGTCCATCTTCAGGTAAGTTATCAAGATGTACAAAGCGACTGTAAATTTTATCTATATTTGCCTACAGAGTTTAAGATAGCATAGAAAAAAGAAAAACACAGTTCTAGTATCAAATGGTAAAGCAAATTAATAGAAATTTAATATTGTAAGAAAATAACTATGTAGGTTAAGATACTGACATTTCAATCTTAGATTTGAGTAATAAGAAAAAATAATATACCAAAACAGGAAGTAAAACCTTTCTTACATTTACATATTTACCAAAAACATCTTAAACAGTACGTTGACCTTTTTGGCCATTTTCTATGTAATCCATTATATGGAGAAATTTTTCATATCAGGGACTACCCCAACTCTTTATTTATTACTTTTACCAATAAGACCTACTTGACATTTTCCTCAACTCAATACCTTAAAATCAGTACTAAGGTTTTCTTTAATTTCTAAAAGGTGAACAAATAAAACAATGGTTCTATTAACAATATTTAAAAGTACATTAAAATCATTTAAATGTACAACTCACCTCTGGTTCAGTCTCTTTAATCAGGGTTATAAATACAGCTTCCTAAAAAAGTCAAACCAGATATAGGTTGAAGGTATATATCATTCATATGTTTAATTAGTCAACATTTATAATACAAAAAGTAAGCTATACAAATACGCATTTAGCTGTTATTTCATAAAATGAGAAGTCAGCAAAATTTCTGTTCCTACTAAAAATCTTTCCCTTTAAAAACAGCTATTTAAGTTCCACACTACTCACGTATCTTAATTCTTTCTACTCCTGATTCTCATTAGGATTAATAACGACACTCAAAGTCACATACACGGACATATAAAGACGACCAGATATGCAGGCTAGCACAGCATACAAGTGTATAATAATTTGGTGCTATTAAAGTATAAAAAGTGTAGAACAATTTGTTGCTCAGATGTAAACTTTCTCCACAGCCAACACAAGCAAACTCATTGCCCTCCCACTCTTTACATGGGACAGGACTCCCAGGGGTGTGGACCTTCCTGGCAATGTGGGACAGAAATCCTAGAATGAGCTGGGACTCAGCACAAAGGGATTGAGAAAATCTTCTCCACCGAAAGGGGGAAGAAAGAAATGAGACAAAATAAAGCGTCAATGCCTGAGAGATTACAGAGTCGAAAGATTATCCTGGAGGTTATTCGTACACATTAAATAGATACCACCTTTTTAGTTAAGGCATAATAGAGAGGCTGGAGAGAACTGCCTGAAAATGCAGAGCTGTGTTCCATGTCAGCAGCCATGTTTCTTGAAGATGATTGTATAATGACATAGCTTTCACAATGTGACTTGTGATTGTGAACACCTTGTGTCTGATGTTTCTTTTATCTACCTTATGGACAGATGAGTAAAATATATGGAATAAAAGTAAATAAATAATAGGGGGAACACATGTTAAAATAAATTTAGTAGATTGAAAAAAAAATTATAAAAGTAATACCATGCAATCACAAATATAATCTATATTTCACAAATATTTCCACATTTTTTGTTGTTCATATATGTTTATATGTGTGCGTGTGTATATGTATATATATATATATACACACACACACACCCATAAATTTCCCAATTTTATTATATACTGTAAACTTAGACTTTTTAAACAATTATCTTTCCAAAAAAAGGGGGGGTTGTGCACAGATAGTTCAGTGGTAGAATGCTTGCCTTTCATGCGGGAGACCGGGGCTCGATTCCCGGACCATATAACCACCACACCACCCCCCTACAAAATATATATAAAGGTTAAGAGTAGTATGGGCAAAGAAGTCAAAGCCGGCACAGGCTAGCTAATGGAAGGTTTAGAGATGCAGGAAAGAACTTGTACTTACATAAGAATATGGTTTTTAAAATGTTGTTCTCTTCAATGCTACTGACTTATTTAACAATCCCAGCAATTCTATCACTGTAGAGTGATTCTCAAGGAAAGGATTTTTCAATCACATGCATTCCCACCTCCCCTAGAGATTCTAATCATGCCTCATAGCAGCTGAATGTAAGTTTGTAGTCCACAGAAAAACATGGAAGGATTTCTAAATCAGATGAATCTGAAGAAACTTCAATTTTATGTCAGTTTTATGGCTTTGTGGAGAAAGATTTGCAGGAGACAACACTGACTACAGAAAGAACAATCAGAAGGCTACTTTATGGTCCAACAGGTGTTTTTAAGAGATGAAGCCATGGTGGAGGGAATGAAAATGAGGCAACAAATTCTGGAAATATTTAAAAGTTAAAACAGAAAAAAGACTTGTGGCTGACAATGTGAGAAAAAATTACGCAATTCATGTTTTCAGTTTGGATAATGGATATGGTCATGAGGTAAGAATAGAGAGCGGAAAAGTCTGTTTTCAGTCAGTTTTCAACTTTTCCCATCACAACACACAAAGTACAGCACTTCCACATCATCAAAGTAACTCTCAACAGTAGGATGGGAGAGTGTGGAGGGGACAGGGAGCCCTTTTCCCTATCTGAGACATGTGGCCCTAAGGAAGAAAACTAGAAAAGATAACTGACCTGAATAAAAGTGCTAGGAAGTTTATTGAAATTCTAGTGAAAGTAATGCTCTTTCATTTTTTTTTGGTAAGTCTATTATTTACCTCATCTTTTATATTCATATTTTCAGCCATACTTATTAGGAGTTGATTTCCATCCATTGATATTGGGAAGCAGGTATAAAATTTCACCATAGAATCTCCAGATTTTCTATTGATTTCCATATATGCCTTTTAAAATAGAAATAAAAATAAAAAAATAAATCTTATTTAAGTTACTTTTACTTGAACAGATTTAATAATTAAGAGTCAAATGAATTAAATCACTTAGTAAATATTTTCTTCTTGTCTCTATCTTATAACCCACTTTGGTTAAAAAAAAACAAACAAAACAACTTCACATGCCATGAAATTCACCTGCTAAGTGTATAAATGCAAATGGTTCTTAGCATATTTACAGACTACCATCATCCAAACGATCTACTTTTAAAGTTATGTGAAGCCACAATTATCTCATGCTACGCATTCTCCTTCCCCACGGTTTCCCCCAAATGGCTCCAATTACCACTGAACATATATTCTACTCTCAAAGATCAAGTTAATTGCAACCTCTCATTACTGTTAAAAATACCAATTCAGGGAGGGCCATGGTGGCTCAGCAGGCAGAGATCTCGCCTGTCATGCTGGAGACCCAGGTTTGACTCCCAGTGCCTGCCCATGCAAAAACAACAACAAAACCAATTCACACTACTCTAAAGATGTCATTTACATTACTTTAAACTCTTGGCTGAAATCTCCTCTTCTCTAAAATACTTTTCACAAGTTATTATTAAAAATAAATTTTATTGGGTGGTCTTAAAATTATAAAACTAATACAGTTTTATAGAAACTTTAGAAAATACAGATAAACTTAGGTTCTTTTAAGTACTGATGACATCATTAGATGAAGTCTGAAAATGGTTACTTTCCATTTGTTTATCACCAGTAAAACAAAAGAAAAGAAACACTAGTAAAAATGTTCTAAAAGATTTTATAAGGTCAATTTTTAAAAATTTTGTGAAAGACTTTGACACATTATTAAGCCAGCCTTTCCCAATATCAATACTACATCTAATTACAAACAATACTAAAATACTCCCTATTTTATATTTTATATATCTGTTTTATATTTTTAAAATCTTTTAGCTTGAAACAGTTTAATTAGTTTTAGACTCTACTTTAGGCCCTTCTTTCCTAGCTTTGTAAATTGAGTCTTTGAAAGCGTGCATGCAGACAATATGAACAGCTATTATCAACTCTTACCTTTTTATGAGATGATAAAATCAAAATATCTTTTAAACCACCAAACGGTTTTGCTAGGTTGTAAATTTCTTCTACAGAATAGCCTTTATTTGGCAAATTAGAAACAAGGACCACACACATTTCCTCTGTTTCCTTCAAAACAAATTAAAAAAATAAATGGACATTACAATTTCTTTAACTACTTTTATATTTATGTTTATACTGCAGGTCATATATTATATTAGTACTTAAGTTGAATTAAATACTGAGTAAAGCCTGACCAATTCAGAAGGCTGGTCTGAACCTCAAATGAAAAACAAAAGCAAAAATAAAATGCTAATTTACTCTCTTCAAATACACAGAATATTCGCAGTCATGCCATGCAAATACTGCAAATACTGAGTATTTGCAGTAACGGAACTTAAAACAAAGTTTAAAAACTCTTGACTACAATTATTTCCCTTCACTTACTGTTGTTATTCCTGTATTCTGTGATGCTAACTTTCCCAAATTCCAAATCATGCATATCCTTTCACGTTCCTGAATCACCACTCTTGGGCAGTTTAAAAAAAGATTATCTAGTCTTCTTAGGACCCTTACCCATTAACCCAATCTCCATATTCTCTTCTGCCTTCCATTATTTCAAATTATTTTGTTTCTTAACACAATTGCTTTATCAATGACAAATTTTCCTTTAGTGGATATTGAGAAAATCCACAAAGGTATGCTACAGTAAATCTGGGAATTTCTGACTCTTCTTTGAAAAAAAAAAAAGGGGGGTGGTAAGTTTTAATTTTCATAAACCAGTTAAGAATAGCTTTCATGAGCAAGTCATTTATGATCTTTAATGATTCCTTCTAACTTGGTTTCGTAATCTAAAATACCCTATTGTGCCCTAAAATATTCTTAAAACAAAACCACAATGTAAGACATTCTTACTGCCTAGTTACTATTTAAAGACTTGAATTACTAGACAAAAATAAACTTAGGCTTAGCAAATAAATTATCTCAAAACCAAAATCAGTCAATGAGATTTTAATATAAAGATAGATGTAACCATGTAAAGGCCAATAAAGTGAACTTTTGCCATTCAAATAAAACTGCAAATTCCTCTTGCTCCTCCAAAAAAGAAAAAGAAAAAAACTGGTATTATAAATAACATAACTTCCATTTGCTTCTAGAAAAAAAGAAAATCCGCAGAATTCTACTAGTCCAAATTCGACCTGAAAAGCCATTTCAGCTTAATGCTGCTTTCAGTGAAAAGTAATTCTCAAAAACATGGACGTTTACTGATAATCTGCTCCTAAAGTTTTATGATTTACTCAAGGTTTTTCAGCTAAAGCCAAATTAAATATAGTCACAAAGTACTAGGATCTTTCACTAAGTCAAAATCTGTAATTAGTTTCTTACTACAAGAATAAACTTGGTTTAAATTAACAAAAATATCACATTACGTCAAAATTTCTTAATTTTTAAAGAAATAAGTAAAATTTAAAAACTGACCGTGCTAACTGGTTCATTTTCTGTTGTCTCCAAAACACCTTCTTAAAACACAAAATAAAATAAAAATTCATGCATGCAAATATACTTTCTTTATCAGCATCCCACCTCATCTCATAAAGGATTAGTAGTAGCTACATGAAAATGTATACAATGACAGAAGACTAGGAAATTAGTAGGAAATAGCTAGAAAATTAGAATTAGTTTTTTAACAATGTTTAGTTTTCTTCCTTCTGAGAATAAAATTTAAGAATAATCCGGAAATAAAATAAAGATCTGAATTATAATATTCCAAATTTCATTTAGGTATGAGCCTAGTATTGAAATATACCTAGATATAAGGGATACAAAATTAAGAAAATAAAATAAAATTTGTCTTCGTCTACCTGAAATAGTTTCTTTAACACTGTTTTCAGTGGCTCTGGCCTCCATACTGGTCTTTATTTCAGAGTTTTCTGCATGAAATAGATGGCTTTAATAGTCTAGAAAAACACACTAGTACAATTAAACTAATGAATGTAGGCAGGAGCATAAGCTGGTTTAGCACACTTTGCCAGTTCAAGTCTCCTTAGGCTGAACTGACTGAAATTAAAGCTATATATAAGTTTCTTTTTGAAAACCAAAAAAGTCCCTTGGGAATTTTAAGCAATTACTTCAAAATGTATCTTGAACACACACCAAAAAGACCTCAAGAAACGAAAGCACAGATGACAGTATTTCAACCTTACCTAGTACAGTTATAGGTTTACTGGAGTCCTTGTTTTTGACATTTCCAGCTTTTTTTATTTCTACAGACTTCTTTCCACTGGATTTTCCTTTTTAAAGTAGAAGTGAACAAGTATTCTAAGAATATGTTCAACCATTAAGCATATTTCATACTAATGTATTAGCAAATAGTCATAAAATAGTTCTTTCCCAGATAATCATTTCTAATTATTTTCAAAATCTGTTCACAAATATTAAAAGAAAATTTAAACTGAGATAGTTTTTGTTGATAGCCATAAATGAGTCATAAGTTTAACCGTGACTTCATGTGGTAGAAGTACATTATAATTGTACACAGAAATACATATTTTGCAATTTCTGAAAAGGTTCTTTGAATTACAGTTGATTGGCAAAAGATATTAATTAAATCAGAGATCATGTTGGGTTCAAATGCTACACTTATAATAATGTTCCATTTCTTTATGGAAGAAATACATTTTCATATCATGGGAGAAATCACCTTTTTTTGAAAAAAGGTAACATCAGGAACTGTACAAGCTGGGAAGGTAATATGAATCAGTAGCTCTCAGAAAATTGAGGGAAACAAAGATTAAGAAATCTGCGGGGGGGGGGAGAATGGCAGAATAGCCGATTATTACACAGCTGCAAAAAATGTGTCTTGCCCATAAGCATGAAAATGTATCTGCAATGGCAGATACTATCAAAGAAAAATTAAAAACAACAAAACAAAAAAAGTCCTAGACATGTCAGGTTTTAAATAACAAATATTTTCCTACTAAACTCTGAAAAGACTTTATAGATGCTACAAATTATTACTTGGATTTAAAATCTGTTTTTGAAATTATATTCTTTAAGGCAGAATATAATAAAGCATCTCTTTCCCACAACTTACCTGTTTTGATTGAAGCTTTAGTACCTTTAGCAGCTACCGTTACCACAGATTTTACAGAACTTGCTGATTTCCCTAAATCACAAAAGCTATAGTCAAAACTAGTACCAACAATCTCCAAAGAACCTTACAGAGGAAGAACTACAGACTATATTTTATTCAAAACATTAAATGCTATCATCTTTGGACTGAAGGTAGGGGATACAGGCCATTTTCTAAATCTAGTAATGTTGATTATTTCTTTAAAAAAAAAAAATTTCTTCACACACATGCAGTCCATCCAAAGTATACAATCGATTGCTCACAATATCATCACATAATCATTATTCATCACAATCATTTTTAGAACATTTGCACCACTCCAGAAAAAGAAATGAAAAAATAAAAAGCTCGTACATCCCATAACCTTTACCCTTTCTTGTCATTGACCACTAGTATTTTAATCTACCTAATTTTTTTTTTACCCCTTATCCACCCCCCTATTATTTATTTATTTTTTGCCCTCATTTTTTCACTCATCTGTCCATACACTGGATAAAATGAGCATTAGACACGAGGTTTTCACAATCACACAGTCACATTATAAAAGCTATACAATCGTCTTCAAGAACAAGACTACTGGAACACAGTTCAGCAATTTCTGGTACTTCCCTCTAGCCACTTTAATACACCATAAACTAAAAAGGGGTATCTACATAATGTGTAAGAATAGCCTTCAGATAACCTCTCAACTGTGTTTGAAATCTCTCAGCCACTAATCTTTATTTTGTCTCATTTCTCTCTCTTCCATTTTTTTCAAGAAGGCTTTCTCATTCCCATGATGCTGGGTCCCAGCTCATTCGTGGGAGTCAGGTCCCATGTTGTCAGGGAGATTACACCACTGGGAGTCATGTCCCACATAGGGGGGAGGGTAGTGACTTCACCTGCCAAGTTCGCTTAAAGAGAAAGGCCACATCTGAGCCACAAAAGAGGTTCTCTGGGGGCAACTCTTAGGTATATTTATTAGTAGGCTTAGCTTCTCCTTTGCAGAAATAAATTTCATAGGGGCAAGCACCAAGATCAAGGGCTTAGACTATTGAATTGGTTGCCCCCACTTCTTGTGAGAATACCAGGAATTTCCCATATGGGTAAGTTTAATATTTCTTCCTTTTCCCCCAGCACCCCAAGGGGACTTTGCAAGTACTTTTTTATTCTCTGCCCAAATTATTCTGGGATATATTGGGGCATCACACTAACCTGTACGAACCAACAAGATCTCACGCCCTATTCAAGATTCCATATAGTTATGGTGTTCAAATAAACTGAGCATACAAGTTCAATTAGATAATGCGCTATCCAAATGCAATAATTTCTTGAGAAAGGAAAATATCAAGGAAATAAGATTTCATCTCCCTACTGGATTCTTAAAAATAGAATAAGGCAAGTTGAATAAATCTCTTGTGTAGATGAACCAGAAGAAAATTAGTAACTCCAGGGATATAAAAACAATTTTGTGATGCTTTTAATGGTTCCAAAAGCAATTATGTAAGGGCCTCCCAACCCATGTTTCCTAGGCTCCCAGATGACTGAAAAGCAACCAAGAAAAACTGTACCATGAGTGACTGCTTTGACTCATTCTTAGTGGGCTCCATTAGTATAAAACTATATCAATTACTCGGACCCCTGTTTTTATGTAAGTACCTATTACTGTTTCTTATTTTCTAAAATGATGCTATTTATAAAGACGGTGATCATAAAATCTTGCTGAAAAAAATCACTATACAGCCCAAAATCTTCCCACTCAGGTTTGGTTCTGAAAATTAGTATTCACAACAGAGAGGCAGTTACCAGGAAAGAGCTCAGGATCAGAAGTCAGTAGACCCAAGATGAAATCCAAGTTTAATTCTGAATCTCTGGACAAGGCATTAATCAATTTCTGTGCAGTTTCTCTATTTATAAATAAAGATAGTGATTGTCCTTGAGAGAACATGATCATGCTTTTGAAAACTTAAATCATCATATAAGTAAAATAATTATATTCACAAAAATCAATCAAAATAGTCTTCAAATCAAACATTTATATCCAAAGACAGACTAAAATCTTAGTTCAAAAGGAGCAACAACAATGCTGTTATCAGAGCTTGAGAGAAAAAAAGGCAAGAATTAACTTCCAACAGTTATGGGGTGGCTAGCATCTTTAGCACCCTCTCCCACAAATGTCTATCAGTGACTCCCATAAGCTTACTATCAAAGTAGTACCAATGAATTTACTAAATGCAGCTTCAACACCATAAGTACATGGAACCCTGAGTAGGACATGAGATTTTGCTGGTTTGTCCAAAGTGATGCCCTGATAAATCCCAGAGTGATTTGATCAGTGAATAAAAAAGTATTTGTAAAGTCCTCTTCGGGAAATGATGAGAATGGGGGAAAATTAAACCTCCCCAAGTTGAAATCTTGACATTCTCACAAGCAGTGTGGACAACCAAAGCTATAGGCTGAGCCCCCAGTCTTGGGGTTTGTTCATATGAAACTTAACCCCACAAAGAATAAGTTCAAGCCTACTTAAAATTAGGCCTAAGAGTCACCCCCTAGAGAACCTGTTTTGTTGCTCAGATGTGGCCTCTCTCTCCAGCCAACACAACAAGCAAATTCACCAACCTCCCCCTGTCTACGTGGGACATGACTCCCAGGGGTGTGGACCTTCCTGGCAACCATGGGACAGAAATCCTAGAATGAGCTGAGACTCAGCATCAAGGGATTGAGAAAAACCTTCTCGACCAAAAGGCGGAAGAGTGAAATGAGACAAAAAGTCAATGGCTGAGAGATCTCAAACAGAGTCCAGAGGTTATCCTGGAGATTACTCTTGCGCATTATGTAACTATCACCTTGTTATTCAAGATGTAATGGAGAGGCTGGAGGGAACTGCCTGAAAATGTAGTGCTGTGTTCCAGTAGCCATGTTTCTTGATGATGATTATATAATGATATAGCTTTCACAATGTGACTGTGTGATTATGAAAACCTTGTGTCTGATGATCCTTTTATTTACCTTGTCAACAGATGAGTAGAACATATGGAATAAAAATAAATAAGGGGAACAAATGTTAAAATAAATTTAGTTTGAAATGCTAGTGATCAATGAAAGGGAGGGGTAAGGGGTATGATATGTATAATTTTATTTTGTTTTCATTTTATTTCTTTTTCTGTTGTCTTTTTATTTCTTTTTCTGAATTGATGCAAATGTTCTACGAAATGATCATGATGATGAATATGCAACTATGTGATGATAATGTGAATTACTGATTATACATGTAGAACAGAATGATCATATGTTAAGAATGTTTGTGCTTCTTTCTTGTCATATTTTTTTTTAATTTAAAAACAAAAAAAAAAAGTAGCTTCAAGAAGAGTTTGGTAGCCACTCTCCACCCTCCTGGATTAACACTTCTAAGAAACTACTCTATGAAAATCCTGGAGTTGTCACTAAGAATGTATTTGACAGTTCAAGGTTATTTCTTTTCTTTTCTAAATTAAAGACAATTTAATCCATTTATCTCTATCCACATAAATAGAAGAAACTCAATTAACCAACCTTCAGAAGAAATGGGAAGAAAAGTAGAAAGATGCTAATATTATAGCAAAGGGAAGAAAATTAATAAATACTTTAAAACCCTCTACAGGCCATAAAAACTGTAAAGAGAACCTGACTTGCTGCATGCTTGTTATATCTGGACTATTCTGTAAAAGAAAAGAAAACGGAGAAGGCCGCAATAAAAGAGAAAGATAGACATATCTCTGACATTCTTTCTGTGAAATAGAGCTAATGAATTATCTATTGTGATAATTACTAGAAAGAAAGCATTATCTATTGAATATCATTTCTCAAAATTTCTGGGTGACTAAAACTTTCAAATTTTAATATTAATACAAATTCAGCAAATACTATGTTGTATGGAATCCAATATTATTGGATATTACTATATGCTTCCTGAATAATTAAAAGACAACTAACATGTGTAGAATCATTATCTAAAACATACCTGAAGATTTATTCACTTTGGCTACAGGTGTCTTGACTTGTCCAGTTTTAGCTAAAACAACAAGGAAAATAATCAATAAGGTTTACAATTAACACTATTTACCTTTAGCAAAGAGCTAATAGGGCAATAATTTTAAAGGCCATTATTCAAAAGCTCATGACCATATATTCCTACAAAGAACACTAAGAAATATCCTCAAACAGATCTTTGTATGCCCACGGAACTAAAATTATATGTTAAATATTTAGACATGGACTTGCTGAGTCAAAAGGCACTTAAATTTTATGGATTAACACCAAATTGTCTTACAGAAAGGTTTTACCAATTAATATTCTCATCAATAGTACATAAGAAGTGAGGTTTCCCCACTCACAGTATATGAAGTAAATTATCAATCACCCCAATCGAGATGGAAACTGGTATAATTTATTGTTTCTTTAACTGTAAGTATCAATTTCCATATGGTTTAAGTCATCTGTTTTTCATTCTCATTGATTTGCCTATTCATAATATATGTATATTTACCTTTTGGGTTGTTGTTGCTTAGTATTTAGTAGAGCTCTTATATATTAAGGAAGTTAGTAAATGTCAGTCAGGTAACAATTTTTTTTAAACTGTGAGTAAAAAAAAAATTCTCTACATCTTCTTAGAGTACTTTTACAACATCTTATATATCATCTTAAATCTTTGATCCATCTGTAATTTATTTTGGTATAATAATGGTTTAATTTTACAAAGTGACTAGTCAATTTAACGAATAATTTGATCTTTCCACTTCTAATTCGAAATATAATGATTTACTAATATTCCATGTTTTGGGGACTATCTCTGAAATCTCTTCTGTCCTAGCCATTTTAATAGATGTGTCTTGTCTTTGTCAACTTTTGATGCTGGTATTGTCTGTCTTTTTTCTCTTGGTCCCTTCTCCCCTTCCCTTTTATAAAAGAAGCTTTCCTTTCCTCCTAATGTTAAAAAAGGTGAACTAGAACTATAGTTATTGCTTCCTAAAATGTTTGGTGGAACTCAAATGTGGGAATTGTTTGAATCAACTGCTTTTACTGGAGAAGTATCTTTGACTTTAAAAACAACAACAAAAACAAGTGGTAATCTCTGAATGGTGTCTTGTAGATTTACTGGGATAGACTGGCAAAGGGACACTGCAAATTAATCTAAACACTTAAAAAACAGTTATTCCCCACTATGTAGGACATGATATTTAGGGGTGAAAGTTTCCCTGGTGGCATGGGAGATGACTCCCAGGGATGAGCCTAGCCTTGGCACTGTGGGATCAACAATGCCATCCTGACAAAGAGGAAGAAAAGAAGTGTAACAAACAAAGTATCAGCGGCTGAGAAAGTTCAAATAGAGTTGAGAGGCTACTCTGGAGGTAATCTTATGCAACCTTCATTTAGACATTGCTACCAATGATAACTTGCCAAACCCCAACCACAATCATTCCTGCCAATCCTAAAGAATATCTAGGGCATTGTATCAGATTTTACAAAGGTTCCATACACTAGGGTAACTTTCCAGAAACCTACAACCTCCAGATGAGTCCCTAGACAAGATGAGTCCTGAAATGCAGAGAGGCCAGCCTCTCCAGAACACCAACTAGTAGTTCCATCGCCCTATTCCATATTATCAACAGCCCCCTCCAATGTGAAAAAGTTAAAATAGGCATAGCCCAAATACCCCTAAGGAACCAGAGAAAGAGTAAAGGTGAAGATGGAGTTACACAGAGAAGATAGGGTTTAACAAACAAGTATGATTGCTGAATCATTATACTGATATTTCTTTTAGTCTCTAGTACCTTAGAGCAGTTAGAAGTAAAAACATAAAATTGCGGAATTGTAACCCGTACCAAACTCGGAAAATCTGTTCTACAATTAATTGTTGCAGTGTGCTCTGAAATTTATTGCTTTCTTGTATGTTGTTTTTTCACAAAAATGGAAAAAATTCGATTCTGATGATAAATGCACAGTATATGATGTCGTCGTGAACCACTGACTGTATACTTCGGATGATTTATATAGTATGTGAATACATAATATACATCAGTAAAAAGTAAATAATTAAAAAACAGTTAATAAAACTAGTAACTACAGCAGTTATTTTACATACAGTATTTCATTGAGCCCTCGTACTTATTTCTGAAGAGATCCTGTAAGGATGCAAAACTAAATACTAACCACTTGCTTAATACCATTAAAGAATGCAGTTTGGGTCTCTTTTAGAAAACAATAAATAATATCTTCCTGGAATCGTCTTTCAGTAAGTTTCTAGTGAACTGTCAAAATACACTCACTGGACAAGAGTATTAAATGTAACAACATACCAGTAGAAGTTGACATGGCAGTTTCAACAGCTTTTGAAGCATCTGTATCTTTTCTATTAAAAGAAAAAATTTTGCAAAGATTTAGAAACTCTAATTTCTATGAACTTCTAAAATTACAATGCTTCAATCTAAAAAAGGTTTAAAATAACTCAGTCTGAACAATGTCCTATTTAAACTGTAGTTAGGGTGATAATATAAACTTAAAATGCAGTTTTAAATATTAAAATTTCTCAATTTGTATGTACATTCATTTCCACAAATGAAAGAACAGAACCACTTACTTTAAAGTAGATGCAGATGTTTTCTTTGAATCTGAAGACTTTTTCTTCACCTCTTTGTTCTATGATGGAAAAATATTTTGAACAACAAAAAAATTCAATTTTTCCCCAATTATAAAAAGCAGCTGAGATTATACAGAAAAGGATAAGGAATACAACAAAAAGTCATTTAAAATTCCCCATCCTGATTGTATAATGATGTAGCTTTCACAATGTGACTGTGTGATTGTGAAAACCTTGTGTCTGATGCTCCTTTTATCTACCTTGTCAACAGACGAGTAGAACATATGGAACAAAAATAAATAATAGGGGGAACAAATGTTAAAATAAATTTAGTTTGAAATGCTAGGATCAATGAAAGGGAGGGGTAAAGGGTATGGTATGTATATTATTTTTTTCTGTTTTCAGTCTATTTTTCTGTTGTCTTTTTATTTCTTTTTCTGAACTGACGCAAATGTTCTAAGAAATGATCATGATGATGATATGCAACTATGTGATGATATTGTGAATTTCTGATTATATATGTAGAACGGAATGAGCATATATTAACAATGTTTGTGTTTCTTTCTTGTCATATATTTTTTTAATTAATTAAAAAAAAAATTCCCTATCCTATGAGCCTTGAGGACATAATGCTAAGCGAAATAAGCCAGACAAAAAGGAAAGATACTGTGTGATTTCACTTTTATGATCAACATAAAGGTATAATCAGAGGCTTCTAATACAGAATATAGGGGACTTAGAGATACACAGAAGCTAGAGATGGGTGAATCGTTAGCTAATGAGGTTGAACTCCAATGTAAGGAAATAGATACAAGTAAAGGCGGTTCTCTGGTGGGTCTATAAGTAATATTACCATATTGAAGACGAACCAGATTGAAAGGGGTTTATAAACCTACATGTCCCACTGATTAACACTAGAAATATGAATCAGTTCTTGCAAAAATTACTTCAAAGATATGACTGTTGTACAGAGTGTTTAAGTCCAGGGTACAGGAGGAAAACTGCTACTGCATGCTATGGGCTATGTCCAAAAGGAAAACATCAGCACTACCACAGCAACAACAGAGGTAAATGATGAGGGAGGAACAAAAGTTAAGAGGAGGTTAGATTTCCTAAATGGTGATGATGTGCTTATTGGTTTTCTTTCTCTTGGGAACAATGAATTATCTAAAATTGAGAATGTTGATGGACTGTGGACTTTGGGCACTAGACATGATGACTAATGAAGGCAGATGGCTGAAGGATGCACGGACCGAGAAGTAGGTTGGAGAAGGATGTATACTTATGAACAAAGGTTTGCTGCTACAAAAAGGAACAAATTGTGAGGCATGCAGCAATGCTGATGAACATGTGGAACATCTGGTGAGGCAAACTAAGCCAGGAACAAAAGAACAACAATGGTATGGTTTCCTTTAGAAATAGCTTATAAAAAAAAGGGGCCTAGAATGCAAGATTTTAAAGCAGACACATTAAATCTGGAGTGGTGATAATTATTTCTGGATTTTGAGAGGCTGTTATATATATATATATATAACCTGATATTTAGAGATAAGAATGAAACCGATCAGGTTAGAGTTAAAGTAATTCAGATCACAGGGTTAAGGAAGACAGTGTATTTCAGAATCACACATAACTCTTTGAGACCAAAGAAAGTAAGGTTTATTTGGTCTGGAACTGTAATTTTCTGTAATGCAATAATATGACTCAAGCTATCTGTATAGCTCATTCGAACAACTGAAACACAGGGAGCACAGAATAAGAAAGAGGACCTTTAATCCTGCATAGACTGTAATGCCTGGATACATCCTAGAGTATATTAAGCAGATAATCAAAAAGTACAGGCAAAGTCCCTCGAGGGATGGGAGAAAGAATATTAAACCTTACCATCAGGAAATCCCCTGATACTGTGTCAAACTTTAGGAACATCCAAATCAATAGGCCACGCCCTCAATCATGAGGCTTACTCGTGTGACACTTACGTAGGTAGCAAAGAAGTTTAGACTATCTATAGGTATGCCTAAGAGTTACTTCTAGAGGACCTCTTTTGTTGCTCAGATTTGGCCTCAGTCTCTCTAAGCCCACCCCTGCAAGTGAAGTCATTGCCCTACCCTACGAGGAGACATTCAGAGGTGACAGTTTCCCTAATGACATGGGAGATGATTCCTAGGGATGAATCTGGCCCTGGAACCATGGGATCAACAATTTCATCCTGACCAAAAGGAGGAAAAGAAGTGTAACTAATAAAGTATCAGTGGCAGAGAGAGTTCAAATAGAGTCGAGAGGCTACTCTGGAGGTTGCTTACTCAAGCTTCAGTTAGACCTTGTTACCTACCATAGCTCGCCACACCCCAACCAGGACCATTCTAGCCAACCCTAAAGAACACCTAGGGCAATATACAAGATTCTACTAGGGTTCCAGGCACTAGAATAACTTTCCAGAAACCTACAAGCTTCAGATGGGTCCCTGGTCCAGGTAAGTCCTGAAACCTAGAGGGCCCAGCCTCTCCAGAACATCAGACAGTTGCACCTCCCTACCCCATATTAGTGACAGACCCTTCCAATAAGGAAAATTTAGAATGGCCATAGCCCAAACACCAAAAGAGAGGGACAGAAAGATCAAAGATGGTGGAGTTATACATAGAAGACAGGATTTAACAAATGAATATGACTGCTGAATCATTAAATTGCTATCTCTTTTAGTCTTTCCAGTATCTTAGAGAAGCTAGAAGTAAAAACCTAAAATTATGGAAATTGTAACTCATGTCAAACTCTGAAATATGTTCTACAACTAATTGTGGTGCCGTGCTTTGAAATTCATTGCTTTTTCATATATTTGTTATATTTCAGAAAAAAAAGAAGGAAAAAAATCTACTGTGATGATAAAAAAATATTTAAGCCTTCTAGCCTCTTATATTCTGGAGCAGCTAGAAGAAAAATCTGAGAGGATCATATGGTAGCCCATGACAAACTCTGGGATCTGTTCTGTAACTACTTGTTGCAGACTGCTTAAAAAACTATTGATTTTTTATTTCTTTGCTTTGTGTATGTTATGCTATACAATAAATAGGTTTTAAAAAAATTTTCACATCCTAAAGCATAAATGCTATGACCTTTTTTCCTTTTGATATAGAAATACAAAAACATTTTCTTTAATTTATGCTCATATGGCATAATCATACATCTGCCTTTTATCACAAATCCACATTTCTTATCATTAACTATCTTTAAAAAGCGCAATAGCTAACTACTAACCATCCTGGTCCAATCTACCAGCTTTTGCTTTGATTATTACAACACACTCATCATGATCTCTCTGCTTCTTTCTTTGCCATTCTACCTATACTCCAACCTTCCCTCAACATAGAATCAGACTGATTTTTATCACTCATAGATGCAAAACCCTTCATTACACACAGAGAAACAGTCTATATTTACAATGGCCTATAAAAGTTTACATCGTATGTCCTATCATCCTACATTCCCAAACCCCAGATATCTTTTCTTATACTCCTTTATTCTCAACTCAAAGCATCCTTTATACTTTATAAACATGTATGGATCTCAAAGTCTTTTGTTGCAGTTGCTGTTTTGTTTCTCTGGAATCCTTTTGGCTCAGGACCTGGCTTGCTCCCTCACCTCTTCCAGGTTTTTGCGCAAATGTTGCCTTTTCAGTGAAACCTTCCCCAAATATCTCATTGAAAGTTACGAACCTCCTCACTTCCAAACAACAGCAATTCTATTTCCCTTTCCTAATATTCTGCTTCAAGGTATTTGTCAACAGATATAATATATATATATATATATTTTTGTTTATGGTCTTTCTCTCCACCCCTTGAAATTAAATTCTCTGAAAGCAGGGACTTTTCTTTTTTTTGCACACTAAATAGTGGGGGTCACATTTCATTCTTTTTCCATGTGGATTATTCTATTATTACAGCACCATTTGTTGATTTTTTTTGGGGGGGGGGGGTGGTTCAAGGGCTGGGAATCCAACTTGGGTCTCCAACATGGCAGGTGAGAAATCTACCAGTAAACTACCCTCAAGACTTTGTTTTATTCACTAACCTATCCCCCAGTGCCTAAAATAGTGCTGGCAAGTGGTAGAAATATTAATAAATATTTGATAAATTAATTTGAATTTCATCATAATTGCTTCCTCTTATTTTACATTTTCTGCCCTTTTTGGGCATCTTTGCCATTTCCTCTTGAGATACATGGGATTTTATCCCAAATGCCTCTCTCCACGCAGGGATTCAGATCTTCACCCTTCTATTTTTATTCTACTAATACTCACCTTACACACTTTTTAAAAAGAAATATGAAACTATTCATTCTTTGTGTATAAGTTTAAAATTTAGCCCTTACTACTTGACCACATCTCAATTTTTGATGATATATTTATATCAAATTAGTTTATTTTTTATAACTTTAAACATTTTTTGCAATTTGTTATTTTATAAATATTATGATTTTAGGGCGGGCCACGGTGGCTCAGTAGGTAAGAATGCTTGCCTGCCAAGCCCGAGGACCCAGGTTCTATTCCTGGTGCCTGCCCATGTTAAAAAAAAAAAAAAAAAAAAAAAAAAATTATGATTTTAGATTTTACTTTTTAAATGGTTTCATTTAAATCATTTCCAGTGATCATATTTAATACATAAAAACTATAATAACTTTTCCATTTCTTCAGTTCTTCATTTTGATAGTAATTTTTTAGGAAGTATATATGGCTAAAATACTTTCTAAGGCCATGTATGTCTGAGAATAACTATTCTAACACAATTTAGTATTTGATTTGAAACAGACTGAATCACAATCTTTTTTCCACACAATCCTGAGAACATGTTGCTCTGCTACAGAAAGCTAGATTATTTCTTTGTGGAGTTATAATGCTCCTACTTGTATAACTACAGGTTGCCATTCCAAAACTATGAGATTTACAATCTTCATCAGTACTTAAGTAGTGTCCTCTTTCCATGTATATGCAGATTTGTTCTCCTATGTGTCCACCACAACCACCTCTTTCATCATTTTCAGCTCTCAAATTTTCACTAATAGACTCCCTATAGGGTAGAACCTAATCTGTCTAGTTAATCACTGTATATTCTGCAAATACCACAATCCCTACTGCATGTAAGATGCTTAAGAAATAGTTTCTGAATTAAAATTAAACTATCATCTGAATTCTAATTTCATCTTTTTGGGTTTATTTTCTTGTTATTCATCTGATTGTCTACAAGGCTCAGATTGCTGTTCACTGCCTCCCAATATTATTTTTAATTTCAATCAATCTTCCTAAATCTTGACTACTTGCTCTAGTTTTAGATCAATGTCCTTGTGTTTCTTGCTGAAAACACTAAATCTTTGCAGGTATTTGAGCTGCAGCAATATTTCACAGTTGCATGGGTTTTGGTTGTCGGAAAACATGATCATACTTCTTTCAGATCAAGGGCCTAGCCCTTTAAGGAAAAATTTGTCAGTATGGGACATGGATCCATTTCTCTGGAAAGAAGACTGCTTGCTTTCTGCTCATAGTGGTAGTGGCTGGGATAGCTCAAAAAGTTTTAAGAATCACTGCTAAGGATTGATGTCTATGCCGGTTTATAATCAAGACAAAGAAATCAAGTTTATGCCAGATTTTGCAGACTCTTAATGTTTCAGTTTTAAATACAGGGGTATGGAAAACTTTGATCTTTTCTGTAAAATTTCTTTTTTGGGTCTGAGAACCAGCAAAATGGAAAGAATATCAAGTGAATCACAGCCAGAGTGAGAGGCAGTCCTAACAGGAAACACCAAATGGAGGCAGCTAAGTTTTTTTTTAGTTTTGACTAACTATGCCAAAATCAAGATCCAAGCAAAGATAACTATTACACTGTCCTCCTATTCCCTAGTTTGGGCTTCTAGCCTAATTTGAGTTTGCTCGGGCAGGAAAACGATATTCTCCACTTAATGTGGTTATAAGCTAAAAAGACTGCCCACATATTTTCAATCTAAAGAAGCATTGCAGAATTCTACTGGGACCCCACCGCCCCCACACACACCATACTCAATCCTTAGACATGCTGTTCTATCCCAACAGAAGTGTCATGAGTTAGTTTTCTGTTCTATATCATCCAAAACATACTGATTTGAAAGGCAACAATGGTTTTTGACAGGTGAATGGCATGGCTAGTTTATGGTGCTGGTATCTCCCCCTATTCATTACTATGAAAATCAGAATAGGAAATATGGCTAGGCTCTTGGGACTTATGTTGCTACCTTACCAATCTTAGCAAAAGCTATCCAAAAGAATTGTTTTAATTTGTCTGAAACACTCTAAGATCCTAAATCTATCCTTATTTCCCTATTTTCTCAGATTAAACTTTTCAGAATTCAAAAAGATAAGCCTTTTCCTTAGTTCTCCAAATTTAAATATCGGCCAGGTCTTGCTGATCATTATATACTAATGCCTGTAAGTAGAGAGACTTGCTTAGAGTCACAAGAATAAACTACTTCTTTTTGTGCTCAAGATTAATCTACCTAAAACTGTTACCATTATCACGCAGGCTGAGAGCCTTTTTACAGGACATCAGCACTCTTTTGTGTTTCTACCCTTTAATCTTTTAAACTACCTTTCTTTGCCTTCAGAGTCATTTACCTAATTCATTCTGCAGACCTCTTCTAAATGACTTTCTAATTCTTCTATTTCATTATGCCATACCCCTGCTCAAAAGCCTTGAATAACATTTAACTGTTTATAGGATAAGGTTTAAGTACTTAAATTATGCTTTTATTTCTGGCATCTGTAATCTCTCCTACACTTAGAGGAGGTCATGTGTCATAGTTCTGGTAAAGCACATGAAGGCAAAAGTTGCTAGGAAACTCATTCTTGCCAGAAAAGAAAATCAAAACCTTTTTCACTTCTGAATTTTATTCCTTTCTTCCTGTTCAGAAGATAGAAATGATGACAGAAGATGGCACAGGAATACAAAAAGGCTGGGTTCCTGAAGATATGGAACTGCTGTACCAGCCCTTAACCACCACCCATAGATTTCCTGTTCTGAGAGAAATAAAACCCTTGTTTCTTTAAATCACCACAGTCAGATTTTTCCTTAGTTGAAATAGAAAGAAATCACAACTGATAGAACAGGTAAAAACTAGGATCATGACACACTTTCCAAATTAGAAGAATAGGGATAAATGGATGGAATATAACAGGTATAAACTAAGGTGGTGGGTTATTCTAGTAACTAATCAGAAAAGATTAAGAGAAATTAAATATAAGGATCTTTCCTCTCAATATAAATAATATTTAAAATACATTATGAGTAAATATAAATAGGAAATAAACTTAATCATTCACAAAATAGGAACTTTATGGAGAAAAATTTTACAACTACTGAAGGACATGAAATCTAAATAAAGGTAGAAAACTTTTTATTGGATAGAAGGAATCAGTATTATAAAGACATCTATACAAATTCAATGGAAACTCAGTAAGATATTTCAGAGTATTTAAAAACTGATTCCAAAATTAATATGCAAAAGTTTAAATTTTCAAGATCAACTAAAATGATTTTAAATAGAGAACAAAGAAAACGGACTCTTTACCAGAAAGATAGGGAAATACTACAGGATGTTATAATAATTGAAACAATAGAGTGATGGTACAAAAGTAAACAGACTCATGCAACAGACCTATATACTTATAACGGGTCATAAGTGTGGCTTCTTCAAATGAAAAAGGAAAGACAGACTATGTGCTGGGGTAACAGCTACACTTTTTGATAAGAGTACTGATCCCTACATGACATATTATCCCCACAAAGAAAAGATTAAGGAAATGGTGGGAGAAAATCTTTTTGGCACTCTTCTAAAATGAGACAATTTTTTTTTAAAAAGCAAAGCCATGAGAAAATACTTCTCAAATATAAGACAAAATAAGTACCTAGGATAATGAACACCTCAAATCAATTTTTTAAAAAGGCAAATAACCCAGCAGAAAAATGGGAACACACAATGACAACTCACTTTAACAGTAATAAAAATGGCTATTATATAAAAATATCCTAAAGTTTACTAATCAGAAAACTGCAACTAAAACTAGATACTATTTTTACATATTGATTTCTTAAAATCGAAAATATTAAGATGTTAGTGATATTATTGAAATACTAGTATCACAGTGTAAGTTATTTAGCAAGTGGTATTATCTATTATCTCCTAACATATATTTTGTAACTCAACAATTACACTGGTAGATACCACCTTAGAAGCACTATCATAAATGCATTAAGTAAAAGTCTCTGAAGGGCATGTAAAAAAATGTTAAATTCCTATTTCCAGTAGTGAAAACTTAGAAATAACAAACATCAATCAATAAGGAACCGATAAACTGTGGTATAATCATACAAAGTTAAACCAAAAGGAATGAGAAAATGAAAATGAAAAGAATCTATATGTACTGACATGACTGATCTCAAAATCAGTATTATTGATGACTGAAAAATATGTGTTACAGAATACCTATAGAGTAGGTCTTCTGCAGCAAATTAAAAAAAAAAAAAACAGGGGGAATTTGTAATAAAATGTATAAACTAAAAAAGTTCTAAAGGAAAGAGGGGGAATTTGTAATAAAATGTATAAACTAAAAGGACCCACATATGTGAAGCAAAAATTACTAGATATTTTAAATCAACTGTATAGATAATACCTATGGATATATAAACTAATGCACAGAAAATGAGCTAAAAGACTGAACTTATAAACATGAGTAAGGAAGCAAAAGTCCAAGTGTATAGAACACTGTATGATTCTGTTTATTTAAAGTTCAAAACCAGAATCTTATAATTAGAGGCGGTTTTATGGACCTTACACCTAAAGCAAGAGCATTGAAGAAAGAAAGAAATAAATGGGAGCTCCTCAAAATTAAACACTTTTGCGCATCAAAGAACTTCATCAAGAAAGTAAAAAGACAGCCTACACAATGGGAGACAATATTTGGAAACGACATATCAGATAAAGGTCTAGTATCCAGAATTTATAAAGAGATTGTTCAACTCAACAACAAAAAGCCAATCCAATTACAAAATGGGAAAAAGACTTGAACAGACAACTCTCAGAAGAGGAAATACAAATGGCCAAAAGGCACATGAAGAGATAGATGCTCAATGTCCCTGGCCATTAGAGAAATGCAAATCAAAACCACAATGAGATATCATTTCACACTCACCAGAATGGCCATTATCAACAAAACAGAAAATGACAAGTGCTGGAGAGGATGTGGAGAAAGAAGCACACTTATCCACTGTTGGTGGGAATGTCAAATGGTGCAACCACTGTGGAAGGCAGTTTGGCGGTTCCTCAAAAAGCTGAATATAGAATTGCCGTATGACCCAGCAATACCATTGCTAGGTATCTACTCAGAGGACTTAAGGGCAAAGACACAAACGGACATTTGCACACCAATGTTTACAGCAGCATTATTTACAATTGCAAGGAGATGGAAACAGCCAAAATGTCCATCAACAGACGAGTGGCTAAACAAACTGTGGTATATACATTCGATGGAATATTATGCAGCTCTAAGACAGAATAAACTTATGAAGTATGTAACAACATGGATGGACCTAGAGAACATTATGCTGAGTGAGACTAGCCAAAAACTAAAGGACAAATACTGTATGGTCTCACTGATATGAACCGACATTAGTGAATAAACTTGGAATATGTCATTGGTAGCAGAGACCATCAGGAGATAGAAATAGGGTAAGATAGTAGGTCATTGGAGCTGAAGGGATACGGACTGTGCAACAGTACTGGATACAAAAACTCAGAAATGGACAGCACAATACTACCTAACTGTAATGTAATTATGTTAAAACACTGAATGAAGCTGCATGTGAGAATGATAGAGGGAGGAGGGCTGGAGACATAAATGAAATCAGAAAGAAAGATAGATGTTAAAGATTGAGATGGTATAATCTAGGAATGCCTAGAGTGTATAATAGTGAAATGTACAATGTACAAATTTTAAAAATGTTTTTGCATGAGGAAGAACAAAGGATTGTCATTATTGCAAGGTGCTGAAAATAGATAACTAATACTTTAAAATGTCACATTATGTGAGACTAAAGCAAAAAATGTTTATTTGTTATAAAATTTAGATTTTGACTAGAGCATTTCCTAATATAACTCATGTAGATAGTTTGATTGAATGTCATAAGTACTTGGAATCTCACGTAGCACATGAGATTTTGTTGGTTTGTCCAGAGTGATCTCCCGATGAATCCCAGAATGATTTGATCAGTGACTGGAAAAGTATTTGCAAGCCCCCTTCGGGGAATGGTGAGAGTGGGGAGAAATTCAACTTCCCCAAGTTGAATTCTTGATATTCTCACCAGCAGTGTGGACAACCAAAGCTATAGGCTGAGCCCCCAGTCTTGGGGTTTGTTCACATGAAACTTAACCCCACAAAAGATAGGTCAAGTCTACTTAAAATTTAGGCCTAAGAGTCACCCCAAGAGAGCCTCTTTTGTTGCTCAGATGTGGTCTCTCTCTACAGCCAATATGATGAGCAGTCTCACCACCCTCCCCCTCTCTGCATGGGACATGACTCCCAGGGGTGTGGACTTTCCTGGCAACATGGGACAAAGATCCTGGAATGAGCTGAGACTCAGCATCAAAGGACTGAGAAAAATCCTAGAATGAGCTGAGAATTAACATCTAGAGACTGAGAGAACCTTCTCGACCAAAAGGGGGAAGAGTAAAATGAGACAAAGTGTCAATGGCTGAGAGATCCCAAACAGAGTCGAGAGGTTAGCCTGGAGGTTATTCTTACGCATTAAGTAGATATCACCTTGCTGAAGATGTAGTGGAGAGGCTGGAGGGAATTGCCTGAAAATGTAGTGCTGTGTTCCAGTAGCCATGTTTCTTGATGATGACTTAACAATGATATAGCTTTCACAATGAGACTCTGTGAATATGAAAACCTTATGTCTGATGCTCCCTTTAGCTACTGTATCAACAGAAGAGTAGAACATATGAAATAAAAATAAATAATAGGGGGAACAAATGTTAAAATAAATTCAGTTTGAAATAGTGGTAAATGAAAGCGAGGGGTAAGGGGTATGGTACATATAGTTTTTTTTTCTCTATTATCATTTTATTTCTTTTTCTGTTGTCTTTTTATTTCTTTTTCTAAATCGATGCAAATGTACTAAGAAATGATGAATATGCAACTATGTGATGATATTAAGAATTACTGATTATATATGTAGAATGGAATGATTTCTAAATGTTTTGTTTGTTAATTTTTTTAATTAATAAAAAAAAGTTCAAAACCAGGCAAAACTCAAGTACAGTATTAGAAATCAAGTTATGGGTTACCTTTGGGGAGAGGAAGGGTATAAGGATTGGGAAGAAGCATGCAAAGAGCTTCTAGGATGTTGTTGATGTTCTGTTTCATGACCTACCTATTGGTTTCACAGATGTTTTCTACTATTCTGTTGCTTGCCATTTAATACTATTTGTTGTGCCATACATATAGGAAATTTCAGTATATTTAAATGTATGCACATATAATCTGTTGAGTTACAACATTTGCTTTATACACTTTTCTATGTGCACCATACTTAAAAAAAATCAAACTAATCAACAAAAAACAAAGCACATCTTGTATCTTTATAAAGTTTACCTGTGATTTTTTCTTTCCTGGAACACATATCTTCACACTTTTTCCTTTTATCAGAAGAGGCATTGTTTCAATGTACTTCATGACTGCAGTGATTGCCTCTTTGAATTCCATTTCCAAGTAAGCCTAAAATAAACAACAAATTTATCTATTTTCACTCCAAAATCTACCTTTAAAATTCTACGTCTTTTTTTTTAGATCATACCAAGGAATCTTTTTTATTCTGAAGAACACTAGAGTTGCATATGGGAATCCTGTATTCCATATGCATGATAGTTCCATAAATCCACAACTTCTCTAAAACAAACAAAAAAGAGAGTCCCATTTTAACATGAATGAATTATGACCAGTGAAATGGTGGGTGTAAAAGAAATCAGAAGCTAAAGTGCTGATAAGTTATGATTCATTTTTTCCGAAGTTCAACAAAGGTAAACTAATCAATGATGACAAGACAAAATAGTTATTCCTTCTCGGGAGATAAAAATGACTTATGAGAGCACACATTTAAAAAAATTATTGCAGTAGCATATACACATTATATTTCCTATTTTACACACTTTCAAGTACATGTAACCAGTTCAGTGCTGTCAATTACATTCATAATGTTGCGTTACCATCACTACCATCCATTACCAGAACTTTCTCATCACCCCAAACAGAAACTCTGTACCATTAAGCCTTTCTGTCTCCCAAACCACACCCAGAGCCTACCAACTAGTTTTATGCTTTCGTCTGGACCCCACAAACTGGCAGCAAATGCTAGACTACAGTGGTGGTTAGTAGTGAGTGTTGGGAGGAGGTGAATAAGGTTTAGAGTCTCCCCACACTAGTAAAATTCCCTGAATAATTCATTAAAATTGAGTAAAATTTTTCTAACAAAATTTGCTGCTATGAGCAGAAGTCAGTTCTAGGAGTTGGAGAAAGGGGATGGCAGGGCAGAGAACATTTCTGTCTTTAAGCAGTATCACTCAGGGATTAGCTGAAATTCACAGATGGGCTGATGTGTGGGGATTTCCCACGCAGATGATGCACTTCTCTCTGGCTGGTAGACAGGTGGCCTGGAACTCCTCGCTCTACCAGGCACAGAGTACTGCCCACCAGAGAGGGGTGCTAAGCCAGGTAGGGAGGTATATTTTCATTTTAATTAACAGCCACATTTGTTATTTTCTTCCATCATCTTTTCTCCTTCCTTTGTAATTAATTGCTGCTCCCCCACTTTAAATTTTAGAGATACATGCATACATACTGATTATCAGCATTTATTTTTTCTAATATATGCAATTAAGACTGAAAAATTCTCTCTAAACCTGGCTCTTGCATGCTTTAGTTTGCCAGGATTGCTATGGTAAATACTGCAGGCTGGTTGGCTTAAACAACTGGAATTTACTGTCTTGTAGTTCTGGAGGCTACAAGTGCGAAATCAAGGTACTGATGGGGCTGTGCTTCCTCAGAAGTCTGGTTTTCTGATGGAGGCTTATATGCCTCTGTCACATGGTGATCTGTCTTCTTTGGTATCCTCCTGTGGCTTCTACCTTCATGTCCAAATTTCCTTTGCTTATAAGGACTCCAGTCATATAGGGTTAAGGCCACCTGATTTAATTTGGCCTCATCTTAATAGCATCTTTGACGAGCCTATTCACAGATGACTTCAAAAGGTCTTGTAGGGGACGTGATTCAATTCCCAGTTATTCCCAAGATTGAATAACTGTGATATGTGATTTTTTTTTAAATTATATTTTAGTGACTATGTCCTAGCTTGAGTATCGTAAAAGCAATACCCCAAGATGAACTTTCTATTTGGGATAAGTTAAGATTTACAGAAAAGTTGCCATTTTAGTTCCTTGTAGAGAAGAGACGAATTAGAATCTAATCTTGGAGGAGAATTTGGGATGCCAAAATGGGATGGAGGCAGTATATGTTAGGGTCTTGCCAGCAGCCAAAATGGACTATTTTGCAGTCAACAAAGTGGTCTGTGGGGATTCTAAAGTTGGGACATAGGCTAAGGTGGAATGAGGGAACTGAATTGTTTGTATAAACTAAGGAGATAGGACAAAACACCCTTAGGGGATATGTGTGGTGTGTCCATCATATTTTTTCTGAAGGACTGGTCTTGACTCTTTCAGGTAACTCCTGCTGTTGAGTTTCTTGTTGTTTTGTTGATTATGCTTGTATTTTGCTTTCCTGAGTTTCACTCTATGGTTCTTGAAACAAGCTGACCTGCAGTACTGTTGGATATATACCCATTTTAAAGACCATCTCTTTCTGAAGATCAGGGTTTGGTTCTTACAGAACAAGATTTTCAAATCTCCTAGTTGTTTTTTCAGTAAACATAGTTTGTTTCCTTGGTGGATGCCTCTGGTGCTTACATGGGTCAGCTAGGTCCTGGAGCATCAATCACTTCTGAGTTCTTCCACGCTTATGAAGTTATCAGAAGTAGAGACAGTCAAAGGGGATCACTTGGGTCTCCAAAGTCTGGAGTAGTAGTTCTTCACAATGTCAAGATTTGGCAGTCAGCACCTCGATTGAGTGGTTAAAAGTAGCTTCACCAGCAGGAGAATACATGGCATGGCAGATCTCTTGATGTGACGGGAGCGGAGAACCTTTAGAAAGATCCCCTGAGTTTATCATCTTTCACTCTTAGTCTGTTCAGGTATTCAGATCCAGTGACAAGAAATTCTATGCATTTTTTAAATGGAGTTAATACTTTCTTGTGGAACAAGTTGAAATTTCTTCAAGTCCTGGTTGCTTCTGCCTCTCTTTTTGCCTTACTAAATTATAATTAGATCTTCAGGATATTTTTCTCATTTGAAATGGACACTTAACCTTAACCTAGTTTTAAAATTTTTTATACCATTACCTATATAGGAAGACAGATACATTTCCTCTTGTTCCATGGAGGAACAAGAGGAAATGGAAGGCAAGGATTGGTCTGGTTCTAGTCAGAACATCTGAAGGCGTCTTACAACAAAGACACTACCACTAAATTCCCTTGTCTTATCCCACTACTTCATGCCTTGCTTAGTTTAGGTTTTATTCATAGCTTTGATCAACTCCAAGAAGTAAGGTACAGGAGTATAACCCACACTCAAGAAATACCACATAAATGAAATCATCTGTTACAGTATAAGCTAACTGGAGTTTCAAAGTAGGCATCAGCAAACTACAGGCTCCCTTCTACCTCTTTCTGTCAAATGTTACTGAAATCGGCCATCCTCACTGCTTTACAAAATATCTGTGGCTGCTTTCACACTATAAAAGTTGAGTAGTTGCAAACTTGTAACTAGCCCAGAAAGCCTAAAATACATACCACTGGCCCATTACAGAAAACTTGTGCCAAGCCCAGCTCTAAAGAATATAAAACAGAATTCTGGTAACTTGTTCACTTGAATCCAAACATATATGTAATGCTCAATATGTAATAAAACAGCTAAGAGATTCAACAATTATCTTTACGGAATCACTAAAGTAATGGTTTTTTAAATGCATTTTTAGACTAGACGGTACAACTCACCTCCTTTCTGTATGGAACGATCAGGACATCATTAACCTTTCCAAACGGCTGAAATACCTTTCTGACTTCATCTTCAGTACAGCCATCCTCTGGCAATTCAGATACAAGAAGAGCTGAACCGTAATTCAAAGACTGGTCTTTCCGCAGCTATTTCAGGTGGAAGAGAAAAATAAAAAATAAGCCAAGTTATGCCACAAAGCACAATAATAATTTCCAATATAATTTTTCTAGCACTAATCTTGGTCCTTTACAGGGTTTTTCTAAAACATTTAGCACAATGAAAAAAGAATTTTTTTTTAATGCTAAATCTAAGTAGTAATATGTTTTACCCTACAGTGGTAATGAGTTGATAAGTAACAAGTCACAGACGCTCTTGCAGAATCTTTCTCATCAGTAAACACGCTGTAATGATGAAGACCTATGGAGCAGTCCAAAGCCAATGGAGTGTTTTTTTATATGAATCTGCATAGCCTATCAAGTAATGAAGCTGAAACTACAACTTTACTTGCCCATGTTCTAATAATTGAAAACGTTATCATGATAGCTATCATTTGAATATATTCGTACATAATTATATGCAATTTGAATACAATGTATCAAACTCTCCACCTACATAAAAAATTGACAAAATTTTTTTTAAAGTTCTACTACTGCCACCACTAGAAGACTTGAAAATTTTATAGTTATATATCTTCACAGTTCAATTCAGTCTCTTGAAATTTTTTCCTACATTTATTATTTCTTGCCAATGAGCTTCTAAATATAAGTTCTTTAGGGGCAGGGAACAGTAGTTGTTAAAAGTATAACATGTAGACAATATTGAGAGAAATGTATGCATAAACACTTAAAGATCAGCAACATTCTAAGGCACTACCTGATAAGCTGAAAAAAATTAGGAATCATTTTAATAATATCCTAAGAATGTTTTAATACATTATTTACTGTAGTAGTAACTTAATATATACCATAAAAACAGTATCTTAATATTGTAACCAGAAGGTTACCAAAAAAATCAATAAATCAGTACCCATAAAACTATTCCACAATATACAAGAGCATTTGATTTGTGAACTGTACTGTGGAAAGTATAGAACAGACTGAAATTGATCAATTCTCAGCAGGAAGTTCACTTTAGTGTACTAACAAAGATTACAAAAACGCATTAATGCTGCGGGGTGATTATATTCACTTCACCAATCATAGCAAAACTCATCAAAATAATCTGCTTGTGTGCTAGCCCAAACACCAAACCATCAAAATGTTCTCATCTTTTGATACCTCAAACATCAAACCTCTGAGATTCCTGGGTTACAAGATCTCAGTTACTAAACTTCTATCACATTCATTAAGAGAAACCAGGAAAATATTCCCACGCGATATAATTTTTAAAGTCACCATTTAGACTTATTGTAAATATGGACATTAACATACTCAAACAACTTTGATTTCTATTTGTCATAATAATAAACATATGCACCAATAACTTAATAAAAGGATGACTGACCTTACGCTGGAGAGAAACGGCTTTATCAGACACCTGTTTACCTTCTGGTAAGCTATCATCTTCAAGACTCTTTGATTTATAACGAGTAGAATGTCCTAAATTTGAGTCACTCTTTGTAGAAGCTGCAGATTTAACTGATGGCTTGGATGCACTGCCAGATTTAAGCTTTTGTGCTGATGAATGTCCTTTATCAACTGCTTCAAGATGCTTCTGTTTATTAAATTCCGATGCGTGTCCAGATCGTTGTACTACATCTTCTAATGCTTTTTTCCTATCTAGTAAAAGTGATATAAATGCAACTTCACTTGAAAAGAACTTAAGGTAGGAAGCATCTCATAACATAAAATAAAGAACAATCCCTCAAGCAGGCAAATATCTATCACAGAGAGAGCCATTCTCAAGACAAATAGGGACAATATATGGAGAAAAAAATTAATAGTCATTCAAAAGGCTTTTATAAGAAGTTCCTTTATTCAGTGAGCTTCCCTTATACCAGAGCGTCCTCAAACGCTTGGTTTCAGGACTCATTACACTAAAAATTGATGTCTCCAGAGAGCTTTTTTTGGTGTTATATTTATCAATATTTACCACAATAAAAATTAAAATAGAATTTTAAAAATATTTAAGTCATTCAATAACAATAAACTCATATTAAAATATTTTCATGAAAAATTACTACACCACCCACCAAAAAATTGAGAAAAGTAACACTGTTATATGTATGTGCATTTTCCCAAACACTTTAAACTTTAATGGTGGGCTTAAAAGAAGACAAATGGATTCTCATACCTACCTCTGTATTCAATCTACTGAGTATGTTTTGGTTAAATATGAAGTAACTCCAGTTACAAATACATATGTAGCTGGAAAAGGGAGGACCTCACAGACCCCTGAAAAGGTACCAGGGACTCCTCACAGGTTCCTGGACAATCTTTTTAAGAGCCACTGTATTATACATTTATGTACTTCCATTTACATTTAATCTTTTAGAACATATTGAATACAGTAAGAGATATGCTCAAAGTATTTACTAAACAGTTACAATTAAATGATTACAAATTTATAATCATTTATTAAGATAAGCTAAGATGTTTATATACCTTTGCCTTTAAAATGTGATGTTAGGTGGTCAGATACCCTCTCCTACTTTCACCCTCCAATTATGAGAGGGGAGAAGAATGAACTAGGTTGGGATCTGAGTCAGATTTAATGCAGCAATTCTAAAATAAAGTAAAAAAGAAGATTTGATTTCTTAAAAATCTTTTTAAAAGTTGAGGCAAATAGCCTAAAATGGCAACTTCTGTTAAATCTTGGCAGTGGTACGTTACCATTTCAAACTCATTGGAAATACAGAAATAATAAATTCAAACAAAATGAACAAAATAAAGTTTAGTCAAAAAAAAAAAAAGTAGATTTACTATTTCATAGCCATTAATGTACCTGATGATCTCACTGATCTCCTTGACGTCCTTTCGGGGCTAACCGATCGATAGAATTTTGGACTACCTCTAAATGGATTTCTATATCGATATGGGGAACGGGATCTGGATCTGTATCTATGAATGAAACGATGACAAATTCTTGGACTTCGACTTCTTGGTCTATATATGTAACGTATTGGGCTTCGAGAGCGACGGAACCTGTGACTTGAGCTTGATCTCCTAGAACGCCTAGGACTGGGGGAATGAGAACGTCTTCTTGGAGTTTGATTTTCTCTTCTATTGCCCTCATTTCTACAAAAAGGGAAAAAACATCACAAGATATAGCAATTTAATGTCAATTTAACATTAAATTGTGGTGCCACTTATGAGAGGAATGACATTTAATGTCAATTTAACATTAAATGACAGAAGAGCTTCTTAAAACAAAATATTTGCAATACCAAACTCTGATACCATGTATTTACTTAAAATAAAAGTAACCATTTGTTATGATGCAATAAGTCTTAAAGGTAAATACGAAACAATCAGAAGAGATGATCCATTCTCCAACTGCTTGGACTCCTCTGTTTAGCTAATTTACAGAAGAATAACATCATCACTTTCATGGTCTTTTCAATAACACTATTACATCCAATTATGTTTTGAAAGAATTAAGTTACATAAAGAATAAGGGAAATTATTTTTCAAAAATTTTTAGCCTGAAAGATTATGCTGTCTGCAAATATTTGACTCTTGTACATACATACGTATATGAGTACAGTCCCCTAGGGAATACAAATTTTACTAAGACCACTCCCCAGTCTTAAATGTGTTTACAATCTCAGATCCAACAAACATAAAATAAAAATAGTAAAATAGTATAAAATATTTTCAGAAAAGACTTTTAAAGAAAGTAGATATTCTGAGCTATCACACTTAAGCTGGGGTAAGTTAATAATTCACAGAGGTTGTTACATTTGCCTATTGTTTAAAATTTAAAATGCTGACTACTGGCTAGCAGGATTCAATTCAAAACAATATCTTAAAAAACTATTTGTTTACTTTTAAAAGAAAATCAAGTTTTAATAGTATCACCATAAAAAATTACCTTCTTGATGGGAGGATCTCAGGATTCCAATCAGGATACCTATTTTGAGAATAAATAGTATTAAAGAACAGCTAGCTAAAATAAGACTGTAAGGCTAGATTAAATTTTCTCCTACAGTATACCAGGAGAGATGTCCCAAATCTAAGTTTGCATAGTGGTTTATTCATATATTATTTCATATATTAAAACATGAAAATTTTCTTGGAAGTAAAATTTTGAGTGCCTTATTCAATAACCAAAGTATTACGCTAGTAGGTACATTAGGGAAAGGAGACATTATTTCCCATACTTAAAGTCCTCAGAATTTAAATAAAACAGGTAATACACACAAAAGTGTTGAGGCACAGAAAAGGTGTAAGATAATACAAGCTTAGGAAGGAGTTAAAAGTTCACCCATTCTGCAGGACTCCAGGGGTCACCATACGTATATTTAAGTGATACCACATACAATGTAATATAAATGGAGCCCTGTAAGCTGTTCCAAATGGTCCTGAGGAGAGATATATCTACTGGGAATAATCAGGAGAGAATTCAGAGAAAAGGTTGCTTTTCAATAGACTTCAATAGGTATGGATCAGGTTAGGTTTCATGTAGTGATAATACATAAATGAAGGATTGGAGGCAAACATTCTATTCCAGGAATCATTTTGGCTGCAGTATGGAAATGATGAAAAGCAATTATGAGAGGAAAAACCTGGAAAGGGAGTTCTGAGACAAATTGTGAACAGACTTGAAATCAGATAAGGAGGTTGTAACTAGGCAAAAGGCCATGGGTAACCAATGAATGTTTCTGAAAGGAAGAGAACATAGGAGGAATGTTTCATATCAACTGGAAATGGATATTTAGAATTAGGGAAATAGGTCAGGGCTGAGCTATTTAGAAATTATGCACAAAGAAACCACAGCTATAGTCCTAAGAATAAGTAAGAGCATCAGAAAATGGTGTTTGTTGGAAAGAAAGAGGGCTGAGATCAGAACCTCATGCATTTCAACATTTAACATTAAAGCAGACAAAGATAAACCAACGAGAGATTAAGGAGACGTCAAAGAAAGAAAAAACAGGAAGAACAAGCAACATCAAAGAAGCCTAAATAAAAAGACTATATCTTCAATTTGCGTAGAAAATCTGGACTCAGAGATAACTGGACTTGAAGATTAAATCATGTATTACTAATATTTAAGAATACAATTTCAGTAGTAGATTCTTTTAAGAAGTTACAAGGCGGATGGGTGGAGTGGTTGAATGCTTGTCTGCCATACAGGAGACCCAGGTTCAATTCCTTGCCCATGCACCACTCAAAAAAAAAAAAAAAAAATTACATGGCAGGAAAATGAAATTAGAACAAGGCTTTAGGAATGGTAAAGTAGTTTCTATTTGCTGCCATTTGCAGCAGGCATTATTAGTGGGCTAACTCAAGAAGTTTTCAACTACTTCTCCCTTGCCTAACTCCATTACAAGGACTAGAAAAGCTATATATTTGCTTTGCCAAGCTTCCTCCAAGAGGACTAATGACAGCTTTGAACCAGAGAAACATAAGAGCAACACCACTGACAACTATGAGGTGACAAATGAGGAAGATATTTTAAAAAAAAAAAGCTAATATACCTATTAGTTTCCATTGTCAATACATGAATAATTTTTTTCATCTACATCCATTTCCAAAATTTTTCATTACTCTGTACCATCCAGAAAAATAAATTCCTAGTTTTAGAGTATCAGACAAAGCTGGGTCTAAGTTTAGGTGCAGCCTCTTAATGGCCATGTAACATTAAGCCAGTTAGTTAATATGATTAAAGCTTAACTCTCTTACATGTAAAACGCTGGAAATATGCCTGGTTCTCAAAATATAAAAGTTTCAGAGCTAAATTTCAGAGCTCTCCAGTTTATAGATTTATGAGAACGTAAGGACTATTATTTGAAAGTTGGAAATAATGTTTTAGATTGCGAATAGGTTGACTGCTAGAATACATGTTCTGTTCTCTACGACCCAGGGCAGAAACATATAGTATGCATACTATTCAGTAAGCAGTTTAGACTACTTGTATACCTCCTAACTAGTCAAAATTTATTTCAGAAGGTCTGCCAGATATTCCTTGAATAATGGTTAAGAGCAGTGACCTAGATAACCAACATTATCTGTGTTCAATGTGCTACAAAAAGCACACACCACAATCAAGAAGTATTCTTGCAAAAAATATTAACATGATTTTTAATAATAACTAAGAAAACAGACAATTATAGAATGTAAGACATCTTACAGGACAATTTCCTGTATTTTTTTTTTTTTAAAAAGCCGCTATCAGGAAAACATCCTTCTTTTTATGCCCCAAAAAAATCAAACCAAAAAACCCAAAGTGAGCTATTCTAGGTTTAAAGAGACCGCAATGCATGAATTTTGACTGAATCCTTTGATTGGGGGAGAAGGGTGAGCAGGGATAGCTACAAAAGCACTTTAGGAAAAGTAAGAAAATTTGATTTGCCCTATTTATTAAATGGCATTATAGTATAACTTAAATCTTCTTACATGTGTTGTAATGTGGTTATGTAGAAAATTTCCTTTACATTAGGAGACATGCTGAATTTAGGGATAAACTATCATAATGTCTGTAACTGATTTTCAAATAGTTCAGAAAAAAAGAGGTATAAAAAGTATGGCTAATGTTAACTGATAGATATAGATGAAGAATATATGAATGTTTTACTATCCTTTCATCTTTTCAATATTTTTGTAGTTTAGAAAGTTTTCAAAATAAAATGTTGAGAGAAAAAAAGGAGTTCAGGAGCAAAAGTCCCTGAGCTGTGTCACTTATTTTGTGCGATAGTAGGAAAGTTGCCTTCTGTGCCTCAGTTTTCCTTACTGGTAAAATAGGAAACCTATTTTAGGCCTACATTTACTACAGTTATTTCAAAGATTAAATAATATTTTTAAAAAATTTATGTACTATTAAATACATAAATTTGAATTCTGTAAATCACTTAGAATAATGCAGAGCACATAGTAAGCATATAGCTATCGTTAATTATTATTGTAAATAGTTAAAGTCGGATGAACTGAACAACAATTGTTCTCAAATTAACCAACTACCCTTACATCACAATCCAGAAAGATCTATCATAATATCCTATTTTTACAAAGAGAGGGAGGATAAGGTAAGCCTTGAAAAAGGAATTAAGAACCTAACTATACATCGAGAGGAATGACTAAATAGATAAAGGAACATCCACAGAATACTTTTAAAAGAACGTGGTAGCATATATTTTGCCTTAGATTTTTTTGCAGTCAACAGAAAGCCATGAAGGATTTACTCAAGAGTATAAACTATAATAAGGTAAAAAAAAGCAGGGTAGAACATTAAAGTGACAGGTATGGAAAGTATATGTTTTAAAATCAGGGTCCTATATACATGAAAAAATAATAGGCTTATCTACACAGAAGGCTTTAACAGGTATGCATGCTGTTTGATGTAATAAATTATATAAATGATGGTAGTGCACGTAGCTACAACCTTATTACTAGCATGAATGCCTACCAATAGCAAATAACTCACTTTCACCTAAGCCCATCACCTTCATTAAAATTAGATACCCCAATGGGTGCCTGTGGGAAAATGAGGGGTTTAGGCTTTTCCACTGAAAGTGGACAGTAAGGTCTATCTAATTCAAGTTATCCACTTATAATAAACTATATTTGCTTGCACAGAATCTATAGAGAAATCAGCTCCCCAATCTCTATTCTTAAAGTCTATATAATTCAAATCTAGCTTATACCACTCTTAACTCTAGGAGTAGGCCCATGACTCTAACAGAGGTAGAATCCCTATTTCCATAACCACTATAATTGGTTTAGAGATAGATAACTAAACCAAAGTGTACTAAAAGTGTCCAATAAAGGAGCTCTACAGGACGTATAGACAAAAACTGAAATGCCAGTTACACAGATCACTGAAGTGTTAACACAGTGGGCATTATTCTTGCCATGGGGACAAAGTCTGTCCGAGACAAAAAAAAACAGCAGAGAACAGCCAAGAAATGGAGATATTTCTGACATTTTGATTTTTGTTTCAGCATCAAAATCATCTGTTTCTGAAATCAGAACCATCTCTTAATGTTCCCAATTAAAATGAATAAATCCCTTTACTTTTAAAAACTATTTTGAATTAGGTCTGTCATTTTCAGCTAAAAGAGTTTTTAATAATCTCAAAAAAATTTTCTGGTGATGTTTTTGTAAAGAATAAAATCAAACACCAAAACAACTGCCAAAAATCCATTTGCCCAGGAACATGATACTACCATTCTGGTGACCAGAATGGCGACCTGACACGAATTTATGCTAGCATGTATAATGATACTAGGGGGAACATGATTTAATTTTATGCTATTTCCAGTGATACTGATTACTGCTAAAATCATACTTTACCCTAAGGGCTAGTAGGGGAAATCTTCACAGATATACTGTCTTGTTTTTGGTTTGGGTTGGCTTTTAATTCTGTGCTGACCCTTTGGGAAAGAGAGAAGGAGATAGGAAAACAGAAGGAAATGTGCTCTGAAACAGATAAGCCATCCTGGGAAAGGCAAGCCAGAAAGGAACGAAACCATATAAAAAAATTTTACCTATTGGGAATTAAGTTAGAAAATGTCAGAAGAAAGGATCGTATTTAATTCCCCTGCTTTGAAAAACTATTACCTCTATAAAATTAATATTTTAAACAGACAACAGCTTTCTAAAAATCTTTTTTCTCCCAAGTATCAAACTAAAGGTATTTAGCAGTCATTATGTGAACATGAACGATCTTATAAATTTGCTACATATAAAAAAGAAAATGTTCTTACTCTTGACGTAACTGCCGACAGCTCTCAATATGAGTGGATGTATTTTGATGCTGAATCCAATCCTATTGTAAAAGGAGAAAAGTGCTTAGAGTATTTCTTATGACAACGAATGAATTAGGCTTTTAAAAATGACTATTTCAAACACTACACAAGCCTAGTTATGAACAAACAGCATTTGGCTACTCAATAAAATGTCCACAAACAAAAATCAAAGATCTCTAAATAAATGCACCTCATTAATTGCATTCTATAATATTTTAGTATAGAAAACATTTTAAAAATCATACACATGGATACCCATTTTGAAATCAAATACATATTTAAATTTGGAGAAAAAAAAGCAAGGATCCAAAGAAACTCATCTCAAACGTAAGAACAACACTCCAGAGAACAAATTTTCTATAAATAAAATGGTAACTATGAAAACAGGATGTTCAAAGTCTCAATGACTTACACCTCTAACATTTGAACTAAAAACATCAACAAGAAAATCCTACCTCTTAGGGTAATAAACAAGGCACACACTATATTGGCAAATAGTATGATTAGTAAAAACATTAAAAATTGCTACCAGTCAAATCTATTTCCAGTATTTAAGAGAAATGCCACTTCAAAAGACAAAATGTTCCTTACATATGGAGCTTTATAATAAACAAAATGCTTTTTTGTACATTACTTTCATTACAAATAAATCTTCCTTAAAATTACAATCTGCACCCATAAGTAGCTCCTAAAAGATACAATATGATTTAAAAATAAAAAAGCAATACAGTTTTCAAAGATACAGTCCACAAAGTGAAACAACTGGCTGAAAGCAACAAATATCACTCAGTGTTTTATTGTTCCTCCAGCATTTGAATAGGCAAAAACTTACACAATTCTGTAATTTTAAAATTTCCCTTGAGAATCTGTTCCCATTTCAAAAACATTTTAGTTTATGGCACTGCTAAAAAACAAACTAGCAGTTTTCATAGTTAAAGCAACTATTTTGCCTTGGCAACAACTACCTGAAAACAGGTGTATACTACTTGGAATACTCAGCAACAAGTTATATACAAACCCTAGACTATTTCATTAAGCCACTTGACTGTGAGTTGCAAAAAAAAAAAAAAAGAAATGTCTGCATATCCTGCTCAGTGATACAAAAAGAGAGTTAGCAGAGATTGGCAAGTAACAATTTCTAGTAGCGCTAATCCCATGCCTTTGATATTAAGTGAATATTGTTTAAATCAAACACACACTGGCAAGGCAGCAGACTGGGCATGATTTATTTGGACCATAAAGTGTTTTATTTGAATAAGTTTCCAACATTTAAAAATCCAGAGATTTTACCCCCAAATCCATATTTCCAGCTTTTCCCATGGAAAAAAAAAGATCTGATAATGCTAGACATGTATTCTATATAGCAACTATGTGGAAGCTGATAGCTGCTTCTTTAAAGACAGGCTCTCTAGATCAATATACACAGATACAAACAAACTCTCTCTACTGCTTCTAAATAGGCTCTCTTTACTCACTGACACTGTTTTAGCACAGTAAATATGTCTATACCATCACAATTTCTAGATATTCTCTAGTTAAACTATCCAAATTAGGTAAAGGTTCAAAAGCAGCACTGCCTCCTTCAGAGAATTACTATAATTACCTACTAAGCAGTTTACTGCAAGGGGCGTAGACTCGAAGAGTCCAGACTGAAAACTAAAAATACCTACCCATATCAGAGCTCACCTTCTAACTATATCAAAAATGCTTTATGCATGTCAGTACCTTCTCTAACTGAATTATTTTTCAGTCAGAAAGTCACACTTCTAAACCAAGGACAGCCAATATGAGCATTTACTGCTTCTCCTCTGAAGCCTGAACCCCTATTTGAAAAGGACATATATTTCATGTCCTGCTGTTACCGTCTTAAAGTACATCTTCAGGCTGTATAGTTCTAAAGACGGAGAGATATGAGAAAGAAATTGTCAAGTTATTTAGTTGGAAAACAATTCGCAATTGGTAATTTATATCTACTGGCTACATATCTATGTGATACACCCCTACAAAACTTACCACAGAAACAAGAGAGTTATTTTGTACCATCTAAGACCATGTTCAAAACTCCTATCATTTGGTCATCCAGTACTGAAAAATTGTTGTAGGTGATCCCCAGTACACTGTCTTTTCGTGACTGTTAAAAGATGCTCTTTTTAAAAGAATGACTATCTCTGTGAGCACTAATAATCACTAAATGATTTCTTCCTCTCTCAAATTTTTACTTCTATCATATTAACCTTGGCTTTCACCACTTAATACTTGAACACTAGACTAGGGAAGTCTAATTAGGCACTAAACCTTATCTCTTCTCATTCTTATTCACCCTGCACATATCAGCCAGATTTATCTCCCCAAAGCACACTTTTCAAAGAGCCACCTTACATATCAAGAAATTTAATTAACTACCTAATGCCTCCTCAAATCTAACCTCCTTAAGGCTAGCTTTTCAAGGCTCTTTGTACTTATTTCTAATAGGCTTACCAGTCTATTCCAATTGCAACCACCACAATGAAACACAGATTTCCCTCAGGAACTGCATTCCTCTGCACATAGTTGCTCCCGTCTGGAAAGTCATTCCTTCTCCCTAGGCTTATCTAAAGCCTACTCATCATCTAAGACTCATCATCAACCTACCTCATGAAGTCCTCACTACCAGAACATTCTAGTTCAGACAAAGTATACTTAGCTACTACCACTCAATCTTATTTAACTATAAAAACCCTAACTACAAAAGCCCTTTGATGCCAGGAAGCATATTTATATTTCTTTTTAATCACATACTGCTATAAATAGGTGTTGGTAAATTGATAATGCCAGCTTGAACTAACACAAGCCTGATATCAATCCCCTCTATACCATATCCATATAAGTTAAATACAATCACCAAACCATTTGTTACCCTGTAAATTTTTTTTTTAATGCTTGGGTATGTAATTTTTCTCCTCAATGAGACTTTATAAATTGCTTAAGAAAAAGGGCTAAATTATATATAGTTCTTCATTTCTACCCCAGCATCAAATTATATAGAGTTGTATAAAAAAACTAGTAATCAGTAAATACCCACTGAACAAATACATACTCTTTCTAGTCTACAGAATAAAAAGTTAATATTTCAAGTTTTTTATTTTAAGGTATCAAAACAGCATTTTCTGGGACTCATCATTACTAATAAAAAGATCAAAATAAATCAACAAACTATGTGATATACCTAGTCACAGTAATACAGAGAGCCTAACACTCAACTCAATTCCTCAGCCAGGGTTATTCAGAGTTTACGATGGAGCACTGTGAATTGTTTTGAGATTTTTCAAGATAAAGACTTTGCTATGCCTTGTGATGGGAGTAATGCAACTATTATTTTATTAGAACTAAGTACATCTGGCTAAAATGAAGTAGAATTACTGCTGTGAGGATTATGTTAAACAGAAAGGCTGGTTCTTCTGCTGAAGCTGACCAAAAGACAAAAGTTTCAGCACTAGGTATCACTCCTGTTGGCTGAAACCTGGTGAGTGGATAATAAAGCCAATAAAAGAGAAGCACTGGAAGAAGGGAAAAAAAACACTGTAGTAGGATTAACACCTATAGATTTTTATCCAATTCCAGATACAAAACCAATGTTATGGCCTTGAATTAAAGTTTATTCTTATGGGAAGTATATTCCCTTCTGACCATTTTTAATTTAAATTTACAAAGCACATTAGTACTGTAAACAGAGGCTTCCAAACATGTGTAAGTAAATAAAACTTATTGGAAATCTCTACTTTGGAAATTCCAATGAGTACCATCAAACGGTATGTTTTACATTATACCACTAACCCACTTTCTATCACCTCTATTAAAAAATTACAAAACTTCTTTATTTTTTAAAGATTTTTTTTTCTAAAATTTCTATTATTTTATACTCCTTTCTGAGACCATGGCTGGTCCCCAAACAGCTCATTTATCTTGATTTAATTTTGCTATTTTAGGCAGCTCCTCATCATATACTCAAAATCACTAGCATATACAGTTGGAAAATATTGAAATCAGCATTAACTGTCTTTACCCAAACAGGTCGTCACAAGCAAGTCTTCAGTATACTGTCTCTTAAAAAAGTGTATAGTATAAATGTGTTATGCCAACTTTTTACACTTTTACACTATAACAGAAATACATAATACTCTTATTTAAAGGTGTTTTGTTTGATAGTGCCTTAGAAGTACACAGTTTATGTTGTGCAAATTTTATGGTATACCAAGTCACAGGAATACAGAAAGCCTAACACTCAATTCAGTACTTAGTCCAGGACTACTTACAGATTACACCTAAGCGTGGATGTTGCAATCAAAACTAATTTCTGCCATTTCCATACTGCTTAGTTAACACCAGCAAACATAAATTTAGAGGAAATTTAGTCAGGCGCTGAGTATCATCGTACAGTGATCTTTAAAAACACTCACCTTCAAATGACTACATTCTATGTTACACAGAGAACACAAATGCGGAAATATTCTTGGAGATGCTGCATAATAATCGTTCATCATAGATGGAGTTGGAAGTCTCTTCATCTTCTGGGTATCAGCATGTGAAAACTTTGGTAGCCATGATGCTTTCACAATCCCAAAGGGAGACTGAATGGGCATGTCAGCTTCTGACTGATAATTCTTTTTACTTCCTCCTGATCCAGCATTAGACGAATTAATCACAGGTTCAGGTGGGATCCTCTCTTGTTGACTTACAGATGAAATTAATTCAGATGAAAAAGCTTGTTGGTTCATAGATGGAGGCATCAGAGACTGACTCATTGTCTGGCTAACTGTTTGGCTAATAGATTGGCTCACTGTTTTTACAGGTTCAAGGACTGACTGTCCTCCTGAAATGTGTAAGCCTGACATCTTGGTTCCACTCTCAACTGGGTAAAATGACTGATTATTGGAGGACTCACTGGGGAAGTCCATCTGTCGAAACATATCTTCAACAGGAAACAGAGAAGTACGTATCACATTTGGAGTAGGAACAGATCCAGAAATGTTCTGCTGTGACCGAAATTCATTCTTGACCTCATCAGTTGGAATTTCAGGGTCATAAACACGTACTTCAAGTGGGTCTTCTGTGTAGCCATATTTGCTTGCATGCCCATAATCAATCACATTACTTGAAACTCCCTCACTACCAAGTGTTTCTTTATTTCTGCTCTGAGAAGGTACGTTAGGTAATCGGCGCCCCATTTTTCGCATTCTTATATCCCTCAAAATTAATGGCATATTTTCAGGAGTTAGCTGTTCGTCAGGATAGCGGCTGAGTTCTTCAAGGTCTTCATTAGATAATCCAAAACTTGCTAAGATACTTGAGGCACTCTCTTTTGTATAGCGGCTCTGTACTTTAGGACTCTGCTCTGTAACCTGTGTTACAGAACTTTGTTTTACTCCTACAGGCGCAGATATAGGAGGATCATCATCCCATCGGCTACCATGAGGCTTCCCCTTCTTTTGTTGTGCTTCATGAAAATCCAGTTTTTCTTTGGTCAATCTTGGATCAGTTCGGTGTTGAGTTACCTGAACATTTAATCTCTGTGGTCCAATATTCTGATAAGACTCATGACCAGCAAATCTCTGTGGAATTCCACGAGCTCTTCCTGCTGGATAAAATCTTGGAAGACCCACAGATCCAGGCCTCATAAATGGTCCTGGAGGCCTCATCCCAGAAGGGTTAGGTGCTCGTGGCCTCTGAAGTGGAAAGTTTCCTCGAGGATTAAACCTGGGTCTCGACATGGCTATTTTCAAGAAAGCCTGATTTAATAAATTATAAGGTGGTGTTGAACCATGTGAGGCAACGGCATTCAGCTGCTGAAGCGCCAACTGCGTCTTAATCTGAGCAAAGTACAACAGAAGTGGGTTTGCAATGCCCAGGTTCAAGGAATTCACAAGTGGTGCGAAATTTTCCAAGAATAACACAAAGCTGAAAGTTAAAACACAAACATTAGATCATTTTAACTCAAACTACTTCATGAAGTGGATTCTACAGCCAGTGTAAAACATTTTGAAATAAAGCCATGAAACCATTCTGCATTTCACATATTTTTAGAGTAAGGGTTTACGAAGATTTTAAACTTCCACCCAATTTTTCTCCTTTTCTTTCTCGAATCCAGAACATAAACCTCAAACCTCAAGCCAGAGTTCATATATATGTTTTGTAGTTAGTGCTGTCCTAGGTTCTGAACAGTAATTTCAATTTCTTTTACAAAATTTTGAAAAAGCTTTGGGAATTAGTTCAAACTTTAACACTAAAAAAGAGGATGAAGGAATTAAAATACTTAGAAATACAAATGCCCTAGGTGTCATCAGTCTTACAAACAATGAAAACAGAAACTGTAAGCCTAAAGTTTTATGAGACCTATCTCTCCAAGAAACTCTTCCTTAGAATCAGCCTTCACAGTTAATATATTTCAAATAACAATTAAACTATGCGTAGTTTATTAAATAGTTCCTTTAAGATAAAAATTTGCCCCCAATAATTTAATTACAATGTCTAACAAAGCAGTGAGTAACAGCACAGAATCGGTTTTAACATACAATATAACATGTAACAAAACCATATTCCTCTTGGATTCCCTCCAGTCACTACAGATATATTTATACAGACAATAACAATGGCTAACTTTATAGTACACTGACCATATGTCAGCTGCAGTTCAAAGTATTTTACATGGATTAATTAATTCTCACAACAACCTTTGAGATGTGTAGTTTTACAGAGGACGCTGAAGCACAAAGAGGTTAAGTAACTTTCCTAAAGTAACCACACAGAAATGTGGTTGAGCAAAGATTTGCATTCAAGGTGAAGTAGCTCCATAATCTAAGCATTTAATCACTAATAAAGTGAACAAGAATATCTTGCAGTTCCCAGACACTGTAATATTTGAAAATGGTTTTCTTCCCAGCAAATTAAAATAGAATGCAGCACTACCCACGTCAATCCATGTTGCAGAGAAATTGTCCTTCAGCAAAGGACCAAGGCCATCAGCTACAATTTCCCTTTCCTCTACCAGTTTTTTTTAAAGCACAGATTACGCCTATGCTTCATATCAATTTCCTATTTTTATGCCTGATGGAAATGCAGGATGGGAAATGTGAGGGCTTGAGACATCTATGTCTGCTACAGATCGTATTTGATAATCAATGTATTCTGGCCCAAGACACAATTTCATTCATAATTCTAGTATATACTCTCTAGTGCAATGTTAACATATACTCTAGGATAATATTAGTGAAATGTTAATATGGTTGAGACACAGACTTTATCGATTTAACACTCTCCCTTCTGATCATCATGCATACTCCTACCAGATTAACCTTTGGAAAAGAAAATTTTTATCATATCACTCTTCTCTTTAATAACTCAGGAGTGAGGAACTAGAAGAAAAAAACGAAAAATCATGGAACTGTAACCCACATAAAACTTTAAAATCTGTTCTATAACTACTTATTAAAATGTACTTGGAAATTTACTGCTTTTTTGTAAATGTTACATTTCACACACACACACACACACACAAAAACAAAAGTTCAACCAATCCAAACGATCTTCATCTTTCTAATTTTACCAGTAACTTATTTCACTTAGGTCTTCGCTCCTACTCTTCTCTTCTCTCCTCCCTTCATCTCTTCCAACCAAAGTAAAACAAACTCTTCCAGTCAAAATAAAACAAAATGACCTTGCCCTTACTCTGACTTACTAGATTTTATTCATCTTTCTAGATCAGCCTCCATTAAACTGGCCATGACGACAAAGGCCCAGAGTAGGTCTTTCAACAAACTTTCTTTTTTTTTGCCCATGCTATTTTTGGACTCAAAAGTATTTGTGCTTAAATGCATGGTATTTTCCAATAATCTATCGTCAACTGAAGGCTTATATTCATTGCTGTCTTATTTCCCAAGTATATAACCCCATCCCTGACTCAAAACGCCTTCACATGTTTCTTAAGCCATTTGAATGATCACATCCAAAGTCCTAATTATTAATACACATAATTTAACTAAAAAATACAACAAAATTTAGACTTCTGATTCGCTTGCTATATGATAACAAATCCTGTAAATAATGTTCATTTACAGTAAACTCCAGATCTTTGCAAATCATTTACATTATGAAATTGTGCCCAACTTATACATAACAAAAATACTTCCAACAAAAACAATTCTTGCTTAAGCAGGTTTGTCAGTCTATCATTAAATTCCTCAAACTGTACCATTTTCTCTATCTAGTGAAAACTGCTCTCCCATCTTCTAAGTGTATAAGCTCCTCCGAATGTTCTCTTACTCCCCCATAATAAAAACATAAAAAGGAAGAGATTTCAAGTGCAGAGTCATCTAATTACTGCATGCAATTGTGAACAAGTTACTAGTTTAAGTGTCTATACTTTGTTTGTTAAAGACAAAGACCTATTGATGTATTCCCTAATGTGCCTAATACTATCTTACAGTGACATAAGTAAATATTTAAAGAATGGAAAAGCACAGCTCTTCACAAACTTGTTATTATGCAGAATATTAGATTCCTGGTAGGTATTTCACAAAGTAGTGCCCAGGCCAAGAAAGTATGATGCCACCGTTCTTAAAGTGCACAATGCCTGTTAAGACATTAAAGACTCTGAGAAGTCCTGTTGTTATCATTTTGCACTTCCCAAAATTTAGTTTTCTACATGCATGTTCAGAGGGATGATATTTGAAATATTGAGTAACTGGTAAAGTGCAAGGAATGATCAAACAGAACTGTAACTTGCCTTACAGTGTAGAAGCAAGAAGCCCGTTCCTACACTCCTCTTAACCTTTTAGTTACTGGATCATGAGAAGGTGGTAGCTGGGTTAGCACTGAGGGAGGGACCAGAATAATGGAGGAAAACAGTGGCAGTAACCACTTCCTAATCGGAAAAGAATTATTTCCACATTTTAATAACTAGTTTAACTGAATTAGCCACTGTATGAAAATCAGTCCTACAACACCAGTCTTGGGCAGGAACTATGGCTCAGTGGCAGAATTCTTGCCTGCGATGCCGGAGACCGAGGTTCAATTCCCAGAGCCTCCATGTTGGGGTGGGGATGGGGGGTAACAATAGCCTTTCAGAGAACAGTCTGGAATATACATGAAGAGAAAAATTAAGGGCCTTTTCCTAGTTAAGGAATTTCTATCATCAATAAGCTGAATTTTAGCTTGTTTGCAATTTTTAGAAGCATTAAAAAAGAAAACAAACAAAAAACTACATCTCCTATATGGTTAGTTTCCTCAAGAACTCTAACATAACGAGGAGACAGTACTAAGTTAACAGTCCTGACTCTCCTAGAGAGACCTCTCTCCCTTCTCTCTTGGGAAGACTAGCTAAAGTCTGTTCAGCCCATTATTAAGCACCCTGATCCCAGGACCTATTAACCAGAGGTTGTAAAGTTTCTCTTGGCATTCATATCCTGGGAAACTCATTATTATAAGCACATCTCTTCAGTACGTCTCTTCTGTCAATCTTTTCTTCCAAGAGCAAGTTTCTTTCACACCAAAACTTCCCCTTTCATCCAAGACTCCTTAATTTCAGTTTTCAGTCTAGCATATTTCATATCATTTTAGTTTAGTTAATAACATTTTCAGATAGTAATCCACTGATTCAGAACTATACAACACTTTATGTTACCATATACATATATATATTTTTTTTGGTGGGGGGGGGTATGCAAGGGTACATGGGCCAGTAATCAAACCTGGATCTCCTGCATGGCAGGTAGGCAGGCATTCTATTATATCATTTTAATTCTGGCAGAGAAATTTCTGACAAATTAGCTCACAAAAACATAATAAAGATTCCTTCTAGTCTCCAATGTTCTGGAGCAGCTAGATGGAAAAATCTAAAATAATGATATGGTAGCTCATGACAAATTTTGGGATCTGTCCTATAACTACTTGTTGAAGAGTGCTTTGAAAACGATTGCTTTTTTCTTTCTTTGCTTTACATATAAAAAATGTAAAATGTTATATTATACAATAAAAAAGTTTAAAAAAAAAATAATGGGCTGTCATAGCCATGAGATAAGGGTGCATAGGTCTCTGGTTTGGGTTGAGTTGGGTGGGGATGGTGTGCTTGGTGGGCCACAGGTGAAGGAAGGTGAGATGGAGGCAACTTGGAGGCGGCGGGTCTCAGAGCTTGGGGTAGGCCGCAGTGCACTGGGGCCTGGGTTCAAGAGGATGAGGGTGGGGGAGTGTCCTAGGAACTCCAGATGGTGTGTGTGTGGGGGGGGGTTGTTCCTTGAACCAGGAGGGCTAAAGAAAGACAGCAGTGGAGACTAGGTTGCGGCCCCCTTACTCGCTGCATGCACCTGGAGCCCTGTGACGTGGGACAAGACTTACACAGGCCACAGGCCTCCAACTACTGAGGGTGAGATGACTGGCCAGCTCTTTGTCGCCTTCCGCCCCATTTATCCCTCATGAGAGAGACCTCAAAGGCCGTCTGGACATCATTTATTGTTACTGTGATAGGATGATGAAAAAGAAGCTCAGAAACCAAAGAAACTTTTTCCTGAACCCTCAGATTGGAAAGAAGGTCCACGGGACTTTCACTTTGAGCACTATTTTTAGCTATGGATACCAGAAAGTACATAAGACCCCTCTCCATTCCAATTTTTTTCATTAACCTCATTTTCTAGAAAAGGAAACTGAGGCACAGAGCATTTAAAGCATAACTCAAAAGTCTTCATCCCAGGAATGCCAACTGCCCTCTACATCAAGTACAGCTCAAAGTCTTAACAAGATCGTGATTCTTTCTCTGGGAATGTGGTGTGCGTGACAAAAGTAGGGAGGTGTGTTTCCCTTATTATAGCAAGTACCTATACGTGACTTATCCACTTTCCTGAATATGTGATGTATCACATTAAAAGACTTTAGAGGGTGGGTCTTGCTAGGGATGCACATTAAAAAAAAAACATAATAAAGAGAATTATTATTATATATTAATACATACTTGACAGCTGTCCCCAATTCTATTAGGATTCCCACTATGATTATGTGAGTTTTTAACTAGAAGAATGAAACACAATGTTAGGCACTGGTAAGAGCTTAACAAATACATTCTATTTACATTTACAAATAAATTTGTATTTATATTTCATCTTTCTTTTTATAGTGTTATAATAAACTTCCCTTTTGCAATTCTAATTCTGAAGGCTTACTTCTTCAACTCTAACTTAAGGGCAGGCAAAGTCATCATCAACACCTTTTCTTTTCTTTGTGGCTTAATTTATCTCCCTTTTCTCTTGTTTAAACTTCAGCCCTATCAGTGATGCCCCAGGGAAAAACTAGTTAAAGCAAATACTAACACCTAGTAAAAACAGAAATCTATGTTTTTCTCAGTCAAGCCATGGGAATAAAATTTCAAAATCAAGTACCAGATCTTTCAGGATAGCTTAAAAAAATGCAAGCTATTTTTTTTTTTAATTTAAAGAACTGTCTCCTTAGCAATAAACATATCAGAATAAATATTACTCTAGTTAGTGAATGACTGTTGACAATACTCTTTTGTTGGGTAGGTACCATGGTTATTAAGCCAGTTTTAATGATGGAGCAATTTCTCAAAAGAATCAGAGAAACCAAAACGATTAAATATAGCTGGAAATCTTCTATTAGTTTCCCTTTTCATGTTTCTACAATATGAGGGTTTTTTAATATTCTTCCTTACATTCTACCTTCAATTAGCACTTAACTGCTATCTTCACATATTTTTATCCCTAGTCTTAATTTTATTTCTTCACTTTACTGAATAAAGTAGATTAACTGTAGGATTTTACCAAAAGATAAATAAAAACAAAACTAGTAAACGTTAATGTTGATTTAACTGGGAATGGGGAATCACTCACAATACAAAACTAGTAACATTTTAACTATAGTTTTAAAATTAACGTAAGGATAAAGAAATTAAATGTTGGTTAAAGATGCAACGACCAGATAATCATATTAGTATTACTAAAATCAAGCTAGTTTCTAACACAAAAAAAGAAAGTATCAGGTCCTCCAAATCTGCTATTAGAAGTTGAAATGCCAGGGGTTTCACCAAGGATGACATTCACTGATTTGATCATTTGAACATATTAATATCACAAAATTTACCCAATCAAGGTAACAAACGATAGCAAGATATTTAGAACAAATGCTTACCACAGTAAATACAACCTTTGTTATTTAACCATGCAAGAATATGACAATTTCTGGTTAAGAGGATTCCTAATAGCTGAACACTTAATTGTTTACATTTCAATCTAAACGATTTTAAAATGAATACTTCCTAATAAGCACCACAGCAAGGTATTTCAAGTTTCTCATTTTTCTTATTTTCCTGTATATATAGCTTACATTGACTTAGGAGGAATTACATACGGCTTTAAAATATCAACAGAGGTTCTAAAGAATTTTTTTATAGACCCAGAGCACAAACAATAGTATTGTAAGTCAAGGCTATTAATGGCTAGGGGCAGGAACCACATACAAAAGATATGACAGCACCTTTTGGGTTAAAGAGAAGTTTTCATTTAAAATTTATAGATGAAAATTAATGTTCAACCATACTCCAGAAAAATGTCTGTTTTATCTGGAGGGGGAGGGGGTTGGTGATTGTAGAGGGGATGGTCAATTCAAACTGAGAGAATCTAACGTTCTTCTAATTTTCAAAAATGTCTATGACCCCAAAATGTTAAGAAACTCTATTTAATGGCTTTGGAATATAGGTCTTCAAAGCCTAAATTTAGGTGATTTTGACTGCCACCCATCCACACTCCCTCTCCCCCATCCAATTTTTAGCTACTGGCTTTCCTAAACTGCCACGTGTCTAATGCTTTATCCTGTTATCACCACTTCTCTTCATCTCAACTCTCTAAATGTTGGCTTTTGTTTGGTTGGTTTTTGGTAGGGAGAGAATTATTTAATAGTTAATATCAGTAGGTCAGAACGGTCCTTCTTAGAAAAGTGTCCAAACCCTGTATACCACTGGGATGCGGGGTAAGGCGATATATTAAGTAAACTGTTGTCATTAATTTCTCTGAGGCTCTTTATTACCACAGAATCTTCTACCACTTTTCTTTTAATTTTAGTGGAAAAGAAAGAGTTCAGAATCTCTCATTCAATTTATTAAATATTTTAAAAGAACCTATTATATGGCAATCACTATACTAGTCCCTGGAGTTTTATAGCCTAGTAAAACCACAAACCAGATGTCAAAATGCTGGCAATCCAACAAGAAACACAAAGTAGAATCAACTGCAGTATGGTTTGCACAAACCCTCATCACTCTACACCACAGCTGGTCTCCATTTCAATTTATTCTGTCATTGTCAGATTAATACTCTTAAAACATCTATTTTAGCAATCACTCCTTTACATAAAAACCTTCACCATTTTACCACTGCCTGTAAGATATTCAAACTCATCATTCTGGCACGAGGTATTTACAACCTGATTCCAATCTACCCTTCATACTTTAGTACCTAATAATAACTAAAAACTTCTGCTAAAGTCAAATTGATCTCTTTACTATCTCACCTCTCCAATGCATTATTTTTTTATTTTTTTTATGTTTTTTTTTTAATTAAAAAAAATTAACTAACACAACATTAGAAATCAATCCATTTCTCCAATGCATTATTGATTCCAATATACTGCTGCCTCTTTGAACCAAACCCATCCCTCAAGATTCTTTCCAGGTACCACCCACAAGAATCTCTTTGATCACATTCCATGGCAGAAACTGATATATGCAATTTCAAATTCATTTCTAAACTGGTAGACTGATAATTAAAATACATTTTATTCAGTAATTCAACTCACTTAAATATTTACAGAACACTTGCAGTACTGGGTTATTTACTACAGGTTAATGATACAAAAGAGGGACTTCTAGTATCATTACTGTACAAAGGTCCAACAAAAGCCAAAACGAGCAAATTTATTATCAATATATGAATAACAAATTCAGATTTAAGTCTAAAATCTCATTCCCTATGCTCTCCCTTCCTACCTAACCTTTTATCAGTTATTAAACAGTTATACATTTCACTTTTTCTGTTTCAATCTACCTTTTGGTAGAAGTTAACATGTGAAATGAAGAAAAGAAAATTAAGCAGAATAAGCTCTGATTAAGAATTAGGTTATACTACACCAAAGAAAATCCCCTTTTTGAGAATGACACCAATATAACCTGAAAACGCTATGACAAGAAACAGGAATCATAAAACAAGAGTAAATTTGGCATTAGAACCTGGAAAACAATCAAATTAAGACAGTCATTATAAAGCATTTTTCATTTAGCCCCAGGAGCTTCAATCATAAAGAGGTTTGTTCATCTAGAGGAATTCATGCATAGCCAATTTATGAAATCATTAAACAAACCGGGAAAAACCTGAGTTGAGATCTAAGTTATTGACTCCTTTGAAAACAACTGCAATTAAGTAGTATTAACTCTTTCAAATAAAATTTTTCCTAACTACATAATATATACTTATTATATGAAAGAATAAAACGTACAGGATAAAATCATTACCCAGAGTAAAATAATATTTTGATATAGTTCCTTCTAATTTTGTTTGTGGACATGTACCAAACGTCATGGTACAAACTTATAACATATATCTGCTATTTTCAATTGGCATTTCTGTTTTTCTGTATTTAATATTCTTCAAAAACAGACCATTAATATTTAATGGTCAAAAGTCACAAACATTCTTAGCTCCTTAAAAAACTTTCATTATTCTGACAAATAGCAGTAAAAAACTCTTTTATGTCCTTTTAAGAACTAGAACACACCACTCTAAAACAAAAAAAAATTCAATATAGTGTCAACCATAAAAATTATTTCGGAAGCACTTAATGGAAACTGGGTTCCTGAGGCAGGCATGAAGAAATGGCTTGATGAATCTGAGATGTTCACCACCATGGACAACCAATAACTGCCTATCATTTTGATGTAGTTTTTCACGAAGAAAAGGAACCCTTAATTTACCCTTACAGATAGAATAGAAATGTCTCAGAATCCAACAGAATCACGAAAAATTAGCCAGCTGATCCTAATGGCTCCCTTAAATTCATCATAATGAAAAGATTTATATCAAACTCTGCACTTAGACGTGATAGCGTGTCATGGTTTACAAAGCACCTTCATGTTCACTATCTCATTTGAACCTTGCCACAACCCTGTAAGGGAGGGAAGCCCAGAATAAACTAAAAGTAAAGCCTTAGAACACAACCAGGAAGCAAACAGCAAGATCACATAAAATCTACATTTCCTGAGTGTTCTTTCCATACTATATTTCAGCTATTTAAAGCGTAAATTTGTAGCTTTTTTAACACTAATTCTAAAACTACATGCATATTATAAGGAAAGAAAGAAAACCACCCTCATAATATGCAGAAAAGAACTGGATTTTCTATACCTACCAAAAAGGAAAAACCATCACCAACATTATTTTTCTTGGTATATATCTATACACTTTAGTGCTGCTTTCTTAAAGCACTGTTTGTCTCAGAATATATAAAACCATTTTGGTATTTTAAAATGCAGTTATTACACTGGTTAGTACGAGTCCCTCTGTGAAAACTCAGTCACAAATACGAACATGCAATCCTTTCCTTTCCCCAGGTTAAGTGGCAATCTTATAATCTCGACTATCATGTAGACAGATTTCACTTAGTCAATTCTTTTTCTATCATTATTCTTGTCCCCTCATGTCTAATAAAAAGTAGGCAAATCACAATGCTGAAAGTGCCACAGTACCAATCAAACGTAAAATTCCGAAATGTAGTACCCTCAAGGAAATGATCAAAAAATCAGAAAACAAAAATAGGAAGACAATTAGAAACATATTTGGCATTATGAAAGATATCACAAACTTCACTGCCATCTAGAAAGGTTGACAAACATCATGATTTCAGATTTGAAAATGGAAGATTAATCGCTAATGCACAATGCCAGGAAGAAATCTTCATGACAGCCCTTACAGTAATCACCTCATTAGAGCAGTGACTTAATACTGTTATTTTGAGAAAAACAACTTTTTGATAAAGGGGTATGTGAGTATAGTGACACAAATAGGCCTTTTAATTTCCCTTTTTTAAGAGCATATGCACTGCATACATAAATGGGTATCTCCATAACACAGCACTGCATCCACTGTCAGTGGTGCCTCTCTGGAGATGTGCACTAGCGGCCCTGCTAAACTCCCTATCCCCAATAAATGGAGTAGTCCAAGAGAAACTACCTGATCTGTACTGAAGTAATTAGGAAAATGGGACCTTTTTTACTATAAATGAGGAAAGTGGAAAATGTTGTAGATACCTCAAATGCTATTGACAGCCATACTTACCGTCTAGTGAGAAAGTACAAGCACCGAAACAAAATAGAGCCAGTAAAATAGAGGTAAGCAGGGCTAAGAGATAAATAAAACAATACCAACGACATTTAATACCCAGCTTCAATTATTCCTCAAGCCTAAATACATCATTGCTCTCCCTGTAACTTGACTTCATTCATGGAGTGCATGGGCGAAAATGTTCCCACTTCCCTAAGGAAATTGAATGTGGGTTTCTGAAACCTTCGATTATGCATATATAAAACAATCTGGCCAAATGAATCAAAAGCCTGAAGTCTTCACAATGTACGGAAGAGCATATATAGTATGTTACTTTTTGTGTAAGAAAGGGAAATAACATACATATATCCGCTTATGGTTATAAAAAGAAACAAGGAAAGTTAACACAGAAAACCATACTATAAGGGATAATGGACAGAAAGGATGAAGAGAGGAAAGTGATTTTTCATGGAGTATATCTTATTGTATACTTTTGACATTTCAGGGAAGCATGTTAATAATATGCATTTAAAAAGTCTAAATCAACAAGGATAGGAAGGGGAAGGAAATCTAAAACTGAAAGCAAACTAATTCAATCATATATTAAATGACTACTGTAACACTGAAGGGGGAAAAGAAAACTAACCCAAGTAACATATGAACATAGTATTTGATCTATATATCCTCAGTCTTGGGTGGAGCTGGGGGAAGAGGAAGAACTGCAAAGTTCTTGGGGTGGAAGAAAAGACATACAATATGAAATGGGGGATATCAAGAAAGAATCCAATAGTAATAAAGTTAATAAACCACTGAAAAAACCAGGAGTCCATAAGTTCATATCAATCAATCAGTCACTCAATGGGGCAGAAGGAACGGTTCTAGTAAAGTGTGGAGTACCTACTAGTAATGTAAACGAACTACTAACAAATATAATCCTAGCAGTAAATATATAACAACTGGTGGAGTTAGAAAATGATTTGCAATCATCATGACAAAGACTGATTCAGGTAAGAAACACTGGTGGAATAATTTTGATGGGGAACATGACATTCACATGATCTTAAAATGTCTCCCCAAAGTTCAAAGGGGAAAAAAGTAGACAATATGTTAAACATAGCATCACCCATGAAGGATTAAATGACATCATGTGCCTCCAGATCTGTTACCTTGAAAAGAACCCACCTTCCAAAAATTATGTGATTTTTCTGGCCAAGAATGTACAATCTGAATCAAATCAAGAGGGAACATCACACAAATCCAAAATGAGAAATGCCCTATTAAAAAAAAGAACAAAACAGATCATATTCTACAAAAATATCAACTCCACAAAAGACAAAAAAAAAGACTGTAAAAATATTACAAATTAAAAAGACTAAAGGCACTTTATGCAACTAAATGCAAAACTTGATCCTAGACTGATCCTGTCCTGGAGAGGAAATAAAAAAAACTACTAAAAGGCACATTATTGGGCCAACTAACAAAATTGGAATATGGACAGTAGATTAAAGAATTTTATCAATGTTAATGTTAAATTTAATGAAGTTAACAACTGTAATACAGTTATGAAAGAGAATATCCTATTCTTAGGAAATACACACTGAAGTAGAGAAAGGGATATAATGAATGTAACTTACTCTCAAAAAGTTCAGGAAAAAACTTTGTATATGTGTGTGTGGAGGAAGAAGGGGAGAGGGTGAAGGAAAAGACAGAGAAATCCAGTCAAAAAGATTTTATGTTCAACCTTGGACTATCCAACTGCATAATCATATACTAAATCAAAAGGACTATCAGCAAGTATGGCAAAAGGCAGAAAGTCTGCAATATGATAATGAGCATCTGCCCTGAACAGATTTTTGGATGTGGTCATCTCGTTTTCTTATCATGCTCAATCATTAACTATTGGCTGTTAGCCCATTATGTAATCCACAATAATCTGATCTTTGGGGAAATTTCCAAAGTATCTGATCTGAACATACTCACACTGCTAGGAGGGATGCCAGCAAAATGATTTCATGCAAAATTGGTCAACTCCCATTAAGTAAAATTTAACGCTATTAATTCAGCTTTGGAATAGTGTAGCATACTGTTTTAAGAACTTAGACCCCTAGAGATTCAGTTTTTTAATTCTGGTGCTGCTGCTTGCAAACGTGACCCTGAGCAAGCTGGTTAAGCCAAGCCTGTTTTATCTAGAGAAAAATGGGGATTAAAAAAGTACCCACCTCAGACTGTTATTGTAAAGATCAAAATTATAACTTCCTGACACACAAAAGGGGCTCAAAAATGTTAGATTTTAAAAACGTTTTACTCAAAAAGCAGGTAGGTGTTTGCTCCTTTTTGAAAACTCGAGTAATATTTGAAAATTACAATATGGTGTTAGAAATAAGAATTAATTGCTTACTTTAATCTCTCTGCATTCCCTAAACTGAGATCTAGCAATTAATGAGTACATTTTAAAACTCACATCAAAAGAAAATACTAGGGCAGGCCACAGTGGCTCAGCAGGCAGAGTTCTCACGTGTCATGCCGGAGACCGGGGTTCAATTCCCGGTGCCTGCCCATGCCAAAAAAAAAAAAAAAAGAAAGAAAGAAAGAAAATATTAACTAAATAATGTATAGAAAGTAAAGTTTTTCTTTAACAAGTAAATTGCAAGGGGAAAAAGGTGGATAGGGAGCTTATAAATTATATAAATAAATAGACTCAAGAAACATCAACAATTGTAACGCACAGAACTTACAAGTTGCATGTGTAAAGGACACAACTGGGGAAATTTGAATACTGACAAACTGATATTAGGAATTATTATTTTAGGTTTGATAAGCATTTTTTGGGAGAAAAACGCTAAACTATATACTGATAAACTGGTATGATATGGGATTTGCTTTAAAATAGTTGGGGCTAGAAAATGGGTAGAGAACAAACAAAACTAATCATTAGCTGGTAATTGTGAGAGCTGGGAAATAAAGATTTATGGGTGACTCATAGAATTTCCTCTGCTTTTACATATATTTAAAATTTTCCATAGTAAAACGGTTTATTTGAAAAGTAAAGAAATTAAAAAGAAAAGAAAGTTAGCAAGATTCACTGATTAACAGGAATAATAGAGAAATTATTTGAAAGTTTAATAAAATGATGGGAAATAAAGCAGGAAAAAAGCATAAAAAGTGAAAGAAGGCTAGAACAATACACATTTGATATTTAAGGGGTGCAAGAATCGAAAAATGATCACCCAGAATACATGTATACCAAATAACCACTAAGAAAACGAAATATATATTAAAGCTATTTTTCCTATGCTATCTGAACTCATCTTTTCAATCCAAAACCCATTCTTCTTGACCCTCACTGAACATTATAGCTGTGTTATGTCTATATCTCATCTTTTCCACACCCTATTTCCTTTCCATTCCTTTCTCATCTTCTATATACCCATTTTCCTTTTATTTTCATTGTTAACCACAAACTCCAAACAGAAATAAATAAAATTAAGTTAAAGCAATGAAAGAATAAAAAAAGTTGGATACAAACTGGGAGCTTATTGATGTTAGCAACACCGGTAACTATTTTCAGTTTGGAGGATCTCTAAACCACATTTCAACATTCATTAGTTTGTTTCCTCGCAAAACAGTCCAAACTATGTGACTGAGTAGCCATACTGGAAGCACTGTTTTTTAGTACGTAAAGCATTTTATCAAGAATTTGGACAGATTTATTCAAACCTCAATCAATATACATTACGGCACAGCAGAAAGAGCTCTATCTGGTATTCTTGTCTAGGCTCTGCCAACTACCAGCTAGATTCATTCACTCTGACATCCAAGCATGTAATACATACCAGGCACTGGGGCAGAACAAAGATGAACACAGCAATCACATGAATAAACAGCTATAATATATTTTGGTAAGTGCTACAGGAGAGGAATGTGTAAGGTATACAAAAGTACAAAAAAATGAAAGATGACTTTTCAGCTTTGAAACTCTATTTTGTCTAAAGTCTTTTAAGCGTCTTCTTTCTAATCAAAAGGAGATATCCACAAGTTGCAAGTTTCTATCAAAAGATGCTGCGTACGCACTTTCAAACTTTTAATAAAATCTGTAATAAAAACAAGAATACCTATTATATCACTTAATTCATACATCGTCCCTTAATCTTCACAATAATCCCAAACAGATAGTACTTCACCATTTTATAGAGAACGAAGTAGAAGTTCAGAAGAACTAAAATAACTTACCCAAAGTCACACAAACAGTAAGAGGAAAACAGGGATTCGAATCCAGATCTTCTGATTCCAAGGCCTATTCCCTTTCCACTACACTACTTGTCTCTCATTTTCTTTCACTACATAAAAACAAAATGTCCAGATATCACCTTCTCAAGTATGCCCAACAGAAAAATGTTAGGACATCCACGAAGGGCAAAATGATGACTAACTGTGAGACACCTTCCTTTCAACGAAAGTATCTGTCGTACACACCACAACAAAATGCAAAAATGAGATTACAAACTTAAATATAACCAATATTCAAGGTAATAATTGTGTGACATGAACACATTCTGAAATCTAGTTCATAAAAATGAATGAAGAAAATTTTGATTTCTTTCCATTGCTTTATCTTTATCCTTATTTGTTGAAAACAAATGGTCAGACATATTTCAGTGTATTAACACTTGGATTCTACATAATTATTTAAAAGTACATATCACAAACCTCTTGTGGACTACAAAATAAAGTGAAATATTGTCAAACACATATATATTTTTAAATGTTTTAAAAGTTATTTTGAAGTAATGTAAATTACGCGTTTATTTTTTCATAAACGTCCTTAAATCCTTTTTTTTTTAGGCTTCTTTTTCCAGGTTATCAATTTTACTTCCAAATTTTAACCAGCAACCACAACATCCCTGAAAAATAAATGTGAAAAAAAAACGAAGAATTTTTTTCTGTACACAATTTCAAAACTGGTTAGAAAAAAAATGTGAATCAATATAAGTCGCTAGATACTGATAACAAGTTTTTCCTCAAAACTCATTCGGATTAAAATTGGTTTTCTCCTAACAGCAAATTTTAAGACAATTGGCTTGAGGCACCCTTTGTTGCCTAATGTAATTAAAGATTTTGTAATAACGTTGTCTTCCCTCATTCGCAATTACCTCAAACAACAAAAGATCTAACTGTCCCAATAGCCCTCAAGGATTCAAACGTGTGGGAAATATTTTCTTCCCTTTAACAGAATGGGATCCAAGCTAGGAATCAACACAAAAACAAATCGCTCATCTTCCACACTCGCGATTCCTCTGAGAAATTTGGGAGGTGAGTCTTACAGCCATTTACCAGCCCTCACAGAGGTGACATTTTCTTTGCTTTCAAACCTGCACAAGGCAGGGACAGGAAACACCGACCCGCCAAAGAAGCCGCCGAACCGTAACATTCCGCCCTTAATCCCAACTCCCCCCTTCCAGCCCCAAACACAAATGTTCTTCTCTCCACTCTTCTTGCACAATGTCGCTTGGAAAGACGCTCGGCTCAAACTCCACCACCTCTCTTCACGGCCCGATGGGAATGGCTACTTCCTTCCTCGCTGCTCCCTCAGCACCGCTTCCTCCGGCCGTCAGGCCTGGCGCGGCCTCCGCAGGCCCTGCGCGGATGGGGAAAGGGCCGTCCGGGCCTGGCAAAAGAGCTCTTCTCGGCCCTCAGCCTAGCGCAGCGGCGTCAGGCATGGTTCCCAAGGCAGCTTTCCAGCACGGGTGCCCGACAGGGCCCTCCGGGGCAGTGAGGTGAATAAACGCGGCCGCGGTGCCGACAAGCTTCGCTTCCCATCCCGGGGGTCCCCCAACCTCCTCCCGCCCCCGCCGTCTGCCCGCCGCCATTTTGTGCGCAGCCGCTGCGACAGAGATACAATAGCCGGCCCGGATCTCACGGGAAAAGCTCGGGACCCCCACGCTATGGGCTCCCGCCTTCTAGCCCCCCAGTCCCCGCAAACCAACAGCCCTACCTATGCCTACCCGACTAACAGCAGGATCCCGTCTGCGCCCCACACAGTTTAGCACTCAGCCTCCAGTCTCGACGCTGAAGAAGCTACCGCCTCCAAAAAGCTATACGCATGCGCGCCTATCAAACCTTTGCGAGCCCTCCTCCACTCCCGCGCATGCGCACCGCACTGTGTCGCGGCTCAAGCAAAGTGCTAGAGCTGCTTTGTTGTGGAAAGGGGCGCTGCGGCGTGTTTGGCGTTCTCAGGCCCCTACTGCAAAACTCAGGCACCTACATCAGTGCCTTTGCCTATGCCATTCCTTTCTTATCCAAATTGTGCTCGTCCTCTGAGATTTACTACTATGAAGTAGTCAAGCCTCACCTCCTCCATGAAATCTTCCAGGATTATTCTTGCCTTCAATAACGTTAAAATATGCAGTACTGGGAGGGCAATGGTGGCTCAATGGCAGAGTTCTCACCTGCTGTGCCAGAGACCCAGGTTCGGTTCCGATCCCTGCCCATGCCCTACCCCCCCCCCCAAATATATATGCAATACTTTACTGGTACTTGATATTATAATACTTTGTACGATTAAAATGTTGCCTAACTATCCTTTCCCCTTCTACTTTTTTTTTTGCTTCCCCATAGCCGTGATGTGATATATATATCATTGCCACTCAAAATGGCAGGAAATTAGAATTTAATTAAAGCTTATTGAATTTAATTCAATTAAAGGAGTTCAAAAAAATCCTAACACTGGAAATCCTTTTTCTAATATCATTTCACAATAAAAATGACTACCTATGTGCTAAATATTTTTCATCCTCATTTTACCTTTGAAAAACCTTGTGGTGTAAGAACTTCTTAAGGATAATCGATTATAAACATAAAAACTCAGTCATTGGGCAAAATCTGGTAAAACTCATAAGCCTGCTTTATTGATACAACACAAATCACACTACCCATTGCTGAGACTCACACATTGTTTATCTAGCACCGAAGCAAGTGTGTTTCTTTTATTCACATGATAATAAGCAAAAGAAAGGTTGAAAGAAAAGCCTTGTTTTAAAAAACATATCTATTGGATATTCATTTCAAACTAAAAATCCAATACCTGCTAGGGGCAACAAGCCAAAAACAACAAAGAAAATGCCAGACACATTCTTCCAAACCCTCAAATAACCAATGTTATAAATTCGGTGTGTTTCCTTCCATACATTTCTTTATGTTAATACAAACATGTTGTATTTGCATGTAATGGAATTTTTTCCAAAAATTTATACAGCCTGCTATTCACTTTTCTGATTACTGACATTTCTAAACACTATAGATCCTCTCTTTAAAAAAAATTTTTTTTGCATAATATTCATGTTATGACTGCACCTCAATTATTTAATCATTCCCTTTTGGTGAATGTTTGTGGTATGTATACTCTAAAGACACACTGTGGTTATAAAATTAATGACAGTCAGTAAGCCTACTAAAGGGTATGGCAAGGACGACACTATGTGTTACTAAAGAGTATTATACAATCCTAGCCAGGGGATTTCCACAGTCAAGACCACCTCAGCAGAGATGTAACTTTCAGGAAAAGTTAAAATAAGGCAATTACCCTTTCTTACAAGATTAGCTTGAACTCCCTTTAAGAAAAAAAAAAAAAAAAAAAAACACCTAGTAACTGACCCAGGCTGAAAATAGGTACATGAGAGGGGACAGATTCCCCCCAAATCTTGAGCGTTGTCTCTGAATGGAGACTTGATTGCACAACATTCTGACTGTAAGGTACCCACATCACCAACATATTCCCAATGACACCCTTGTGAAAGCACTGCTTAAATAAACCTGCTTAAGCATTATGAGGATAGCAACTTTGATGTGGACAGAATCAAATGAGACACGTCCCCCCTGAGGACCTTACCATACAGTCCCGAATACAACAACTCTGAAGATATTTTCAGTTTTAGTGTTTTCTGCCACTACAAACATTACTATAGCTAATACAGTAGATGCCTTACCAGCAGAATGTACATGCTATGAGGTCAGGAATTTTTGTCTGTTTTCTTCACTATTTTATTTCCAATACCTGCATTGATGCTTGGCATGAAGTAGAAAACCAGCAAATATTTGTTAAGAGAATGAATGATTCTTTTGATTCCTGGCCTATGCACTACTCTCCACCAAAAAAAAAAAAAATGAATGAATGATGTGAGTGACTCTGATAGGTCATCCTGTCAGGTCTTTTGCCCATGTGCATTTCCTCATCTAAAAAATCCTTTTCCATATTTTTTGTATTTCTAATGAGCTGGCTGTCTCTTTCTTATCAGGTTATAGCTCATTGTATATATGAAGAATATTAACGCTTTGTCAAATATATTGCAATTGGTTTCTTCCCATTGATATTTCATTCTAAATGCCTTTTGCCAGTATAAATTTTTAATTTTCATGGAATCGATATATCAGTTTTTTCCTTAATGACTTCTGTGCTTTCTTTTTAGCATAAGAAGCCTTACCCAACCCCCTAAGAGCATACAAACTCAGAAATTACCCAAAGATTTTCCTAGGTTGCCTAAATTTTTATTTACAGTATCACAATTTTCTTTATTACATTTACATATTTAATCAATCTAAAATTTATTATTTTTATGATATGATGTAGAAATCTAACTTTGTTTTCTTTCAGATGGAAAAAGGCAATCATGAGGATCCAGACTGTGATGGCTAATTCCATGTGTTTGGCTAGATTACGGTCTCCAGTTGTTTGGTCAAGCAAGAAACTGGGCTGATTGTTACTATAAGAATATTTCATAGATGGGTTTTTTATCATTAGACAGTTGCTTAAATCTAAGGCAGATTGCATCTACAATCAACAAAGGAGATTGCTCTCAGCAATAAGGAGAGTCTCCTCATTCAGAGTTCTTAAAGCAAGAACTCAGAAGATTTCAGAAGTCAAAATGAATTTCAATCTCAATTTCAGCTATCCAGCTCCTCCTGGGGAATTCAATGTCACCTTCAGAGAGTTTCCAAATTTTGACCTGCCCTACAGAATTTAATCCTCATGGTTACATTAGCCTATTCCTATCATAAAAACCTTAAGGTGTGTATATATTTATTCTGTTGGTTCTGTTTCTCTGGAGAAGCTCGACTAATGCACAGATATTGAGTAAACCATCCTTTTCCCCCCTTAAAGGAAATGCTTCGTCCCTTTGAGTAAACAAATAACAACAACAACAAAAACTATTAAATTCCCATATTTAAAATGGATTTATGGACTAAGATGGAGGCATAAAATGCTCCAGAGTTCCATCCCCTCACAGAATCTTTGGCAAAAACAGGCAGAGCATCCGTCCTCAAAACTTCAGGAACAGTTAAAGGGTTTCAATAACTGGGCAAGTGCTGAATCAAGAAAATACAGCTTTAAAACTGGCAGGAGAGGTTGGCCCCACCCCACTCCTTCCCCAGTGCAGTAGGGTCCAGACTGTGCTCCAATTATAGGTCCTTGACCCAGTTCCAGAAGGAGCACAGTAACCCCTAGCATATACTGAAGTGCATGTATGTTGGTGCCAGTCAATCAGGAAGACAGAAATAATAAATGCATCTCTGTTTCGCCCTCCCAGAATCTGCCCTGCAGACAGAAGCAGCCTGTGGACAGCTAAAGCAATGTAAGAAACAATTAGATCCAAGAGCCTAGGACAAAGGATTACCTGAAAGTAACACATACAATAGAGCACCCAGGAAGTAGGGGAAGTCTATTTTGCAAGATGTAGAGGGGGCATTCAAATTCCTGTAAATAGGGAAATTCCTAAAATCATTTGTAAGCATAAGCCCGGGACAAGAAGCAGGCTCAGAAAAGGCGAGAGCACTCTGTACTTCCCTTTCCTGATCTTCTTGATAGGAGGGCTAATCCCCAAAGGAAATTACCAGCCAACACAGCAATTTGCAAAGAAGGCCAGACTTTGGACATACTGGACAAAGACTTTTAAAAAATTATCTTCATTATACTCAAGGAGAAGAGAAAGGAAAACATGCAGAAAGAGCTAGAGAAAATCAGGAATTGATGAATGAATAATATAAGAATCTCAATAAAGGGATAGAAATTTTTTTAAAAAGAACAGAAATAGTAGGGTTGAAGATCATAATTACTGAAATGAAAAATTCCCTAAAGAGTTTCCATAGCAGGTTGGAGCTGGCAGAAGAAAGAATCAGTGAACTCAGAGACAAGACAATTAGAATGATTCAGGTCTGAGAAGCAGAAATAAAAAAGAATGGAAAAAGTGAATAGAGGAGACATTGGGACAATTAATCAAAGATATACATACAATTCTACTTAATAAAATAAGTGGGATAGCAAATAACATAAAGGAGATCAAGAAGACAATAGAAGAGCATAAGAGGAATTTGAAAAAAGAAATAGAAAAATAGCGGAAATCACAGAGTTTAAAGACTCTGTTGACCAAATAGAGAACATACGAGAGGCACACAACACCAGATTTGAAGAGACAGAGGAAAGAATAAATGATATAGGGGACAGGAAAACTGACTCTGAAGACTCAAAACAGTAAATGGCAAAAAAGATGGAAAAAATTGAATGGGCTCTTAGGGAAATGGTAGACAAAACAAAGCATGCAAATATAAGAATAGTCACGGTCAGGTTCATGGGTCAACTTGGCCAAGTGGTGGTACCTGTTTGGTTGATTGGGCAAGTGCTGGCTTGTCTGTTGTGATGAGGACATTTCATAGAATTAAATCATGATCATGTCAGCTGCATCCACAGCAGATTCCATTTGTAATCAGCCAAAGGGGCGTGTCTTCTGCAATGAGTCGTGCTTAATATAACCACTGAAAGCCTTCTAAGGAGGATTCAGAAGAGACAGGCTTTTCTTCCTGCTTTGGTTGGCGAGCTTCTCTTGTGGAGTTCATCCAGACCCTCCATCGGAATTGTGGCTTCACAGCCTGCCCTGCGGATTTTGGACTCTGCGTTCCCGGGGTCACGTGAGACACTTTTATAAATTTTATATTTGCGAGTGTTCCTGTTGATTCTGTTTCTCTAGAGAACCCTAACTAATACAAGAATCACTGGTGTTTCCAGAAGGAGAAGAGAGGAGTAAAGGACTAGGAAGAGCAGATAAGGATATAATGGGGGAAAACTTCCCACCCAAGGCACATACTAGTCATTCTGTCAAAAGTTGGAGAAGCAGAAAATCCTGAAAGCAGCAAAAGAAAAACATTCTACTACATACAAGGGAAACCAAGTAAGACTGAGTTCAGACTATTCAACAGCACCCTGGAGGCGAGAAGGTAGCGGTATGATATATTCAAGATCCTGAAAGAGAAAGACTTCCAGACAAGAATTCTGTACCCAGTAAAACTGTCGTTCAAAACTGAGGGAGAGACTCAAGTTTTCATAGGAAAAGAAGTCCTGAAAGAACTTGTCAACATGAGACCGGCCCTACAAGAAACACAAAAGGAGTTCTGCTGGCTGAAAAAAAAAAAAAAATGACAGGAGACGAAGGGCTGGAGTAGGGCACAGAATTGAAGAGTACCACTAAGGGTAATTTAAAGAATACAAAGAGAAACAGGGAAAAGAATATATAGAACTGACAAATAAAATAAAAAGATAAGATGGTGGATTCAAGAAACGCCTCTTCAGTAATAACTTTGAATGTTAATGGACTAAACTTACCAATTAAAAGATAGATTGGCAGAATGGATTAAGAAACACAATCCAGCTATATGCTGCTTACAGGAGACTCATATTAGACAGAAGGATATAAACAGATTGAAAGTGAAAGGATGGAAAAAGATTTTTCATACAAGTTGTAACCAAAAGAAAGCAGGAGCAGCTGTACTAATATCGGACAAAATAGACTTTAAATGTAAAGACATCATAAGAGACAAAGAAGGACACTGTACACTAATTAAAAGGTCAACTAATTAAACAAGAAGATATTAACAATCATAAATGTTTATGTTCCCAATCAAGGAGCTCCAAATTACATGAGACAGACATTGGCAAAACCGAAGAGGGCAATAGATGTTTCAACAATAATAGTAGGAGACTTCAATACACCACTCTCCTCTATAGATAGAACAACCAGACAGAAGATCAGCAAGGAAACAGAGAAGTTAAATAACTTGTTAAATGAATTAGACCTAAAAGACATATTTAGGTCATTGCACCCCAAAGCACAAGGATGTACATTCTTCTCTATTGCTCATGGATCATTCTCCTGGATAGATCATATGTTGGGGCACAAACAGGTCTTTATAAATTTAAAAACATTGAAATTATTCAAAGCACTTTCTCTGATCACAGTAGGATGAAGCTGGATCTCAATAACCACCAAAGAAGAATAACATTCACAAATATATGGAGATTAAATAACACACTCTTAAACAATGAGTGGGTCAAAGAAGAAATCGCTAGAGAAATCAGTAGCTATCTGGAGATGAACGAAAATGAGAATACAACTAATCAGAACTTATGGGATGCAGCAAAGGCTGTGCTGAGAGGGAAATTTATTGCCTTAAATGCCTATATTAAAAAATAAGAAAGAGCAAAAATCGAGGACTTACAGCACACCTGGAGGAACTTGAGAAAGAACAGCAAACTAACCCCAAAGCAAATAGAAGAAGAGAAATAACAAAGATTAAAGCAGAGATAAATGAATTGGAAAACAAAAGAACAATAGAAAGAATCAATAAAATTAAAAGTTGGTTCTTTGAGAAAATCAATAGAATTGATGGACCATTAGCAAGACTGAAAAAAAAAGAAAGAGGATGCAAATAAACAAAATAAGAAATGAAAAGGGGTGCATTACCACAGACTCTGAAGAAATAAAAAAAAATCATAACAGCATACTATGAAAACTATAAGCCAACAAACTAGACAACTTAGATGAAATGAACAAATTCCTGGAGACACACAACACTGACTCAGGAAGAAGCTACACTGACTCAGGAAGAAACAGAAGATCTCAACAAGCCAATTACAAGTAAAGAGATAAAAAATCTTCCTACAAACAAAAGCCCAGGGCCAGATGGCTTCACAGGGGAATTTTATCAAAATTTCCAAAAGAACTAAAACAAATCCTGCTCAAACTTTTCCAAAACATTGAGGAAAAAGGAACTCTAACTAACTCGTTTTATGAAGCTAATATCATTTTAATACCAAAACCAGGTAAAGATGCTATATATATATATGTATATATATATAAAGGAAAACTACAGGGCAATCTCCCTAAAGGACATAGATGCAAAAATTCTCAATAAAATATTAGCAAATAGAATCCAACAACACATTAAAAAAATTATACACCATGACCAAGTGGGGTTTTTACCAGGAATGCAAGGATGATTCAATACAAGAAAATCAATTAATGTAATACAGCACATTAACAAATCAAAAGGGAAAAATCACATGATCATCTTGATTGATGCTGAAAAAGCATCTGACAAAATTCAGCATCCTTTTCTAATAAAAACACTCCAAAAGATAGGAATCAAAGGTAACTACCTCAATATGATAAAGGAAATATATGAAAAACTGATACTCAGTGGAGAGAGACTGAAAGCTTTCCCCCTATGATCAGGAACAAGTCAAGGATGTCCACTGTCACCACTATTATTCAACATTGTGTGAAAAGTTCTCGCTAGGGCCATCAGGCAGGACAAAGAAATAAAAGGCATCCAAAATGGAAAGGAAGAAGTAAAACTCTCATTTTTGCAGATGATATGATGCTATACTTGGAAGATCCTGAGAAATCTACAGCAAAGTTACTGAGCTAATAAACAAATTCAGCAAGGTGGCAGGATATAAAATTGATGTGCAAAAATCAGTTACATTTCTATACACAATCAATGACCTAGCTGAGGAGTCGGTTAAGGAAAAAATTCCATTCAAAATAGCAACTAAAAGAATCAAGTACTTAGGAATGAACTTAACTAGGGATGTAAAGGCCTTGTACACAGAAAACTAGATAGCAATGCTAAAAGAAATCAAAGGAGATCTAAACAGGTGGAAAGACATTCCCTGCTCATGGATAGGAAGGCTAAATATAGTTAAGATGTCAATTCTCCCCAAATTGACCTACAGAATCAACACAGTACCAATCAAAATTCCAACAACCTACTTTGAAGATTTGGAAAAGCTAACTACCAAATTCATCTGTAAGGGAAAGAGACCCTAAATAGCTAAAATCATCCTAAAAAGAAGAACAAAGTGAGAGGATTAACACTCCCTGACTTTAAAACCTACTATAAAGCCACAGTGGTCAAAACAGCATGGTACTGGCACAAAGACAGAAGCATTGACCAATGGAATCTAATCAAGAGTGCAGAAATAGACCACCAAATCTATGGTCAACTGATTTTTGACAAGGCCCCAAAATCTGTTGAACTGGAGCAAAATAGTCTTTTCAATAATTGGACATGGAAGAATTGGATATCAATAGTCAAAAGAATGAAAGCAGACCCCTATCTTACATCCTACACATAAAGTGGATCAAACACCTAAATATAAGAACTAGCACCATAAAGCTTCTAGAAGAAAATTTAGGGAAACATCTTCAAGACCTAGTAATAGGAGGTAGCTTCCTAAAGTTTATACCCAAAGCAAAAGCAACAAAGAAAAAACAGATAAATAGGAACTGCTCAAAATCAAATACTTCTGCACCTTAAAAGACTGTCAAAAAGGTGAAGAAGCAGCCAAGTCAATGGGAGAAAATATTTGGAAATCATATATCAGACAAGATTTGATTTCCTGTATATACAAAGAAATCATACAATTCAACAACGAAAGAACAAACAGCCCAATTATAAAATGGGCTAAAGATATGAATAGGCATTTTTCTGAAGAGCAAATACAGATGGCTCAAAAGCACATGAAGAGATAATCATTTTCATTGGCTATAAGGGAAATGTAGCTCAAGACTACAATGAGATACCACTTCACACCATAAGAATGGCTGCTATTAAACAAACAGGAAACTATAAATGTTGGAGAGGATGTGGAGAAACTGGCACACTTCTGCACTGCTGGTGGGAGTGTATAATGGTGCTGCCACTATGGAAGACTGTTTGGCGGTTCCTTAGGAAACTAAATATTGAGCTGCCCTATGACCCAGCAATAGCACTAGTTGATATATACCCAGAAGAGCTGAAAGCAACGACACAAACAGACATTTGCACACCGATGTTCAAAGCAGCATCATTCACAATCGCCAAAAGATGGAAAAAACCAAAAGCCCATCAACAGATGAGTGGATCAACAGACTGTGGTATATACATACAATGGAATATTATGCAGCAGTAAGACAAAATGATGTCCTGAAGCACATGACAAGATAGATGAGCCTTGAGGACATAATGCTGAGTGGAATTAGCCTGACACAAAAGGATAAATACTGTGTGGTTCTACTTTTATGACCAGCATAAAGGTATAATCAGAGGCTTATAATATAGAATATAGGGAACTTAGAGATACATAGAAGCTAGAGATGGGTGAATCATTAGCTAATGAGGTTGAACTCCAATGTAAGGGAATAGATAGGAGTGAAGGTGGTTCTCTAGTGGGTCTATAAGTAATATTACCATGTCGAAGATGAACAAGATTCAAAGGGATTGTATAGACCTAAGTGTCCCACTGATTAACATTATAAATACAAATTAGTTTTTGCAAGAATTACTTCAAAGATATGAATCTTGTACAAAGAGTGTTTAAGTCCAGGGTACAGGGAGAAAACTGCTATTGCATGCTATGAGCTGTGTTCAAAAGGAAACCATCAGCATACCACAGCAACAGCAGAGGGAGGGACAAAAGTTAAGAGGAGGTTTAGATTTTCTATTTGGTGAGTGTATGTTTATTGTTTTTCTTTCTCTTGGGAACAATGAAATTATCTAAAATTGAGAATGTTGATGGGCTGTGGGCTTTGGGCCCTCTACATGATGTCTGATGATTACAGGTGGCTGAAGGATGAACTGATGGAGAAGTAGATTGGCGAATGACGGTGTGTATTTATGAACGAATGTTGTGCTGCTACAAGAAGGAACAAAGTCATGAGGCATGCAATGATGTGAATGAACACGTGGGACATTTGGTGTGACAAAATAAGCCAGAAACAAAAGAACAAAAATGGTATGGTCACCTTTAGAAAATGCTTATAAGAAAACAGGGGCCGCTTTCTCCCCCGGACCGCCGCGCGGCGCACGCGCCCCGCGGCAGCCGAGCCGCCCGACCTCCCTACCCCCTCTCTTTCTCCCCCGGACCGCCGCGCGGCGCACGCGCCCCGCGGCAGCCGAGCCGCCCGACCTCCCTACCCCCTCTCTTTCTCCCCCGGACCGCCGCGCGGCGCACGCGCCCCGCGGCAGCCGAGCCGCCCGACCTCCCTACCCCCTCTCTTTCTCCCCCGGACCGCCGCGCGGCGCACGCGCCCCGCGGCAGCCGAGCCGCCCGACCTCCCTACCCCCTCTCTTTCTCCCCCGGACCGCCGCGCGGCGCACGCGCCCCGCGGCAGCCGAGCCGCCCGACCTCCCTACCCCCTCTCTTTCTCCCCCGGACCGCCGCGCGGCGCACGCGCCCCGCGGCAGCCGAGCCGCCCGACCTCCCTACCCCCTCTCTTTCTCCCCCGGACCGCCGCGCGGCGCACGCGCCCCGCGGCAGCCGAGCCGCCCGACCTCCCTACCCCCTCTCTTTCTCCCCCGGACCGCCGCGCGGCGCACGCGCCCCGCGGCAGCCGAGCCGCCCGACCTCCCTACCCCCTCTCTTTCTCCCCCGGACCGCCGCGCGGCGCACGCGCCCCGCGGCAGCCGAGCCGCCCGACCTCCCTACCCCCTCTCTTTCTCCCCCGGACCGCCGCGCGGCGCACGCGCCCCGCAGCAGCCGAGCCGCCCGACCACCCTACCCCCTCTCTTTCTCCCCCGGACCGCCGCGCGGCGCACGCGCCCCGCAGCAGCCGAGCCGCCCGACCTCCCTACCCCCTCTCTTTCTCCCCCGGACCGCCGCGCGGCGCACGCGCCCCGCAGCAGCCGAGCCGCCCGACCTCCCTACCCCCTCTCTTTCTCCCCCGGACCGCCGCGCGGCGCACGCGCCCCGCAGCAGCCGAGCCGCCCGACCTCCCTACCCCCTCTCTTTCTCCCCCGGACCGCCGCGCGGCGCACGCGCCCCGCAGCAGCCGCGCCGCCCGACCTCCCTACCCCCTCTCTTTCTCCCCCGGACCGCCGCGCGGCGCACGCGCCCCGCAGCAGCCGAGCCGCCCGACCTCCCTACCCCCTCTCTTTCTCCCCCGGACCGCCGCGCGGCGCACGCGCCCCGCAGCAGCCGAGCCGCCCGACCTCCCTACCCCCTCTCTCCCCCTCCTCCCCCTCCTGCTCCGGCTGCTCTCCAACCAACACGGTGCCCTCTTTCCCCGCCTTCACCGTGCTCCTCCGCCACCAGCCTCGACAGCCTTGCCGCCCTCACCTTTCCTCCTCCAGAACAACTACTGGGGGAGTGGAGATAATACAGAGCAGCTCCCGGAGCCACGAGGGAGATCAAAGGGACAGCGTACCCCATCCTGGAACGGCTGACTATCTGGGAGAACCAGCTCCGGTGAGATCACCAAGGGGCACGGGCTTTCCTGGGTGGGACAGCAAGCGACCGGAGTCCCTCCCTTCCACCTTCCCAGGCCAGCTGGTAGAATTGGACAGGCGGTCCCCTTAGGCCGCGGCGGCTGGTGCCCCCACCACACGAGGCCCCCCGGAACAACTGAGATAGTTGGGTCGGAAATCCCCAGACTGCGGAGAACAGTGACCGGGGGATCCCTTCCAAACACGTGACTCCCCCGTCGGCTGGGAGCAGTGCACTCTCCCGGGCTGCGACAGCTGGCGCCCTCCCGCCACGCTTGGTGCCCCGGGTCGACTAGCTAATTTGGCCGGACGCTCTCCTGTGCTGCGACAGCCGGCGACCCTCCCCGCGTTTGGAACCCCGGGCCGGCTGGCATTCTTCCAAGACGCTTCGGTTGCCGAACCTCCCCTACGGCGAGAGTTTTCCAGAGTTGAGGGACCCACAGCAACTTTCGCTGGTGGAACCCACAGACAGGCGTGTGCCACGTGCGCCACCTACTGGGCAGGATAGGAAGAACAGAACCCAGAGACTGCGCAGAAAAATCTTTCAACCTGTGGGGTCGAACACCCGGGGAAATCTGACTAAATGCCCAGACGCCAGCAGAAGATAACGGATCACGCTCAGAAAATTGAACATATGGCCCAGTCAAACGAAGAAACCAATAGTTCAAATGAGATACAGGAGCTGAAACAACTAATGCTGAATATACGAACAGAAATGGAAAACCTCTTCAAAAACGAAATCGATAAATTGAGGGAGGACATGAAGAAGACATGGGCTGAACATAAAGAAGAAATAGAAAAACTGAAAAAACAAATCACAGAACTTATGGAAGTGAAAGATAAAGTAGAAAAGATGGAAAAAACAATGGATACCTACAACGACAGATTTAAAGAAACAGAAGATAGAATTAGTGATTTGGAGGATGAAACATCTGAACTCCAAAAAGAAACAGAAACTATCCGGAAAAGAATGGAAAAATTTGAACAAGGTATCAGGGAACTCAAGGACAATGTGAACCGTACAAATATACGTGTAGTGGGTATCCCAGAAGGAGAAGAGAAGGGAAAAGGAGGAGAAAAACTAATGGAAGAAATTATCACTGAAAATTTCCCAACTCTTATGAAAGACCTAAAATTACAGATCCAAGAAGTGCAGCGCACCCCAAAGAGATTAGACACAAATAGGCGTTCCCCAAGACACTTACTAGTTAGAATGTCAGAGGTCAAAGAGAAAGAGAGGATCTTGAAGGCAGCGAGAGAAAAACAATCCGTCACATACAAGGGAAACCCAATAAGACTATGTGTAGATTTCTCAGCAGAAACCATGGAAGCTAGAAGACAGTGGGATGATATATTTAAGTTACTAAAAGAGAAAAACTGCCAGCCAAGACTCCTATATCCAGCAAAATTGTCCTTCAAAAATGAGGGAGAATTTAAAACATTCTCAGACAAAAAGTCACTAAGAGAATTTGTGACCAAGAGACCAGCTTTGCAAGAAATACTAAAGGAAGCACTAGAGTCAGATACAAAAAGACAGAAGAGAGAGACATGGAGAAAAGTGTAGAAAGAAGGAAAGACAGATATGATATATATAATACAAAAGGCAAAATGGTAGAGGAAAATATTATCCAAACAGTAATAACTCTAAATGTCAATGGACTGAATTCCCCAATTAAAAGACATAGACTGGCAGAATGGATTAAAAAACAGGATCCTTCTATATGCTGTCTACAGGAAACACATCTTAGACCCAAAGATAAATATAGGTTGAAAGTGAAAGGTTGGGAAAAGATATTTCATGCAAACAACAACCAGAAAAGAGCAGGAGTGGCTATACTAATATCCAACAAATTAGACTTCAAATGTAAAACAGTTAAAAGAGACAAAGAAGGACACTATATACTAATAAAAGGAACAATTAAACAAGAAGACATAACAATCATAAATATTTACGCACCGAACCAGAATGCCCCAAAATACGTGAGGAATACACTGCAAACATTGAAAAGGGAAATAGACACATATACCATAATAGTTGGAGACTTCAATTCACCACTCTCATCAATGGACAGAACATCTACACAGAGGATCAATAAAGAAATAGAGAACCTGAATATTACTATAAATGAACTTGACTTAACAGACATCTATAGGACATTACATCCCACAACAGCAGGATACACCTTTTTTTCAAGTGCTCATGGATCATTCTCAAAGATAGACCATATGCTGGGTCACAAAGCAAGTCTTAACAAATTTAAAAAGATTGAAATCATACACAACACTTTCTCGGATCATAAAGGAATGAAGTTGGAAATCAATAATAGGCGGAGTGCCAGAAAATTCATAAATACATGGAGGCTCAACAACACACTCTTAAACAACAAGTGGGTCAAAGAAGAAATTGCAAGAGAAATTAGTAAATACCTAGAGGCAAATGAAAATGAAGACACAACATATCAAAACTTATGGGACGCAGCAAAGGCAGTGCTAAGAGGGAAATTTATTGCCCTAAATGCCTTTATCAGAAAAGAAGAAAAGGCAAAAATGCAGGAATTAACTGTCCACTTGGAAGAACTGGAGAAAGAACAGCAAACTAACCCCAAAGCAAGCAAAAGGAAAGAAATAACAAAGATTAGAGCAGAAATAAATGAAATTGAAAACATGAAAACAATAGAGAAAATCAATAAGACCAGAAGTTGGTTCTATGAGAAAATCAACAAGATTGATGGGCCCTTAGCAAGATTGACAAAAAGAAGAAGAGAGAGGATGCAAATAAATAAGATTAGAAATGAAAGAGGAGACATAACTACTGACCTCACAGAAATAAAGGAGGTAATAACAGGATACTATGAACAACTTTACGCTAATAAATACAACAATTTAGAAGAAATGGACAGGTTCCTGGAAAGACAGGAACAACCAACTTTGACTCAAGAAGAAATAGACGACCTCAACAAACCAATCACAAGTAAAGAGATTGAATTAGTTATTCAAAAGCTCCCTAAAAAGAAAAGTCCAGGACCAGACGGCTTCACATGTGAATTCTATCAAACATTCCAGAAAGAATTAGTACCTACTCTCCTCAAACTCTTCAACATAATCGAAGTGGAGGGAAAACTACCTAATTCATTCTATGAAGCCAACATCACCCTCATACCAAAACCAGGCAAAGATATTACAAAAAAAGAAAACTACAGACCAATCTCTCTAATGAATACAGATGCAAAAATCCTCAATAAAATTCTAGCAAATCGTATCCAACAACACATTAAAAGAATTATACATCATGACCAAGTAGGATTCATCCCAGGTATGCAAGGATGGTTCAACATAAGAAAATCAATTAATGTAATACACCATATCAACAAATCAAAGCAGAAAAATCACATGATCATCTCAATTGATGCAGAGAAGGCATTTGACAAGATTCAACATCCTTTCCTGCTGAAAACACTTCAAAAGATAGGAATACAAGGGAACTTCCTTAAAATGATAGAGGGAATATATGAAAAACCCACAGCTAATATCATCCTCAATGGGGAAAAATTGAAAACTTTCCCCCTAAGATCAGGAACAAGACAAGGATGTCCACTATCACCACTATTATTCAACATTGTGTTGGAAGTTCTAGCCAGAGCAATTAGGCAAGAAAAAGAAATACAAGGCATCAAAATTGGAAAGGAAGAAGTAAAACTATCACTGTTTGCAGACGATATGATACTATATGTAGAAAACCCAGAAAAATCCACAACAAAATTACTAGAGCTAATAAATGAGTACAGCAAAGTAGCAGGCTACAAGATCAACATTCAAAAATCTGTAGCTTTTCTATACACTAGTAATGAACAAGCTGAGGTAGAAATCAAGAAACGAATCCCATTTACAATCGCAACTAAAAGAATAAAATACCTAGGAATAAATTTAACCAAAGAGACAAAAAACCTATATAAAGAAAACTACAAAAAACTGTTAAAAGAAATCACAGAAGACCTAAATAGATGGAAGGGCGTACCGTGTTCATGGATTGGAAGACTAAATATAGTTAAGATGTCAATCCTACCTAAATTGATTTACAGATTCAATGCAATACCAATCAAAATCCCAACGACATATTTTTCAGAAATAGAAAAACCAATAAGCAAATTTATCTGGAAGGGCAGGGTACCCCGAATTGCTAAAAACATCTTGAGGAAAAAAAACGAAGCTGGAGGTCTCGCGCTGCCTGACTTTAAGGCATATTATGAAGCCACAGTGGTCAAAACAGCATGGTATTGGCATAAAGATAGATATGTCGACCAATGGAATCGAATAGAGTGCTCAGATATAGACCCTCTCATCTATGGACATTTGATCTTTGATAAGGCAGTCAAGCCAACTCACCTGGGACAGAACAGTCTCTTCAATAAATGGTGCCTAGAGAACTGGATATCCATATGCAAAAGAATGAAAGAAGACCCATCTCTCACACCCTATACAAAAGTTAACTCAAAATGGATCAAAGATCTAAACATTAGGTCTAAGACCATAAAACAGTTAGAGGAAAATGTTGGGAGATATCTTATGGATCTTACAACTGGAGGTGGTTTTATGGACCTTAAACCTAAAGCAAGAACACTGAAGAAGGAAATAAATAAATGGGAGCTTCTCAAAATTAAACACTTTTGTGCATCAGAGAACTTCATCAAGAAAGTAGAAAGACAGCCTACACAATGGGAGACAATATTTGGAAATGACATATCAGATAAGGGTCTAGTATCCAGAATTTACAAAGAGATTATTCAACTCAACAACAAAAAGACAGCCAACCCAATTACAAAATGGGAAAAAGACTTAAACAGACACCTACCAGAAGAAGAAATACGGATGGCCAAGAGGCACATGAAGAGATGCTCAATGTCCCTGGCCATTAGAGAAATGCAAATCAAAACCACAATGAGATATCATCTCACACCCACCAGAATGGCCATTATCAACAAAACAGAAAATGACAAGTGCTGGAGAGGATGCGGAGAAAGAGGCACACTTATTCACTGTTGGTGGGAATGTCAAAGGGTGCAACCACTGTGGAAGGCAGTTTGGCGGTTCCTCAAAAAGCTGAATATAGAATTGCCATACGACCCAGCAATACCATTGCTAGGTATCTACTCAAAGGACTTAAGGGCAAAGACACAAACGGACATTTGCACACCAATGTTTATAGCAGCGTTATTTACAATTGCAAAGAGATGGAAACAGCCAAAATCTCCATCAACAGAAGAGTGGCTAAACAAACTGTGGTATATACATACGATGGAATATTATGCAGCTTTAAGACAAGATAAACTTGTGAACCATGTAATAACATGGATGGACCTAGAGAATATTATGCTGAGTGAATCCAGCCAAAAACTAAAGGACAAATACTGTATGGTCCCACTGTTGTGAACGGACATTCGAGAATAAACTTGAAATATGTCATTGGTAACAGAGTTCAGCAGGAGTTAGAAACAGGGTAAGACAATGGGTAATTGAAGCTGAAGGGATACAGATTGTGCAACAGGACTAGATACAAAAACTCAAAAATGGACAGCACAATAATACCTAATTGTAAAGTAATCATGTTAAAATACTGAATGAAGCTGCATCTGAGCTATAGGGTTTTTTTTTGTTTTTGTTTGCTTGTTGGTTTGTTTGTTGTTGTTGTTTTTTACTATTACTACTACTTTTATTTCTTTTCTTTATATTAACATTTTATAGCTTTTTCTGTTGTGTTGCTAGTTCCTCTAAACTGATGCAAATGTACTAAGAAACAATGATCATGCATCTATGTGATGATGTTAAGAATTACTGAGTGCATATGTAGAATGGTATGATTTCTAAATGTTGTGTTAATTTCCTTTTTTTCTTTCCGTTAATAAAAAAAAAAAAAAAAAAAAAAAAAAAAAAAAAAAAAACAGGGGCCTAGATTGTAAGCTTTTAGAATAGACACATTAAGTTCAGAGCAGTGATTATTATTTCTGGATTTTGAGAGGCTGTTTTATATAAATAACCTGATATTCAGAGATAAGAATGAACCCAAACAGGTTGGGGTTAAAGTAATTCAGAACATAAGGGTAAGGAAGATAGTGTCTATATTTTAGAATCACACATAGTCTTTGAGGCCATTGGAAGAAAGGTTTATTTGGTCTGGAACTGAAATTTTCTGTAGTATATAGTCTAATTCAACCTATCTTGTATGGTTCATTTGAACAATTGAAACACAGGGAGCACAGAATAAGAAAGAGATCCTTTAATCCTGTATAGATTATTGTAATGCCTGGATACCTCCAAGAGTATATTAAGCAGGTAATCAAAAAGTATTGGCAAAGTCCCCTGAGGGATGGGAGAAAGAATATGGAACTATTAAACCTTACTGTCAGGGAATCCCCTGATACTGTGTCAAACTTTAGGGTCACCCAAATCAATAGACCATGCCCTTGATCATGAGGCTTACTCTTGTGAAGCCTATGTAGGTAGCAGAGAAGCTTAGACTACTTATAGGCATGCCTAAGAATCACCTCGGGAGGACCTCAGTTGTTGCTCAGATGTGGCCTCTGTCTCTCTAAGTCCAACTCTGCAAGTGAAATTATTGCCCTCCCGCCTACATGGGACTTGACATCCAGGGGTGAAAATCTCCCTAAGCAACATGGGAGATGACTCCCAGGGATGAATCCAGACCTGGCACTGTGGGATCAACAATTCCATCCTGACCAAAAGGAGGAAAAGAAGTGTAATTAATAAAGTATCAGTGGCAGAGTTCAAATAGAGTCCAGAGGCTACTCTGGAGGTTGCAAGCTTCAGGTAGACCTGGTTACCTATCATAACCTGCCAACCCCCAACCAGGACCATTCCAGCCAAACCTAAGGAACACCTAGGGCAATATATGATTCCACAAGGGTTCCACACACTAGAGTAACTTGTAGAAACCTATAACCTCCAAATGGGTCCCTGGTCCAGTTAAGTCCTGAAACCTAGCCCAGCCTCTCCAGAACATCAGATAGTTCCATCTCCCTACCCTATATTGGGGATAGACCCTTCCAATATGAAAAATTTAGAATTGCTATAGTCCAAACACCCCTAAAGAAAGGGGTGGAAAGATCAAAGGTGATGGTGGAGTTATACATAGCGGATAGGATTTAACAAATGTATATGAATGCTGAATCATTAAATAGATATCTATTTTAGTCTCCAATATCTTAGAGCAGCTAGAAGTATAAACCTAAAATTGTAGAACTGTAACCCATGTCAAACTCTGAAATATGTTCTACAACTAATTATGGTGCTGTGCTTTGAAATTAATAGCTTTTTTGTATATATGTTATTTTTCACAAAAAAAAGAAGGAAAAAAAGTTAATTGCAATGATAAAAAAAAAATTTAAGCCCTCTAGCCTCCTATATTCTGGAGGAGCTAGAAGGGAAAATATGAGAGGATCATATGGTAGCCCATGACAAACTCTGGGATCTGTTCTGTAACCACTTGTTGAAGAGTGCTTTGAAACCTATTGCTTTTTATTTCTTTGCTTTGTATATATGTTATACTACACAATAAAAAAAAGTTTTTTTAAAAAAGCTATATTGTTGTTTTAAGCAATTAAGTTTTGGGGTAAATTTTTACTAGCAGTACATAATTAATGTTATGTTATCTGCAGATTAGGGCCTCAAAACATCATTTGGTGACCAATGAACTAGAATTTAGAAAGAATCTTGGTTTGAGCTAATTTAAGTGTTATTAATTTGTTTCTCAAGAGAAATGGGAATAACCCTTCACCTTCAGGATTATCGCTTTATAAACTCCTTACCACGACAGCACTGTGTTCAGAGTATACATATAAGTACAAAGCAATTCAAGAAAGAGAGCCACCTCCAAAATAAAAGTACAAAGAGTTCAACGGACCCACTCCCCAGTTAAACAACCATAACTGATGAAAATTATTTAAACAAAAAAAAAACCAAGTATCTGTAAATTGTCCTAAGGGTATGCAGCAAAGGAAGAAGTATTTATTCAAGAAAATCTATTATATCTCAGGAAGAACTGAAAGAGTCTATGGCATTTGTGCCATACCTGTTCTCTTTCCATCCTACCCCCCAGATCAGTGTGATCAAAACTCCATTTCAATTGCTACGTCCCCCAAAAGTGAGTTCCTTTAACCCCGGCTCCCAGTCAGGGGATACAGTATCTCCCTGGAGGGAAAGGTCTCCAGTGTTTCCCTTTCCTTCACCCCCAGTTCCATGACACAGAGGCCAAATGTCAGGCAAGTGTGGCAGAGAGATTGGGAGCCCTTTCTTTCCCTCACTCCTTCTGCAGCAGATTGACCTCAGATGCAGCAGCCTGAGGATACTGGGGTCCTGGCTGCCCACCTCCTAAAGCATTCCTAGCGTGGGGGTTCCACACCAGGAGCAGCAAGCTAAGACCAGAGGCTACTGCCCCGACCCAGAGCCTTACTCATAAATAAGGTTTTTTACTCTAAAAGAAGAGGACTATTATCTCCTACAGAGCTCTGGAGTAGCATCTCAGAGATCTTGCCCAGAGACGGGGGCATCATCAGATCAGAGCAATCCAAATCTCTCCCCAGAGGAACTGCTTTATTTAGAACAGTGTGGGGAAGTTCAAGCCCGTCAAAATTAACTGAATCACTGATAATAATCAATATAGGGTTTATTGATAGAGAAACCACTCAGTAGGGAGACCCCCAAACCAAAACAAGAGTCTCAAAATATAGTTAGCAAATTGCATTGGCTTATAAAGGTAGTAAAGTGTTTTCCAAAAGATAATTACAATAATTGGTTGACATTTAGTTTCCTTATTATAAAGGAGGGTCTTACAAAGCAAGGAATGATCACGGATTGGTTATTATAGTGTTCTCTAATTCTCATAGGATATTTCTACTGAACTGAAATCAGTTGATTTGCGATTGTTGCTTAAACTGCAACTTCTGCTGGGTATGTTCTGTTTTTTCTGAAAACATCCACTTTTTTTTTTTAGCTAGGATTCACTGTTGGTATTATGTAATTACATGGATGGTTTTTAATTTTTTATTCTATTATCATATATACAACCTATACATTTCCCCTTTTAACCACATTTAAATATATATTTCAGTGCTGCTAATTACATTCACAACAGTGAACCATCACCACCACCTATTACCAAATATTTCCATAGTTCCAAATAGAAACTGTACATTTTAAGCCCTAACTCCCTGTTCCTATTCCCTCCCTATCCCCTGGTAATCTATATTCTAGAATACTTTTATTCTTAACTCTTTAGAAAGTCCCTGGTATTTTTCAGGAAAAGGGCCACACTAATGTAGGCAGCTGATTTATTTTACTTTGCAACTATAGAGGATGGTTATCAGGAATTGAATCATGTCCCCCACAAAAGGCATGCTAGGGTCCTAACCCCTGGTTCTGGGGATGTCAACCCATTTGTAAATAGGACCTTTGAAGATGTTTTAGTTAAGGTGGGCCTTAGTTCAATATAGTTTATAAAATCTTTTAAGTAAAAGAAATTAGGCATGGAAAAAAGGTCACAGGGAAAATGTGAAGGAGCCTAAATTTAATTGGATCAAACTTTGAACAATTTTTGCCCCAGGGCATGACTGAAAAGACTAGAGCAATCAGTATGCAATGAATGAAGCCTAACAGCTGGGTGTGATTACTAACAGAGGCAGACCACTTAACACACAGAGCAGGGAAAGAGAAAAACAGCCATAGAACTCAAGGATGATGGTGCTGGTCTCACCAATTTATTCCTCACAGTCCTGGTGAAAATTGCGTCCTCTGGACAGTCCTAGGGCGTGTAAGCAGGTCTTACATGATAAATCCACTCTAGCACTCTTACATGATAAAAGTTAAAAAAAAAAAAACCTCGGGTCCCCTCATCTACATTATACTGGGGCAGTTCCAGAATTTCAAGTTCAGGTAATAGAGACCACCTTTTGGTCCATGCTTTAGCCAACCACTCAAACAAACTGCTAGAGCTTTTTCTAATCCCTCACACAACACTGAACTCACAATCTTTGTTTAGTGGGCCCATATCAATAAATTCAGCCTGATCCAACTTGATGTTCCCTCCACCATTATCCCACACCCTAATAGCCATTCCCACACGTATTCCCCTGATAGCTGTCTGTATAAGCTGGAAAAGCCGTGCAGTTCTTTTGGAGTATAATGCACCTCCTCATGGGTCACACTTTGTGTCTCACCTTTTGTGGCCTATTGAGACTTCAGTGCAGTATGGGTCCGGAAGAAAAGAGGGGTGATGGGGGTAGGTCATGAGAAGAACTAGAAGAGGCTTGCAAGTCAACTACCTCAGAGCATTTCATCCTTCTTCATCTGGTGAAGCAGGATTATTCTCTTCAGGCAAAGCTGTGAGGTCTGCATCCGCAGGGGAGGTGGTTACAGATAAAGAGATTTAATAAAAGCATTCAAACTAGAAAGAAAGATGTAAAACTTTTTCTGTCTGCACATGACATGATCTTACACATAAAAAAATCTTAAGGAATTCACACACACAATAAAAACCTAGTAGAACTAATAAATGAGGTCAGCAAGGTTGCAGGATACACGTGCAATGAATTTGAAAATGAAATTAAGAAAACAATTCCATTTACAATAGCACAAAATAAAATTCTTATGGAAAAACTTAACAAAAGTGCAATTTTTTTTAAAAAGTGCAAAACGTATACTCTATAAAACTATAAAACACTTTTGAAAGAAATTAAAGAACTAAATGAATGGAAAGAGCCACCCCATGTACATGGATCAGAAGCCTCAATGTTATTAAGATAGCACTACTACCCAAACTGATCTACTGATTGAATGCAATCCCTATCAAAATTCCAGCTAGCTTTCTTGGTAGAAATCGATAAACTCATCCTGAAATTCGCGTGGAAATACAAGGTACCCGGAAGAGCCAAAACGATTTTGAAAAAGAACTGTGCTAGAGGACTCACCATAAAGCTATAGTAACCAAAACTAAATGGTACTGGCTTAAGAATAGATATTACAGATCGATGGTATACAATTGAAAGTTCAGAAATAAACCCCCACAATTCCAAAAACCAATTCAAGGGTACCAAGACAATTTGAAGGAGAAAGAACAGACATTTCAAGAAATGATGCTGGAACAAGTGGATATCTTTTGCAGAAGAATGAGGTTGGACCTCGCTTACCTCAAATAACCTCAAAACGGATCAGAGACCCAAATGTAAGAGGTAAAACTATAAAATTCTTAGAAGAAAATATAGGAGTAAACTTTGATGCCTTGGGTTAGGTGATGGTTTCTGAAATATAACACCTAAAGCAACATGACAAAAGAAAAAATAGAAAAATTTACTTGGTTGAAATAAAAAGCCTTTGTGCTTATACATTAAAAAAGTAAAACAAACAAACAAAAAACATTATGCTTCAAAGGACACCATCAAGAAAGTGAAAAAACAATTACCAGAATAGGAAAAAATATTTGCAATTCATATACCTGAAATGGGACATATCCAGAATATACAAAGAACTTTTTCGTTTTTAAAGAGTTTTTAAATGGGCAAATAATCTGAATAGACATTTATCCAAGGAAATATACAAATGGTCATTAAACCCATGAAAAGATGCTTGACATCATTAGTCATTAGGGAAATGCACATCAACACTACAATGAGCTATAACTTCATACAGTAGATGGCTAGAATAAGAAAGTCAGATCAGAACAAGAGTTGCCAGAGATAGGGAAAAATCAGAACCTTCACATACTGCTGCTGGGTATGTAAAATGGTACAGCCATTGGGGAAAACAATTTGGTGGTTCCTTAGAAGGTTAAGCATAGAGTTACCATGTGACTGAGCAATTACACTCCTAGGTGTCTAACCAAAATAAATGAAAACATATGTCCATGCAAAAACTTGTACGCAAACACGCCTTCAACTAGCTTAATGGTCTCTTAGTCACTTGCTCTTGAACATCCGGCCTCAACTCTGCTCGAAATGGAACCTAACTTCTCCTGCGCCGGCTCCAGCAAATGCAGAGTGCAAATGCACCTCCTGCAAGAAGAGCTACTGCTCCTGTTGCCCTGTGGGCTGTGCCAAGTGCGCCCAGGGCTGCATCTGCAAACGGGCATCAGACAAACACAGCTGCTGTGCCTGAGGTTGGGGAGAGCCCTGCGCCTAGATGTAAATAGAGCAACATGTACAAACCCAGATTTTTTTTTTCATACAAGCCTGACCCATATGCCATATTCTTTTTTCTACCAAATATGTGAATGACAATAAACTCATCCAGACTAAAAGCAACACAAAACAAAACAAAAAAACCAAAAAACTTATACGCAAATTTTCATAGCAAAATTATTCAAAATAGCTCAAAACTGGAAACAACTCAGTTGTCCATCAACTGATGAATGGATACATGAACTGTGGTATATCTATACAGCAGAATATTATTCAGCAATAAAATGGAATAAAATACTGATACATGGTACCACATGGATGAACCTTGAAAATTTTATGCTAAATGAAAGAATCAGTCAGAAAAGACCACATTTTGTATGATTCCATTTATACAAAATGACCATAATAACAAATTTATAGAGACAGAAAATAGATTGGTTGGAGATGGTTGAGGAGAAATGGAAAATGACTGCTATCAAACAGTTTTTTTTTATCAAGCAATTAAATTGTTCTAATACTGATTATGGCAATGGCACACAACTGTGAATACACTAAAAACCAATGAGTGATACACTTTGAATGGGTGAACTGTATGGAATGTGGGTACATCTCAATAAAGCAGTTATGTTTAAAAAACAAATTAAATTCATTCTTTGTGTTCTAAAGATAAAAATTAATAAAATACATTCTTTTCTTAAACCTCTCAAGTCTTCCAAAGCATTTTGAAAAGTTAATATATATATATTCATTTTTTAATTGTATAGTATAACATATATACAAAGCAAAGAAATAAAGAAGCAATAGTTTTCAAAGCACTTTTCAACAAGTGGTTACAGAACAGATTCCAGAGTTTGTCATGGACTGCCATACGATCCTCTCATATTTTTCCTTCTAGCTCCTCCAGAATATAGGAGACTAGAGGGCTTAAATGGTTTTTTATCATCACAATTGACTTTTTTTCCTTCTTTTTTTTTTTGTGAAAAATAACATATATACAAAAAGGGTATAAATTTCAAAGCACAGCACCATAATTGTTGCAGAACATATTTCAGAGTTTGACATGGGTTACAATTCCACAATTTTAGGCTTTTACTTCTAGCTGCTCTAAAATACTGAGACTGAAAGACATATCTATTTAAATATTCAGCATTCATATTCATTTGTTAAATCCTATCTTCTACGTATAACTCCACCATCACCTTTGATCTTTCCATCCCTCTCTTTAGGAGTGTTTGGGCTATGGCAATTCTAAATTTTTCATATTGGAAGAGTCTGTCACTAATGTGGTGGAGGGAGACAAACTATCTGATGTTCTGGAGAGGCTAGGCTAGGTTTCAGGACTAATCTGGACCAGGGACCCATCTGGAGGTTGTAGGTTTCTGGAAAGTTACTTTAGTGCCTAGAACCCTTGTGGACTCTTAGGGCAATATTGCCCTAGGTATTCTTTAGGATTGGCTGGAATGGTCCTGGTTGGAAGTTGGCAGGTTATGATAGGTAGCAAGGTCTACCTGAAACTTGCCTAAGAGCAACCTCCAAAGTAGCCTCTGCACTCTATTTGAACTCTCTCTGCCATTGATACTTTATTAGTTACACTTCTTTTTCCCCCTTTTGGGTCAGGATGGAATTGCTGATCCCATGGTGCCAGGTCTGGATTCATCCCTGGGAGTCATCTCCCACGTCACCAGGGAGACTTTCACCCCTGGATGTCATGTCCCACATAGGGAAGGCAACGATTTCACTTGCAGAGTTGGGCTTAGAGAGACTGAGGCCACATCTGAGCAACAACAGAGGTCCTCCAGAAGTAACTCTTAGGCATGCCTTATATGTGTGTGTGTGTATATATATATATATATATATATATACACACACATATATATATATATGTTTTATAAAAGCATTAAAGCATATTTTAAAAACATTTACAAAATAAAGAAAAGAAAGTCACTTGCTTATAAGGATTTCAGCCATATTGGATTAAAGCCCACACTCAAGAATTTGTCCATACTTTAATCACATTTTCCATGCTCCTATTTAAGAATGAGTTCACATCCACAGGACATGTCTTTTGTGGGGCACATGATTCAATCCCCAACATTATATGACATAAACCATTTTGTGCCTTTCTTTTTTCACTTGCCAGTGAAATAATCACAGGACTCCAGGAACCATGGATCTCAAAACAAAGGGGCATGACATTTTTAAAAATGCTTAAAGAAAAGAACTACCAAGCCAGAATTCTATATCCAGTGAAAATATCCTTCAGGAATGAATGTAGAATAAAGACACTCTCAGAGAAAGGAGTATGTGCTGTCAGAAGAACTATTCTAAAATAATTGCTAAAGGAAGCTCTTCAAGCACAAGATAAATGATACCAGAAAGAAACTTGGAATATCAAGAATAAATGAGGGGGTGGGCCACAGTGGCTCAGCAGGCAGAGTTCTCGCCTGCTATGTTGGAGACCTGAGTTAAATTCCCGGTGCCTGCCCATGCATAAAAAAATAATAGGAAGAATAAAGGAGGAACAAGAAAAATAGTAAGTATCTGGTGTTCTAGTTTCCTAGCTGCCAGAATGCAACACACCAGAGACAGATTGGCTTTTAATAAAAGGAGATTTATTTTGTTAGTTCTTTAGAGGAAAGGCAGCTAACTTTCCACTGAGGTTCTTTCTTACGTGGGAAGGCACAAAGCAATCTCTGGCCTTCTCTCCAGGCCTCTGGGTTCCAACGTCTTTCCCCAGGGTGATTCCTTTCTGCATCTCCAAAGGCCTGGGCTGAGCTGCGAGTGCTGAGATGAGGTATGCCAAACTGCTTAGGCTGTGCTATGTCGCACTCTCTCAGTTAAGCACCAGCCAATTAAGTCGAACATCATTCATTGCAGCAGGCACACCTCCTAGCCGACTGCAGATGTAATCAGCAACAGATGAGGTTCATGTACTATTGGCTCATGTTCACAGCAACAAAGCGAGGTGCCTTCACCTGGCCAAGTTGACAACCGAATCTAACTAACACATCTGGTAAATATAATGGTCTAGACTTCTCCTCTGGCATTCCTTAATTATGTTTGATATCTGAAAGTAAAAATCACTGGGGGTTTAACTTATTTAAATATAATGCAAAAGACAACTACAGCATGGAGGGAAGAGGAGAAGCACCTACTTGGTGCTAATGCTTCTACATTCCAATTAGAGTGGTAAAATATTGATTATAAGTAGACTGAAAAGCTACATGTGTCTTTTGTAAATCACTAAAAATAAAACACTATATACAAAGAGATATATACAGACAAAAATCATAATAGAAAAATTAAAACAAAATACTAGAAAATATATTCAAATATTCCAAAAGAATACAAGAAAGGGGAACTGGGAGCTAAAAAATAGAAGGAACAAACATAAAACAATAGAACTAAATTTAATCATATCAATAGTTGCATTAAGTGTAAATGGTCCAATCAAACCAATTAAAGCCAGGAATTGTCAGAATGGATAAAAATGCATGACCTAACTACATGTTGTCTATGAGGGAGTCAGAAAATATTATGATATAAGTAGGTTAAGGGTTAAAGGATGAGCAGTCAATGAGAGGGAGGGGTAAGGGGCATGAAACATGAGTTTTTTTCTTTTGTCTTTTTATTTATTTTTCTGGAGTGATACAAATGTTCTAAAAATGATCATGGTGATGTATACACAACTATGTGATCATATTGCTAGCCACTGATTGTACACCATGTATGGACTGTATGTGTGTGAAGATTTCTCAATAAAAATTTATTTTTTTAAATAGTAAATGCTATATCTTATAAAAAAGAGTAAAAGGATGGAAAAAGATACATTATACAAACACGATCAAAATAAATCTATTTTAAGATCAAAGTAGAATTAAGAGAAAAAAAAAAACTAATAGGTAAAGGAAGGACATTACATAATGCAAAAAGTCAAGTCACCAAGAAAACATAGCAATCCTAAAAGTACTTGGCAACAGAGCCTAATGATAATGAAGCAAAAACTGTCAAAACTGAAATGAGAAATAAATAAGTTAACATTTACAGCTGGAGACCTCAACATTCATTTCTCAGTGATAGAGAAAACTAACAAACAGAAAATCAGCAAGGATGTAGAAAAACTAAGTAACATCATCAACCAGTTGTATCTAATTGTGATTTATAGAACACCCCATCCAACAACTGAAGAATACACATTCTTTTCAGATGAGCAAGAACGTTCACAAGATAGACAATATCCTGACTCATAAAGCAAATTTTAAAATATAAAAGAATTTGAAGTCACACAAAGAATGTTCTCAGACTATATTGGAATTAAATTAGAAATCAATAGCAGAAAACCAATAGAAAATCTCCAAACAAAAACTGGGAAATTAAGCAACACACTTTTCACTGATCCATGGGTCAAATAAAACATAATAAGTGAAATCAGAAACATTTTGAATGAAATAAAAATGAAAATACAGCATCTCAAAGGTCAGAGGGAAATTTATAGCATTAAATGCTTATATTAAAAAAAGAAGATGCCTGAAGTAAGGAAAATATTTAGAAACATAGGTCATTACTATAGCAATGCAGATATTTGTAAAAACTGTCTACTCGATATTTTGAGAACATTCAGTTTTGACAACTGATCAAAGGGTATCTAAGTTAGTGTTTAAACGTAGAACTTAAGAACTTTGCTATCTGAATATGTAGATTTTTTCCTTGTTGCCTCAATTTTAAATTGGTGTATGAAACTTACTATGCAAACACAGACTTTACAATGATTATATGGATACTTTATTTAAATAAGCTAACTAAGATATCCACTTTTGGTGATTCTAAAAGCAAAAGAAAAGGCACATGCTGAAGTATATCTATGTCTCCAAGTTGGTTTTTATCCAACTCTATGTCTCATCTCTCTTCACTGATACTAAAGTTGTTAAAACAGAAACAAAAAAAGATGCCAAATCAATAATCTAGGCTTCTACCTTAAAAAACTAGAAAAAAGGAGAGCAAAGCAACCTAGATTGAGAGGGAAGAAGGAAATAATAAAGGCTACAGCAGAAATGAATGAAATAGAAAATAGAGCGAATCAGTGAAAACCAAAATCAAATCAGTGAAAATCAAAAGGGATTTATGAAGAAAATTCATTGATCAACCTCCAGCCACTCTGATCATGAAAAAAAGAGTGAGGAGTCAAATTATCAATTACAGAAGCTGAAAAATGAAGGACTATTATAAACAAGTTTATGCCAATAAATTCATGAAATGGACCAATACTTTGAAAACTTAAAACTGCAAAAACTAATCCAGGATAAAATAGGTAACATGAATAGTGGTATAACTATTAAATAAATTGAAATTATTGTTAAAACCTCCCAAGAAACCTCTAGGTCCAGATGGTTACACAGATAAATTCTGTATACCATCAAAAGAAGAATAACACAAATTATATATAATCTCTCCAGAAAATAGAACAGGAAGGAAAATTCCTCAGTGGATCATAGATTTAACAGTAAAGCATAAAAGTACACAAACTGAGAAGAAAACTTAGGGTGAAAACTTCATGATCTGAGGATAGAGAAAGAGTTTTTAGATATGACACCAAAACTATGATCCATAAAAGAAAACAGCATTTAATTGGACTTCATCAAAATAAAATCCTGTGTCTTTAAAAGAAATTGTTATGAGGTTGAAAAGACAAACTACAGGCAGGGAAGGCATATTTGCAAATCGCAAATCCATCAAAGGGCTTGTATCTAGAATACATAAAGAACTCTTAAAACTCAATTATAAGAAAACAACACAACTAAAATTTGGGCAAAGAATTTAAACTGAACACATCACTAAAGAGGATATAACGATGACAAATAAGCAAGTGACAAAATGTTCAACATCATTAGCTGTCAGGGAATCCAAATTAAAACCATGATGAGATACCATACACCTATTAAGTGGCTAAAATTTAAAAATACTGATGATGCCAAGTGCCAATAAGGAAATAGAGAGCCAAGGCTATTCTCAAACACTGCTGGTGAGAATGCAAAATGGTACCACCACTCTAGAAAATGGTTGGCATTTTCTTATAACGTTAAACATGCATTTACTATATAACCCAACAATCCCACTCCTGAGTAACTACATTAGAGAAACGAAAACTTATGTTCACACAGAAATCCCATACCAAAATGTTCATAGCAGCCTTATATGTAATAGCCCCAAATTGGAAACCCCCAAAATGCCTCAGTGGATGAATGGATAAACTAACTTTGATACATCCATACAATGGAATACGGCTTAGCAAAAAAAAGGGAAGGAACTATTGATAGACACACCACAACTTAGATAAATCTCAAAGGCATTGTGCTGAGTGAAAAAAGCCAATCTAAAGAGGATCATGCTGTACGATTCCATTTATATGATGCTTTGGTTTGCTAAAGCTGCTGGAATGTAATATACCAAAATTGGTTGACTTTTACAATGGGAATTTATTAACTTACAATTTACAGTTCTTAGGCCATGAAAATATCCAACTCAAGGCATCAACAGGATGATTCCTGGACTCAGGCTGCTGGCATCTGGGACAACTCTGTCACAGGGGAAGGCACACGGAAGGCATCTGCTAGTCCTTTGCTCCTGAGTTTCACTGCTCTCAGCTTCTGGATTTGGTGACTTCCTTTTTGTTTTCTGTGGATGTTCTCTTAGCGTCTCAGGGCTTTTCTCTAACCTTTTCTGGAGCTTTTTTCTGTCTTTTATCATCTTATAAAGGACTTCAGTAAGAGAGTTAAGACCCACCTTCAATGAGGTGGGTCACATCTCAGCTGAAATAACCTAATCGAAAGGGTCCCACCCACAATAGGTCGACACCCACAGAAATGGATTAAAAGATCCTTTCTGGGGAACATAACAGCTTCAAATTACTACATATGACATTCCTAAAAACACAAAACTATAGTGATTAGGGGCTATAGGTGAAGGGAGGCTGTGACTGTAGAGGATTAGGGAGTGTTTTGGAGTAATAGAACTGTTCTGTATCTCAATCGTGCTGGTGGTTAACAAACCTATTCATGTGTTCCAATGCATAGAACTGGACAACCAAATCAATAGGCCAAGCCCTCGATCTTGGGGTTTGCCCCTATGAAACTTATTCCTGCAAAGGATAAGCTAAACGTACTTATAATTATGCCCTCAGAGAACCTCTTTTGTTGCTCAGATGTGGCCTCTCTCTCTAAGCCAACTTGGCAGGTGAACTCACTGTCCTCCCCCCACACGGGACATGACTGCCAGGGGTGTAAATCTCCCTAGTAATGTGGGATAGAACTCCCAGGATGAGCCAGAACCCAGAATTGAGGGATTGAGAAAGCCCTTTAGACCAAAAGGGGGAAGGGAGAAATGAGACAAAATAAAGTCTCAGTGGCTGAGAGATTTCAAACAGAGTTGAGAGTTTATCCTGGAGGTTATTCTTGTGCACTATATAGATATCCCTTTTTAGTTTATGATTTATTGGGATGGCTGGAGGGAAGTACCTGTAACTGTTGAGCTGTGTTCCAGTAGCCTTGATTCTTTTTTTTTTTTTTTTAATTTTTTTTATTAATCAAAAAAAAAGAAAAGAAATTAACACAACATTTAGAAATCATTCCATTCTACAAATGCACTCAGTAATTCTTAGTATCATCACATAGATGTATGATCATCATTTCTTAGTACATTTGCATCGATTTAGGAAAAGAACTAGCAAAACAGCAGAAAAAGATATAGAATGTTAATATAGAGAAGAGAATTAAAATAATAATACTAATAATATATATATATATATATATAAAGGAAAAAGAAAAGAAACAAAAACAAAAGATACAAACACACAAACAAACAAAAAACCATATTTCAGGTGCAGCTTCATTCAGTGTTCCAACATAGTTACATTACACTTAGGTATTATTGTGCTGTCCATTTTTGAGTTTTTGTATCTAGTCCTGTTGCACAGTCTGTATCCCTTCAGCTCCAATTACCCATTATCTTACCCTGTTTCTAACTCCTGCTGGTCTCTGTTACCAATGATATATTCCAAGCTGATTCTCAAATGTCGGTTCACATCAGTGGGACCTTACAGTATTTGTCCTTTAGTTTTGGGCTAGACTCACTCAGCATAATGTTCTCTAGGTCCATCCATGTTATTACATGCTTCATAAGTTTAGTCTGTCTTAAAGCTGCATAATATTCCATCGTAGGTATACGCCACAGTTTGTTTAGCCACTCGTCTGTTGATGAACATTTTGGCTGTTTCCATCTCTTTGCAATTGTAGATAATGCTGCTATAAACACTGGTGTGCAAATGTCCGTCTGTGTCTTTGCCCTTAAGTCCTTTGAGTAGATACCTAGCAGTGGTATTGCTGGGTCGTAATCCATTCTGCCATTCTATGTCTTTTGATTGGGAAATTCAGTCCATTAACTTTTAGTATTATTACTGTTTGGATAATATATTCCTCTACCATTTTGGCTTTTGTATTATATATATCATATCTGATTTTCCTTCTTTCTACACTTTACTCCATACCTCTCTCTTCTGTCTTTTCGTATCTGACTCTAGTGCTCCCTTTAGTATTTCTTGCAGAGCTGGTCTCTTGGTCACAAATTCTCTCAGTGACTTTTTGTCTATAAATGTTTTAATTTCTCCTTCATTTTTGAAGGACAATTTTGCTGGATATAGGAGTCTTGGTTGGCAGTTTTTCTCTTTTAGTAATTTAAATATATCATCCCACTGTCTTCTAGCCTCCATGGTTTCTGCTGAGAAATCTACACATAGTCTTATTGGGTTTCCCTTGTATGTGACAGATTGTTTTTCTCTTGCTGCTTTCAAGATCCTCTCTTTCTCTTTGACCTCTGACATTCTAACTAGTAAGTGTCTTGGAGAACGCCTATTTGGGTCTATTCTCTTTGGGGTGCGCTGCACTTCTTGGATCTGTAATTTTAGGTCTTTCATAAGAGTTGGGAAATTTTCAGTGATAATTTCTTCCATTAGTTTTTCTCCTCCTTTTCCCTTCTCTTCTCCTTCTGGGACACCCACAACACGTATATTTGTGCACTTCATATTGTCATTCAGTTCCCTGATCCCCTGCTCAAGTTTTTCCATTCTTTTCCCTATAGTTTCTGTTTCTTTTTGGAATTCAGATGTTCCATCCTCCAGTTCACTAATTGTAGCTTCTGTCTCTTTAGATCTACCATTGTAGGTATCCATTGTTTTTTCCATTTTTTCTTCTTTGTCCTTCACTCCCATAAGTTTTGTGATTTGTTTTTTCAGATTTTCTATTTCTTCTTTTTGTTCAGCCCATGTCTTCTTCATGTCCTCCCTCAATTTATTGATTTGGTTTTTGAAGAGTTTTTCCATTTCTGTTCGTATATTCAGCATTAGTTGTCTCAGCTCCTGTATCTCATTTGAACTATTGGTTTGTTCCTTTGACTGGGCCATATCTTCAATTTTCCGAGCGTCATCCATTATTTTCTGCTGGTGTCTGGGCATTTGATCAGATTTCCCTGGGTGTGGGACCCAGCTGGTTGAAAGCTTTTTCTGTGAAATCTCTGGGCTCTGTTTTTCTTTTCCTGCCCAGTAGGTGGTGCTCATGGTGCTCGTCTGTCTGCACGGCAGTCGGCCCGGGAAACCGCGTGTGGATGCGGGGGTCGCTGGCCGCCGTGGCTTGGAAGAGTGCCGGTCCTAATTGCCCAGCTGGCCCGAAACGCCAAGCGTGACGGGAGGGCCCCGCTATCCAACGTTCCCAGTCAGACCGGGGAGCCACGTGCGTGGAGGGGACCCCAGTCGCCAGTCGCCCCGGCCGGGAAAACGCGCGCCCCTCGGGTATCTCACCGCAGCAGATTCTCCCTGCCCGTTCAGCTGTTCCAGAATGGGGTACGCTGTCTTTTTGGTCTCTGTCGTGACTGTGGGAGCTGTTTCGTATTGTTTCTGTTTCTTTAGTTGCTTTTCTGGAGGAGGAACTAAGACCCGCGCGTCTTACTAAGCCGCCATCTTCTCCGGAAGTTAGCCTTGATTCTTAAAGACAATTGTATAAAGAGATAACATTTACAATGTGACTGTGTGATTGTGAAACCTTGTATCTGATGTTCCTTTTATCCAGGCTATGGATATATAAGTAAAAAAAATATACGGATAAAAATATAAATAATAGGGGAGATAACGGTAAGATAAATTGGGTAGATGGAAATACTAGTGGTCAATGAGAGGGAGGGGTAAGGGGTATGGTACATATGAGTTTTTTCTTTTTATTTCTTTTTCTGGAGAGATTCAAATGTTCTAAAAATGATCATGGTGATGAATACACACCTATGTGATGATACGGTGAGCCACTGATTGTATATTGTGTATGGAATGTATGTGTGTGAAGATTTGTCAAAAAATATTTTTAAAGAAACATTGGCAAAAGACAGTTCAGAAAAGGAAAGTTGTCTTCAGACACTTCAGAATAGGAAATACAAATGCCTCAAAACATATAAAAGGATGCTCAACCTCACTGGCAGAGAAATGTAAATCAAAATCACAATGAGTTATCAACTCACAAATAATAGAATGACTATTATTAAAAAAAAAACAGAAAACTTCAAGTGCTGGAGAGGATGTGGAGAAAGAGGCACACTTCCTCACCGTTGATGGGAATATATAATGCTGCAACTGCTCTGGAAGGTAAATTAGTGTTTCCTCAGGAAGCTAAGTATAGAATTGCCATATGAACCAGCAATCCCATTACTAGGTATATATATTCAGAGGAACTGAAGGTAAGGACACAAATGGGCATTTGCACACTGATGTTTATAGCAGCATTATTCATGATTGCCAAGACACGGAAACAGTCCAAAGGTCTATCAACAGAGGAGTGGCAAAATAAACTGTGGTATATATAGATGGTGGAATACTATGCAGCTATGACAGAACAAATTCTATAAAGCATGTAACAATGTGGATGAATCTTGAGGACATTTTGCTGAGTGAAATTAGCCTGAAACAAAAGGACAAATACTTATAAGATGTCACTGATATGAATTAACATGAACGAGTGAAATTTGAGAGTTAAAGTTGAGAACACAGTTCATCATGAGAGTGTTGAGATTAGATATTTGATGTTGAAGGAGTTTGAAATGTTTAACAGGACTGATTTATAAAGATCCAGAAATGGATACCCAATACTATGTGATGATAGAACAATAGTTCATGCACACTAAATGAGGCTGAGTGTGAGTGTGGTTAAAAGGGGAGGTCTGGGCACATATATGACATCAGAAGGAAAAATGGAGGATAAAGACTGGGATGGTATAACTTAGCGATACCCAGTGGGAACAATAATGGTGATTAAATGTACAAATGTAAGAATGCTTTTGCATGAGTGAGAACAAATGAATGCCAACGTTACAAGGTGTTGAAAAAGGGATAATATTTGGGAAAAATACAATCAATGCAGACTGGGGTGTCTAGTTAACAGTAATATTGTAATATGCTTCCATTGAATGTAACAAAGGCAATATGCCAAAGCTAAATATAAATAAGTGGGATATTTGGGGAAGGGGTATGGGATTCTGTGCTGGTTTGAAAGGAAGTATGCCCCCTAAGAAAAGCCATGTTTTAATATAAATCCCATTTCATAAAGGTAGAATAATCTATTCAATACTGTATGTTTGAAACTGTGATGAGATCATCTCCCTGGATGATGTAATTTAGTCAAGAGTGGTTGTTAAACTGGATTAGGGGATGATATGTCTCCACCCATTTGAGTGGGTCTTGATTAGTTTCTGAAGTCCTATAAAAGAGGAAACATTTTGGAGAATGAGAGATTCAGAGAGAGCAGAACAATGTAGCCATGAGATGCAGAGAGTCCACAAGCCAGCAACCTTTGGAGATGAAGAAGGAAAATGCCTCCCGGGGAGCTTCATGAAACAGGAAGCCAGGAGAGTAAGCTAGCAGATGACACCATGTTCACCATGTGCCCTTCCAGCTGAGAGAGAAGCCCTGACTGTGTTCACCATGTGCCTTCTCATTTGAGAGAGAAACCCTGAACTTCATCGGCCTTCTTGAACCAGGGTACCTTTCCCCGGATGCCTTTGATTGGACATTTCTGTAGACTTGTTTTAACTGGGACATTTTCTCAGCCTTAGAACTGCAAACTAGCAACTCATTAAATTCTCCCTTTTAAAAGCCATTCTGTTTCTGGTATATTGCATTCCGGCAGCTAGCAAACTAGAACAGATTCTTTGTGGAAGAAATGGAAATGTCCTCATATATATTGTGTTTGTGAAGTTATGGCTATGTGATTATACTGGGAACCACTGATTTTTTTGCTTAGATTTTTAAATTTATTTTCATTATGATGTGAGAATAAAATGTTTAAAAATGAAAAAAAAAAAGACGATGCATCGAACTATACACACACACACAAAAACAGTTTTGCTGCATGATAATCTAAAACCTAAAGCAAACAAGCTTAGGCTATAAACAAGCAAATTATAGAAGGGGAAATGCAATTAGATAATAAAGAAAAAATGCTCCAATTTATCAGTAATCAAAGGAATGCAAATTAAAACAAACAAAAAATCATTCACTCATCAGATTGGCAAAAATGAGAAAGAATGATAATATCTAATGGTGGTGAGGATATGGGGAATTAAGCAGCCTCATGTGCTACTGGTGAATATATAAACTGTAAAGCCTTTTGCAGAGGACATTTTGATGACATCTTAAAGAATTTGTACATACCCTTCAAATCATATAGTATAATTCATTATAAAGAATCAATAAATTTGTGCTAAACGGATGAAGGAAGAAGGGATTCAGAATAAACAAATTAGTGAAACATTGAGCCTATCAGTAAGGTTTCCTGGAAGAGAGGGTTTGAGCTGAACCTTCAAGAATGGGGAGGATTTGATGTTCTAAGAAACAATCATGGTGATGAATATACAACTATGTGATAAAAAAAAAGAATGTTCACATTGTATATTGATTGGTTTTATTAATAAAATTTTTAAGTGAAAAAAAAGAATGGGGAGGATTTGAATCAGTAAAGAGAAAAAGAAAAGGATATTCTAAGAGGAGAAAAACTAAGGCACAGTGGTTCAAGAGGCAGAATAAATATAGTAAATTGGCAATTAGCTAAGCATCAATGAATGAGAAGAGCAGGTAGCTGGAGAATAAGAAATGGAAATTTCTTTTTCTGGTGAAATTCATCACCTCCTTTAGGTCCCAAATTAGATTCCACTTTGCTGAGAAACCTCCTCAAACCCACAATTACTTGTTTGAAGCATTGCACTTTCACTAGCCACTGGGGGAAACCTCTTCACCAATGATTCTCAAACTTTATCTTGCATCAGAATCATTGAGAGCATTTACTGGATCCACCAGTGTCCAGAGTTTCTGATTCGGTATTTCTGGGGACCACAATTTGAGAGCCACTGTTCTAGCCGTGTTGGCCTCCTTTGAGTTGCTCGGATACCATTATAGTGAGTGGCTATTTTTGCCTTCCTTGTATACTTCCCCCTAACTCCCCTTCTTCCAGTAACCAAGTTCTTTTCCAGGGTGGAACCAATCCCAAGTGGTTTTGGCAGGCTGATCTGCCTTTCCTAATGTAACACATGACCTGGGCCTAACCAATCAGAATATTCACAGATGTGAGTCTTGAGCTTCTGGTGGCCTTCATGACTGCCTAATGGAGAAAACATGTCAGAGAGAGAAAGAGTACGTGAATGATATCACTGGAGCCCTTAGATCCAGCTATGCCCAAAGCCAGTCTATGGCCTAGATTTTCACTTTCATGAATGAATAAATTCCCATTTTGCTTAAGCCAGTTTGAGTTGGGTATTTGTCACTTATAAACCAGAGTCCTAATTATTATATAAATTGTTAACAGAGAGGAAGGTGTAACAATGGTACACTTTAGAATATTGAATTGGTTTCATATTTTATGGAAAAATCTATCCTGCTTTAATTTTCCTTTTTCTTTCTTGCTTTACTTTCTGAGACTATAACTATATACCATTTGAATAATGACAATAAACAAAATCCCTCATCTTCTCTTAAGTCACTGATTTAAAGGTGGAAAATACAGAAACATAACTGACAGGGAAAAAAGTTATCAAATACCTCCTATATCAACAGCAATAAATTTTATTTTGAAGGTATTTTTTAACAAAAGAAAACCTGCAAATACTTTACTCATCTGCTTAATAAATTAAAACAAGGTAACTTCAAATATAAATGGAAAAATGCTTAAATTTTAATTCCATAAAAAATTAACATTATTAATGGCAGGAATTTTTCTAAGGGCTTTTTCATGTATAGAGTCACTTAATCCTAAGAATAACCAATGGAAATGCAAGAAGGCAAGATGGCAGCATAGTTTGGTGTGGAATTTAGTTCATCCTCCAGAGATGCTAGTAAATAACCAGGAACTGAATGGAATAGCTATTGGGGGACATCAGTGACCAGACACATATAGACCAGTCTGGAATGGGTGGGACGGTGAGATCCCACACAGAATTGTAAGCCTCCCAAGCCATGGAGGCCAGTGCCCCTCCCCCATGGGCATAGCAGGATGGTTCCCTGAGGGAAAAAGAAAAAGACCCTACTAGGGGCAAGAAAGGTAGCTCAACAAGGCTCCAACTGTGGAATTAATTGAAAAATTCGGACTGCCGAAAAAGGCCCCAAGCACAGATAAACCTGGAGTTAAGCACTAAAGGAACAGGAGTTTTTACTGCTGGTAGAGAGGGGTGGGGCTGATGGGGAAGAAAAAAAAAAAAAGACAGAGGCTTTTTTAGTTGGATAGCACAAAATACTGGAAAAGGGGGAACACAGAGCCTGGGGACACATAGAGCCACACACTAACTCCAGCTCTTGATTGGCAAACATGGGGAGCCAGGGTCTGGGTCTGAAAAGGTTTTTTCTCTCTCCTTACCTCCCTCCCTCTCTCTCTCTCTTCTTAACAGCTCATTAGGTGGAACAGAGAGCACCCTCAGGTTCCAGCACTGCCTCAGGCAAGGGTGGAATTAAGGCATGTCTGAGAAACAAAATAACTAGTCAGGTGAATGGGGATAATTCCCTAAAGGGTGTATCTTCCACAAGAAAAGTGGGCCAGGGCCCAGCTCAAGCGGCTGCCCTCCATCGGGGAATTCAGGGCCCAGGGGCTGGAAAACAGAAGCAACCTAAGTCCGCCCCTACCTTAGCCTCTGTCTTTACCACACCACTGACAGGGAGACACTGCAGAGAATTTAAAGTACTACATCACTTCACACTGGTGGGAAGCTGCAGGCTGACAAGCACCACAGGCTGGACAGGATAGGAAAAACACAGAGACTAGAAGCTTCATAGGAAAATCTGACAAGCTTCTGGGTCTGTCTCACCCTCAGGGTAACTTGATACTGGTTACATCCTCCTCCTGTGACCTGGGCCTGTCTGGGATGGGAAAATCTGACTGGAGCCAATTATATCCTCAAATAAAGATTCCATATAGGCAGGGCAAGAACCAGAAAAACAAGAGCTGAAAAATTCTGATAAGTTAAACAGAAGCTGTGCTAGAGGTCTAGAATAAGTTGAACTAAATGCCAAAGAACAAATACAGAACTAAGCCAACCAACAAGAAAACCCTAGGTAAAAGAGTGAAAACAACCTCTAGTACAAACCAATTAAGGAAATCAAATGCCTAGACACCAGCAACAAAATATGAGTCATACTAGGAAAATCAAAGATATGGCCCAGTCAAAGGAACCAACCAACATTTCAAATGAGATTAGGAGTTGAAACAACTAATTAAGGATATCCAAAATCACATCAAAAATCAGATTAACTAGTTGAGGGAAGATATGGCAAAAGAGATGAAGGATATAAAGAAGACATTGGGTGAACATAAAGAAGAACTTGAAAGCTTGAAGAAACAAATGGCAGAACTTATGGGAATGAAAGGCACAGTAGAAGAGATAGAAAAAACAATGGAGACCTACAACAGCACATTTGAAGAGACAGAAGAAAGGATTCATGAACTAGAGGGCAGGACATCTGAAATCCTACACACAAAAGAACATATAGGGAAAATAATGGAAAAATATGAGCAGGATCTCAGGGAATTGAATAACAAGATGAAGCACACAATTGTGCATGTTATGGGTATCTCAGAAGGAGAAGAGAAGGAAAAATGAGCAGAAAGACTAATGGAGGAAATAATCACTGAACATTTCTCATCTCTTATAAAATACATAAAATTACAAATCCAAGAAGTGCAGCATACCCCAAACAGAATAGGTCCAAATAGACCTACTCAAAGACACTAATCAGACTGTCAAATGCCAAAGACAAACAGAGAATTCTGAAAGCAGCAAGAGAAAAGCAATCCATCACATACAAGGGAAGCATGATAAGACTATATGCAGATTTCTCTGTAGAAACCATGGAGGTGAGAAGGCAGTGGTATGACATATTTAAGGTTCTGAAAGAGAAAAACTATCAACCAAGAATCCTATACCCAGGATATAGGTCCTCCAAAAACGAGGGGGAGTTTAAAATATTTTCAGTCAAACAGTCACTGGGAGAGTTTGTGACTAAGAGACTGGCTCTACAAGAAATACGAAAGGGAGCACAGCAGGCATATAGGAGTAAACAGGAGAGAGAGGTCTGGAGAAGAGTATAGAAATGAAGACTATTAGTAAAGGTAAAAAGAAAAAAAAATAAGATATGACATATAAAATTCAAAAGACAAAATAGTAGAAAAAAGTATTGCCTTTACAGTAGTAAAGTGAAATGTTGGTGGATTAAACTCCCCAATCAAAAGACATAGACTGATAGAATGGATTTAAAAATAGGATCAATCTGTATGCTGTCTATAAGAGACTCACTTTAGACCCAAGGACAAAAACAGATTGAAAGTGAAAGGTTGGAAAAAGACATTTCACACAAACAACAACCAGAAAAGAGCAGGGGTAGCTATAGAAATATCAGACAAATTAGACTTCAGATGTGAAACAATTAAAAGAGACAAAGAAGGACACTATGTGTTAATAAAAGGAACAGTTTATCAGGAAGACATAATAATCATAAATATTTATTCACTGAGCCGGAATGCCCCAAAATACATGAGGCAAACACTGACAACAATGAAGGGAGAAATAGACACCTCTACAATAAAAGTTAAAGACTTCAATTCATTACTCTCATCAACAGACAGAACGTCTAGACAGAGGCTCAGTAAGGAAACAGATTTTGAATAATATGATAAATAACTAAACTTAACAGATATTTACAGAACATTACACCCCAGAACAGCAGGATACACATTTTTTTTTAAGGTTCCCATGGATCATTCTCAAGAATAGACCATATGCTGGGTCACAAAGCAAGTCTCAATATATTTAAAAAGATAGGAATTATACCAAGCACTTTCTCAGATAGTAAAGGAATGAAGTTGGAAATCAATAAAAGGCAGAGGGGCAGAAAATTCACAAGTATATGGAGGCTAACAACACATTCTTAACCAGTGCCTCAAGGAAGAAATTACGAGAGAAATCAATAAGTGTCTTGAGGCAAATGAAAATGGAAACATAATATATCAAAACTTATGGGGTGCAGCAAAAGCAGTGCTGAGAGGGAAATTTATTGCCCAAAATGCCTATATTAAAAAAGAAAAAAGAGGGGGTATGAGGGTAGTTCAGTGGTAGAATTCTCAGCTGCCATGCGAGAGACCTGGGTTTGATTCCTGCCCCATGCACGTCCCCAAAAAACAAACAAACAAGCAAACAAAGACCCCCAAAAACAAACAAACAAAAATTCAACAAATGGGGCTACAATAATGGGATACTCACATGAAAAAAAGAATGAAATGTGACCATGCCATATAGCATACAAAAAAAAAGAGCAAAAGTTGAGAAATTAACTGTTTACCTGGAAGAACCAGAGAAAGAACAGCAAACTAACCCCAAAGCAAACAGAACGAAGGAAATAATGAAGAGTAGAGCAGAAATAAATTAAATTAAGAATAAGAAAACAATAGAGAAAAATTAACAAAACTAGAAGTTTGTTCTTTGAGAAAATCAATAAAATTGATGGACACAAATAGGCTAACAAAGAGAGAGAGAGAGAGAAAGAAAGAAAGAGAGAGAGGATGCAAATAAAATCAGAAATGGGAGAGAGAACATAACCATGACCCCACAGAAATAAAAGAAGTAATGAGAGGGTACTCTGAGCAACCATATGCTAATGAACCAGACAACAGAGATGAAATGGACAACTTTCTAGAAAAGCATGAACAACAAATATTGATTCCAGAAGAACTAAATGACCTCAACAAACCAATCGCAAGTAAAGAGGTTGAGCCAGTCATCAGAAGATCCCAAAAAAGACCAGATGGCTTCACATGTGAATTCTACCAAGCAGTCAAGAAAGAATTAGTACCTATCCTGATCAAATAAAAAAATTGAAGAGGAGGAAAAGCTACCTAACTCATTCCATGAAGCCAACATCACCCTAATACTAAAGCCAGATAAAGACACTATAAGAAAAAAAAATTACAGACCAATCTCTTAGATGAATATAGATGCAAAAATCCTCAACAAAATACTTGCAAATTGAATCCAGCAGCACATTAAAAGAATAATACACCATGACCAAATGGGATTTATTCCAGGTATGCAAGGCTGTTTCAACACAAGAAAATCAATTAATATAATACAACTACATGCATAAATCAAAGCAGAAAAACCACATAATCATCTCAATTGATGCAGAAAAAGCATTTGACAAGCCACCATCTCAGATTTTTCCTTCTAGCTGCTCCAAAACACTGGAAGCTAGAAAGAATATTAATATAGTGATTCAGCAGCCACACTTGCCTGTTAAATCCCATTTTCTCTGTTATATCTCCTTTTCTTTTAACACTTCTCCCAATCATCTTTGGGATCTTTGAGCAATGCCAATTCTGACTTCTCCATATTGAGAAGGGGTACCCACACTAAAGGATGAGGGGATGAAATTAATTGATAATCTTGGAGAGGCTGGTCCCTCTGGGTTTCAGGATTCATCTGACCTAGGAACCCTCTGGGATTTATAGGCACCAAGAAAGCAAACCTAGTGCATGAAACCTTTATTGAGTCTCAGTTCAAGCCCTTTGTGCTCTTAAGAGTCAACAGGAGTGATGATGGTTAGGATTTAGCAAACTGTAGCACGTAGCACTACCTAATTGAAGCTTGCAGAAGAGTGGCCTCTTGACTCCATTTGATCTCTCTTGGCCACTGATAACTTATTTTATTACACTTCCCCCTTTTGGCCTGGAAGAAGTTGTCAATCCCACAGTGCCAGAGTCAGACTTAGGTGCCAGACCCAGACTCATCCCTGGGAGCTCCACCCCATGTCATCAGGGAGATTTTCACTCCTGAATGCCATGTCCTGTGTAGTGGGTGGGGGGTAATGATTTTCCTTGGAGAGTTGGGCTTAGAGAGAGAGAGAGATGCTGCACAGGTCTCATCATGGATAGTCTTACCTTCTCCCCTTAAGATGCAAGTTTCATAAGGGCAAGCCTCAAAATCCAGGGGTTGGCCTATTTTCTTGGGAGTCCCCAATGGTTGGGAGGGTTCCTGGGGTTTCCTACATGGAAGAGTTTAATAATTCCATATATACAACCACCACCACCCCCTCCACCCTCCCCGCTTCAGACCCTCAAAGGATTCTACCAATACTTTTTAATTATCAGCCCACCACAATCTGAGGTGTATCCTAATTTTACACTAAGCTAATTACAGTTACAAGATCTCATTCCTGTTCTGACTCCAGGAGTTGAGAGCAAGTATTCTGATGATTCTGAAGGTTTGAAGCATCAACATTCTTAAACGTTCTTTCCTTCCTTTTCTGAGAATGTGGGATTTCTTCCATATCCAGTTTAAAAAAAGAAAACAGCATCTCAGAGTTCTGTTGCCACCTTGTGGCCTTTTCTGATGTTGCTATTGAAAACAAAAGGCATCAGAGCCTGGTATCCAGGAAAAAAACACCAAAGACAATCTTAGGGCTGATATTTGGCCTTATTTTTTTATCATTTTGACCATCTTCTATGAGCAATTAAATGTATCTACATATTTTTAAAATAGTTTTTATTGTTAAACATAACATATATACAAGAGGGGCAAGCGCTGACTTTGCGCAGCCAGGCCACATCTGCCCCAGCCTAGCGCCAACCTGCTGCCCTAAACTCTGCGCACGCGCACAACGGGGTCCTCGCCCCAGACCAGCGCACACCAGGGCCCGCCGCCCAGACCCGTACATCCGCACAGACACATCCTCCCCCGCCGCTGGGCACCCACGTTTCCAGGGACCAGCGCAGCATCCCCATCGTTAACCTATTCCTGTGCTGCAACGCATCACCGCCTTGTGCCCCGCCCTGCACCCTGCATCCTGTTCAACATATAGACAAGGAAAAGAAAGAAATAGCAGTGATTTTCAAAGTACACTTCAACAAACAGTTACAGAACAGATTTCAGAGTAGGTTATGGGTTACCATTCCATTATTTCAGATTTTCCCTTCTAGCTGCTCCAAAATACTGGAGGATAGAAGAATATTTTTTTTTCTGTGAAAAATAACACATATACCAAAAAAAAAAAAAAAAAGCAATAAATTTCAAAGCACATTGCAACAATTAGTTATGAAACACATTTCAGAATTTGGTGTGTGTTACAATTCCACAATTTTAGCTTTTTCCTTCTAACTGCTCTATGGTACTGGGGACCAAACGAAATATCAATGTACCGATTCAACAATTGATACTAATTTTTAAACCCTACCTTCTTTGTACAACTCCATCATCACCTTCTGATCTTTCTCCAAATCCTTAGGGGTATTTGGGCTATGCCCATTTCAACTTTTTCATGTTGGAAGAGGCTGTCGATAATATGGGATAGGGGGATGGAACTAGTTGATGTTCGGAAAGGATTGTGCCCTCTACATTTCAGGATATATCTGGTCCAGAGACCCACCTGGAAGTTGTAAGTTTCTGGAAAGTTACCCTAGTGCATGGGACCTCTGTTGGATCTTATATAATGTCCTAGGTGTTCTTTAGGATTGGCAGGAATGGTTTTGGTTGGGGGCTGGCAAGTTATCGTAGGTATCAGTGTCTAACTGAAGTTTGCTTAAGAGTGACTTCAAGAGTAGCCTCTCGATTCGGAAATCTCTCAGCCACTGACATCTAATTTGTTACACTTCATTTCCCCCTTTTGGTCAGGATGGCATTGTTGATCCCGTGGTGCCAGGGCCAGACTTATCCCTGGGTTATCTGCATATTTTTTAAGGTGTGATTGATTGCATGCCAATCAAGCAAAATGGCATGATTCAGTCTATTACTGAAGTATCACACCAAGACTGGTCATGTCTGGCCCTTCTAGGAAACCTGTTAGAAAGCCCCTGCTGAGAGGGAAGCCTGGGTTGCTTTTCATGGTTATAACAATCTCAAGACATTTATTTATGCTAAGTTCATCTGGAGTTTCATTAGTCTAATCCAATAATATATCATATCAAATAAAAATTAATAAGCTTGGGCGGGCAATGGTGGCACAGTGACAGAGTTCTCACCTGCCATGCCCGAGACCCAGTTCAATTCCCAGTACCTGCCCATATGAAAAAAAAAAGGTTAAAAATAAAAGTAATAAGCTTGCCACTATCCTATTTCCTCCCCGGAGGACTGGTCTCCCCTCCCGAATATTTCCCCTTCTCCTTTGGGATGGAAGAGGGACAGACTGGCAAGTGGGGAACATGGCAAGTGGAAGACCCAGGCAAACACTTCAGGGTGGGGGGGTCAAAGGATACTCCAGGCATATGTGCCTTTAGCTGCCGCAACCTGATGTTGTTGACTGAGCACCCAACTTAAACTACCAGCTGACTTCACATAGAGATTAAGAGCATCCACCTCCCCTGCTTTTCTGCCTGGCTTATCATTAAAATAATATTTGACTTACTTATTCAAGTACAGCATACACAGTTCCGGATCTAATTCTTCATTCAGCTTTCTCTATGGCCCTATGTTATCTCTTCTACTTTTCTCCCCCCTCTCTGGTTTCCCCAGCCTGAGGCTGTATGCTCCTACTGCCCCCAGCCACTGCCGTTTGAAGACCTGTAAGGGCAATTCTTTGGTTGACCCAATAACATAGAAGCAACTGGCCTTTAATAGTTGAGATCTAGACGTACTAAAAATCCTGTGATGTGCAAGACAATCCCCTAAAACAAATCGCTCTGTAAAGATGTGATGGAAACCACTACTGTTTACTTGTCCAGCCTCCTAAATTACATATAGTTCTTCTTCATAAATGGTCAGGAAAATCCTTAAAAGTATTACACACTATTCCATAGACTGTTACAAGATGTACTACATACAAAGAAAAAGGGGCAATAACACTCCTTTGCCCATGTTTAATGTATATTTCTCTTCTTGTTGGTTTTGAAGAACTTACAGCAGAATTTAGTTGGTTTTGAAGAACTTACATGAATATATGATGAGATCCCACTGTATTTATTCCCCTACCCTCCCCCATTTTGGGGGAATAAAAAGTGATTTAATAGAGGCAGAGTAGGTAACATGGATTTATTCTTATCCAGAATCCCCTTCAGGTGAACCCTAAACAGCTGCAAACCAGTCAAGCTATTAAGCCTCTTTGCTTAATTCAGAGGTCCAAGGGAGTCGTGTCCCACGTAGAGAGGGGGAGGGCAGTGAGTTTGCCTGTCCTGTTGGCTGAGAGAGAGAGGCCACATCTGAGCAGAGTCGAGAGGTTATCCTGGAGGTTATTCTTATGCATTAAATACATATCACCTTTTTAGTTAAGGTGTAACAGAGAGGCTGGTGAGAACCGTCTGAAAATGTAGAGCTGTGTTCCAGTAGCCATGTTTCTTGAAGATGATTGTATAATGTAAAGCTTTCACAGTGTGACTGTGTGATTGCGAAAGCCTTGTGTCTGATGCTTCTTTTATCTAACTTATAGACAGATGAGTAAAACATATGGATTAAAAATAAATAAATAATAGGGGGAACAAATGTTAAAATAAATTTAGTAGATTGAAATGCTAGTGATCAATGAAAGGGAGGGGTAAAGGGTATGGTATGTATGAATTTTTTTCTGTTTTCTTTCCATTTCTTTTTCTGAATTGATGAAAATTGTTCTAAGAAATGATCATGATGATGAATATACAACTTTGTCATGATATTGTGAATTACTGATTATATATGTAGAATGGAATGATCATATGGTAAGAATGTTTGTGTTTGTATGTTGGTACATTTAATAAATAAAATAGATTTTTAAAAAAATAGTACTTCTTTGAGGTTATTCTATATCCAAAGAGCTCTACCTCATTCTTTCAAACAACTTTAGAATATCTCATTTTATAAGTATCCTAGAATTTATTTAACCAGTTGTTGAAGAATTTTAAGCCAGAGAGTAATGCAATCAGATTGATATTTTGGAAGTATAATTCTGGCTATATGTGGAGGACAGCTGGAAGGTTTGTTTCCACAATTTATGTGAGAACACCAGTGCTCTAGTTTGTAAGCTGCTGGAATGCAATACACCAGAAATGGGATGGCTTTTAAAGGGAGGAATTTATTAAGTCACTAGTTTACAGTTCTAAGGCTTTGAAAATCTCAAAATTAAAGCAAGTCTATAAAAATGTTCAAATTAAGGCACCAATAAGAGGTTACCTTCACTCAAGAAAGGCGGATGAAGTTCAGGGTTTCGCTCTCAACTGGAAAGGCACATGGTGAACATGGTGACATCTGATAGCTTTCTCTCCAGGCTTCTTGCTTCATGAAGCTCCCCCAGGGGCGTTTTCCCTCTTCATCTTCAAAGGCCTCTGGCTGCATGGGCTCTCACGTTTCTCTCCTGGCTCGGTCGTTGTTCTGAAGCTTTCTCCAAAATCCTTCCGCTTCTTAAGGATTCCAGTAAACTAATCAAGACCCACCTGAAATGGGTGGAGTCACATCTCCCTCTAATTAAAGGTTAATACCCACAATTGGGCGAGTCACACCTCCATGGAGACAATCTAATCAAGTTTCCAACATACAGTACTGAATGGGGTTTAAAAGAAATGGCTGCTATCAACAAAACAGAAAATGACAAGTGCTGGAGAGGATGCGGCACACTTATCCACTGTTGGTGGGAATGTCAAATGGTGCAACCACTGTGGAAGGCAGTTTGGCGGTTCCTCAAAAAGCTGAATATAGAATTGCCATACGACCCAGCAATACCATTGCTGGGAATCTACTCAAAGGAATTAAGGGCAAAAACTCAAACGGACATTTGCACACCAATGTTTATAGCAGCGTTATTTACAATTGCAAAGAGATGGAAACAGCCAAAATGTCCATCAACAGACGAGTGGCTAAACAAACTGTGGTATATACATACGATGGAATATTATGCAGCTTTAAGACAGGATAAACTTATGAAGCATGTAATAACATGGATGGACCTAGAGAACATTATGCTGAGTGAGTCTAGCCAAAAACTAAAAGACAAATACTGTATGGTCCCAATGATGTGAATCGACATTCGAGAATAAACTTGGAATATGTCATTGGTAACAGAGTTCAGCAGGAGTTAGAAACAGGGTAAGATAATGGGTAATTGGAGCTGATGGGATACAGACTGTGCAACAGGACTAGATACAAAAACTCAAAAATGGACAGCACAATAATACCTAATTGTAAAGTAATCATGTTAAAACACTGAATGAAGCTGCATCCGAGTTATAGGTTTTTGTTTTGTTTTGTTTTGTTTTTACTATTATTACTTTTATTTTTTTCTCTATATTAACATTCTATATCTTTTTCGGTTGTGTTGCTAGTTCTTCTAAACCAATGCAAATGTACTAAGAAACGATGATCATGCATCTATGTGATGATGTTAAGAATTACTGATTGCATATGTAGAATGGTATGATTTCTAAATGTTGGGTTAATTTCTTTTTTTCTGTTAATTAATAAAAAAAAAAAGAAAAAAAAAAGAAATGGCTGCTTACGTGGGACATGATATCCAGGGATGATAGTCTCCCTGGCAACATGGAGATGACTCCCAGAGATGAGTCAGGCCCTGGCACCGTGGGATCAACAATTCCATCCTGATCAAAAGGGGGAAAAGAGGTTTAACTAATAAAGTATCAGTGGCTGAGAGAGTTCAAATAAAGAGGCTACCCTGGAGGTCATTCTTACATAAGCTTCAGTTAGACTTGCTACCTATCATAACTTGCCAAACTCCAGCCAAAACCATTGCAGCAGTCCTAAAGAACACCTAGGGCAATATATAAGATTCTGCAATGGTTCCATGTACTCGGGTAATTTTCCAGAAACCTACAACCTCCAGGTGGGTCCCTGAACCAGATAAGTCCTGAACCCTAGACGGCCCAGCCTCTTTAGAACATCGGATAGTTTCATCTCCCTACCCCACATTATTGATAGCCTCTTCCAGCGTGAAAAAGTTAGAATGGTCATAGCCCAAATACCATTATAGAGTGGAACAGAAAGATCAAAGGTGATGGTGGACTTAAACGGAGAAGGTAGAGTTTAACAAACGAGTATGATTGCTGAATCATTAAATTGATATTTCTTTTAGTCTCCATTATCTTAGAGCAGCTAGAAGTAAAAACCTAAAATTGTGGAATTGTAACCCATACCAAACTCTGAAATCTATTCTACAACTAATTGTCATGCTGTGCTTTGAAATTTATTGCTTTTTTGTATATATGGTATTTTTCACACACACAAAAAAATCAATTATGATGATAAAAAAATACTTATTCCTTCTAGCCTCGTGTATTCTGGAGCAGCTAGAAGGAAAAATCTGAGATGATGGTATAGTAGCCCATGAGAAACTCTGGGATCTATCCTGTAACTACTTGTTGAAGAGTGCTTTGAAAACTATTGCTTTTTTCTTTCTTTGTTTTGTATATATGCTATACCAAAAAAAAAAAGTTAAAAAAGTAGGCCAAAGAGTCTTCCCCAGAGACCCTGTTTTGTTGCTCAGATGTGACTCCTCTCTCTATGCTGACAGGGCAAGTGAACTCACTGCCCTTCCCTCTACATGAGACATGACTCCCAGGGGTATAAATCTCCCTGGCAACGTGGGTGTGCTGGTTTGAAAAGATGTATGTCCCCTAGAAAAGCCATGTTTTAATCTAAATACCATTTCATAAAGGGAGAATAACCCCTATTCAATACTGTATATTTGAAACTGTAATCAATCAGATCATCTCCCAGGAGATGTGATTTAATCAAGAGTGGTTGTTAAACTGGATTAGGTGACGACATGTCTCCACCCATTTGGGTGGGTCTTGATAAGTTTCTGGAGTCCTATAAAAGAGGAAACATTTTAGAGAATGAGAGATTCAGGGAGAGCAGAGCAGAACAACATAGCCACGAGAAGCAGAGTCCACCAGCCAGCGACCTTTGGAGATGAAGAAAGAAAATGCCTCCCGGGGAGCTTCATGAAACCGGGAACAAGGAGAAGAAGCTAGCAGATGACGCCGTGTTAGTCATGTGCCTTTCCAGATTAGAGAGAAACTGTGACTGTGTTCGCCATGTCTCCTTCCACTTGAGAGAGAAACCCTGAACTTCATTGGCCTACTTGAACCAAGGTATCTTTCCCTGCATGCCTTTGATTGGACATTTCTATAGACTTGTTGTAATTGGGACATTTTCTCGGCCTTAGAACTGTAAACTAGCAACTTATTAAATATCCCTTTTTGAAAGTCATTTTGTTTCTGGTATATTGCATTCCAGCAACTAGCAAACTAGAACAGTGGGGCAGTAATCCCAGGATGAGCTGAAACTCAGCATCAAGGGATTGAGAAAACCTCGACCAAAAGTGGGAAGAAAGAAATGAGACAAAATGAACTGTCAGTGGCTGAAAGATTCCAAACAGAGTCAAGAGGTTATCCTGGAGGTTCTTCTTACGCATTATATAGATAACCCCTTTCTTAGTTTATCACGTATTGGAATGGCTAAAGGGAAGTACCTGAAACTGTGGAGCTGTGTTCCAGTAGCCTTGATTTTTGAAGATGATTGAAAAATGAAATAGCTTTTACAATATGACTGTGTGATTGTGAAAACCTTGTGCCGAAAATAGTTCCATTTTGACAGTCATTCCTGAAGATAAATGGCTTTTGTTCTCCTGATGTTCTGAATCGTTACGTCCCATCTAGCATGTCACAGTGCTGCTGTATCTAGATCGAACCACTGTTGTTTTCTGTGTGTTTGTTTTTTATAAGAGAAATAAATTCCCTAATGGAAAAAATACATAAATATGTATTTCTTTTATAAGATTAAGGAAGTTCTATATCTAGTTGCTAAGAATGTTTTCATCAATGGATATCAAATTTTTCTCCTGATAGGGAATATTACTTTAATTGATTTTCTAATGTACAACCAACTTAACATTCCAGAGCACACTCCAATTTGTTATTTGTCTATTTTATTATTGCTAGATATATTATATTGCTAGGTTATATATATATCCTAGTATTCCATTTCGGATTTTGTACCTATGTTCCTATATTTACATCTATGTTACGATGCTTTGCTTCAAAATAATTTTCCTTTTTCAAATTGTCTTTAGCATCAAGATCATGCTGGTCTCATAAAATGAGTTGGTAAGTGTATTAGTTTGTTAAAGCTGCCAAAAAACAATATACCAAATATGGAACAGTTTTAAAAAGTTTATTTAATAAATTGGAAGTTTACTGTTCTAAGGCCATAAATATGTTCTAACTAAGGCATCCAGAGAAAGATACCTTGGCTCAAGGAAGGCCAATCTGGGAAAGCACATGGCTGGTGTCTGCTGGTGAAGCTGCTTCCAGCTTCTGATGCAAGTGGTTTCCTCTCAAAGCGCCCGTGGGCCCTCACTTAGCTCCTCTGGTACACAAGTCTGGGTTCTGGCTTGCTTAGGCTCTCAAGGGAAGGCATATGGCTGCTGGGCCCTGCCCATGTCTAGGCATCTGCTCTCTCTGTTGGCACTCCAAGCACCTCCAAACATGCGTGTCTCTGTGAGTTCTGAAGCAACTGTTCTCCAGGCATCTGCATCTGCTCTGAGCTTTCTCCAAAATGTTTCCTCTTTTAAAGGACTCCGGTAAACTAATCAAGACCCACCGTGAATGCATGGAGTCACATCTCCATCTAATCAAAAGGCCACACCCACAATTGGGCACACCCCACTTCCTGGAAATAATCTCATCAAAAGTCACATCTACAACTGGGGGTGCTACATCTCTGTGGAAATAACCTAATCAAACGGGTTTCCATCCTACAATATTGAATCAGGATTAAAGGACATGCTTTTCTGGGGTACACACCTTTCAAACTGGCACAGGAAGTATTCCTGTTTTTCTATTCTTTGGAAGAAATTTTAAACAATTAAATTCCTTCTTCAACGTTTGGAAGACTTCTCCGGCTAAACCATCTGGGCCTAGAATTTTATTTATCAAAGTGTTTTTTCCTTTTAATTAAACTTTTAATTTGGAGATAATTGTAGATTCCCATGCAATTGCAAGAATTACAATTTCTTACATGTCCCCTTTACCCATTTTCCCCATTTTACAAAACTAAGGACAATAACACAACCAGGAGAGTGACGCTGACACAGTCAAGTTACAGAGCACTCTCATGACCTCGGAGACCCCTCGTTTCCCTTTTATAGCCATTCTCACTTCTCTCTAACCCCTCTCCACCAAAACCCAGTGCAGCCACTAATGTAGGCACCAGTCTTACAATCTGTCTTTTAAAAAAATGTTACATAAATGGAATCATTCTGTATGTAACATTTTGGGATTTCTTTTTCACTCCTCATAATTCTCTGGAGATTCTCCAGGTTACTGTGTGTACCCATAGTTCAGTTCTTTTTATTGATGAGTAGTGTTTCATAGTATGGAGATACCACAGTTGGTTTACCACCCTTTGAAGGACATCTGGACTGATTCTAGACTTTGACTGCTATGAATAAAGCTGCTAGGAACATCAATGTACAGATATTTGGGTGAATATAAATTTTCACTTCCCTGGGATAAATGCCGAAGAGAGCTACTGCCAGGTTGTGTTTTTTTAAAATGTTTTATGCTGGGTTGAATTTTATGAGAAACTGTCATACTGTTTTCCAGAGTCGCTGTCCTATTTTACATTCCCATTAGCATTGCATGAGTGATCCAATTTCTTGGCATCCATGCCAGCATTTGGTGTTGTCACTTCTTGATTTTAGCCATAAAAATTTAGCCACTCTGACAGGCATTTCTCTAATGCCTAATGATGGTGAATATCTTTTCATGGACTTATTTGCCATCTATATGTCTCTTTGGTAAAATGTTACCTCATGCTTATGCCTATTTTCTCGTTGGATTGTGGGTGTGTGTTTTACTATTGAGTTTTGAGAGTTTCTTATTCTAACTATTAGTCCTTTGTCAGACATGTGGTTTGCAAATGCATGTTATTTTATTATTTCAAATTTTGTTAAGAATTTTTGCTTCTATATCCACAACGGTTATTGGTCTGTAGTTTTCTATTTATTTGCATCATCTAGTTTTGTACTAGCATCATAAAATGAATTAGGAAATGTTCCCTCATCCTCTGTTTCCTGGAAGAGATTATGTAGAATTGGTGTTAATTTCTTTAAACATTTGTTAGAATTCTCCAGTGGAAAAAATCTCGATCTGGAGATTTCTTTTGAGAGGTTTTAAATTATGAATTCAATTTCCTTAATAGATACAGGACTATTCAAATGATTTATTTCATATTGGGTGAGTTGTGGTAGTATATGTTTCTGAAAGAATGATCCATTTAATCTAAAAGTTGTCAAATTTATTTGTGAAGAGTTGAACTTAGTATCCCCTTGATATACTTTTTATATCTGCAAAGTTTGAAGTGAAACTTCCTATTTCGCTACTGATTTGGTCATTCTTCTCTCTTTTTCTGCCAGTCCTGCTAGAGGTCTGCCAATTTTATTTCTCTCTCTGAAGAACCAGTGATTGGTTGCATTTATTTTCTCTGTTGTTCTGTTTTCAGTTTCATTAATTTCTGCTTTTAACTTTATTCTTTCCTCCCTTCTGCTTGCTATGGGTTTATTTTTCTCTCTTCTTCTAGGTTCTGAGCTGGTAATTTAGATGATTGATTTTAAAATGATTTTCTTCTTTTTCAATGTAAGCACGTACTGTGATAAATTTTTTTTTAATATGATTTTTGCTTCACATATTTTCAGTTCTGTTGTTTACTGCATGCACATTTAGGATTGATTACTATTTTCTTTCTGGTAGATTGACCTTTTTATCATAATGCTCCTCTCTGTCTCTGGTAATTTTCTTTGCTCTCCTACTTTCCCGTAACTAATGTTTGCATGATATATCTTTTTCCATCCTTTTACTTTTCATCTGAATTACCATATTTGAAGTGAGTTTGAGTTTCTTATAGATAGCACATGGTTAGGTCACATTTTTAATCCACTCTGCCAATCTCTGACTTTTAACTGGCTTATTTAGACCATTACATTTGACAAAATTCTTGTATGGTAGGAGTTAAGCCTACCATTTTATTTTTTGTTTGCTTTTTATTCCTTGACTTCCTTTTGAAATTCCAGTTAAAATACTTATTAGATCCTACTGTCTCTCTGCATCTCTTATTGTCTGTTCTGTATTTTCCATCCTTTTGTCTTTTCATGATTCATTCCAGATATTTTTTTCTTTTTTATCTTTCAATATTCAATTCTTCCTTCAGCTTTGTCTAATCTACTCTTAATCTCATCTACTGGGTTCTAAATTTTGAGTTTTCAGTTTTACAATTTTTACTTGGTTCCTTTTTCTGGATTCCAATTCTATAAAAAAAAAATGGCCTTATCAGAATGTATTTGCTACTCTTTTTAAATATGTACTCTCCAAAATACATAGGCTAATTCCCTCCATTCTGTAAATATACAATCCTCAGTTCCTTCTCTATGAGTTAACCATGATTTCTTTTATCTGGAATGTGTAGCCTTCTTCTCTCTTCTTACCCAAACACCATCCATTCTTTGAGTTCCAAAATAAATATCATTCCTTCCATGAAATCTTCCATGATAGAAACTAATAAATAAGAGCATTCTTTGCATCAGAAGAATGAAGATGAAAAAATGTAACACAGTCACCAAAATCTGTTGAGTATCTTCTCTGCTGAGGTAATTGCCATAGACCGCTGCTCTTTAATAATTTTCTGATAATAGTTGTCCTCAGAAAAAGGAGGAGGGCCAAACATGGGAAAACAGGAAATGTATTCCAGTGGCTAATTACCAAGAGGAATTACAAGAGCTAAAAATCACTCTTGGCATGCCAACCCTTTCAGGTAAAGAACCCCCTGCCAGGAATACGATCTAGTTAGGAGGTGATGAGATTTGAGGACTACCTCTAACGCTGACCAGTCAACAAAAAAGAATTCTTAGAATGGTGAAAATTATACAAGAAATGAAATCTTAAAGTATATGATTCACCTTTAGTGCTTTCCTAATGTTCTTTTTTTTTTTTTATGCTGTATGATGGGGTCACATTTCATTATTTTCCCATATAAGTATCCCATTATTGCAGTACCAGTTGTTGAATTTTTGTTTGTTTGTTTTGGGGGAAGTGCATGGACCAGGAATCAAACCCAGATCTCCCACACAGTAGGTGAGACTTCTACCACTGGACTCCCCTTGGACCCCCTTTCCTAATGTTCTTACAGTAAAGTCTAAACTTCCTTCATGATCTGCTCCTAAACACCTGTCCACTTTCGTCTCTTCACAATTCTCTTCTATGCCCTCCATTCTCTCCATCTCTACTCTCTGAAATCTGGATTAGGGCCTCAGTGCCCACATAAAATCCTGCACTTCCTTTATTGCAATACTTAACATACTTACTATAATTACCAGTCTGCTTAGTCTACCTCACCAGAACAAAATTCTGTGAAATCAGGGGTCATGATTATATTTAGTTTACCGCTATAGCCCCAGCAACCCACACAGTAGCTGGCACATAGTAGATACTTAATATTTATTGCTTGATCAAATGAATAAATGAATGATGAATGGTTTGGGAAAAAAATTAACATCAACTAAGAGTATGGAGTGTTTCCATACACTAGTAATAATAAATAAGAAATATATTAGGCCAATGTTTGACCATTTAATTATGAATGGCCACCAAGAGGGAAAAATAGAAAAGGTAACAAAACTGGTTTCGCAAATACCCCTTAGACACAGTTATATTTCAAAAAGATGTTTCTTCATTAATTCATAAACCAGTTAAGAGTGCAGATACTGGAATGAGATGATCTACCTTCAAATCCTAGACTCAGCACTTTCTAGCTGTGTAACCTCGAAGAACCCTACTTAATTTTGATTCCTCAACTACCTCATATGACTGGAGATCAATTGAGATACTTCTAGGAAAGTAGTCATTAAAATGCCTGGCATAAAGTCCTTAATTATTGTTAATCGTTATTAATCGAACAAATATTTCCAATCCCATTATGTGGCAAGCATTATTTTCATGACCTGGGTATAGCAAAACTGAACAAAACATAGTCCTTGTCTTCAAGGAGCTCAAAGTTTAGAGGCCAGAAAAGAAAAAAAGAAGTCTGGTAACAAAAGATAGAAGGAAACAAACACAACCAAGGAAAGTACCCAAAAGCATCTGTACCAATTTGCAAGAATAACACTAGAGTGGTTAGTGATCCTTATGAGCTTTAACTTACCTGCAAAACTAACTAATTAAATAAATAAATAAGAAAGGGAGCAAAAAAGAAAAAGTTTTTTTTATTATGTTCAGAGTGAAAAAAAAGATTAAAGGAAAAAAGCTTGCTCCTTAGAGTCTTTTACATAATGTGTATATAATGCTAATAGATGAGCCAAACTCATCAATTTCTGTTCTCTCCTGTTCCTCTTACAAGGCAAACAGAGAGATTGTGACAAGGGAGAATGAAAGACTAGGATGACAGGTTCTCCGCAGGACTCTAACTAATTACATCCCAGGTCCCTGATGAAATTAAAATACAGCTCATAAAAGGTCTCAGAAGACAGAAGTTAGACACATGTTGAACCACTTATCCAAAAGGTACACCAGTCAATGTGATATCAAGAAAAGTTTTCAAGATAATTATTCAAGGTATGGTTTGGACACTTAGAATTAAAAGGCAGTGATTATCAGGCACCAACATGGTAGGTACAAACTAACTTCATTTCCTTTTCTGCCCGATTAGATCAGGACGTGCCGCAATGTACCAGTACTTCAACAGGACAGTTGACAAGTTTTATCATGATATTCCTGTAGACACGATGAAGAAACAAGGTAAGAAGCTGAGACACTGAGGTGGACTAGTTGGATAACCAAAACCAAAAAAAAAGTTTTAAATGGAACAATATCAGCCTGGATGGGACATTTCTTTTCTTGTGACACAGAGTTCCACTGTCACCCCTCTCCCACTCAATATGCTTATTAATAATCTGGGTAAAGATATGGGTGTGACCCTCATAAAATTTTTAGAGGATGTGAAACTGAGAGTAAACTCACACCAAATATCACAACAAGCTGAATCAAAAAAAATTTAATAAAGATTATAAAAAGTTCCGAGTCCAAAAAACTTAATCATAAAAGAATAGAACATGACTTAATGGAAAAAGCACCAGATCATTATGTGAAAGAGATACAAACAAAACGCCTGGATTCTGGGCCAGACTTGGCTACCAGGACACCACTCTGTGATGTTAGTAACTCTGTGACTAACAAAGTAAGTTATCTTCTCTGGGTCTCAGATTCTCGTCTAGAAAATGAGAAAGTGGAATTAATTGATATCTAAAATGAAATGTTATAATTTGAGGATGGGGAAGACACTGCTTAATAGTAGTACTTAAAAGTGGGGTATTTTCTACATGGGACATGACTCCCAAGGGTGTAAATCTCCTTGGTAATGTGGGACAGAAATCCCGGTATAAGCTGGAACCCAGTGTCAAGGGATTGAGAAAGCCTTCTTGACCAAAAGGGGTGTTCTAGTTTCCTAGCTGCCAGAATGCAATATACCAGAAACAGAGTGGCTTTCAAAAAGGGGAATTTAATGAGTTGCTAGTTTACAGTTCTAAGGCCGAGAAAATGTCCCAATTAAAACAAGTCTATGGAAATGTCCAATCAAAGGCACCCAGGGAAAGATACCTTGGTTCAAGAACGCCGATAAAGTTCAGGGTTTTTCTCTCTCAAGTGAGAAGGCACATGATGAACATGGCATCATCTGCTAGCCTCTTCTCCTGGCTTCCTGTTTCATGAAGCTCCCTGGGAGGCAGTTTCCTTCTTCATCTCCAAAGGTCGCTGGCTGATGGGCTCTGCTTCTCACAGCTATGTCGTTCTGCGCTGCTCTCTCTGAACCTCCTCCATTCTCCAAAATGTCTCCTCTTTTATAGGACTCCAGAAACTTATCAAGATCCACCCAAATGGGTGGAGACATGTTGTCACCTAGCCCAGCTTAACAACCACTCATGATTAAATCACATCTCCAAGGAGATGACCTGATTACAGTTTCAAACTTACAGTATTGAATAGGGATTATTCTGTCATTCTGAAATGGGATTTAGATTAAAACATGGCTTTTCTAGGGTCCATACATCCTTTCAAACCAGCACAAGGGGGAAGAGAGAAATGAGAAAAAATAAAGTTTCAGTGGCTGAGAGATTTAAAACAAAGTCGAGAGGTTATCCTCGAGGTTATTCTTACATACTATACAGGTATCTCCTTTTTAGTTTATGTTGTATTGGAGTGGCTAGAGGGAAGTACTTGAAACTGTAGAGCTGTGTTCCAGTAGCCATGTTTCTTGAAGATGATTGTATAATGACATAGCTTTTACAATGTGACTGTGTGGTTGTGAAAACCTTGTGTCTGATGCTCTTTTTATCTAGGGTAGAGACAGATGAGTAAAAAATATGGATTAAAAATTAATCAAATAATAGGGGGAACAAAGGTTAAAATAAACTGGGTAAATGGAAAAACTAGTTGTCAATGAGAGGGAGAGGGAAGGGATATGGTATGTATGAGTTTTTTCTATTTCTTTTTCTGGAGTGATGCAAATGTTCAAAAAAATGATCATGGTGATGAATATACAACTATGTGATGATATTGTGAGCCACTGATTGAACACCATGTATGGAATGTTTTCATGTTAAGAATACTTGTATGTTGTTGTATCAATAAAGATATTTTTTTAAAGTGGGGTATTTAACTGACTAGCTGAAGGAAATGGCTGACAAAAATTCAGTGTAAATCAACTCCATTGACAGAAGTATTATGAGAAAGAGAAAAGACGGAAAGGGGAACATGTTATCTATATCTTTAAATATTTGAGACATATCAAGTATAAGTGGCCCCAGGTGTTAAGAAACATAATTGGTGTGTGAAAATCTTCAGATACACAAATCCAGTAAACAGAAGCTCTAAATACATCTAAATATAGACACTTATACACTGATAAGTAAACTAGAAGCCTACAAAGACATACAGTGGCTCCTCATTCTTGCTGAATTCCATATTTGTGGCACCTTCTCATCATTTGCCATCATTTGGCAGACATGGGCACGTTTCCAGCTGCAGTCCCACAACATGGCATTGCCTTCTTGTTTCAGCTATCACACTGTAAATAATGTTTACCTGTTGTTCTACAAGGTTATGAAGGCAATGATACTGTATCTAAAAGGCAGGTAGAAAAAAGAACTTCTAGGGAATTCTTGTATGCAAATTTAAGGAGAAAGCAAAAGATATAAGGGATCTTTAAACAGAAACACACATAAAACAAGTTTATATATTGATCAGTTGACTAAGTGTTGTGACCAGAAGCTCACAGGACTGTAACCCTGTATTTCCCCTAATGGTTCAGAAGGCAATGGTTCAGAATTTGCTAATTCTGTGTTTGTGGTGACTTTATTGAACGTAACCACTGTGAATTACAAGACTCAGCTGTATGCAAAAAATCTAGAAGTTAGCCATGAAGTACATATTTATAAAAACATAGATTCAAATAAAGGGATCAAAATATTCTGAATCTGGTGTATATATGTATGTATGTTTTTTATCTCTGTAGCTACTCTATGAGTTACCACAATTAAATGGTAGAAAGTCCAAGCTGCATAGAAGAATAGATTCACAGTGATTAGAGAGCTTCTTTTTCTGGTAATATGGCTGGTAATATATTTGAAGAGCCTTCTTACTAAAATAAATCAGATCAATTATAAATTAAAATAAACAAACTTTAATGCATGGATATTGTTCTAGTTTGAAACTGTTGCATACCCAAGAAAAGTCTTGTTCTCATCCTGATTCAATAGTGTAGAGTGGGGCTTTGATTAGGTTATTTCCATGGAGATGTAACACACTCACTTGTGGGTATGACCTTTTGATTAGATGGAGATATGACTCAGCCCATTCAGGGGGAGTCTTGATTAATTTTCTGGAGTCCTTAAAAGAGCTATCACAGAGATCAGATGCAGACCTTTGGAGATGCCTGGAGAAAGCATAGACACAGATGTTTTTGAGACGCAGAGGAAAATGCCAGAAGGATCCACTGGATCTTTGAGAGCGGTATGAAACCAGAAGCTGGGAGAAGAGCCCAGCAGATGTTGCAATGTGCCTTCTCATGAGATGTTAACCAAGCCAGAACTAAGAGTTTTGCCTCAGAGAAGCTAAGTAAAGGGCCCACAGATGCAAAGAGAGGAAGCCACTGCGATTAGAAGCATAGGGACCTCAGATGTCAGCCACATGCCTTCCCAGCTGACAGAGAAATACCAGACACATTCGGCCTTTCTTCAGAATCAAGGTGTCTTTCTCTGGATGCCTTAGTTTGGATATTTTTAAGGCCTTAGAACTATAAACTTATAACTTAATAAATCCCCTTTATAAAATTTCTGATATAGTGCATTCCAGCAGCATTAGCAAAGTAAAACACATCTACTTTACACTATACACAAAAACCTATTCTAGATGGATTACACATGCAAATGTAAAAGGCAAAATTAAAAATTTTAGAAAAAACTTAAGAATAACTTTATGACCTGGAAAAAAAAAGAAAAGATTTCTTACAAGCGAAAAGATTAATAACATCAACTCCTTCAATACTAAGAATTGTTCATCAAAAGATACCATAAAGAATGTAAAGCCATTCTCACAAGCAGTGTGGACAACCAAAGCTATAGGCTGAGCCCCCAGTCATGGGGTTTGTTCATATGAAACTTAACCCCACAAAGGATAGGTCAAGTCTACTTAAAATTTAGGCCTAAGAGTCACCCCCAAGAGAGCCTCTTTGTTGCTCAGATGTGGCCTCTCTCTACAGCCAACACGACGAGCAGTCTCACCACCCTCCCCCTCTCTGCGTGGGACATGACTCCCAGGGGTGTGGACCTTCCTGGAAACATGGGACAAAGATCCTGGAATGAGCTGAGACTCAGCATCAAGGGACTGAGAAAAACCCTAGAATGAGCTGAGAATTAATATCAAGGGATTGAGAGAACCTTCTCGACCAAAGGGGGAAGAGTGAAATGAGACTAAGTGTCAATGGCTGAGAGATTCCAAACAGAGTCGAGAGGTTATCCTGGAGGTTATTCTTATGCATTAAGTAGATATCACCTTGTTGTTCAAGATGTAGTGGAGAGGCTGGAGGGAACTGCCTGAAAATGTAGTGCTGTGTTCCAGTAGCCATGTTTCTTGATGATGATTGAACAATGATATAGCTTTCACAGTGAGACTCTGTGAATGTGAAAACCTTGTGTCTGATGCTCCTTTTATCTACTATATCAACGGAAGAGTAGAACATATGGAATAAAAATAAATAATGAGGGAACAAATGTTAAAATAAATTTAGTTTGAAATGCTAGTGGTAAATGAAAGCGAGGGGTAAGGGGTATGGTATGTATAATCTTTTTTTTCTCTGTTGTCGTTTTATTTCTTTTTCTGTTGTTTTTTTATTTCTTTTTCTAAATCAATGCAAATGTTCTAAGAAATGATGAATATGCAACTACGTGATGATATTAAGAATTACTGATTGTATATGTAGAATGGAATGATATCTTAATGTTTTGTTTGTTGTTAATTTTTTTCATTAATAAAAAAAAAAAGAATGTAAAGCCAAGTCACAAACTGAGAGATGACATTTACCATGCTAACAGCAAATACATGATTAATATCAGGAATAGAAAGCAAACACCAAAGATAAAGACAAACAACCCAATAGAAAATTGGGCAAAAAATAAAGTCACAGAAAAGAAAGTCGTTCTCCTAAAGCTTTTACATCTGTTCCAATCCTGTAATATCTCTTTCAGTGTATTCTAGGGATTGTCTTCACCTCTCTGTTTTGTATTGGATCCCAAGTGTGGAAGGTGGAATCACGCCTGCCCACTCCCAACCCCACCTCCCCGGCCCCAGCTCCAAAGATGTCAACATCTTAATCCCTGCAACCTATGAATATGTTATACTACATGGCAAAGGAGACTTTGAAGATGTGATTAAGATTTTGAGATGGAGAGATATCCTGGATTATCCAGGTGGACTCAATGTCATCATAAAGGTCCTTAAAAGAGGGAGGTAAGAGGCCTGGAGTCAGAAAGGAGATGTGAAGATGGAAACAGAGGTCAGAGTGATGCCTGCCTAGGAGCCAAGAAAGGCAGCAGCTTCTAGAAGCTGGAAAAGGCAAGAAAACTCTTTCTCCCCTGAGTCTCCAGAAGGAACGTAGCACAGCTGCAATTTGATTTTAACCTATAAAAACCTATTTTCAATTTCTGACCTCTAGAAGTGTAAGGTGATAAATCTGTATTGTTTCAAGTCACCAAGTTCATGATAAATTTTACAGCAGCAAAAAGAAACATACCGGTTCTTAGATTCCAGCCTTTTCCTTTTCTTTTTTTTACTTCCTCATTTTGGTGCAACAACTTCTACAGTAATTTTCTTTTAAGAAGAAATACATAGAAATAAAATTTCTGAGACTGAACGTCTGAAAATATCTTTATCATACCTTCATGCTTAATTAATAGTTTGGCCAGATACAGAATTCCAGCTAGAAGATGATTTTCCCTCAGAATTGAAGTTTCCCATTTTTCCTTCTCTTTGTCATTTTATTTGTTTCTAGAAGTAATCAAAGCAAATAAGGGGAAAAAATCTTAGAGGAAACAGAGACTATGTACAGAGAAGAAAACTTTATAAAATATTATCATTAATAACATCAGAGAAATAAGGGATGATATTTCAGAAATGAAACAAGAACAGGATATTGAACAGAGGGCGAGGTAACATTCAGAACAAAAGCAGATCTTGGATATTTAAAAACATGAGAGCAGAAATGAGAAATTTACAAAGGGGTTGGAAGACCAGGAATTCCCTCTGAAAGTAGAAAGATGGAAACTTGGGAAAAAACATGTGGAGAGGAACCACCCAAGAATTCTAACACCCAAATAACAGTAATTTTTGAAAGAGACAAGTGAGCTGAAAACAGGATTCTGCAATAAAATTACTCTACAAGCTACTTCCAGAGACAAGCACAAGCAAACAAATATTTTAAAGAAGACAGAGGATACACAAAATAAGAAAGAGAACAAAGGAATCTCAAAGAGAACGGTTAAGGAAAATTCCTGGATGACAGTGATGGCTCAGGCATAAAGGGCGTCCAGTACAAAGTAGAACAACACAAACCCAAAAACAAACACGCTGAAAATCAAGATCGCGGTTGCCATTGTGCCATCTTTAACCTAAGCACAAAGTGAAGTGTTAGGTCCAGAATTTGGCTTGTCCTCAGCACACTGACAGTCCAGGGACCATACTTTGAGAACCACTGAAAAGAATATTCAAAAATATACCTCTGGTGGTGCAACAGTGGCTCAGCAGTAGAACTCTTGCCTGCCATGCTGGGGACCCGGGTTCAATTCCCAGAGGCTGCCCATTCCAAAAACAAACAAACGAACAAAAACATACCTCCCATACATCGACGACATGACCCCAAATAAGGATGAAATTGGAGTAAGGAGAAATGTGACGTGTAGAGAGTTGCCATTTTATCCCTTGAAATTGTTGTATTTTTGAATAAATACATTTTTTCTTAAACATTCAGCAAAATGAAATAAAAGTACCCAAACAGACACTAAGCATCAAGGAGGAAAAGGGGTTATACTAAGAGTAACAATTCAGTATGTAAAGATTATTTAATATTTAGAAAAACATTTTCCATTCTCTTCTTTTTTCTTTGTTTTATTTGGGCCAGTTTGGGAACTTTGAAAAAAACTTTTTCTGTGATCAAAAGTTATTCTAAAATCTCTAAAGTCTATAATTCTATGAAAAGGCAATACACAGCAAGCCATTGAGAGGGCAGAGCCACAGCCGAGCCAGGCTGAGGATAGCACTGCCAGGGAGAGGGGAGTACAAAGCAACTTCTCACAGACTACAGACATCTGTTTAAAACCAAAGAATTTCAATTAGGCATCAACAGAAACTCAGGAGTTATTGCAGAATTCAACACAGACTCTGGGGCTTCGCTTGAACTCTTCATGCCCAAACAGCCTTGAGTATAGCCTCTGGTACTATCCAAGCTCATGGTGGTTATTTTTTTTTAAGTCCTGGAGCTTTTATGGAAGATTCTCCATTGAAGATGGTGGAGGGAACGAGGGCGGGGTGAAGGGAAAAAAATCTTGTTACATAATACTAAGGAGTCTGATAAGTGTTTGCAAAGTTGAGATAAACAGCAGGGATTTTCAATTTTCACTTTCTAGAACTGTCACCATGAAACAAACCACCATGAAAATATGTTTAATGCTTAAGTTAAGGAAAAGTGGCAATCGAAAAAGTCTATTAGTACAATGTGCTCACCATATTTTCATAGGCATCTTGCCTAATGATATAGCTGCAATTTTACCTTTCACCGAGGACAAGGGTCACAAACTCAAATGCCTACAGGGACCAAGCTAACAAATAATTAAAGTGGCCAAGATAAAAGAAAATCAAAAGCCAGAAATAGAATCAAGTTTGTTTTTTTGTGTGTGAATTATGATTTAGGCATGTAGCATAATACAAACATCTATATTAGAGTCTATAAATTTGAAACTGAAACAATAAAATTTTTTAATAGGGGCACTTAATTATTAAGGTGTTTTTTGTACCTCATCACACCTTTGATCAATCCTGACACCTTTTCCCCTGCACCAAGATGTCAATATGATGTCTTGTAGTTAGAGTCGCATGCAATGTGCAGTATAGAGTTCAGCCCTGAAATCCTGAACTAATGGCCATACTTTTAATACTGAGCTTCATAAGAGAAAACAATTCCTCTTAACACAGGCACTTTGAATTCAGCCCTGAAAGCATGAATTAAAGGCAGTATTTTTTTTTTCATTTTTTTTTTATTAATTAAAAAAATTAACTAACACAACAATAGAAATCAATCCATTCTACATATGCAATCAGTAATTCTTAATATCATCACATAGGTGTATGGTCATCATTTCTCAGTACATATGCATCGATTTAGAGAAAGAAATAGCACTACAACAGAAAAAGAAATAAAGTGATAACACAGAGAGAAAACACAAATACAAATAAAAAGTACAAAAATATATAAGAGAAAAAAAAAACAAAACAAACAAAAAAAAACTATAGATCAGATGCAGCTTCATTCAGCGTTTAAAGGCAGTATTTTTAAAATTGAGTTTCATAAGAGAAAACAACTTCTTAACACAGGCACTTCGAAACAAAGATGAAATTTTTGCATAGTGATTTTCAGCTTTAGGGTAATGACTACTGAGGTATCTGTAGAATTCTGATGTCCCATTGTCAAAATGTTTAGCTTTCAGTACTTTCATTTGTCATTTACATTCACATTACTGCTAATTAATTGAGAGATGTTAGTTAATTTTCATAAAGTGTAAAATTGAAGAGCCTTTCTTAGAATTCAGTCTTAAATTCCACAACTTCGGAAATGAAGTTAAGGCCATAATTTTCATTTCTGGAAACCAACTTCTAGCATAGGAAAGAGTCCCAGATTATTCCCTGCCAAAAAAACTTGCCAAAAACACATTTTTGCTAGAAGTGAGAGAAGTGAATCATACAAATGTGGCACTTTTTGTGAACACCCTTCTTAGAGAAATATTCACAATATTTATATTGGCTGTAATGTCAACCAAAAAGGCCAAATCTTTGAGCTATACTTCACTGGTAAACTGAGGTAAAGATTTTCCTTTGGATAACATGTAAAAGCTGACATCTTTGAACAGTTAAAAAAAAAAACGTTTTCAGCCCCATGGTGATTTGAAGTTGTATGTACCCCAGAAAAACATATTCTTAAATCTAATCCATTCCTTTGGGTGTGAACCCATTGTAAGTCAGAGTTTTCGATGAGGTTACTTCAGATAAGGTGTAAGTGGCCCAGTCCAACCGGAATGGGTTTTAATCCTATTACTGGAGTCCTTTATAAGTGGAATGAGTTTGGACATGAGAGAGAAAAGCCACAGGAAGCAAGAGACTGCACAGACACAGAACCCACAAGAGTAGGGAGAGACCAGGAGATGCTGCATGTGCCTTGCCATGTGACAGCAGAGCCAAGGATTGCCAGCAACCACTTGCCAGAATGCCTTGATGATGCCCTGACTGGACTATAAGAAAATTAATTCCCATTGTTTAAGTCGACCTATTTCACAGTATTTGCTTGAGCAGTCTCGGAAACTAAAACAAGTCATGAATGACATATAGAAGACTAGAGTATTATGCATTCCACTATGCAAAAAAAAAAAAAAAAAAACTACCTGAAGTTCAAGGCTCAGAGTCTAGTCCATGGTGATAATTACAATAGTAGATGCATTTTTTTTTTTTTTTACTTTTTGTCCGGAATTTATTCCTAGTAAATTCTGCAATAAACAGACTACTAAGTCCACATCCACTGGGCCAATACGTCCAAGGTTAACCTCAACTATTTACTATTCCAGAAGCACTATCTATAATCAGGTTAATACATTTTTACCCATTTCTATTAAATTTTGAGACTTTCCTATCATATATAAAAGATTCATTTGAGATCTCTAAATGTTGGGTTAATTTCTTTTTTTCCGTTAATTAAAAAAAAAAAAAAAAAGAGAAGGGATAATTGGAGATGAAGGGATACAGACTGTACAACGGGACTGGATATAAAAACTCAGAAATGGACAGCACAATACTACCCAATTGTAATGCAATTATGTTAAAACACTGAATGAAGCTGCATGTGAGGTATAGGTTTTTTGTTTTTGTTTTTTTTGTTTTTTTTCTTTCTATTATTGTTTTAATTCTTATTCTGTTGTCTTTTTATTTCTTTTTCTAAATCGATGCAAATGTACTAAGAAATGATGAATATGCAACTATGTGATGTTATTAAGAATTACTGATTGTACATGTAGATTGGAATGATTTCTAATTGTTTTGTTAATTCTTTTTTTAATTAATAAAAAAAAAAGATTCATTTGACATTGGCCTTTTTAAGGGCGATAAAAACATTCTTCAAACTGAAAATTTTCAGGCATCACAATATTGCTAACATTGTGGATTATCTACATATGTGTTTTCATGAGCTTGACTTCAAAGTGACATAAATAATTTAAACTTATAATTTGCCTTTCGAGTTCTCAATGATATCTTAGATAGGCTATGAAATAGTATTTCCAATTATGTTTACATGTTTGTTTCTGTTTGAGGTACATAAATTCTACTCTATTCAAAAGGCACTGCTTCCTGGTGCATGAACAGGGATCACTGAGTAAACTGGGACTCACCCAGGCAGTGGCCCTACCTGTGAACCAGAGAAACGTTAGTAATTCTGATGATGAGAACGTACTGCACGCATTACTGGGGCCATGAGAACATACTGCAAGCATTACAGGAGTCATCTTAATATTAGCAAATAAAAATAAAAGAGGCACTGCTTTAATAACTTACCATCTATATAAAGTATTGCTGCCAATACTTTTTTTTTTACCAAATACATGACTATTATTTCATAGTGGCATCCCTTAATTAATTGCCATTCAAAACCAAGCCCTATTCTATCTTTCATGTATAACTGTTTTGGTGTTCACTATGTATGATTGTTTGTTTGTTTTTTAACTTTTTTATTGTATAATATAACATATATACAAGGCAAAGAATGAAAAAAAGCAATAGTTTTCAAAGCACTCTTCAACAAGTAATTACAGGACAGATCCCGGAGTTTGTAATGAGCTACCATGCCATATGAATGATTGGTTTTTTAAGAAACATTTTAAATTGTGAAATATAACATATATACAGAAAAATAATTTCAAACTTTAGTTTAACAAGAAGCTATAAAGCAAATTTCAAAGTACAGTATGGGTCACACACAGCTCCACAATTTCGGGTACTTCCTTCTGACTGTTCTAATACACTAGAAACTGAAAGGAAATATCTATAGAATGATTCAGTAGTCATAATCCTCTGTTAAATCTTTATTTCTCTGTTACAACTCCTCCCTCTCATTTGATCATTCTCTCAATCTTCAGGGATATTTGGGCAGTGACCATTCTAACTTCTTCATGTTGAAAGAGGGTGTTGACATTATGGGTTAGTGGAATGCCACTGGAACAATATGGAGGTTTTAAGTTTCTAAGAAATAAATTTAATAAGTAAAACTTGATTTACAGGGTGGGCCACGATGGCTCAACAGGCAGAGTTCTTGCCTGCCATGCCGGAGACCCAGGTTCAATTCCTGGTGCCTGCTAATGCAAAAAAAAAAAAAAAAAAAAAAAACAAAACTTTATTTACAGAGTTTTAGATGGAACCCTGGGTTTTCTTTAGGGTTTTCAGGAATACCGTTGGTTGGAGATTATTTGCTTTTATTTTTAAAGTGTTGGCGATTCAAAAAGTCTTGAAACACTGTGAGAGTCAAACAAATAGTCCACAGCCCATCAACTTGGGACATCCTCCCTTCACACATACCCCCACCCGTACCTCTTGTGAGTTTAAGTCCTAGCAACATCACTCTATATTCTTAGTAAAACTAGCAAAGCAAACAGTGAAACCTTTTAAAAAAACAGGCCTTCCCATGTTGGCTGAGGCTTAACGGCCTTCTACCAAACCTTGGCCAACTGCCTGGAACACCCAGTTGCTTCTAAAATGCCTAAGTTTGGGGGGAGTTGTTTTTGCTTTTGCTTTTTTAATGGCCTTGCCTCTGAACTTTTTGTCACCCAAACTGCCCTTTTTCAAATAAAACAGAGCTCAAAACAGGAAGAATGTCTCTTCTAAACTAAGACTGTAAAGGAAAACAAACAAACAAACAAAATGACTCGGATTGAGAAATTCTTGTTCTGTTTCTATAGTTGGTTCATGTTTTAATAACTCTTACATACATGCACATACTCTATCTGTCTATCTCAGAAGAAATTAGCAAAACCATCCTTTCCTATGAAAAGTGAAAAACCTACAGAACAAAAAAATGCACAATCAGTGATGTCACTTAAAAATAAGCAATAGATCCAAAAAAATGTTTAAGAAGTAGGGATGTTACATTCCATCTCTTCTAATCTAATTATCTAATAATCTGATAATAATTTGTTATCAGTCAATAAAATTACAAATAATAAAAAGATAACTAAAAATCACGAGTACTTGGAAATTAACAAAAATATTCCTAAATAACCTTTGGGTGAAAGAAATCAGTCCTGAAAGTACATCTAGTAAGTTACATAAAGGAGAAAGGTTTAGACCAAACCAATGGGATACTACCCTAGGAGCTAAAACAGTCTTCAAATGCCTTCATCATTAAATAATGTTTAACAAAATGTAAAGAAATTACTATTCACAGTAAGGGAAAAGGATTAAACGCACGCACACACACACACACACACACACACACACACACAAGACAGTAGGAAAAGGGAATTAATCAAGATAAACCTGAAAGCAAATTTAAAAAAAAACAATAGCATGGATATATTAATCTGAAAGTTTGTTCTTTGAAAGGACAATAAAACAGATAAACCCCTAATTTTGTAAAGAGTAAGCAAGGAAGGGGAGGGTTGGAGAAAAATATACAGGATCAGGAATAAGAAAAGGAGATGTCAAAGAGATTAAATAAACTGTAACAGACTATTATGTGCAAATCCATGGTAACGAATTTAAAAATCAAAGAGATAACATATGATTTCTTAGCAAAATATAACTGATAAAAACTGGCTCAAGAAAAAATAGAATCACCAGAGGATAAAAGTCTCAAAAGGACATTTTTGGAACATATAAATAAGTGGAATATAAACAGGTTTATATTGATGTTAAATTTCTTCAACTTGCTAACTGCATTTAAGGTGGTAAAAGCAAATATCCTTGTTCTTAGGAAATATGCATGGCAGTATTAAGTGTTTAAGGAGTAAGATTTATGCAACCTACATGCAAATGTTCAGGAAATTAATAGATAGATTAGATGATGGATAGATAGATACAGATAGATAGACAGACAGACAGATACAAGGATACATAGATACACAGATGAATAGAATGACATGGCAAATATGCCATAAGGTTAAAATTGGTGGATCTAGGAACATGGGGGCATAAGGTTATGCTGCAGTTCTCCGTAAGGGGTTTGTATTATTTTGTAAGTGTCCTGATAGTTTGAAAGTATCTCAAAATAAAAAGTTAAAAATTTTTAAATGGACAAAAAAAAGTAATAGAAAACTTGATTAAATGAATTAAAATAACACAGAAAAACCCAAGTGTTTATATCTACGAATAGTTATGTAAACATGAAGAAAAATAAGGATACACAGCTAGACTAGTTGATAGATGAGAGATACAGATACACAGAAGGATTGATTGGTGTGTACTGAAATGATCTTAACGGTCTTGGATCCCAAAAGGCCTCGTAAATATGTTGACCACAATTAGAATGCAAATAAATTGAGAAAAACACCAAAATATTGCAAACATGTTGACGACAAATAGAAGGTAAATAAATTGAGAAAAACATGTTTTTGTAATAAGTGATAACCAGACATGTGGTGGTTTGAAGCTGCATGTGCCCCCAGAAAAGCATATGCTTAAGTCTAATCCATTCTCGTGGGTGTGAACACATTTAAGTAGGACCTTTTGATGAGGCTATTTCAGGTGTGACCCACCTCATTCATAATGGGTCTTAATCCTATTTGTCAGGTCCTTTCTAAGAGAATGAAATTCAGAGAGAAAGCCACAGAAGCAAGAAACTGAAATAAATAAACTAAACCCAGAAAAGAGAGAGACCAAAAGGCACTGCCATGTGTCTTGCCATGTGGCAAGCTAAGAAACAAGCAACAAGCAGCCAAGCCCAGAACATAATGTCTTGGGAAAAAAGTATCACCTTGATGATGCCTTGATTTGGACATTTTCTCAGCATCAAAATTGTAAGCTAATAACTCCTTTGTTTAAGCAACCCATATCATGGATTTGCATTGAGCAGCCTCAGAAATGAAAATGATTTGTGTGAAGAAATGATATAGACTAGCATGATGCCAGCCAGATGAGCATATCTTATAAAAGACCAATGCAGAATGGGGAAAGAGCAGTCTTTTCAAAAGTGGTGCTGAGAAAACTGGATATCCACATGCTAACGAATGAAAGTGGACCCCTACCTCATACCATATATAAAAATTAACTCAAAATGGGTCAAAGATCTAAATATAAGAACTATATTAAATATAAGAACTATAAAATTCCTAGAAGAAAAAAAATGAAAGCATCTTCAGGACCTTATATTAGGCAATGGTTTCTTAGACTTAACACCAAAAGCAAGAGCAACAAAAGAAAAACTAAATAAATGGGATCTCATCAAAATTAAAAACTTTTGTGCATCAAAGAATTTCACCTTGAAAGTAAAGAGAAGACCTACAGAATGGGAGAAAATATTTGGAAACCACATATCCGATAAGGGTTGAAACTTTAATTTTAATTAACTCAAATTTAAATAGCTACTTATGGCTAGGAGCTGACATACTAGACAACACTGGTATAGACAGATAGCTAGTATATAGACCAAAAATTTCTGTAGCTTCTAGCACAAACTGCAAATACTGGAGGAATTTCAATTCTGATTACCTGGATTTAGGTCTCTCTGGTATGGCCAGACCCCACCCTACCACTACAGATGTGTCTGGCTCCACCCTGTATCTCATTAGCATATGAATTAACAGGTGTGGTAGGGGCCCACAATCAATAACAAAAACACTCCTACTATAGAAAATTCTAAGGATGTAAGGGGTAGGTGAAAGCCTATAGATTAAACGGTGAAGCCCACAGCCTCTGGGCAGAAAAGAGTTAAAGCAGGCTGAGATTGCTATTCTTTGAAAGGCCTGCCTATAAATTTGGTCCTTGGCTGGCATCCGGAAACGCTGATTTTGATAAGGTTTTTTTTTAAAATTTATTTATTAATTAAAAAAATGTAACAAACCAAATAAAACATCAACATATATAATCAGTAATTCACAATATCATCACTTAGTTGCATATTCATCATTTCTTAGAACATTTGCATCAATTCAGAAAAAGAAATAAAACGAAAACAGAAAAGAAAAAAAAAAGATTATACCTACCATACCCCTTGCCCCTCGCTTTCATTGATCACTAGCATTTCAAACTAAATTCATTTTAGCATTTGTTCCCCCTATTATTTATTTTTATTCCATATGTTCTACTCATTTGTTGACAAGGTAGATAAAAGGAGCATCAGACACAAGGTTTTCACAATCACACAGTCACATTGTGAAAGCTGTATCATTATTCAATCATCCTCAAGAAACATGGCTACTGGAACACAGCTCTACATTTTCAGGCAGTTCCCTCCAGCCTCTCCATTACATCTTGAATAACAAGGTGATATATACTTAATGCGTAAGAATAACCTCCAGGATAACCTCTGGACTCTGTTTGGAATGTCTCAGCCATTGACACTTTATCTTATTTCACTCTTTCCCCTTTTGGTCAAGAAGGTTTTCTCAATCCCTTGCTGCTAAGTCTCAGCTCATTCTAGGGTTTTTCTCAATCCCTTGATGCTGAGTCTCTGCTCATTCTAGGATCTCTGTCCCACGTTGCCAGGAAGGTCCACACCCCTGGGAGTCATGTCCCACGCAGACAGGGGGAGGGTGGTGAGATTGCTTGTTGTGTTGGCTGGAGAGAGAGGCCACATCTGAGCAACAAAAGAAGCTCTCTTGGGGGTGACTCTTAAGTGTAAATTTTAAGTAGACTTGACCTATCCTTTGTTTGATAAGGTTTTTCATAAGTTTCCCACTATTCTCTACCCAATAGAAGTAATTTATTGTGCCTAAACATCGTTTGTACAAACTGTGGTTTATACTGAACACCTGCTTTCCTCCTGGGAATCTGGAATTTCAGTCCCCACTAGATATAAGTTGCTTATGTGACCAACCCACAATAAAAATCTCATGCAGTAAGTCTCTAATGAGCTTCCCTAGTAGACAAAACTTCACACATGTTGTCATAATTTGATGCTGTATGAATTAAGCATGTCCTGTGTGACTTCACTAGGAGAGAACTCTTGGAAGCTTGGTACTTGGTTTCCTCTGGACCACACCCCATGCCCCTTTTCCCTCTACTGATTTTGCTTTGGGTTCTTTCACTGTAGTGATATAACAACGTAATGTAACAGTTGTGAGTGTGACTGTCTGCTGAGTCCTGTAAGTCCTCTAGTGAGTCACTGAACTTGCAAAGGATGGAGGCATCTCCCTGAAGAACCTGAAAAGCCAAAACAAGCAAACAAAAAAGGCCTCGGCGGGAAAAAAACAAAAGTCCCAAAATAAAAACTATAATTAATCTCTTTAAGAGATAAAAGATTTACATCCACAAAATAAGAACAGGATGCTACCGCTATAGGACAAAGGCAGTGAATTCCCAAATGACCAATTACTGAGACATGGGGTTTCAAAGACAGAAAGAGTTTATTGCTAAACCTGAAGCAGATCAAATGGTCTAGGGGTCCAAAAATCTGTCTCCTCCAGTCGAGGGGGTTCAAGATTTTATGGATTCAAGCAAGAGAGATGGAGATGTTACCATTACAATAGAAAGTATGCATAGGGCTGAGATTAGGCTAAAATAACCGTTATAATAGTAAGTATACACAAGGTGAGACTAATAAGTATACACAAGGTGAGATTAGTAAGTATAAACAAGGGTGAGACTGGGCTAGAATGACTATTATAATAGCATGTATAAACAAGGGTGAGGCTAGTTGAGTTTCAGTAATTTCAGGTATTAATTTTTGGATATTCTATAACATTTGAAAGAAAAACATCTATATAATGATTCAGTAATAATAAGCACTTGTTAATTAACTCCTCGGTTAAACTATGAAAAGAAGCAATCAGATAACATGAAAAACTCTACAAAATTAAAAATATGATAATCAAAATGAAATACTGGGCTAGAAATAGAATTGAAAAACATCACCCAAAAAAAGTTGAAAAAGAGAGAAATGGAAAATAGGAAAGTGAAAGATAATAAAATTAAAGGCTCTATCCAGGAGGTCCAAAATCCAAATAATGGAAAGGAGAACAGAATAAATGGAAGGAAGGAAAGTATGAAAGTAAATTTCACCAAACAAGGAAAAAAAAAGAGTCCTTAGGTTGAAAAGGCCTACTAAGTATAAAGCACAATGAATGGAAAAGAATGACACCAAGGGCACATGATCATAAAATTTCAGAATACCACAGAGAACATCCTAAAAAGATTTCACAACAGAAAAAAACAACCAATATATAAAGGAACAGGAAACATAATGACAGCACATTTCTTAACAGTAATATTGATAGCTTATGCTCTAGAATTAAATCTTTAAAATTCTGAGATAAACCTACACTTCTATATGTAACCAAACTACAATTAAAGTATAAGGATCCAGATATGAAAGGATCCAGGACTAGAACTGTGAACCAAAAGAAGTTTATCTTTTAGTCTTTCTGTTTAGAATTTCATTTTACTATCATATTTAGTATTAGTAGCACACTCTGATTGTTTCTTTCCATAGTAACCTGTTTTTATTTTAAGGGTGAAATATTTTTTCTCATCTCTTTAAAGATAACAATCCTTAGGTTTGGTACAATTCTAGAACCAGCCCAGATTAGGGTATGAAGAATGAGAGTTTATAGGAAGGAAATCTTGAGGGGGAAAAAAAAAGAAACATTCTTTCATTTGTTTGAACATTCAACCACATTTGAACATTTGGTAAAAATTAACCATGGTTGATAGAAAATTAGGTAAATAAAATAACAATCTTAGTATATCATTTGACTCAACATGTAATCATATTTATCTAGTCATAATAATGTCAAACCTAATAACTGACTTAACCAAATATTGAGATAAAATCTCAATTTGAGTTGGAAGAATGGAGGAAGGGGAAATAGAATGGAAACAGGGTAAAAGAATTAAATCCTCACCTATCAATTCTCAATAAATAGGATGGTAGGCAGAACCTGTTTCCCCCTAACGTGACCAAGCCCTACCAAATATTCCAGAATCTACCCCCACCCATGATTTCCAGGAAACCCCAGGGAACCCACCCCAGCTCAGGCCCTCTTGCCCTCTGGCAGCTGTAATCTTGCAATAAGCTCCCCTTACCTGGCAGTTGCAACCTTGCATGACTACAGCAACGTTTACATTTTAAACCTCGCCAATGAAAAGCTGCCAAGTCCCAACTTAGCCCCCTGCTTCCACATGGAAACCTGCCAACTTCCTGCTCCCAAGCTAGACAAAGAAATCCCACCACCTCCCTTTGCCTATCTCCCACCAACTACCCTAAATAAGTTGCATCCGTTCCCCTGCTGGGTGCCGTCACCATCTCAGGCTTCAGTCTGCTGGTGCATAGCCTCCTAATAAAGCTCCTTTGATGAAGTTTTGTTCTCTTCTCCTCCCTCCAAGCTGAAAAACCTATCTGTATTTAAGTCATTTAAGTTAAAAAAAATGTAATAAAGTATACTTTTTAGAAAGACGTAAATACTAGAAGAAAAAGTTAAGAGTGGGAAAGTGATTGCCTCAATAAGGAGTAATGAACAGGTATCTCGTATTTTTGTGATGAGTCTTTAAAAAATGCTTTATGTTTTTGATGATGTATGTGATAGACTGAGTTATTCTGGGGTTCTTAACCTGTTTGTCAACAGGACCCTTTGAAGATGTGGACTCATTTGTGAATAGGGTTTTCTAAAATCCTATTTAACTGTGGCCCAACTGAATGGGGGGGGGGTTAATCTGTATGACTGGAAGCCTCATAAGAAGCCAGAAGTCAGCAGAAACCAGAAGAGCAGGCATCAAGAGAGAGAGAGAGACTACCCTGTGACCTGAGCAGAGAAGCCAGCCAAGGGGACCCAAAGCAAGTCAGCACCGGAAGGCTTCAGGGGCGGATGTGGTGGGGAAGAAGCCTTGCCAAAGCCTTGACTTTGGACTTCTAGCCTCTGAAACCATGAGACAATAAATTCCTCTTCTTAAGACAATCATTGTGTGGAATGTGCCATAACAGCCTGGCAAAATAAGACAATGTGTATGTATTATTTTGAATTTTAAGTAAGCTTAAAAAAATTTAATGATTAATAAAAACAGAAGGTCATACAACTCTTTACCTCATGTTCAAGTTCCCCAAATGCTCTCCTCTTTACCCAGCAAAAGAATCTTGCACTCCAACATTCCAACTCTGAAGAAAACTCTGCCTTTAATGGCCTCTTCAGTGTTTTGATCAAAGTCCATCATATTTCTTTATTTACTCTTTGTGTGCTCATCAATTTTTAGAACACAACTTTCAATGAGGATGCTTTCTATGTATTGATATGAAAAGTTCTCTAAGTTACATCGTCAAGTGGAGAAAGAAAGAGAAGAAAACTGCAAATATACTCAGGAAGGGACTTCTATATGCATACATACATTTGGTGTAAATATGCATAAAATATCTGTTGAAGGATAAACTATAAACTAGTAATAATGATTACACAAGACAGGGGATTTGATGTATGCAGGCCCTGAGGAGATGAGGAACAGAGGGAAAAGGGAGGCTTTCCATTTATACCTATTTTTTACTTTTTGACCTTTAACCCTGTGAAATTATTGCCTACTCAAAATTTTTTTTTTTAAAGTTTAAGTCATACCTCTTTATCTTGGTACAAAATTAAAACAATTATTTTCAAAATTTTGGATATAAAGAAAATACTCCCCAAATCCTACCCCCTCAGATATAACTACTTTTAATATTTAGATGTACAGTACAATCATATCACACATATTAAACGTGCACACATATATGCCAACTTTAGAACCTGATGGCTAGTCTTTTAATCCTCAAACAATAAATCTATTAACATATATTAAAATTATAAAGGCTCAAATAAAATAGAAAGGAATAAATCCTGTGGTTAAATTGGAACACTTGAAAACTCCCCATTCATCTCTATAGATTTGATTATTCTTCCAAAGACGGAATAGTTTTAATGCCCAGATATCTGAATACAGCATTTCCTTTTTTCCTTCTTTCATTCTAGAAAAACATTTATGCAGAAGAATTTCTCGCAAAGTGGTAATCCTTTAGATCAAGCATAACTTTCCTACACCTCAGAATCTTTCTATAAATATTTCCTTTAAAACAAAATGGGATAATACTAATATTTTCTAAATTCTAAGGAATTTACTCTTTTTTTAACCTTATCATATTGTGAATAGCTTTCATTTCATCAAATTTCTTCTACAACATCATTTTAAATGACAGCATAATTTTAACCTATATGAATATACAATAGGAATTTCTTTTTTCTAGGAAAAGAATTATTTGACTTTTCCCTATTTAGGGACATTTAGTGTTTTCAAAGTTTCATCATCATAAACCACAGTACACCAATTATCCCAGTAACTAACCTTATGAATATATCTACTATTATCTTGTGTTCTAGTTTGCTAGCTGCCGGAATGCAATATACCAGAAATGGAATGGCTTTTAAAAGGGGAAATTTAATGAGTTGCTAGTTTACAGATCTAAGGCTGAGAAAATGTCCCAATTAAAACAAGTCTATAGAAATGTCCAATCAAAGGCATCTGGGGAAAGATACCTTGGTTCAAGAAGGCCGATGAAGTTCAGGGTTTCTCTCTCATCTGGAAAGGCACATGGCGAACGCAGTCAGGGCTTCTCTCTTGGCTGGAAGGGCACATGGCGAACGCAGTCAGGGCTTCTCTCTTGGCTGGAAGGGCACATGGCAGACACGGCGTCATCTGCTAGCTTACTCTCCTGGCTTCTGGTTTCATGAAGCTCCCCGGGAGGCATTTTCCTTCTTCATCTCCAAAGGTTGCTGGCTCGTGGACTCTCTGCATCTCATGGCTACATCGTTCTGCTCTCTCTGAATCTCTCTCTCCAAAATGTTTCCTCTTTTATAGGACTTCAGAAACTAATCAAGACCCACTCAGATGGGTGGAGACATGTCATCCCCTAATCCAGTTTAACAACCGTTCTTAACTAAATCACATCAACTAGGGAGATGATCTCATTACAGTTTCAAATATACAGTACTGAGTAGGGATTATTCTACCTTTAAGTAATGAGATTTATATTAAAACATGGCTTTCTTAGGGGGCATATATCCTTTCAAACCAGCACATCTTGTGAGAATAAATTCCTACAAGTGGGCCAAAGTGTATCTAAAAATTCAAGGATATTAATAGTATTGGGCAAAATGCCCTCCAAAAACCTAATTAACTTCTTTTTTCACCTGGTAATGAACCTAATTAACTCTTAAAGGGAAGGTTAAGTACTTCGGGGAAATAACAGAGGATGCTTTATTGATTTTATCTGTGAGTCATCTGTTGCCCAGACGTGAATCCCCAAATCTCAAACTACAAAATTGTGTATACGCATGTCAAAAAGGGGGTGAACGAACCTTGGAATCAAAACCAGAGCTCCTGCATGAATATTGCAAGGAAAATGTTGAGGCTCCAGAAAACGGGGAAAAATAAAACTCTTTTAGCAAGACTCCTCACAGAGAGATGACAGAAAGACTCGAGTTTTCAAAACTTTCCAACTTAATGTCATAATAAAATCACAGTATTCAACATTTAGTTAGTAAGCTTAATATCAAAGTTGCTAAAACGTATTTTATCACCACATTACTTTCTTTAAGGAGAAAATGTCATCATATTTTCAGGTGAGCTGACATTTCCATGGAGAAAGATAAAATAATACATTCCATAATACCCCACCTCACCCCACCCCCAAAACTGCATAGTCCACACTGTTAATACCATTCCGGATCTGGACCGTGTGGATGGAGTTACCGTCTAAAGCAAACCTAAGTAAATAGAAAAAAAAAAAACTTTCAAATGTGTGACCCAAAACACTATGCATGTTTTTTTTTGCATTCTTCATTTTGCGAACTCCTTTAATGAAAGAAATATATTACTATAAAATTAGAAAGCTTGAATCTTCTAACTTAGGAAACAAAAGTGTCAATGTTGCATTCAAATGATTACCCTGCCATCAAACACTAGTTTTGGGTGAGAAGAACATAATGTAAAAATTTTTAAGAAGAGCAATCTCAAGTAAAATTTTTAAACCATTCTATTCTTATAGTAAATACGTTTTCCTTGCTACCAAAAAACATTCCCAGAGACGAAAGATAAAGAAATACTACATCTTATACCTCCCACACCTCTTCTTCCTAAAATACACTATAAATTTAAATAAGACACTAAGAATCCTGACAACTGGGAATAACAGAACAATACCCAAGTCCTTCAAGCATAAGCCAAAAAAAAAAGCTAAAGAAAAGATAAATTAGGGTGCTTTTTTATTTTTCAAGAGAATTCCCAGTAGCATTAGCAATTTTAAAGGATGCATATAAAGTACTTAACTTTTCCTAGTAACTGTATAAAATAAAGCAGCATTTATATTTTCCAACTCTCCTAATAAGACCAATAATTATAATATTCTACAATCTTCTTTATGCCTTCATTTAAAAAAATCCTCAGAAAGCGACAGACTGAATTGCTGTACCTTTTTCTCGAGCAGGCGATCGCTTTTCCTAACTCTTACGTGATAGGAAATAAGTACGCCTTTTCCACTCAAGCAAACCCACGGGGCTTGGGAAAGGGCAAAAAGGCGGAAACGATGTCACTAGAAATTGGACCTAGAAGGGAGCGCCAAGAAGGCTGACAACACTGGAGCTTTCAGCTTCTGCAAAATGCCTATCTTTCTCTCCACCCTTGGCTCGCGACCTAAAGACTGCGAGAGGGCAGTACAGTACTGGCATTCAGCTGCCAAGCAATTCACTCAATTCCTCCAAGCGACCGTTCAACCTGCTCCATTCGCAGTAAACTTTGGCGAGCATCTGGGGAATGGGGCCCGGGAGCTGGGCGTGAGGGGGACGAGCTGATGTCGCTACGAACTCGCCCCCACCCCCACGCCCAGGCTGGGACGGGAGCAGTGTCCCAATAGGTATGCGTCTGGGCTTCCTTGTGACTCAGGGAACATCCAGATCGCTGCAATAAGCCGCCAGGCCTGGCCGGCGACCTCCTGCCCTTCCCGGGCGCTGGGGGGCCGCCCGGAGCCCGCAGGCCCGGCCCGGCTCTGCGGGGTGGCTGATCTGCACTCTGCTGTTGAGCGCTATTTCCAACAATCCAAAACCTGGCACCTGGGCAGGCAGTTGTGGGTAAAAGCAAGCCCAAAAGGTAGGAAAAAAGAAAAAAGAAAAAACAAAAACCAAATCTCAAAAAAACTAATGAACCCAAACCCTATCCATGGTTTTTCCTTTTATTTTTCGGTCTTTTGCAGACATTCTTTAACGAAAGAAGGGTATTACTATAAGATAAGAAAGCTCAAACATTAAGAAACAAACTGTCAATGTTCATCCTAATATGAAAAAGTACTTTTGGGTGAAGATACAGCACGCTTTGCAGTTCTACAACTCATAAAGAACACAACGTTGTTGTTGTTGTTTTGAAGAGCAAATCTTTAAAAAGACCTCACACTTCTCCGAGTGACACGAAAGCGAGCCCTATGCTCTCTGCCACCCCTCACCCAACCCCGGGATCCCCCCGCGGCGAGGCTGATCTTTCGCTTGCTCGCGGACTCCCCAAGCCCCCCGCGCAGCGCCGCGCCACAGCCGCGCCATCCAGGGAAGGCGGCCGACAGGTGCCCACGCGGGAGCTGCCCCCGCGAGGTGTCCCTCAGCTCTTCGCAGGATCTGGCCACGCACCGAGCCACACGAAGACCCCCACCCCCCCACCCCCCCCGTTGGAGGCCCAGGCCGCCCGCTCGGCCCGTTCCTGCCCGCCCGCTGCCGACTGCCCCTCGGGAACGGAGGGCGCAGGGGGCAAAGGAAGCGCTCACCGCCTCAGCGGGTCCGAAACCCGCGACGCCGCGGCGGTCGCGGAGACCCGGCTGGGCGCCGCAGCCCCAGTGACCGCCCCAGATGCAGCACCGGTAGTGGCCGGGGCGGGAGTGCGGTCCCGCGGCATCGCCGGCCAGCGCGTGCCAGCACCCGGCAGCTCCCGGAGCTCTCTCCCGCTAGCCGGGATCCCCGCGCCGCCCGCGGCGGGCGCTACTGGCACCCAGCCCAGCGCAGCGCCCGCCCACTCCCGAGGCCAGCCAATGGGCGCGCCGCGCGGGAACCCGCCGCCCCGGCCGCCAGCCTCTTTCCGCCGCCGGGCCCGACCTGGCGACATCAGAGGCTCCCAGGTCCTGGTATCTAGGGGAACATAAGACTTTTGGGACACGCATCTGATCTTGTGGGCTCTCTTTCTTTAATTTTTTAAGACAAAGATTTCTTCGTCTGTTAATACCTACTGAGGGTCCCACAGGGCTTGGGGACACACGTGAGTGACAAAGAGCCTTTATTTTCCAGGAGTCCCGTCCTTTGGGTGGATGAGCAGATAAGGAAATAGGGAAGCCCACAAAGACACACCCCAATATCGAAAGTCATATTTTGCAATCTCATTGATGATAAATTGCACCAGGCGGGAGGCGCGGAGATTTTTGGTCAGGTGAGAACCAAAAGGCTTGTTAGCCTGCGTTTCTACCCGGCCTTCATTCACAGTGAATGATCCACAAGTTCTTTTATTTAATTTAACGACGGCTAGGTAATACGTGACATGATTTAAATTTTTTATTTTAATAGAATCAAAACTAGCTGATATGGGGTGGTGCAACCGTGGCTCAGTGGCAGAATTCTCGCCTGCCATGCCGGAGACCCGGGTTCGACTCCATACCAAAAAAAAAAAAAAAGAAAAAAAAAAAGCCGCCCCCAAAATCTGATATGCAGTAAAAAGCAAGTTTTTGTATCACACCGCCCCCCGAAGTTTTCTTTCCTTTTAGGCTACCACTTAACCAACTTCTTGTATGTCCTTTCAGAGACACTCTTTTAAACACCCAGTACTCACATGCACACACACGCAAATAGTACTCTACACATTGTTTTGCACCTTATTTTTCATGTACCAGTGTATCTTAGACATACTTCATTTTTCTTAATGATTGCATAGTATTCCATCAAACTGTTCTTTCAAGTTGTTTCCATTCTTGTGCTATTACAAACAATGCTGAACTTTTCTGCCTCTCTTATCTATAGCTCACTTGGCATGTGAACAAATGCATGTCTGGGATAAATATCTAGGAGCTGAATGCTAAGTCAGAAGTTAGGACTAATAAAATTCTGATAAGTATTGCCAAGTTGCTCTCCCTAAAGCTTGTTTCAGTTTACACTCCAACAGCAATTTATCAGGGTTCCTGTTTCATTACATCTCGATACAGTATATCATCAAACTTAACTGTTCATATTGCTTTTCTTTTGACCGTCTGTCCATTTCTCTATCCAGTTGTTAATCTTTTTTTTTTCAAATTATAGTTCAAAGAGAGTTGAAATTGGTCCATTCTTAATAAATTGCTTATCTTTTTACTACCTTGTCATTTGGCCTTAGTGTATTTTTTGCAATAAATTACTTTTTTTGTATGATTGCATTTTACAATTTTTTCCTTTAAGTTTCCATGTTTTATTTTGTCTTGCTTAAAAAGGCTGGCACCACCACTAAGATTTAGAAAAATTCTCCCCTAGTTGTTTCCAGTATGTTTGATATCTATATGGTCAATCTATAATGCAAATAATCTGCAATGCAGATAATAGGAGTAAGTACAAAGAAATAAACCTGAGCAAAGAACATGAAAACACAGTTCTCCAAAGAAGATATGCAAATGGCCAAAAGCACGTGAAATGATATTCAAAATCATTAGTCAAAAGGGAAATACAAATCAAAGCTACAATGTGGTACCCCTTTACACTCACTAGGATGGTTATAATCAAAACAATAATAAGAGTTGGCAAGGATGTGGAGAATTTGGAATCCTTGTGCACTGCTAGTGGAAATGTAAAATGGCGCAGCCACTTTGGAAAAGAGCCTGGCAGTTCATCAAAAGGTTAGCTTAAGTTACTATATGACCCAGCAATTCTGCTCCTGGTTATATACCCAATATATTTGTATATTACGCAAAAATGTATACACCAATGTTCAAAGCAGTATTATTCATAATAGCCAAAAGTGGGAAAACCCAAATGTCTATTAATGAATGGATGGATAAACAAATGTGGTATATCTATACAATGGAATATCATTTGGCCATTAAAAAAGAATGAAGTACTGATACATGCTGCAACATGGATGAACACTGAAAACATTATACTAAGTGAAAAAAAAGCAAATAAAAAAGACCACATATTTTATGATTCTGTTTATATGGAATGTACAAAACAGGCAAATTTATATAGAGAAAAAGTAGGTTAGTGCTAGGGAAGGAGTTGTGAGGATTAAGGTTTGATGGCTAGGGGTACAAGATTTCTCCTGAGGGTAATAAAAATATTCTAAAATTGATTGTAGTGATGGTTGTCCAATTCTAGAAATATATTAAAACCCATTGAATTATACACTTTCAGTAAGCGAGTTGCATGTATGTGAATTATATTTCAATAAAGCTCTTAAAACAAAATCCGTACCCAGACTTCACTAGACAAGAAGTCAAAGGATAAGAAAAAAATAGCTCATACATGAAGAAAAACTCTGATGGAGAAACTCTTGGAGAAATGATTAGCCTTGCTACTAGGCTAAGAGAAAATTACAAGAAAATATTGATGAAGTTAAGAAAAATGGCTCAACCCATAGGCTATAACATTATTTATTAGAACAACTGTTGTAGAGAATACTGCGGTAAAGCACAACAGCAATGAAATTATTCATACTTTTCCAATGATCCACGTGTGAGAACATATACCCTCACAATAATCAAACAAGATTATTATAAACATTGTTTATAGTAGCACTGTTTGTAATGCAAAAAAAACAACAAAACAGAAAACTATTCAAATACCTAATAATTGGGAGAGTGTTTATTAGAGTAGCAAACGTGGACTATATTAATAAATGATATGCAAAGTATATGCAAAATAATGAGAAAGGAAGAATACAAACTAGTCTGTAAATTCTGATGAGAGTACATAAATATTGTGTACACTGTTGAGCATAATGAGGAGGAAGCTTAATATTAAAGGGTACCAGGATTCCTCTTAGGAATAAGTGTCTTTGGGAAAATTCACTAAGTTGTTCCCATATAAGGTGAGATGCTGAAAGCATGGGTATGAGCAGAAGCCCTGGCAACAGAAGAATGATGAGGCTGCTCTGCATGAAAACCAGAGAGGAATTTGTTTTGCTCCTGAGAGAGAGGGAAAGAGGGTAATGAGAAGAGATGGGCAAGGAGGAGGTGGGGGCGAGAAGTTTGGGTTGCTGCATAAAGTGAAAGGTCAGTGATAGGGTAGGAAAATGGACTTTCCAAAGAACAGGAGCATCTAATATACATTTAAAATTGTTTCCTCAAGCCTTAAAATCTCACCAAAGCTTCATGTGAATGACGTTTTGTGGAAACTGCGGAAAAGGCTCAAATTGAGGCAGCCGGAGCAGTGAAAAGACAGCACACACAGAAGATGTGTGGGCTTATTTTATTTAGATTACAAAGAGAAGGGAGGCTCTAGCTGATATTTGCCATACATAAGGATAAAGAATAACATGATGCCACTAAGATATGTTTTAAGTTTATGAGAGGCTTAAATGTGTGAATTTAAAAAAAATTTTCCTCGCTTCTAACCATATTGATCTCCATCCACTGAAACAGAATGAAAGGAGCCGGCTAAGGCCCCCACCTCCTCCTTGCCCATTTCTTCTCATGTTAAAAAGCTGTGGTAAAATCCGGGGCATGTTCAAATGCACCCTGGGTAATGGCTGGGGGAAATGGAAATGAGAATGTAAGACAGAAAAATTTATATTCACTCTCTTAGCCATAGAGCTGGAAAGAGTTTAGTTAGGGTGCTCAAATTTAGGAAAATCTATGTTCTATGTTAGAAGTTCTGTGTCCTATATTGGAGTAAATATGTGCACGAATGTTCAAAAAGGCTGGTCTGTGAAAAAAGTTCAAAATAAGGAGGTGCAAAGCACACTGTCAGTGAGCATGTTGAGGTTATTAATTGCTTTCAACTCCAGAATTCATGACTTCCACTGGCTTAGCCAGGGGAGGGTTACTAACCAGCCCTAATTTACAGACAGCAGATCTGTGGCTCAGGGCCTAGAAGTGATTTTCCCAAGGTTATAGAGCAAGCCAAAGGGTGAGCTGAAAATAGAACTGTACCTCACAGCTCCCAGGCAGGCTATATGATAACTTGTGCACTGTCAGCAAAGAGATGAGGAATGACTGTCATGGAGAAGTTAGGATAATTTTACGGCTAAAGGAGTCTTGCTCAACAATTGCAAATGCTATGTGACAACAACAAATGGCCTAATCCTTTAAACAGTAACATCTTGGGCACCTAAACAAAATTTTCAGAAAAAAAGAGAAAACATTCCTCTTTACCAATTGCAAAATAAATAAATATGCAACTTCACTGTCAAGAAACCACCACTTGTGCAATGTCTAAACCTACAGAGATAATCACCTTCAGCCTTTCCTCTCTTAAAACTAAATTTGCAAATAATGACTTCCCAACATTTGTAATATCAGTAAACTTAGAGGATTTCATCGAGTGCCTGTAAGTTTTCATAAGAGCAGGATTTCTGGAGACTTATGCCCTCACTGATAATCTATAAATTTTCTTACTAAATTTTAGAACTAGAAAGTAGAAAGGAATAGTGAGAAAATGAGAACCCCCAGGCTCAGTCGCTAAATTTATGTCTCTAGGTACTCAGGCCATGGAAGGATTGTTCAACTCGGTGCTAAGCTCTACTTGGAGATATTTTTAGGAAAACAACAAAAGCTAGAACCACTGTTAGGTGACTGTTCTCCAGGATAGTATCTTACCTTATACTGATCTGCTCAATAGAAAACTTTACAAATTTATATTTTCAGCAGTGTTAACCCTATTTCCAATTTTCAGAAAGGATTCTTTCAGAAGACTGCTGCATAAAGTGGGTTAATACTTTCTCTCCAGCCCTAAGTGGGAATATCATAAGCAATCAAAATGAAGATCTTTTTGATTGCCGGTTTACAACGCATATAAGGGCACACATGTTACTGCTTCTGTTAAGTCCTACAGAGTTGTGCCTTCTGCAAGACCCTGGGCAGAAAAATAAAATCTAGATAGACAGGAGAGAGAAAGCAAAGGGTTCAGCAACTATTTCTCAGCAAGTTCTCACTTAACTGATAAAAGCTGTGGAAGTCAGTCCTCTGGCCATATTATAATCTCATTGTCTAAAAGCATTTTACAGAATCCCCATAAAAAGCAGGAACTACAGAAGTTCCTTAGACAAACTGCATGCCATAAGCCTCCATCACAAAATCAGGGCTATTAGAAATGTTACCTTTTGCAGACCATATTTTATTAGTGTATGAATAATCTGGTTACTGTGAGGTGAAAGAATAATCCAAATATCCAGATATGCATGAAATTTTCTGCTCCTGCTACCATTTTTTTTTTCTTTTTAGCAGCACAGTGACACAGTTTAAGATTTTCTGGGTTAAATACACATCAATACATAGGTTAAATATATGTTGGGTAGAGAGTGCATACAGTTTTATTCAGAGTGCCTTTTGAGCACTGGCAACACACAGGATTTGTCTCTGCTAACCAAAACAGAAGGGCCATGTTACACACAGAAGGAAAAAAGAAATTTGAAGAATTCCATGGTATTCACAGTGTATCTGAGTTGTCCTTTTGCCTGCTGCCAGTGTTCGCTTCTCTTAGTTTAGCTCATACACTGGTTTGCAATAATGGCTTTTTATTTTGAACCCTGGTTTAGCAATTTCTGTGGGCGCAGTTCCAACATATGAGCTATTTCAATTGTTCATGTATTCATCAACATTTTCTCTATATAGGAGACACAAGCTCCCTTCCTTTAATAAGTTTACAGTTGAATGAGAGAGACAGCTACAGTGACAAATACAGTGTAAGAATGTATGAAATAAGTGCTAGGGGTAGGCTTTGAGGTCAGAAAAATTTCAATTTAAGTTCAGTTCTGCCATTTACTAGCTGAATGACCTTGGTTGAATTACCAAACCTCACTGAGCTTCAGTTTCACCATCTAGGAAAATGAGTGTGGCAAGCATCTCTCAAATATGGTCCTCAATACTCCTGCCATTCTGTCCTTATGTAAAGCTCTTGCCTAGAATGTGGGCTGGGCCTAGTGACTTCTTCCCAACAAAGAGAATACCGCAAAAGTGATGGGATGACGTTATTGTGAAAGGATACAAGTGACTCAGGCAGTGGGGACAGCCAAAGCAATAGGCCAAGCCTCCAATCTTGGGGTTTGTTTATATGAAATTTAACCCCACAACGGATAGGTCAAGCCTACTTAAAATGAGACCTAAGAGTCACCCCCAAGAGAACCTCTTCTGTTGCTCAGATGTGGCCTCTCTCTACAGCCAATACAACAAGCAAACTCACCACCCTCCCCCTGTCTATGTGGGACATGACTCCCAGGGGTGTGGACCTTCCTGGCAATGTGGGACAGAGATCCTAGAATGAGCTGAGACTCAGCATCAAGGGATTGAGAAAATCTTCTCAACCAAAAGGGGGAAGAGTGAAATGAGACAAAATAAAGTGTCAATGGCTGAGAGATTTCAAACAGAGTTGAGAGGTTATCCTGGAGGTTATTCTTATGCATTATATAGATATCACCTCTTTAGTTAAGGTATACTGGAGGGAACTCCCTGAAACTGTAGAGCTGTGTTCCAGTAGCCATGTTTCTTAAAGATGATTGTATAATGATATAGGTTTTGCAATGTGGCTGTGTGATTGTGAAAACCTTGTGTATGATGCTCCTTTGATCTATGATATGGACAGATGAGTAAAACATATGGATTAAAAATAAATAAATAATAGGGAGAACAAATGTTAAAATAAATTTAGAAGATTGAAATGCTGGTGATCAGTGAAGGGGAGGGGTAAGGGGTATGGTATGTATGGATTTTTTTTTCTGTTTCCTTTTTATTGCTTTTTCTGAATTGATGCAGATGTTCTAAGAAATGATCATGATGATGAATATACAACTATGTGATGATAGTGTGAGCTATTTATTATATAACAAGAACAGAATGATCATATGATAAAAATGTTTGTTTTTGCATGTCATTATGTATCAGAAATAAAAAATAAATAATTAAAAAAGATACAAGTGACTGTGGCTTCTATCTCACTGGATTTTCTCCATCGCCTTCCTGTCAACACACATTGATGAAGCAAATTGCCATGTTAGAGAGGACCACGTAGCAAGGAACTGAGCGTGGCCTCCACAGGAATCCTGCCAACACCCATGTGAGTGAATTTAGTTGGAATCAGATCCTTCCCCATTCGAGGCTGGAGATGACAACATCCCCAAATGCTACACCTTGTTTGCAGCCTATGAGAGACTCTGAAGCAGACGATCCACCTAAGCCAGCCCAGATTCCCAACCCACAGAAACTGTGAGAAAGTAAATGTTGCTTAAAGCCACTAAATTTGGGGGAAAATTTGTTACACAGCAATAAGTAACTAATACATTGGGATAACATGTTCCTTGGAGAATTATTGCAGGGATCAGAACGTATATGAGAATTAGAATAATGATGATGATGACAACAGGAGATCCTAGACAAGTTTAAAGTAAGATTCAGTGCAGAAGATATTTTTAGTGCTTGAGCACATGAGGAATAGAAAAGAGATGAAGGGCTAGGGAGCAAAATACTGCATTCCTCGCTCAAGCCCATACTATGCCTGACTCTGAAAGAAAGAGGGTTTGCAGGCAAAAACTAAAGTGGCAGCTTTGTGCAACTCATGGCACAAGAAATGTTGCTTGGGGAACCTAGTGACAAAGTTGACCAAACTAATGGGGAAAGGTTCAGTCTCTCTATTCTGCTTAGATCATAGCATAGCTACAATTACAAAATGAGAACTGAAGGAACAGTGTAGTTGTTCAACTCAAGGGTTTCCACCTTGGGAATATGGACAGCAGCACCCTCAGCGGGGAGGAAGAGTTCTCATGGGGTCACCCGCTGCTGTGGAGGCGACAAGGCCTGCCCACTTTTGCCCAGATTAGAGCTCAGCTGGAGCTTTGCATGTGGTTGTTGAACTATAAGAAAGAGTTCACGGGAAGGAGCATAAGCACACTTGATTCTGGGCAGTTTCTGGGTCATAGATATCTCAAAGCATGTGCAGAGTTTCAACAGGCAAAGAAGGGTAAATAGACATTCTAACTGAGGGAACAGCACAAGCAAAGATTCAGAGCTGTGAATGTACCTCATCTGCAAGTGGTCTTGTATGGCCTGAGAAAGGAGTACAAACCAGTTGGCACACTTCCTGTTCAGATTCTGATTTAGTCCCCAGAGCTAAAATTCTCAATTTTTTTGGTCTCAGTTGCCCTTTACACTCTTAAAAAATATTGACAACCTCAAAGAACTTTTGTTTAAGTGGATAATCTTTTGACTGTTTACTGTATTAGAAATTAAAAGTGATAAAATTTTAAATATTGTTATTTAAAATAACAATAATAAACCCATTGCATGTTAACATAAATAACATATTTTTAGGAAAAATAACTGTGTTTTCCAAAGCACAATGAAAAGAAGCGAAAGGAGTGGACTTCTTTTACAGTTTTTTTTTTTTTTAAATCTCTTTTATGTCTGGCTTAATAGGAGACAGCTGGATTTTCATATTTATTTCTGTATCAATCTTTTTTTTTAGAACAACTGGCACTCTCATTTATTGCTGGTAGAAATATAAAATGGCACAACCACTCTGGAAAACAGTTTGACAGTTTCTTTTTTTTTTTTAATTAAAAAAATTGTTTTAAACATAGCATAGAAACACGAATATTCTTACCATGTGATCATTCCATTCTTGGTATATAATCAATAACTCACAATATCATCACATAGTTGTATATTCATCACTATGATCATTCCTTAGAACATTTGCATCAATTCAGAAAAAGAAATAAAAAGAAAACAGAAAAAACTCATACATATCATACCCATTACCCCTCCTTCTCATTGATTGCTAGTATTTCCATCTACCCAATATATTTCAGTCTTTGTTTCCCCTATTTTTTTTCTATACCCCTTATCACTCCCTTTCATTGATCACCAGCATTTCAACCTACTAAATTTATTTTAACATTTGTTCTCCCTATTATTTATTTATAATCCATATGTTATACTCATCCATAGATGAGGTAGATAAAAGGAGCATCAGACACAAGGGTTTCACAATCACATAGTCACATTGTGAAAGCTCTATCATTATACACCTGCCTTCAAGAAACATGGCTGCTGGAACACACTCTACAGTTTCAGGCACTTCCCACCAGCCTCTCCATTATACCTTAACTAAAAAGGTGATATCTATGTAATGCGTAAGAATAACCTCCAGGATAACCTCTCGACTCTGTCTGGAATCTCTCAGCCATTGACTCTTTATTTTGTCTTCTTTCTTTCTTCCCTGTTTTGGTCAAGAAGGTTTTCTCAATCTCTTGGTGCTGAGTCCCAGCTCATTCTAGGATTTCTGTCCCACGTTGCCAGGAAGGTCCACACCCCTGGGAGTCATGTCCCACGTAGACAGGGGGAGGGCAGTGACTTTGCTTGTTGTGTTGCCTGAGAGAGAGAGGCCACATCTGAGCAACAAAAGAGGTTCTCTGGGGGTGACTCTTAGGACTAATTTTAAGTAGGCTTAGCCTATCCTTTATGCGGATAAGTTTCATATGAGCAAACCCCAAGATTGAGGGCTTGGCCTATTGCCTTGGTTGTCCCCACTGCTTGTGAGAATATCAGGAATTCTCCACATGGGGAAGGTGAATGTTCCCCCTTTCTCGCCATTCCCCCAAGGGGACTTATCTGCATCAATCTTTTGCCATCCAATTACAATTGGAAATTACAAGAGAAATCAGTAAATATCTTGAGGCAAATGAAAACGAAAACACAACATATCAAAACTTATGGGATGCAGCAAAGGGAGTGCAAAGAGGGAAATTTATTGCCCTAAATGCCTATATCAAAAAAGAAGAAAGGGCAAAAATCCAATTGCCTCTAGAAAGCTGAATTATATGCTAGTGAGAGAATTGGAGTGAAAAAGGCAAATCATACCTTAGTAATATTATGAAAATCTTGAAGCTCCAGACCCCTTGAAAGAGTTTTGGGGACTCCCACGTGTTGCTGAGCCACACTGTGAGAATCGCTGCCCTAGAGTAAGAGACAGTGAAGAGAAAAAGCCAGAAATTACAAATGTAGCAATGATCATGATACTAGTAGTGATAATATCAACAGCTTACATCTATTGGGTGCTTACTACGCACTATTCTAAGCCCTCACAAAAACCTAGAAGTGGTTGCAATTACACTTTACAGATGAGGAAACTGAGGACAAAGAATTTGTGATGGTTAATTTCATGTGTCAACTTGGCTAGGTAATGGTGTCTACGTATTTGTCCTAATGAGCAGTGGCCTGATTGTTGTGAGTGTATTTCATAGATGGATTTAAGTCATTAGTTGATTGCATCTATGGCTAATTCCAACTACAATCAACAAGGAAGGCTGCCTTCAGGAAGGAGAGGAGTCTCCTCAGTCAAACAGCTAGAGGCCTGAAGGTGAGAACTGAGGATTTCAGCAGTCAGAAAGAAGAATTTCTATCTCTACTTTGGCCAGCCAGCTTCTCTTACAGAATTCAACCTCGCCTTCATTGAGCTTCCAGTTTGTGGCTTGCCCAAAATCTGGACTCACCAATCCCCTCTAGTGTATGAGCCAATTCCCAAAATAGATAAAGCTTCTGTCAGTTCTGTTTCTTTAGAGAACCCCAACCCATACAGAAGTTAAATTACTTGCCCAAGTTTACACAGCTAATAAGTGGTGGTGAAGCTTGAATACAAACCCAGGCAGCTTGACTTAAAAGCTGGTACCCTAACCACTGTACTCTCCTGCCTCTCTAACAGACAAAGGCCTGCAGTATAACAGACAAAGGCCTGCAGTCATCCCACTCCCCCACCCCTGCTCCCTCCTCTTCCTGCCATTTTAGATTTCAATGCTCTTTTCTCTTTCTCTGCCTGGGTAGGGAACCTCATGTTTCTTTTTCACTCTGCAGTAAATCTTTGTCCATTGCCCTGTTGTTCATTATTTTCCCCACTCCACAGAAATTGCTCTCTGTAAAGGCACCAATGACCTTATAATTACCAGCTTCAATGGCCACTTTTCAGTCCTCATTCTCCTTGCTCTTCGAGATATGTGATATTATTAACCTTTTTTTAAAATTAAAATTCTCTCCTCTCTTTGTTATTTTGACACCAGATGCTTCTGATTCTTTTACCACCTTTTCCAGAAAATTCCTTACAGGGTCATCTTTCTTGGCCTGTTCCTTAAACATCATCCTTCCGAGCATTTGTCCTAGACCCTTTTTTCTTCTCACTCTTTATTTTTCTCCAACTGCCATACCACTCACTCCCACAGCTCTAATTGCTAAATATATACTGTAGACAGCAAAAATATTACTTACAGCCCAGCCCTCTGTCATGGATGTCCTCAGGCACCTCAAATTCCACACATCCAAATCCTAATCCATCATCTCTCCCTTCAACGGGCTCTTTCTTCTGACGGCCCTGATGTGGGGAGTCACACCACCATCCTCCTGGAGCCAGGGAGTCATTCCAGACTTCTCCCTCACCCCTAGGATCTGTCTCATGGTTCTACAGAGTCTACCTCCGAAACAGTTCTGAAACCCATCTCCTCTCCATCTGCACTGCTCCCACCCTAGCTCAGGCCCATCTCGTCTCCCGCTCGGATTATTACACTGGCCTCATGAATACTTCACTTTCTTCTCTTTTGGACCACTGACAGCTCATCTGCAGCAGCCAGAGCTGTCACTTCACACAACTCCAGGGACTATCATCGCATCGTATTTTTTTGCGTGTATGACAAATAACATATATACTAAAAAGCAAATAGACTGCAAAGCATAATGCAATTATTAGTTATGGAATAGATTTCAGAATTTGGTATGGGTTCCAGTTCCATGATTTTAGGGTTTTCCTTCTACCTCCTCCAGGGCACTGGAGAGTAAAAGAAATATCAATATAATGATTCGGTAGACATACTCATTTGTTAAATCCCATCTTCTCTGTCATAACTCCATCTTCTCATTTGATCTTTCTCCAATCTTTACGGGTATTTGGGTTATGTCCATTCTAAATTTTGTTGTTGGAAATTCTAACAATTTCTTGTTGGAAAGGGCTGTCAATAGTATGGAATAGTCGGATGGGACTAGTTGATGTTCTGGAGAGGCCTGCCTCTCTGGGTTTTAGGACTTATATGGCTTAGGAACACTTCTGGAGGTTGTAGGTTTCTGGAAAGTAATTATAGTGCATGGAATCTTTGTAGAATTTCAGATAAAGCCCCAGGTGTTCTTTAGGGTTGGCAGGAATGGTTTTGGTTGGGGTTTGGCAAACCATGATAAATAGCAATATCTAGCTGAAGCTTGTGTGAGAATAGCCTCCAGAGTAGCCTCTCAGATTCTGTTTGAACTCTTTCAGCCATGGATACATTATTTGTTACAATTCCTTTATATTTTATTTTATATTAATGCTTCCTCCCCAAATTGTGCAGTATGGAGGCATGGTACCACATTACTGGCAAAATATGCTTTCTAAATCCCATGTCTGCCTAAGATACCCCATAGCCGAAATCCACTTCAGTGACCACCCCCCGCCCCACCCCATTGCTCCAGGATAAAGCTTAAACTCCTACACAAAGTGTTCCTGTTATTACAGCGATGTAAAAAACTACTCTAAAGTTAGGGGCATTGGGCAGGCTATGGTGGCTCAGAAGGCAGAGTTCTCACCTACCATGCCAGAGACCTGCGTTCGATTCCTCGTGCCTGCCCATGCAAAGTAAACAAATAAATAAAATAAAAATGAAGTTAAGTGCATAAAAACACCATTTTTTTTAACTCATGGATTCTATGGGTCAGAAACTTGGAAAGGGCACAGGAGGGATGATTTGTCTCTGCTCCTTGATGTCTAGAGTCTTAACTGAGACGTCTCAAAAGATGGTGAGTAGAATCATCCAAAGTCTCTTTTGCTCACATATCTGATGCCTGGTCTAACAGGAGAACATCCAGATTGCTGACCAGAGCACCTACACATACCCTCTGTGCTTGGTGGCGTTAGGGTAGAAAGATTTCTTACATGGCATTTCAGAGTTTTGAGCATAGATGTTCCAGCTAACAAGGTGAAACTATACCATCTTTTCTGATAGTTTCTGAATTCATGCGGTGTTAGTTCCACCACAGTATATTGGTTATAAGTGGATTTGTCCGGATTCAAGGGAAGGAACAGATTTCACCTCTGAATTGAAGATATCAGTTCACTATAGATAAGCACGTGTGATGGGAGATATTGTTGTGGCCATATATAAAAATACAATCTGGCACGTGAACCATACCAAGCCCTGCCTACAAGGGCAGCCTCACCACCTTGCCACACCTTCCCTGGCCTGGGTGCTCAGTGGCACCAAGTTCTTACCGCTCCCGTCTGCACATGATATCTACCTGCACACCCATGCACCTCCGTTTAGAGTAAGCTCAGGGTCACTTACTGAAGGCAAACTTAGGCAATTACAAATTGATTAAAAAGAAAGAATCCTTTAAGATTAAAGTTTTCAAATACTGTATGGTCTCACTGATACGAATTAACATTAATGAATGAAGTTGGACAATTTCATATAAGAACAGAGACCATCAGGAGATAGAAAAAGGGTAGATGTTGCGTAATAGGAGCTGAAGGGATACAGATTGTGCAACAGGACTGATTGTAAAAATTCAGAAATGGATAGCACAACAGTACTTAACTGTAATACAATAATGTTAGAACACTGAATGAAGCTGAATGTGAGAATGATAGATGGAGGAAGGCTGGGGTCACACATGAAACCAGAAGGACAGCTAAACGATAAAGACTGAGATGGTATAATCTCGGAAAGCCTAGAGTGTACAATGATAGTGACTAAATGTACAAATTAAAAAATATTTTTGCATGAGGAAGAAAAAAGGAATGCCAACATTGCAGGGTGTTGAAAATAGATGGTCATTCATATTGTAAAACTTTAACTTACGTGTGAGACTAATGCAAAAGAAGCATTTTCTAGTATAACTTATATGGACAGTTTAATTGAATGCCACAAGTACATGGAACCTTGAGTAGGGCATGAGATTATGTAGCTTTGTCCAGAGTCATGCCCCGATAAATCCCAGAGTGATTTAAACAGTGAATTAAAAAGTATATGCACCCCCTAAGATCAGGAACAAGACAAGAATGTCCATTATCACCACTGTTATTCGACATTGTGTTGGAAGTTCTAGCCAGAGCAATTAGACAAGAAAAAGAAATACAAGGCATCAAAATTGGAAAGGAAGAAGTAAAACCCTCACTATTTGCAGATGATATGATACTATATGTCGAAAACCAAAAAAAATCCACAGCAAAACTACTAGAGCTAATAAATGAGTACAGCAAAGTGGCAGGTTACAAGATCAACACTCAAAAATCTGTAGTGTTTCTATACACTAGTAAGGAACAATCTGAAGGGGGAATTAAGAAACAAATTCCATTTACAATTGCAACCAAAAGAGTAAAATATTTAGGAATAAATTTAACTAAAGAGACAAAAGACCTGTACAAAGAAAACTACAAGAAATTGTTAAAAGAAATCACAGAAGACCTAAATAGATGGAAGGGCATACCGTGTTCATTGACTGGAAGACTAAATATAGTTAAGATGTCAATTATACCTAAACTGATTTACAGATTCAATGCAATACCAATCAAAATCCCAACAACTTACTTTTCAGAAATAGAAAATCCAATAACCAAATTTATCTGGAAGGGCAGAGTGCCCCGATAAAAGTATCCTGAGGGAAAAAAAAGAAGTTGGAGGTTTCACGCTACCTGATTTTAAGGCATTTTGTGAAGCTACAGTGGTCAAAACAGCATGGTACTGGCATAAAAATAGATATATTGACCAATGGAATCAAATAGAGTGTTCAGATATACACCCTCTATTCTATGGACAATAGATCTTTGATAAGGCAGTCAAGCCAACTCACTTGGGACAGAACAGTCTCTTCAGTAAATGGTGCCTAGAGACCTGGATATCCATATGTGAAAGAATGAAAGAGGACCCATATCTCACACCCTACACAAAAGTTAACTCAAAATGGATCAAAGACCTAAACATTAGGTCTAAGACCATAAAACTGTTAGAAGAAAATATAGGGAAATATCTTATAAATCTTATACTTGGAGGTGGTTTTATAGACCTTACACCCAAAGCAAGAGCACTGAAGAAAGAAAGAAAGAAATGGGAACTCCTCAAAATTAAACACTCTTGCGCATCAAAGAACTTCATCAAGAAAGTAAAAAGACAGTCTACACAATGGGAGACAATATTTGGAAACGACATATCAGATAAAGGTCTAGTATCCAGAATTTATAAAGAGATTGTTCAACTCAACAACAAAGGACAGCCAACCCAATTACAAAATGGGAAAAAGACTTGAACAGACACTTCTCAGAAGAGAAAATACAAATGGCCAAAAGGCACATGAAGAGATGCTCAACTTCCCTGGCCATTAGAGAAATGCAAATCAAAACCACAATGAGCTATCATCTCCCACCCACCAGAATGGCCATTATCAATAAAACAGAAAATGACAAGTGCTGGAGAGGATGTAGAGAAAGAGGCACACTTATCCACTGTTGGTAGAAATGTCCAATGGTGCAACCGCTGTGGAAAGCAGTTTGGCGGTTCCTCAAAAAGCTGAATATAGAATTGTCATATGACCCGGCAATACCATTGCTAGGTATCTACTCAAAGGACATAAAGACAAGGACATAAATGGACATTTGCACACTAATGTTTATAGCAGCATTATTTACAATTGCAAAGGGATGGAAACAGCCAAAATATCCATCAACAGATGAGTGGCTAAACAAACTATGGTATATGTATATACAATAGAATATTATGCAGCTTAAGAAGAATAAAGTTATGAAGTATGTAACAACATGGATGGACCTTGAGGACATTATGCTGAGTGAGATTAGCCAAAAACAAAAGGACAAATACTATATGGTCTCACTGATATGAACTGACATTAGTAAATAAACTTGGAATATTTCGTTGGTAACAGAGACCCTCAGGAGATAGAAATAGGGTAAGATACTGGGTAATTGGAGCTGAAGGGATACAGATTGTGCAACAGGACTGAATATAAAAACTCAGAAATGGACAGCACAGTACTACCTAACTGTAATCCAATTATGTTAAAACACTGAATGAAGCTGAACGTGAGAATGATAGAGGGAGGAAGGCTGGGGACATAAATGAAATCAGAAAGAAAGATAGACAATAAAGATTGAGATGGTGTAATCTAGGAATGCCTAGAGTGTATAATGATAATGACTAAATGTACAAATTTGTAAATGTTTTTGCATGAGGAAGAACAAAGGAATGTCATTACTGCAGGGTGCTGAAAATAGATGGTAATTAATATTTTAAAATCTCAACTTATGTGTGAGACTAAAGCAAAAAATGTTTATTTGGTACAAAATTTATATTTTGACTAGTGCATTTCCTAATATAACTTATGTAGAAAGCTTGACTGAACACCATAAGTACTTAGAACCTTGGTAGGACATGAGATTTTGTTGGTTTGTTCAGACTGATGCCCCAATGAATCCCAGAGTGATTTGATCAATGACTGGAAAAGTATTTGCAAAGTCCCCTTCAGGGAATGGTGAGAACAGGGAGAAATTCAACCTCCCCAAGTTGAATTCTTGATATTCTCACAAGCAGTGTGGACAACCAAAGGTATAGGCGAGCCCCCAGTCTTGGGGTTTGTTCATATGAAACTTAACCCCACAAAGGATAGGTCAAGCCTACTTAAAATTAGGCCTAAGAGTCACCTTTCATTGCTCAGATGTGGCCTCTCTCTCCAGCCAACACAACAAGCAAACTCACACCCTCCCCCTGTCTATGTGGGACATGACTCCCAGGGGTGTGGACCTTCCTGGCAACGTGGGACAGAAATCCTAGAATGAGCTGAGATTCAGCATCAAAGGATTGAGAAAAACCCTAGAATGAGCTGAGATTCAGCATCAAGGGATTGAGAAAACCTTCTCGACCAAAAGGAGGAAGAGTGAAATCAGACAAAGTGTCAATGGCTGAGAGATTCTAAACAGAGTCAAGAGGTTATCCTGGAGGTTATTCTTACCCATTAAGTAGATATTACCTTGTTATTCAAGATGTAATTGAGAGGCAGGAGGGAACTGCCTGAAAATGTAGAGCTGTGTTCAAGTAGCCATGTTTCTTCATGATGATTGAATAATGATATAGCATTCACAATGTGACTGTGTGATTGTGAAAACCTTGTGTCTGATGCTCCTTTTATCTATCTTGTCAACAGACAAGAAGAACATATGGAATAAAAATAAATAATAGGAGGAAAAATGTCAAAATAAATTTAGTTTGAAATGCTAGTGATCAATGAAAGGGAGGGGTAAGGGGTATGGTATGTATAAATTTTTTTTCTGTTTTCTTTTTCTGAATAGATGCAAATGTTCCAAGAAATTATTATGATGATGACTATGCAACTATGTGATGATATTGTGAATTTCTGATTATATATGTAGAATGGAATGATCAAAATAGGAATGTTTGCATTTGCTTTGTGTTTTTTTTTGAGTGTATTTAAAGAAATAAAATAAAATAAATTAAAAAAAACTGAGAGATAATTAAAAAACTGGCTTTAACCGTTCTTTAGCTACATTTCTGAAATGACAAAAGAATAAAATGAAAGATCATTCAAACAGTATAGAATCTGAAATAGGCACAAGTATAAACTGGAATTAATGTTTGATATTTAGGTGATTTTTTAAATCAGAGAGGGAAAAGAGATGTAACTCAAGTACCTGTAGAAGTCAGCTTCTTCTAGTCAATACTGGAAGAGCGGACGCTTTTCAAACATCCTTCTTGTTTTCCTGAGCTGTGCCTTCTGCATGTGTCCTTCCCACTCTACCCTTGCCTTCTCCCTCCCACGTTACTTTTGGTCTGGGGCTCCTGAACATGTCCCTTCCACAGATCCTGCTCCTTCAGTGTCCATGCACCTCCCAGACAAGGCTGCCCAAGTACATTAGGCTCTACTAAAAGACCAGGAAAATTAAAGGAAATTGCAATGGAGGAGGGGAGAACGTAAAAGCTGAGTGTAAAATATGTTTGTTTGTTTCTTACTGAAAGCACCTATGGTGTTCACTCAACCAGACAGTTAACATGCATTGATTGCATGTTACCCATCAAGCATAGTCCTAAGTGTTGGGGATAGAATGATGTAGCAGATAATGTTGTGGTCCCAATTGTACCCCCTTGGCCATACCAGTAACGTGCACATCATCCAACTTCAACTTACCAGTGCCTACATCTCTTTGCGTGTTGACTTTCTTCTACAGCCAAAACATGATCAAATGGGTCCACCAGACCAGAAGAACAGAATAATTAACATATTCTATAAACAGCCCTCATTCAGTGATGACAGGGGTTGGAGTATAGGTACCTTAGCAATCTTGCCTTCAGGATGTATTTTTTTGACACCCAGCATTCCCTTACAGGACTCAGCTCCAGTCACCCACAGTGGTAACTTGCATGCTCATGCCTCTTTTATTGGCTGCCTTCTCATCCCTATCTCACTTCTCCACACTCCTACCAGTGTTTCCTGGGATCATAGCCCATGTAAACAATTGCACTTAAATTCTTGTCTCATGAGTGAAGTTTGGTAATGAGGTTGAACTTAATTTTAAGGGAATAGATAGAAGTGAAGGCGGTTCACTAGTGGGTCTATAAGTAATGTTACCTGTATTAGTTAGGGTTCTCTAGAGAAACAGAATCAACAGGCAACACTCGCAAATATAAAATTTATAAAAATTTCTCAAGTGACTGTGGGAACGCAGAATCCAAAATCCGCAGGGCAGGTTGTGAAGTTGATGATTCTGATGGAGGATCTGGACGAACTCCACAGGAGAGGCTCACCAGCCAAAGCAGGAAGAGAGCCTGTCTCTTCTGAATCCTCCTTAAAAGGCTTCTGGTGATTAGATTAAACATCACTCATTGCAGAAGACACTCCCTTTTGCTGATTACAAATGGAATCAGCTGTGGATGCACCTGACATGATCATGATTTAATTCTATGAAATGTCCTCATTGCAACACATAGGCCAGCACTTGCCCAACCAGACAAACAGGTACGGCCAAGTTGACACATGAACCTGACCATGACGTTACCATATTGAAGGTTAACATGATTGAAAGGGACTCATGTGTAGACTCACGTGTCCCACTGTTTAACACAATAAATATAAATAAGTTCTTGCATAAACTACTGCAAACATATGAATCTTATAAAAAAATGCATAATTTGGGGGTTAGGAGGGAAATGCTATTGTAGGCCATGGGCTATGTATAACAAGAAAACATCAACGTGCAGCAGCAATACCAGGGGTACATAATGGAGGAAGGGACAAGAGTTAGGAGGAGTTTTGGATTTTCTATTTGGTGAGGGTGTGTTTATTGGCTATCTTTTTCTTGGGAACAATGAAATTATCTAAAATTGAGAGTCTTGATGGACTATTGACTTTGGACATTATACATGAGGCCCAGTAGATGGAGGTGGCTGAATGATGCACTGACTGAGAAATAGATTGGCGAACGATGCTGTAAACATAAGATCAAATATGGTGCTGCTACAAAAAGGAACGAAGTTGTGAGGCAAGCAACAATGCAAATGAACCTGTGGGACATTTGGTAAGGCAAAATAAGCCAGAAATAAAAGAGCAAATATTGTATGATCTCATTTAGAAAATACTTATAAGAAAACTGGGGCTTAGATTGTAAGCTCTTATAGCAGTCACATTTAGTCTGTAGAGGCAATTGTTATTTCTGGATTTGTAGGGGCTGTCTTATATATATATATAACCTGGTATTTAGAGATAAGAATGAAGCCAATCAGGTCAGGATTAAGGTAATTCAGAACACAGGGGTAAGGAAGACATTGCCTGTATTTTAGAACTTCACCTACTCTTTGAGACCAAAGGAAGAAAGTTTTATTATGTCCAAAACCTAAATTTTCTGTAGCACATAATCTAAAACAACCTGTCTGGACAGATCATTTAAACAACCCAAACACAGGGAGCCCAAAATAACAATGAGAGCCTTTAATTCTGTATAGCGAAATGTAATGTCTGGATACATCCCAGAGTTAAGCAGATAATCGAAAAGTATTGGCAAAGTCTCTTGAGGGATGGGAGAAACATTATGGAACTTGTATTAGTTAAGGTTCTCTAGAGAAACAGAATCAACAGGGAACACTCACAAATATAAAATTTATAAAAGTTTCTCACGGGAACACAGAGTCCAAAATCCTCAGGGCAGGCTATGAAGCTGACGATTCCAATGGAGGGTCTGTACGAACTCCACAGGAGAGGCTCTCTGGCTGAAGCAGAAAGAGAGCCTGTCTCTTCTGAATCCTCCTTAAAATGCTTCTGGTTAAAAAAATTAAAAAGAAAAAAAAAGTATTAAAAAAATAAAGTTAAAAAAAAAGTCTCCAATGATTAGATTAAGCATCACTCATTGCAGAACTCCCCTTGGCTGAGGAGTCAGCTGTGGATAGAGCTGACATGATAATTATTTAATTCTATGAAATGTCCTCATTGCAACAAAAAGGCCAGCACTTGCCCAACCAGACAAACAGGTACCACCACTTGGCCAAATTGACACATGAACCTGACCATGACAGAACTATTAAACTTTACCACCAGGGAACACATGATATTGTCTCAAACATTAGGGACACGCAAATCAATAGGCCAAGCCCTTGATCTTGAGGCTTGCTCTTGTGAAGCTTATGTATGTAGTGGAGAAGCTTAGCCTGCCTATAAGTATGCCTAAGAGTCATCTCTGGAGGTGACTCTTACAAGGTGACTCAACAAAAGCAACACTTTTATTGCTCAGATAATGACCTCTCTCTCTCTCTAAGCCCAACTCTGCAAGTGAAACCATTGCCCCCCTCCCCCCATGTGGGACATGACATCCAGGGATGAAAGTCTCCCTGGAGGCATGGGAGATGACTTCAGAGATGAGTCTGGCCCTGACACTGTGGGGTCAACAATGCCATCATGCCCGAAAGGGGGGAAAGAAGTGTAACAAATAAGGTATCAGTGGCTAAGAGAGTTCAAATAGAGTCGAGAGGCTGTACTGGAGGTCACTCTTACACATGCTTCAGTTAGACATTGCTACCTATTTTAACTCACCAAAACCCAACCAAAACCATTCTGCCAATCCTAAAGAATTCCTAGGGCAATATATAAGATTCTACAAAGGTTCCATGCACTAGGATAATTTTCCAGAAATCTACAACCTCCAGATGAGTCCCTGGACCAGATAAATCCTGAAATGCAGAGGGGCCAGCCTCCCCAGAACATCAGCTAGTTCCATCTGCCATCCCATATTATCAACAGCCCCTTCCAATATGAAAAAAGTTGAAGTGGGCATAGTCCAATCAAAGGTGGAGTTACACAGAGAAAGTTGGGTTTAATAAATGAGTATGAGTGCTGAATCATGCTGATATTTCTTTTAGCCTCCAGTGCCTTAGAGTATCTAGAAATAAAAACCTAAAGTTGTGGAATTGTAATCCATACCAAATTCTGAAATCTGTTCTACAACTAATTGTTGCGATGTACTCTGAAATTTATTGCTTTTATGCATATATGTTATTTAAAGAGAAGGAGGAGTATAACAGAAAAGATAGAACTTAACAAATGAGTATGACTGCAGAATCATTATATTGATATTTCTGTTGGTCTCCAGTATCTTGGAGCAGCTAGAAGAAAAAACAAAAAAATTGTGAAACAGTAACCCATACCAAACTTTAAAATCTGCTCTGTAGCTACTTGTTAAAATGGAAATTTATTTCTTTTTTCCATGTATTTTATATTTCACGATTTAAAAAACTTAAAAAAAAATCTTGTCTCAGGTCTGCTTCTGGGAAAATTAAACTAAGATATGGGGTTAGAATTTTTTTTTTAAGTTCTGACTTCTTGAAAAAATAGACAATAAATATATAAACAAATGATTATATGGCTTTAGGATATTAGAAATGCTATGAAGAAAAATAAAGCAGAGCAAGGGATAGAGAGGGTGATTGGTGCGCATAAGGGGAAGGGACACAATTAGATAGAGGGATCAAGAAAAGTGCTTCACAGGAGGTGATTTTGAGAGAGGCTTAAATGAAGTGAGGGACTAAGCCTATAAAATGTCTAGTGGAAGAATATTCTTGGCAAAATACTGAAGCAAGAATGAGCTCCACCTGTTAGAAGAATAGCATGAATCTGACTGGGAGATCCTTTTCTATTCTCCATCTATATTCCCTTGATTATATTATCTTCCATTTATATAACTTCAACTCCTATAGTTGTATCTCCAGCTGGACCTCTTTCCTGGAATCCATAGCCATAAAACTATCTATGTGATATCTTCATTTGAGTATCTGACAGACATCTCAAACTTAGATCCAAAACCAAAGTCCATCTTTCCTCAGGTTTTCTCCTCCCATTGAGATGTCTTCTCCTCCCCCAATAGTAAATGGGCAACTTCATTCTTCCAGTCTCCCAGGCCAAAATGATTGAATTTATCTTTGTCTTCTCTCATTCACTTCTCACATCCAATCTAGCATCAAATTCTGTCAGTTCTAGGCAGGCAACAGTGCCTCAGCAAGCAGAATTCTTGCCTGCCATGTTGGAGACCCGGGTTCGATTCCTGGTGCCTGCCCATGCATAAACAAAGAAATAAATAAAATTAAAAAATTCTGTTGTTCTGTCTTAAAAATATATTTAGACTCCAATGACCTCTTACCATTTCCACTGTCACCACCTCGGTCCCAGCCACCATCATCTCTTGCCTTACTGGTCTCCAGGCACCCCTCTTGCGTCAATTGCAGTTGATTCTTACCTAGAAGCTAAAGAAATCCTTTGAAGACGAAGTCAAATCATCTCACTCAAGATAAAAGCTAAAGGGGCGGGCCACGGTGGCTCAGCGGGCAAAGTGCTTGCCTGCTATGCCGGAGGACCTCGGTTCGATTCCCGGCCCCAGCCCATGTAACAAAAACGGAGAAACAGAATACAAGAAAATGTTTAAAAATGTTTCCCTTTCTTCCTTCTGTCCTTCCTTCCTTCTCTCTGTCTTTCCTTTAAAAAAAAAAAAAAAAAGATAAAAGCTAAAGTTCTTACAATGACCTACAAGACACTACCCTATATATTTTTCCACTTACCGTTCTGACCTCACTGCCTCTATGCTCCCTCTTGCTCATTTCATTTCAGCTATGTGGACCTTTTTTTTTTCACTTTTCTTCAAAAAATGTCAGCTACACTCCCAACTCAGGACCTCCCCCATTTAGCCATGGAGCTGGCTCTATCCCTCCTTTAGATCTTCCCTCAAATGTCACTTTCACAGTGATATTTTCCCTGTCCAGGGCCACTGCATATAGATGGGCACTTGACCAAGGGGACAAATGGGGACTGAAATCCAGCCTCACAACATGACACACAGTAGGCACTCAATAAATGTTTGTTGAATAAATGAATGAATGAACAAAAGAATGAACAGACACACATGACTCCTAATGCCATATAAACCTTTAAGGAGGGAAAAGCATTTCTTAATTGCCTTATCTGGAGAACTCCCATGCCAGTGTCACTGCCTCCCATTATTATGTACAGCCCTGTTAGTTCCTTTTTCCTTTCCTTGGTTTACTGATCCTGCCTATTCTAGCCTGCTGAGAAAAAGAAGCCAGGTGGCCTTTTATGGCCTTTCCTCAATTGCACAAAGACTTGGCTGAGGCCCTAGAGATTTCCATAATGCTCTTTATAACTGGATTACATTCTTAGCTCAACAATATCTTCCTCCGTTTCTATGAGGGAGCAGAAAAGGGGGATGTGTCATCCCTCCTAAGAAACAGAGATTATTCAAAATCATGCTAATGGGGCCATTGTTTAGCCATTTGGAAAAATAAAATTACTTGGGTCCCCCACCTCAATACCTAAATTAAATGGATATATTCCAGAAGGATTCTTTTCACAAAGAATGGTAAAAATTAAACTGACACTAAAATATAGTGAATATAGATTTAGCTGAAAGAGACATTTCTAAGCAAGAAGAAAAAGGCATAAATTATAAAGAAGAACAGATAACATTACCCTATTAAAAAGTTAAAACAACAACAACTTAAAAACTTCTAAACAGGTGTTTAGGAATAAATACAGATGGGGCGAACTTCAAAGAAAAACAATTATTAACACAAAATTCTATATAATTGTTACCTGTTGTGTGGGTGGAAGGGTGACCTACCAATATTTTATTATAAATTACCCTGTGGAATGAATAATACAAAAATTTTAAGCTGTATTTGCAAGAGTGTTAGCCCCAGTATTTTGATATAGGAAATGACCCAAAAAGTCATTAATAGGTTAAATAAATACATTCTAATGACTAAGTCCTACACATATATTTAAAGAATATGCCTATATCTGTTGATATGGTAGATAAAAGGAGCATCAGACACAAGGTTGAAAAGATTTTTTTCAAGTGAAAAAAGATTAGAGAACATCAAGGGCATAATGGTCCCGTGTGTGTGTGTGTGTGTGTGTGTGTGTGTGTGTGTGTGTGTGTGTGTGTGTTTAATCAAAAAGAGAGGTATGTGGAAAGAAGTATTAACATTGGTTATCTCTGGATGGTTAAATTTCTGGAGACGTGTGCAGTCCTTTGCATATTTTTCTGGGTCACTGGATGTTTATTAATATAAACTCATTTTTTTTAATTCAAAAAAGTTAAAATATTTTCATTAATTAAAAATAATTAAATATTTTCCCTTCCTGTATACCCAGGATTTCTGTACAGCCCTAGAATTGTGACACTCCCTTCCCTTTTCTCACTCTCTACCTCTAACTCATGCTGCTCCCCTCCCCCCCACATAGCCTTTGAACCCTCAAGTTCTTTCTTGTTTCTTCTAAATTGCTCTGCTTAGGATTCCATAGTTTTCTGCCTCATAAATGGAGCCATTCAGAAATCCTGGTCCAGTTGGCTGGACCCCTTGCGTACTGCCCAACCTTTGCATCAGTAAGAATAGTTGGGTAAAAGAAACAGACTATTCTAAAAAATAAAGAATAGCAGTGAAGGGAGTCTAACCTTACTAGATGTTAAAATATATAATAAAGCAATGATAATCAAGATAATATAATATCCTTTCATATACTGGACCATGAAGAAGGGAACAGATGAGAAAGGCCATACTTTATTGTATGTTGAAATTTAGTACATGACAAAAAGATACTGCTAAAATAACTGAATAAGGGCTACATAACAAGTATCATTGTTGTAAGTGGTTTGTAGCCCCAAATAACTTTCAGATGGATGAAAGAGTTACATTTAAGAATGTAATAAACTTAAAATAAAACAGAATTTAGTATCAGATTCTGGAAGAAAATTCTTCTAAGCATTGATGCAATAGAATAAATCACAAGTTAGTAAATCAACTCTATGAAAATTTAAACTTTTTACTCAATCTGAAAGATATTACTTAATTTCTATACTTGAGATATATGTGTGGCAATATGACTTATAAGGAGTTAATATATAGCCAACTCATACAATTGATATCACTCAATATCTCTGTAGATAAATATTTGAAGACCATAGAACAAAAGATAGATGAAAATATTTTTATGATCACAGAATAGGGAGGTTTCCCCAAGGTGTGGTAGTTAGGTTCAGGTGTCAACTTGGCCAGGTGAAGGTGCCTAGTTCTGTTGCTGTGGACATGAGCCAATGGCATATGAACCTCATCTGTTGCTGATTACATCTGCAGTCGGCTAGGAGATGTGCCTGCTGTAATGAATGATGTTTGATTTAATTGGCAGGTGCTTAAATGAAAAAGCTCAACCTAGCACAGTCCAAGCAGCTCAGCGTACCTCATCTCAGCATTTGCAGCTCAACCCAGGCCTTTGGAGATGCAGAAAGGAATCACCCTGGGGAAAGTTGTTGGAACCCAGAGGCCTGGAGAGAAGGCCAGCAGAGATCGTCCTGTGCCTTCCCATGTAAGAAAGAACCTCAGTTCAAAGTTAGCTGTCTTTCCTCTGAAGAACTATACATTTTTAACTAAATAAATCCCCTTTTATTAAAAGCAAATCTATCTCTCGTGTGTTGCATTCTGGCAGCAAGCAAACTAGAACACAAGGAGTACATGAAACCCAGAATACATAAAGGAAAATGCAAATAGATTTGACTACCTAAAAATTTTGAAATAGGGTGGGCCATGGTAGCTCAGTAGGCAGGGTACTCGCCTGCCATGCTGGAGACCCAGGTTCGATTCCCAGTGCCCGCCCATGAAAAAAAAAAAATTGAAATAGCAGAAGACGCCATGGATAGAGTTAAAAGACAAGGGGGAAGAAGTTATTATTATCATTTATTTATGTTTTTGCATAGGCAGTCACAAGGAATTGAACCCAGTCTCCGGCATGGCAGACAAGAACTCTGACACTGAGCCACCAGTGCCTGCCCAAGAAATTATTTTTAACTGACATCTCAAAGAATTAATATCCATGATACATAAAGAGCTCTTCAATAGGAAATCATAAAGGAGAAAATGAACAAGAATACAAAGACAATTCTCAGAAAAAAATGCAGATGGATTATAAACAAACATATATAACTCTTAACTTCACTAACAATTAAGTACCTGCAAATTTAAGTAAGATATTATTGTTTGACTATCAAATGAGCAAAAATTGTAAAGGTTAAAAATATCTAATATTATTGTATTCATTAGGGTAAAGCATAAGGCCCAACTGTTTACTATAGCTAGTCCCCAAAGATGGTTCCTAACAAAAAACTTCCTCCCTCCCTCTATGCACCTTCTGCTCCTCACTTCCAGAGGTGAAACTTATCTCCCTTCCTATTGAATTGGGCTGGCCCTGTGACTGCTTTTACCAATAGACTGGGGTGGGTATGATGTTCTGAAGCTTCTGAACTCAGGCCTAAGAAGACTAGTAACTTCTGTTGGTTGTTTTCTTGGAATACTTCTTAAAACCCAGCTTCTGTGCTGCAAGGAAGCTTGGAAAGAGAGCATGTAGGAAAGGCTAGGAAGTTTGGCTCCTTAGGGCAAAGGGGGAGGTGGAAACTGTGGAGACCCAGAGTTTACTCTGTGCTTATTTTTTATCCTCCCCATCCCCATAAAGTCTGAAACTCTTTTGTTCCTCTTGTATTTCCAGATTTTTCTACTCACTGCGTGTCCCTCGAGGCCACATGCCATATCCACCAGTGAGACCCCAGTGCCAAGCTCAACAGCTGGTATGGAAAAGATGGTCAGTGGCTGGATGTTGAATGGATGGATAAATGGATGAAGCAGCATCACTTAGGTCTGAGCCCTTGGAGATTCATTGATCGTGTCTGTTCTTATCTCCTTCCAACACTTCCTGTCTAACTTTCCTCCCCACCATACAGGTGAGATTAATACATATGTCATTTGTTATGGTACAAGATACAAATAGAAAAATGATGTGTGTGTGTGTGTGTGTGTGACAGTGTGCAGCTGTCCCGACTGCTTCCCCAGGCCCTGAAGTCCTGTCTCTCCCCAAGGCTTTCTAGCCGGGGAACAGAAGCTGTTCTCTCTCTTGCCAGCTTGCTGTGCTGACAGCTCTAATTGCTAAATGAACAGGCTATTTCCAGCAGGGGGAGAGGTTCTCAGAAAAGTGTTTGGGTTCCCGCAGCCCTGGGAAAGGAGCACAATATTGTGCAATCAGAAACTACCACCTCAGCAGGAGATCAGTATTGGATTTTCCATTACAAGAGAAGTAAATTTGGAACCTGAAGGTATTTTTGGAATTTTGGTTCCCAAAGTAGATTGGACCTTCTGATCATTGGGAATGTGGGTGAACTTTTCTTTCACTATTAAATCTCCAGTAGAAAAATAACGGCTTGCAAATGATAAATTGGGAGTGGGGCGGGGTGGGTTTTATGGGCTATGCAAATATTTTCACAATGTGGATCTTAAAAATCCATCAGCAAATATTTGATGGGTATTGTTTTAGCTTGTAAGCTGCTGGAATACAATATACCAGAAACAGAATGACTTTTAAAAGGGTGGAAGTTGTAGGTTTACAGTTCTAAGGCTGTGAAGATATCCCAACTAAGGCATCCAGGGAAAGATAGCTTGATTCAAGAAAGGTCAATGGGTCCGGAACACCTCTGTCAGCTGGAAAGGCACATGGCGACTTCTGCTAGCTTTCTCCCCTAGCTTCTTGTTTCATGAAGCCCCCCTAGGGGCATTTTCCTTGTTCATCTCCAAAGGTCTCTAACTGTGTGGGCTCTTAAGCTTTTTCCAAAATGGTTTCCTCTTAAAGGGCTCAAGTAAGCAGCCCCACCTTGACTGGATGGAGACACATCTCCATTGAAACCATACAATCAAAAGTTACCACCAACATGGGAATGTCAAATGGTGCAACCACTGTGGAAGGCAGTTTGGCGGTTCCTCAAAAAGCTGAATATAGAATTGCCATACGACCCAGAAATACCATTGCTGGGTATCTACTCAAAGGACTTAAGGGCAAAGACACAAACGGACATTTGCACACCAATGTTTATAGCAGCGTTATTTACAATTGCAAAGAGATGGAAACAGCCAAAATGTCCATCAACAGACGAGTGGCTAAACAAACTGTGGTATATACATACGATGGAATATTATGCAGCTTTAAGACAGGATAAACTTATGAAGCATGTAATAACATGGATGGACCTAGAGAACATTATGCTGAGTGAGTCTAGCCAAAAACTAAAGGACAAATACTGTATGGTCCCACTGATGTGAACCGACATTCAAGAATAAACTTGGAATATGTCATTGGTAACAGAGTCCAGCAGGAGTTAGAAACAGGGTAAGATAATGGGTAATTGGAGCTGAAGGGATATAGACTGTGCAACAGGATTAGATACAAAAACTTAAAAATGGACAGCACAATAATACCTAATTGTAAAGTAATCATGTTAAAACACTGAATGAAGCTGCATCTGAGCTATAGGTTTTTTTTTACTATTATTATTACTTTTATTTTTTTTCTCTATATTAACATTCTATATCTTTTTCTGTTGTGTTGCTAGTTTTTCTAAACCGATGCAAATGTACTAAGAAACGATGATCATGCATCTATGTGATGATGTTAAGAATTACTGATTGCATATGTAGAATGGTATGATTTCTAAATGTTGGGTTAATTTCTTTTTTTCCGTTAATTAATAAAAAAAAAAAAGTTACCACCAACAATTGGGTGGGTCACATCTCCATGGAAACAATCAGAAAGATCCCACCCAGCAATATTGAATGAGGATTAAAAGACATGGCTTTTCTGGTGCACATAATAACTTCAAACCGGCACAGTTATGGACATGTTAGTTGGAAAAATCAGGAATTCTAAAATACAACCCTTAAAGAAATGGCAACTGGTAATACATCAGGCAAGTCACAAAGACATAACTAACACTGCTAGACAAAATATGATGAGGATCACATGATGGGTACAAACATTCCGAAAAAGAAATCATTACCATCACACTTAAAATAGATGAATCTGCAAAAAAATTTTTATATTATTATAGTAAGGGGAGACCTACGAAACTGCTGGAGAAATTTGGAGACTATTGTCAGCCAACTCTAATCTCAGATTTGTTCTTTAAAATCTCATTATGTTCAAGACCTTTAGTCAATTTTTTCTGACTGTTCAAGACCTTTAGTCAATTTTTTCTGGCAAAAAAATAATATTTTTTTGCCCAGTCTTGATTTATCACTAGTCAAATCATTTATCACATAGTTATATTTTAGTTTCTGATTGATCTATTGATAAATTCTAATGGTTTTTGCTACAATAGACCTCCTTCTCAGAGTAGGTAGAGAAGGGCCAGATGAAAACACATGGGTGCCTGGCCACCTAATGACTGGATGCTCCAGTTAATTCAAATGCATAAAGCAGTATGTGGAGAAGGACTACAGATGGTCACATATGTGTGTACTCAACTCCGCAAAACAAAAGAAATATTTGGGGAAGAGAAAAGAAAACAGTATTGCTAAGGTTGAGGTGGGAAGGCAGAGACAGGGGGCTATAACCCAGAAGACCACTTCATCCCAGCTGTTTGTGGGGGCAGTGTGTCCAGAGCCAGCTGCTAACAGTCCTTTGCTGCCCACACCATCAGAGGTCTTTGGCCTCTCCAGGCGAATGACAATGATCTGAGCATCTCCTGCAGGACTCATGTCTGCCATCCACCAGCATGGCATGGACCGCTGGAGCTTCAGCTCATCTGCCACTCCAATGCCAGAGATTCCAGATAATACACCACTTACAAGGAGCCTGAGTGGCTGCCTGTCCGTGACCCCCCTCTCTATTACAGCCCAATAGCTGCACTTCCTCTTCTAGTCTGAAGCTGAAGCTTTTTTTTAATAAACCATAACACCAGATCCCCAGAGAGAATCCCGTGACCTTTTTAAAGTAAAAAGCTCCTACCAGGACTACCAAGGTCCCAACACAGCTTACCCATCAATCTTGGTGGGGAGTTGGGGGTATTGACTATCATTAGTGGTTCATTCACTTCTTTCCTGTCCTAACAGCATCACTAATTGACCCATCCAGGAGGTGAGGCAATTTATTAGATCCCTGGAACTTGTTCTCTAATCCAGAGGCTGTAGGCTTTGTTTATATCTACTCTGACCTTGTCTTTCTCAAAGCCGGGTTTGCTTGTTATAGTCTCTAGACTCTTAGCTTATAGCAAAGTTATGGTGGTAAGTGCATCCCAAAGGATGGCAGGTCTTGTCACCTCAACTCTGTGCCCATTTCTCATGGAAACTGACCCCAGTAGAGATAAAATGTCATCCCAGGGAATGAGAATTCCAGCTTTAGGGCACTGTTTCCTGAAGGCCTGGCATCTGAGGCTAGGGCACACATTCCCTCACAGCTTGTAGCAGCTATCACATACAGGGAAGTTCTGTTCCCACCAGGCAGTCTGCTTCTTTTCAATGTTCCTTAAAGCTAAGGAGGTATGAAAAAAGTTGATGCTCCATCACCATCTTCCTGACCAGTTATAGTCCTGAATATGGCTTATAAAGCACAAAATCAGAAATGATATCCTGTACATTACTACTGTTACATGAGACTTCTACACCAGTCAAGGAATTCCTAGGAAGCCTGAGGAATCAATGCATCCTCTCCAGTTCCCAGTGCTTCCTTGGATGTTTCTGTTCAGCCTCCTAACCTAACATGGACACTTTCCATATTAGCCCTATTTTCCTCCCTCCCCCATAGCCAATCTGTTTATCAGTGAGATCAGCTTCCTCCACAGATAACTCGGCCATCTAACTTCTGACCTACCCCCCGACCCCTGCAGTTCACCTCTCAGGTCCAAAGGGCACCTTCTTGTCCACTTGAAAACTGCCCACCACACGCAGTGATGACCAAATGGAGCATCTCATCCACAGGCTCAACGAGAGCTTATCATGAGATCAAGGTGCCTTTGCAGGGCTCCACATCAATGCAGGGTTTGTATTCAATAATTTGCCCCCTTTCTCTACTCAGAGCATCCCCACCACATTCCCTCATCTTGTACCACAGACCTGGAGTTCCACGCGTTCCATAGCAATGATGTTTGACCCCTCTCTTGTCCATTTGACCTTGATCCTTCGAACCCACCAGACCAGCCTGTGGATGGTGAGAGAACAATAGAGACACAGATTGCTCATTTCAATTCTGTTCCTTTCCTAGGAATTACACAGCATTCTCCGGATTTTACTCACAACATGATCTCATACCAATCCATCTCCTCCCAGTTCTTGACTCTTGATTTGCCAATATTTAAGACTCTGTTCTCAACCACTGGACTCATTACATGAACTTGGTTTACAGGGCTTAATTCACCCATGTCTAACTGCAAAGGGAACAGAATACAGCAATTTACTTGAGTCTACAAAAAATGGGAAAGACCCATTTGATTGTTATTCCCCTCTGCCACCAAGATTCATCCCAATGTCCTGGTTCCCTCTGTTACCTCTTGTCCTTGGGAAGAAATTCTATTCCTTCACCCCTACTCCCTTATCTCACATGGCCTCTATAAGCAGGTTTCTACTCTCTGCCTTGCCCCTAAGATTAATTCTCTGGCATATAACATGTACCTTTGCCTCTGATTCTGGCTGTGCCTTTTGGCTTCAGGCCACATAGATATAAGAAAGAGGTGCTGTGCCCACATGTCATGACTGGAACCCACCAAAGCCAGCTAAATCCTTGGCTGCTCCTCTCTTGACATGAGGAGTTTAGCCACCCAGAATCCCAGGGCTTGCAGCTACAGGACGAATACCAAAACTGTGTCCAAGAAAGGGTGCCAAGGCTGACATAACGTGACCAAACCTAGTCATCATGCAAGGAAGCAGAGGCAAGTAACAGGATCCTAAAGCAGAGTTAGGGAGCTGGGAAACGTGGAAGTGAGAATCAGCTGCAAACAGAGAGAACACTGCAAACAGACTTTCCATAAACAGGATCCCATGTTCATACCTTGGGGTTTTCTTATTAAACACATTTAATCAGAGTGATATGTACACATGGTTTCCAAAATTAATTTGTTTGCCTGCCATGCTGGAGACCCGGGTTCGATTCCTTGTCCATGCACTTCTCAAAAAACCAAACAAACAAAAATTCAACAAATGGTGCTGTAATAATGGAATACTCACATGGAAAAATAATGAAATGTGACCCCACAATACAGTGTACAAAAAAAAAAATCCATTGGTTTGACAAGGCTTACAACAAAAATCATCAGTCATCCTTGATTTCTCAAGCAACTTTTTCAACTTTTTAGCTATTGTTTTTAATATGTATCTTACTATATTAATATGCTTACATATTTAGTCCTTGATCTTTAATTTTTTATTTATTATTATTATTAGTTTCAGTTTTAGACCATCTAGTTAGTTTATCTACATCTTCTGCTGTGAAATATGGGGAATTTGCTCCTTATGCCACTCACCAAATACTTTCCCTCTCTCTATCCTCCTAATGTAGTTACATCTCATATATTTTTGAAATCAACATTCAGTGTTAACGTTATTACAACTATGTAAAAATATTGTCATAGAGGCAGCAGAGTACAGAGATTAAGAGTAAGGACTCTGGAGATAGGCAACCTGGATATGAATTCTACCTCCACCCCTAGCCCTAGGTGTTGGCCAGGTAATGACCCCCCAAAATGTCCATGTCCTGATCCCCAGAACCTGTGAATGTGTTACCATACATAGTAAAAGTGACTTCGCAGGTGTGGTTAAGGATTTTAAGATGGGAAGATTATCCTGGATTTATGGGTGAATGCAATGAAATCACAAAAATCTTTCTAAGAAGAAGGCAGAATGCTCATCATCAGAGAGAGGAGGTGTGAGGATAGAAGAGAGGATGGAGGGAGAGAGGATGGTACCCTGCTGACTTTGAACATGGAAAAAGTGCCCTGAGCCAGGGAATGTAGGAGGTTCTAGAAGATGGAAAAGGCAAGGAAATGGATTTGCTCTAGAGTCTCCAGAAGGAACACAGGTCTGCCAGCACCTTGTTTTTAGCCCAGTGAAACTTATTTCGGATTTCTAACCTCCAAAACTATATGATAATAAATTTGTGTTGTTTTAAGCAATTAAATGTGTGGTAGCTTGTTACAGCAGCAACAGGAAACCAATACATTGTGTAGCCTTCAACAAGGCACTTTAACTGTGTCAAAGATTAGTTATCTGTAAAATGTGGATAGTAACAGAACCTACATTATGAGTTGTTGTAAGGATTAAATGAGTTAATAAATGGATGATACAATGCCTAACACATAATAAGTGCTTTATATACCTTTGCTATCATTGTTCATAACTAAGCCATAAATAGAGTATGATTTTATACCTTTACTTTTGTCTTTTCCTGGAGCTAACCATTCCCTCTTAGTCTTCTGCATATAGTCACTAACTCATTCCCAGCTATAAAATTGCTTATTGATATGTCCATACATGTAAGATGACCTATCAGTTCCATTTTTTTTTTTTTCCAGGAAACATCACTCCTGGAGCCCTGAATTTTTCTGCTTCTCTGCAGGCAGTTTGCTTCCCAGTAGTGCTGCGCAACTATTGGCCCTTCACTGTCATTCTGGGAATCCCTTCATTCTTCTCTTCTGTTTGGTCTCCTGCTTTCCTTGGTTCTGAGAATTCCTCTTTCTCCATTTACTTCCTAATTTTGATGGTGCATATCCTCCAGTAGAGATAAAGTTATTGATACCTTGCATAAATGAAAATGTCTTTACTCCACCTCCATAACTAATTGATATTGTACTTAGGTACAGATTTCTAGGTTGGAAATAATTTTCCCTCTGAATTTTGAAGGCATTACTGCAAAGCCTTCTGTCTGGTTTTCTCTTTTGATTCCTGATTTTTTGTATGTGATCTATTTCTCTATAGAAAATATTAAGATCTTCTCTTAAACCCTACTGCTTGTAAAATGCTTTGACTTGAATTCCAGCTTGTAATAAGAGTTTGACTCCAGTTTTTATATGTGACTGCTTACAGCTTTCAATCCCACTCTTCCCTTTAGCCCTCTTGCTCCACCTCTGGGCAAGCCAATAAGAAATCCAGGTGCTCCCTCCTTTGAAGCTGATAGAAAGTTTAAACCGTGAACGTCCTGGCCCGCATTGCAAATCCCAGCCCCACCCACAGCATCAATAAAAGTCAAAGTCAATCACCCCTCCTACCTCTCTGAAGCCATTTTCAGACCTGTTTGGGTACGCGTGCCCTGCCGTCTCCAGAAAGTCTTATATATGCATATTAAATCTTTTCATTCCTTATGGTGCATGCATGGTATCTGCAGTGACATTTGAACCAATTTGGGTGGAGACCCATTTCCCTTCTGCAGTGTGACCACAACAGTTCTACCAATGAATGATCTGGGGTAAATTATGACATTTCTTCCTGCCTCCAGTTTCTTTATAAAATGGAGATAATAACAGTACCTCTTTCGTGCTATTGTTCTGAAGATTAAATGGGTTAACACCCCTCAAGTGTTAAGAGAAGTGCCTGGCACATAGAAAAATTTTAATGTGTTAGTTATTTGTGTGGGTCCTCTTCATTAAAAATTTGGAGCATTCAGATAATTTTAATTAAGGAACTCAGGTTATATGAGTCATGAGAGTTTGTTCTGGTATCATTTAATTCATATCAGCTCCTCTTTTGTGAACTACTCTCTTCTAAAACATTTCTCATCCTTTGTCTCCTGTTTTCCAACCAATATTCTTTATTAATTTGCTTTATGGGACATTTCCTAAGCTTTATCGTCCAGCTCTTTTGTGGCCTTTATATCCATTCTTCCCTGTATATTTAATGGTAGAATCTTGGTTTTATTGTTTTTGTTTCTTCCAAGTAAAAGTTCTCATATATTTATTAGTGAACCAACTAGTTTATGCAGAAGCATAAAAACAAAGGGGGGGGGGGAACAGCAGTTCTCTTCCCAATAAAATATGTCCAACTGTTCAGAAAGGGTGACTTTTTCAATTTGATATGGCACAATGCCAGTGACCTTGATATGGCACAAATATGTGTGCCATCACATGTGCAATTCCTTATTGACCCAGATAATTTCTTCTCTAATGTCTCCTCTTGGAGTTGCACCTCATTTTATTACCAGTTTTCATTCAAATCTATTGGGCAATGAGATGATTCTGTTGTCTTTGTTTCTTGGCTGGGAATCACTTGATTCTATAAGTCTCATGTGAAGACATGGTGAGGCTGGGAGTTAAATGCACATAACATGATGGCAAAAGAAGCTGGCATGAGAGGAATCCTTGTTTTTCAACTAGCCATATAGTCATCCAGAATAAATAATTTCCCAGTCTCCCCTGCAGCTAGATATGTCTATATGACTAAATCCTGGAGAGTTGCATATAAATAGAAATGGCAAATGAAACACTTCCTCTAAGTTTTTTATGGGGAATAGACACACCGTTTTTCATTTCTGTTCCTGTCTGCTAGCTAGAATAAATGTGGAAAGCCCTGCATTTCTTATTTCCAGGCTTCTTACATGTAAGAAAAAAAAATACAATTTTTAAATCTGGGGAGGTTTTCTATTTAACATTTTTTTATTGTTATAACATATATACAACATAACATTTCCCATTTTAACCAATTTTATTAATTAAAAAAATATTACAAGAAAGAAACACAAACATTCTTAATATATACTCATTCCATTCCACATATATAATCAGTAATCACAATATCATCACATAGTTGCACATTCATCATCATGGTCATTTCTTAGAATATTTGCATCAATTCGGAAAAAGAAATTAGAAGACAACAGAAAGATAAAATGAAAACAGAAAAATATATATATACATACCATACCCTTTACCCTCCCTTTCATTGATCACTAGCATTTCAAACTAAATTTATTTTGACATTTGTTCCCCCTATTATTTATTTTTATTCCATATGTTCTACTCATCTGTTAACAAGGTAGATAAAAGGAGCATCAGACAAAAGGTTTTCACAATCACACAGTCACATTGTGACAGCTATATTGTTATTCAATCATCATCAAGAAACATGGCTACTGGAGCACAGCTCTACATTTTCAGGCAGTTCCCTCCAGCCTCTCCATTACATCTTGAATAACAAGGTGATTTCTACTTAATGCATAAGAATAACCTCCAGGACAACCTCTTGACTCTGGAATCTCTCAGCCATTGACACTTTGTCTCATTTCGCTCTTCCAGAAGGTTTTCTCAATCTCTTGATGCTGGGTCTCAGCTCATTCTGGAGTTTTTCTCAATCCGTTGATGCTGAGTCTCAGTTCATTCTAGGATTTCTGTCCCATGTTACCAGGAAGGTCCACACCACTGGGAGCCATGTCCCACATAGACAGGGGGAGGGTGGTGAGTTTGCTTGTGTTGGCTGGAGAGAGAGGCCACATCTGAGCAATGAAAGAGGTTCTCTTGAGGGGTGGCTCTTAGGCCTAATTTTAAGTAGGCTTGACCTATCCTTTGTGGGGTTAAGTTTCATATGAACAAACCCCAAGACTGGGGGCTCAGCCTATACCTTTGGTTGTCCACACTGCTTGTGAGAATATCAAGAATTCAACTTGGGGAGGCTGAATTTTCCCCCGTTCTCACCATTCCCCGAAGGGAACTTGGCAAATACTTTTCCACTCACTGATTAAATCACTCTGGGATTCATTGGGGCATCAGTCTGGACAAACCAACAAAATCTCATGTCCTACCAAGGTTCTAAGTACTTATGGTGTTCAGTCAAGCTATCTACATAAGTTATATTAGGAAATGCACAAGTCAAAATATAAATTTTGTACCAAATAAACATTTTTTGCTTTAGTCTCACACATAAGTTGAGATTTTAAAATATTAATTACCATCTATTTTCAGCACCCTGCAGTAATGACATTCCTTTGATCTTCCTCATGCAGAAACATTTTTAAATTTGCACATTTAGTCACTATCATTATATACTCTAGGCATTCCTAGATTATACCATCTCAATCTTTAACATCTATGTTTCTTTCTGATTTCATTTATGCCCCTGGCCCTCCTCCCTCCATCATTCTCAGGTTCAGCTTCATTCAGTGTTTTAACATAATTGTATTACAATTAGGTAGTATTGTGCTGTCCATTTCTGAGTTTTTATATCCAGTCCTGTTGCACAATCTGTATCCCTTCAGCTCCAATTACCCAATATCTTACCCTATTTCTCTCTCCTGAGGGTCTCTGTTACCAACGAAATATTCCAAGTTTATTCACTAATGTCAGTTCATATCAGTGAGACCATATAGTATTTGTCCTTTTGTTTTTGGCTAATCTCACTCAGCATAATGTCCTCAAGATCCATCCATGTTGTTACATACTTCATAACTTTATTCTTCTTAAACTGCATAATATTCCATCATATGTATATACCACAGTTTGTTTAGCCATTCGTCTAGGTTTATGGATTTTTTGGCTGTTTCCATCTCTTTGCAATTGTAAATAATGCTGCTACAAACATTAGTCTGCAAATAGCCGTTTGGGTCCTTGCCCTTATGTCCTTTGAGTAGATACCTAGCAATGGTATTGCTGGGTCATATGGCAATTCTATATTCAGCTTTTTGAGGAACCGCCAAACTGCCTTCCACAGCGGTTGCACCATTTGACATTCCCACCAACAGTGGATAAGTGTGCCTCTTTCTCCACATCCTCTCCAGCACTTGTCATTTTCTGTTTTATTGGTAATGGCCATTCTGGTGGGTGTGAGATGATAGCTCATTGCGGTTTTGATTTGCATTTCTCTAATGGCCAGGGAAGTTGAGCATCTCTTCATGTGCCCTTTGGCCATTTGTATTTTCTCTTCAGAGAAGTGTCTGTTCAAGTCTTTTTCCCATTTTGTAATTGGATTGGCTGTCTTTTTGTTGTTGAGTTGAACAATCTCTTTATAAATTCTGGTACTAGACCTTTATCTGATATGTCGTTTCCAAATATTGTCTCCCATTGTGTAGTCTGCCTTTTTACTTTCTTGATGAAGCTCTTTGATGCACAAAAGTGTTTAATTTTGAGGAGTTCCCATTTCTTTCTTTCTTTCTTCAGTGCTCTTGCTTTGGGTGTAAGGTCTATAAAACCACCTCCAAGTATAAGATTTATAAGATATTTCCTTACATTTTCTTCTAACAGTTTTATGGTCTTAGACCTAATGTTTAGGTCTTTGATCCATTTTGAGTTAACTTTTGTGTAGGGTGTGAGATATGGGTCCTCATTCATTCTTTCACATATGGATATCCAGATCTCTAGGCACCATTTACTGAAGAGACTATTCTGTCCCAGGTGAGTTGGCTTGACTGCCTTGTCAAAGATCAATTGTCGGACTTCCAGAGAAGATGGCGGCTTAGTAAGACGCACGGGTCTTAGTTCCTCCTCCAGAACAGCAACTAAAGAAACAGAAACAATATGAAACAGCTCCCGGAGCCACGACAGAGACCAAAAAGACAGCGTACCCCATTCTGGAACGGCTGAACGGGCAGGGAGAATCCACTGCGGTGTGATACCCGAGGGGCGTGCGTTTTCCCGGCCGGGGCGGCTGGCGACTGGGGTCCCCTCCACGCACGTGGCTCCCCGGTCTGACTGGGAACGTTGGATAGCGGGGCCCTCCCGCCACACTTGGCGTCTCGGGCCTGCTGGGCAATTTGGACTGGCACTCCCCCAAGCCGCGGCTGCCGGCGACGCCCCCTCCACGCGCGGTTTCCCGGCCCGACTGCGAGATTCGGATTGGCAAGTTAAAGGAGCCACGGCATCTTTTACTGGTGGGACCCGCAGGCAGACGAGCGCCACGAGCGCCACCTACTGGGCAGGAAAAGGAAAACAGAGCCCAGAGATTTCACAGAAAAAGCTTTCAACCAGCTGGGTCCCATACCCAGGGAAATCTGATCAAATGCCCAGACACCAGCAGAAAATAATGGATGACGCTCGGAAAATTGAAGATATGGCTCAGTCAAAGGAACAAACCAATAGTTCAAATGAGATACAGGAGCTGAGACAACTAATGCTGAATATACGAACAGAAATGGAAAAACTCTTCAAAAACCAAATCAATAAATTGAGGGAGGACATGAAGAAGACATGGGCTGAACAAAAAGAAGGAATAGAAAATCTGAAAAAACAAATCACAGAACTTATGGGAGTGAAGGACAAAGAAGAAAAAATGGAAAAAACAATGGATACCTACAATGGTAGATCTAAAGAGACAGAAGCTACAATTAGTGAACTGGAGGATGGAACATCTGAATTCCAAAAAGAAACAGAAAGTATAGGGAAAAGAATGGAAAAACTTGAGCAGGGGATCAGGGAACTGAATGACAATATGAAGCGCACAAATATACGTGTTGTGGGTGTCCCAGAAGGAGAAGAGAAGGGAAAAGGAGGAGAAAAACTAATGGAAGAAATTATCACTGAAAATTTCCCAACTCTTATGAAAGACCTAAATTTGCTGATCCAAGAAGTGCAGCACACCCCAAAGAGAATAGACCCAAATAGGCGTTCTCCAAGACACTTACTAGTTAGAATGTCAGAGGTCAAAGAGAAAGAGAGGATCTTGAAAGCAGCAAGAGAAAAACAATCTGTCACATACAAGGGAAACCCAATAAGACTATGTGTAGATTTCTCAGCAGAAACCATGGAAGCTAGAAGACAGTGGGATGATATATTTAAATTACTAAAAGAGAAAAACTGCCAACCAAGACTCCTATATCCAGCAAAATTGTCCTTCAAAAATGAAGGAGAAATTAAAACATTTATAGACAAAAAGTCACTGAGAGAATTTGTGACCAAGAGACCAGCTCTGCAAGAAATACTAAAGGGAGCACTAGAGTCAGATACGAAAAGACAGAAGAGAGAGGTATGGAGTAAAGTGTAGAAAGAAGGAAAATCAGATATGATATATATAATACAAAAGCCAAAATGGTAGAGGAAAATATTATCCAAACAGTAATAATACTAAAAGTTAATGGACTGAATTTCCCAATCAAAAGACATAGAATGGCAGAATGGATTACGACCCAGCAATACCACTGCTAGGTATCTACTCAAGGGACTTAAGGGCAAAGACACAGATGGACATTTGCACACCAGTGTTTATAGCAGCATTATCTACAATTGCAAAGAGATGGAAACAGCCAAAATGTTCATCAACAGACGAGTGGCTAAACAAACTGTGGCGTATACCTACGATGGAATATTATGCAGCTTTAAGACAGACTAAACTTATGAAGCATGTAATAACATGGATGGACCTAGAGAACATTATGCTGAGTGAGTCTAGCCCAAAACTAAAGGACAAATACTGTAAGGTCCCACTGATGTGAACCGACATTTGAGAATCAGCTTGGAATATATCATTGGTAACAGAGACCAGCAGGAGTTAGAAACAGGGTAAGATAATGGGTAATTGGAGCTGAAGGGATACAGACTGTGCAACAGGACTAGATACAAAAACTCAAAAATGGACAGCATAATAATACCTAAGTGTAATGTAACTATGTTGGAACACTGAATGAAGCTGCACCTGAAATATAGTTTTTTGTTTGTTTGTTTGTTTGTTTGTATCTTTTGTTTTTGTTTTTTTCTTTTTCCTTTTTTTATATATATATATTTTTTATTAGTATTATTATTTTAATTCTCTTCTCTATATTAACATTCTATATCTTTTTCTGCTGTTTTGCTAGTTCTTTTCCTAAATCGATGCAAATGTACTAAGAAATGATGATCATACATCTATGTGATGATACTAAGAATTACTGAGTGCATGTGTAGAATGGAATGATTTCTAAATGTTGTGTTAATTTCTTTTCTTTTTTTTGATTAATAAAAAAAAAATTAAAAAAAAAAAGATCAATTGTCCACAGATGAGAGGATCTATATCTGAACACTCTATTTGATTCCATTGGTCAATATATCTATCTTTATACCAATACCATGCTGTTTTGATCACTGTAGCTTCATAAAATGCCTTAAAGTCAGATAGCGTGAGACCTCTGACTTCATTTTTTTTTTCCTGAGGATACTTTTAGCTATTCAGGGCACTCTGCCCTTCCAGATAAATTTGGTTATTGGCTTTTCTATTTCTGAAAAGTAAGTTCTTGGGATTTTAACTGGTATTGCATTGAATCTGTAAATCAATTTAGGTAGAATTGACATCTTAACTACAGTTAGTCTTCCAATCCATGAACATGGTATGCCCTTCCATCTATTTAGGTCTTCTGTGATTTCTTTTAACAATTTCTTGTAGTTTTCTTTGTATAGGTCTTTGGTCTGTTTAGTTAAATTTATTCCTAAATATTTTACTCTTTTGGTTGCAATTATAAATGGAAATTGTTTCTTGATTTCCTGCTCAGATTGTTCATTACTAGCGTATAGAAACACTACAGATTTCTGAGTGTTGATTTTGTAACCTGCCACTTTGCTGTACTCATTTATTAGCTGTAGTAGTTTTGCTGTGGATTTTTTTTGGTTTTCGACATATAGTATCATATCATCTGCAAACAGTGAGGGTTTTACTTCTTCCTTTCCAATTTTGATGCCTTGAATTTCTTTTTCTTGTCTAATTGCTCTGGCTAGAACTTCCAACAGAATGAATAACAGTGGTGATAGTGGACATCCTTATCTCATTCCTGATCTCAGGGGAAGTTTTCAGTTTTTCCCCATTGAGGATGATATTAGCTGTGGGTTTTTCATATATTCCCTTTATCATTTTAAGGAAGTGCCCTTCTACTCCTATCCTTTGAAGTGTTTTCAACAGGAAAGGGTGTTTAATTTTGTCAAATGCCTTCTCTGCATAAATTGAGATGATCATGTGGTTTTTCTGCTTTGATTTGTTGATATGGTGTATTACACAAGAAAATCAATTGTTTCTTATGTTGAACCATCCTCGCATACCTGGGATGAATCCTACTTGGTCATGATATATAATTCTTTTAATGTGTTGCTGGATTCAATTTGCTAGAATTTTGTTGAGGATTTTTGCATCTATATTCATTAGAGAGATTGGTCTGTAGTTTTCTTTTTTTGTAATATCTTTGTCTGGTTTTGGTATGAGGGTGATGTTGGCTTCATAGAATGAATTAGGTAGCTTTCCCTCCACTTCAATTTTTTTTGAAGAGTTTGAGCAGGATTGGTACTAATTCTTTCTGGAAAGTTTGGTAGAATTCACATGTGAAGCCATCTGGTCCTCGACTTTTCTTTTTTGGGAGCTTCTTAATGACTGATTCAATTTCTTTACTTGTGATTGGTTTGTTGAGGTCGTCTATTTCTTCTCGAGTCAAAGTTGGTTGTTCAAACCTTTCTAGGAAGTTGTCCATTTCATCTACATTGTTGTATTTATTAGCACAAAATTGTTCATAGTATCCTGTCATTACTTCCTTTATTTCTGTGGGGTCAGGGTTATGTATCCTCCTCCATTTCTGATCTTATTTACTTGCATCCTCTCTCTTCTTCTTTTTGTCAATCTTGCTAAGGGTCCATCAATCTTACTGATTTTCTCATAAAACCAGCTTCTGGTTTTATTGATTTTCTCAATTATCTTCATGCTCTCAATTTCATATATTTCTGCTCTAATCTTTGTTATTTCTTTCCTTTTGCTTGCTTTGGGGTTAGTTTGCTATTCTTTCTCTAGTTCTTCCAAGTGGACAGTTAGTTCCTCGATTTTTGCCCTTTCTTCTTTTTTGATATAGGCATTTAGGGCAATGAATTTCCCTCTTAGCACTGGCTTTGCTGTATCCCATAAGTTTTGATATGTTGTGTTTTCATTTTCATTTGCCTCAAGATATTTACTGAGTTCTCTTGTAATTTCTTCCTTGACCCACTGGTTGTTTAAGAGTGTATTGTTGAGCCTCCACATAATTGTGCATTTTCTGGCACTCTGCCTATTATTGATTTCCAACTTCATTTCTTTATGATCTGAGAAAGTATTTTATATGACTTCAATCTTTTTAAATTTATTGAGACTTGCTTTGTGATCCAGCATATGGTCTACCTTTGAGAATGATCCATGAGTGCTTGAGAAAAAGGAGTATCTATTGTGATTTTAATTTTATGTCAGTCATCAAATTATCAAATTATGATGATGGGCATTTTTTTCATGCAACCATTTGCATACATCTTTGAAGAAATGGCTATTCAGCTCCCTTCACTCACTCATAAATTGAATTGTTTGTCTTTTTGTTGTTGGGGTGTAAATATCTTTATAAATTCTGGATATTAAGCCCTTATCAAGTATATGATTTCCAAATGTTTTCCCATTCTGTAGATTGTCTTTTCACTTCTTGATAATGTGTTTTGATGCACAAAAGTTTTTAATTTTGGTAAGGCCCAATTTACCTATTTTTTTCTTTTGTTGCTCATGCTTTTGGTGTAAAGTCTAAGAATCCATTACCTAATACAAGATCCTGAAAATATTCCCCTTTGTTTTCTTCTAGGAGTTTTATAGGTTCTTATATTTAGGTCCTTGATCCATTTTAAGTTAATTTTTATATATGGTGTGAGGTAGGGGTCCACTTTCATTCATTTGCATGTGGATATCCAGTTTTCTCAGCATCATTTGCTGAAAAGACTACTCTATTCCCATAGTGGACTTGGCAGCCTTGTCAAAAATCAATTGGCCATAGAGGTGAAGGCTTTTTTCTGAACTCCCAGTTCAATTCCATCAGTCTATATATCTGTCCTTATGCCAGTACCACATTGTTTTGAACTTTGTAATAAGTTTTGAAATCAGGAAGTGTGACTATTCCAACTTCGTTCTTTTTCAAGATGGTTTTGGTTATTTGGGATCCCCTGCACTTCCATATGAAGTGATGATTGGTTTTCTATTTCAGTGAGAATTGTTTACTTTTAATTTCTAAGAACTTTTTATTTTTCTCTGAATATTTATTTTTTAAAAGTAGCATCTTGTTCTTATTTCATGATACACAGGGCATCAGGTACAACTCTCATAGAGCTGCTCTGTAACCAACCTAAAGATAATTCAAAGTAAGCCTGGAAATAATCAAACTTACTCCAAGAAACTTAATTAAGAAAAACAAAATTGAATACTACTTAAAGGAGTACAATAAAATCCATCAACCAAGAAGATAAAATAAAAAATTACCAGGCATACAAAGAAGGAAAATATGTCCCATAATCAGGAGAAAAATAAATCAAAAGAAACAAATCAAGAAATACTAGAGATGATGTAGTTAGCAACAAGGATATTAAACATATTATAAACATGTTTACATTTTTAAAAAAGTGGAAGAAAACATTACCAGGATGAGGAGAGAAAAGGAAGATTTGAAAAAGACCCAAATATGACTTCTAGAGATGAAATATACAATATCTGAAATGAGAAATACACTGGATGGGATTAACTGCAGAAAAAAAAATATCAGTGAACTTAAAGACAGTGCAAAAGAAACTATCCAAAAGTAAGCACCAAGAGACAAAATAATGAGAAAAAAGTGGCATCAGGGAGCCATGGAGCAATATCTAAAATACTTTAAATTGGAATGCCAGAAGGAGGAAGAGGAACAAAAACTCTTGAAGAATAATAGCTGAAATTTTTCCAAATATAATGACTCAGGAATTGCAATAAACCCTGAAGATAAACCTAAAGTATAAACTTAGAGATAATCACATCAAGGCACACCATCATCAAATAGCTAATATGAGGTGAAAAAAATTTAAGTAGGTATAGAAAGAAGATACATTACATAGACATTTAAAAAGATAAGAATTACTGCAGACTTCTTATCCTAAATTGTAGAATCCAGAAGACAATGAAGGAGGATTGTGGATGTCTGTTGGCAGAATGCAGACTGGACTGGAGTTCAGAGGGAGCCAGGAGACATGAGGCAGTGGTGAAGTTACAAGGGATGGTGTCAGTGGGAGGGAGGGAAACAAGAGGAGCCCACCAACCCTTTCCTACATCCCATTGCTAGTGTGTGATAAATCCTCAACCCAAAGAGGATTTCTGATTGTGCAAGGACACTACGTGAACCTGAAGACCTCACTTTTCAAAGCTATGAGATCACTTAAGCCCCTCTCTCACCATATACCTGAAGTCCACCTTGAAGAAAGAAGCAGTAGAAGGTGAGGAGAGGCTATCTTGAAGAAAGATTTTCCAAAAGAGGTAAACATTTATCTTAGATACCAGTTAAATTACCTAATAAGATGAAGCTTCAAACCTGAGTTGGCAATACTAAATGGTAAACATTTAATATTTAATAACACAGCTTCAAAATACATAAGTAATGTGAATAGTGAACCAGAGTTGCACAGTCTAGTGACCCTGCTTCCTAGCTTTCTTCCCACTCTTCCCTCTTCACATTATTCAGGTCTCTGCTCAAATGCTCCTGCCCCAGACAGATCTTAAACTAACCATTCTACCTAAATAGCCATTCTCTCACACCCATTTATTAACCTGTTTTATTTTTCTTTATAGCACTTAGCTACAACATACATTTTATTATCTATTGGTTACTTGTTTATCATCAGTCTCCCACTAGAGAGTCAACTCTACTTGCTTCCTCATTGTTTCAGTCACAACTATATTCCTAGGACCTAGATCAGAGCATGGAACATCATAGTAAATGCTCAATATTTCTTGAATGGTTGGATAAATAAATTTAATCTGCATTTAATTAATTCTCTTCCTCATTTTTATCATTCTGCAATCATTTACGAAGCTTTTATTTACATCATGCCATGTACATAGCGTGGGGAGCGGGGAAGACAAAGATCTATAAAGTATAGACTTCAATAAAGAAATTCCCACTTCCTAAAGGATAAAATTCACAGACTAACAGGTAAGGCCCACTACCTTCCTGTGCCATCTTTCCCCAGCCAGATCAATGTACTCATGATAATTATTATAATAATAGTAGTAAACGAATATTTATTAAGCATTTACTATGTTCTCGGAGCTGTCATGACAGATTTTATGTGCTACCTACCCAACCCATCTTGCTCGTTCCTTCTTTCACAACTTGGCGTATTGCCGTCTTGAAAGGCCCTCGGCTTTTGAGTCCCTATTCCGCTCAAGCTTCGTACCTTCACAGAAACTTTTTCTACAGCTTCAATGTTTTCATTGAAAGAGACAATATTTTCCTCAGATCTCGTCATACCTTGTGTTTCTCTACCACTGAAGACTTATTCCTATTTCTCCCTTTATATGAGTATTTATTTTCTCTCTTTGCCCGACTCTCACACCGTACGCATTCCTAATCCACCTTTACTGAGCACTTCTAGTTTTCCAAGCACCGCTCTGAGAGATTGGTATTATCGTTTCCCCCAATTTACAGCTGAAGAGAGGTTGAGACTCCGGAGCACACGCCTGGTAACACGATCCCTACTCAGACTGGCTGAAAGGCAGAAATGGAAAAGAGGGAGGGGACCGTGAGCACAGCCAGGGTAGGAACCAGGCGAAGACTGGAGGGAAATTCAAGGGGAAAATAAGATTTTACCTCCTAAAAGCACTCCATGTGGAAGCGTCCTTCTGCTTCCTTCCAGCCCCTCAAGAAGCCGGACTGGCAGATCTCCGACTACGGAGCCCAGCGTCAGGTGGCCCTAAGCTCCTCCCCGGGTAATGACAGCCAGGGAAATCCCACTGAGGCCCCCACCCCCCGGTCCTCGCTAGACTGAGTGGTGCAACCCGGTGGGAGTGGCTCCCGCCTCAGCCAATGGAAGGAAGCGGCAGTGAGAGCCTGTGTAAACAAACCCCCGAGTGCTGTGCCTTCGGGCTCCTCCCCCACGTGGGGGCCGCACGTATCCTTGGCCCAATGCCTATCCAGGACCAGTGTAGCGTCCTTTCAGCCAATCAGAGCCGATGTGTCCCGCGAGGAGGCGCGCCACCCGGAGAAAAAGATCGGAGGAGGAGAAAAGACACACGTGAAGACCAATCAGAAGCTGGAATTTCTGAGGGGGTGGGCGGGAACTACTGCACATTTAGACCAATGAACACCACATGTGCCCATGTAGGTGACTGAGCGGCACTCTCTTTGACCCAATAGACGAATGGGGCGGTGCCCGACAACCAATGGCTTGGGTTCGGGGGCGGGGTGAGGCACCAGTGTGCTTGAAGAGGTAACCTGGCGAGTGGTAGAGGCGCTTCTCCCGTGCGGTGGCTCGCGTTTTGGTGCTGCAGGCCGACGCTCTTCTGGCGACCGCCACCTCTGTTGCTTACAGTTGAGACTCTTGGAGGAGTGGCGGAGTACGGTCTGGAGGAAGGGTTTCTGGTTAGCCCAGGTGAGCTCGGGCGCCCTGCTGCCGGCGAAGGGACCCGCGGGGAGCGGGGCTCTGGGGGCGCCCTGCGCCTCCTTTTCCGAACCGCCTTGGGGAGGGTAGCCGGCGAGGCCCCCCGTCGCGGCTATCGGCGGGAAGGGCGTCCACTGAGGTCTCCCCACCCCGCTCCTGTGGGCTCTTTCCACACAGGATCGCCGTCCTCCAACTTCTCTGGCTTGTGAGTCCCTTCGCTACCCCAGTGCAGCGCTGTCCGGCACGGTGACCAGTGCTGCACCCTGCCCGTGTCCTCGGAGGGGGTGCGTGCGCGCTCTTGCCCCTCCCCCACCCCGGGAACACCCCCCCTTCGCGCTGTCTGCGTCCCCCATACCCACTACACCAGCACCGCCCCCTTTCCTTCTGCTCTCACTCTTGAATTCTTTTTTGAAATGGGGATCCTGACCACTTCTCTGCCTTCCTTTCCGCGCTTGAGTCCTTTCCCCTCCCAGCCCCTAAATTTCATTCTCACCTCTCTTGCAAACCAACATTTTCCACATGCCTCTTCCAGGCAGCTGGAAGGTGAATGCGAGAGGGGAATCCACGGGACACGGAGCTTTGCAAGGCTGGGAACGTTAATTGGTTTTGTTAATGGTAAACTTATTTTTTTCTTTCTTAAGATGGCATTTGATCACTGTGCCCCTTTCTAGGATCTCCCAATATAGTTCTTTGGGTGATAATTCTGGAAATAAAAGTAAGAAGTGTTACTTGGCAGCGAGGGTTTTAATATTTATTGGTTTGTTTTTTTTCTTCTTCTTAAGTATATGGAATTGGGTTATACTTTAAACGGCTTAACTGAGAAGGTGCAGTATAAATGAGGGCCCGCCACCCTAGTTTATCATAAAATATAGGACATACTTGGGCTGTATACATGTGATCACACCCAACCTGGGAAAAATACCATATTAAATGTGTTTATAAACATCGTCCCTATTCCCTTTTCACAGAGAATTTGTATTCACCTTCATAGTCTATCAATTTGGTTTTTAATGGTGGTATTTTCTAACCATATGTTTCTAGATGATAATGCAAACTTTGTTGAACCTAAATAAAATTATGCCAAGAATTTTGTGGGGAGAAACTAACTCACCGCTCTTAGTTTTGATTGAGATTTTAGATGTTTGGAAATATTAATTTAGGTAATGGACCAGGAGGGTTTGGATTTGGGGGAAGGAGGAAATTGATATATTGGAGTAAGTTTGACGGGCTTGTTGTGTATTTAGATAAAACTTTGTAAATGCTTACAGTACTTAGTTTCATGAACTGAAGTTGTTTTTCCTAATTCTCAGTGGCAAAATGTAAAGCAGAAATTTAACATCATATCCGCTCTTTTTTGACCAGGAATTGGCAAATTTTGTGAAAAATTCTTATTGTTTTCCTGACCTTATCTGTAACATATATAACCATCAGTATTCTTCCTTGTACTTTTTGTTTGTTTGTTTTGGCGAGAAAGTCTCCTGTTTATTCAGTATTGTATATTGAAGATTTAAAATCTGAATTCAGTAGGAGAGCATTAGTAATGCTTGTAAAAAATCTTTATTCTCTGGGCGGGCCAAGGCCTCACTGGCAGAGTTCTTGCCTGCCATGTTGGAGACCTGGGTTCAATTTCAGGTGCCTGCCCATGTTAAAAAAAAAAATCTTTATTCTTCTGTCAGATCTGGACTAATCCCAGGATATTTTCAATCTGATATAATGGAATAACAGGACTATAGCCTTTTAACTTAATTGAAGCACCCACTGGATAAAATAGAGAAATGTAGCTTCTGGCTCTGAACGTTGAGAGTCCGAACTTGAGATTTTTCTCTGCTGCTTTTAGTGAAGGATAGGTCAGGGTACAGGTAGAGCAGCTTCTTCCTTGTATTTTACCGTGTGAACACTGTATTGTAAATATAAAGAAGTAAGTCTGGTAGAATGGATTATAAGGAATCTTTACTCTGAGGTGGCAGCATTGGCTAATGAATCGTATGTTGGAGCTGTGTTAATAAATCACACTAAAAAGAGGAAGATTGATTTTAAACTGTTCCAACAAACACCCAGCTATCTAGAACAATGCAAAGAATTTATGACAGAATTATTAGCAGTCATCAAAGAAAAGTACCTGGACAAGTAAGAAATCTATGAGTTGCATAATATTGCAATTTAGTACAAGGGCTAAACAGAGTTTTTTCTTTTTCTTTTTTTAAAGTTTTTTAGACTTAAAAAAAGTTTATTGTGTGTTTGTGCTTGGTAATCATTCAGTTCCTTTGTAAAGGGTGTAGCTGGAGTTTCTTCCTAGAGACCTTGCCTTTGAGAGCTCACAGTTTAATGGGAAAGAGACTGGTAAAACAAAGAACTAAATGCAGAGGGGGAGTTTCTGTGGTGACGGGTCTGTGCAAAGCATAAGGAACTGGGTGGCCCTTGGTTTTCCGTCCTCAGTTGATGTGCCCACTCATTCTGGCTGCTCTAGACCTCCTGAATCTGCCTGTTTTTTTCACACATCTGGGTGTAGGTGCTGTTCTCTCTCCTTGAATGCCTTTTCCACCCCTAATATGCCTAGTGAACTCCTAATCCTTCAAAATCATACGGGTCCCACAGTGTTCAAGGTATTGAAAATGTCATGCCACTTATTCTCAGAGAGCTCACAAACTAGCGAGGGAGACAGATGCATGAACACTGATTTATGTTGAGATAAGTGAGGTCAGAGCTATGAATAAAATCTTATCTAAACCCGGAGAAAGGAGTAACTAGTAGTATCTGTGGCACCAGGAGATTTTTCAAATGAGGTGGTATTTGAGCTACACTTTGGTGGGTGAGGAGGAAGGAGTTCACTAGATTGAAAGTAGGGACTTTTTAAAGATTATTTTTGTGGTAGCAAAGACTTCAGAATTATCCATTTTTTGCTATGTCTGTTGTGTCTGTTGTGGGTGTTCTATTAAGTCTCAAACTGAAAAAAAATTATGTCCACCTGCCTTGAAAAGTACAGCTTATTTGAAATTCCATAAGGTGGTGATTGAAGATTACCCTAAGGTGTCGAAGAAGGAGAGTAGCGGTCAGTGCTGATGGCATAGGTAAAGGTCATCTTGAAAATGAGGATCTTCTACCATGAGAGGCTGCTGCTTCTATAATGCATGTATTTTAGGCCAAATTAGACATATATTTTGCCAGCTTCAGGTTTTATATTTAGGAGCAGACTTAAAATCTACATCCTCTTCTGACTGTAGTTTTACGGATTATGTGCCAGCGCTCTCCTTTCAGTAAGATCTGATTTGATGAACATTTAGGTGCTGAGCCTTCATATTGTATAATTGTAATTCATAAAGCTGTCAAATTCTGATTATGTGTTTGATTCCCGAAGTGGTATTACATAATTAAGGAAGCAGTGATCGAGTTTTTGATAGCATCCCATAGTTGAAGTCAGACGACCTAGGTTTGAAGTTTGTCACTGCCAGCTTTCTATTTATATGACTTGGACAAAACTACATAACTGTCTGTTGCCTCCTTTTCCATATTAATAAAATGAAAATACATAGGGTTATTGTTAAGAATTAAATGATGCACATAAAAATACTATGTGAATGCCAGAAGAATATCTCATTCAAGTTAATAAATGATTCTTTTTGATGCAGCAGTAACCAGAAAAACACACACACACACAAAATTTTGTTAACTCAGAAGCAATATGCAGATATAAAACAGACTGAAGGAATGTATCCAACTTTTAACTTTAGTTAACAATTTATTTTTAGTTTTTAATCTTATATTATGGAAATAGAAGGTTTACTGATATGCCAGTTTGCATATGACATTGATATGCCAAAAGGAAAAAAACACAAAGCACTCCATAGATCCTCCATACTG